>NW_023425524.1:3778454-4440954 GCF_014108245.1 Pipistrellus kuhlii
GAAACGGAGATTTAATAACATCTATGGGTTATGGCCAGGATCTATGACTCCTATCTCTAAGGCGCTGAGCATACCTGGAGTTTAAGCAGCACTACCTGAGGTAGAAGTAATTAATATCGTCGTTGCTGTCATTATTATTATTGTTATTATTGAGTAAGTGTGACTGAAAGGGGCTTAGCCAAAGGGGACATGTTGTTAAGTAGATAAAAGAAGTTAAGTGCAGCCCTAACCGGTTTGGCTCAGTGGATAGAGCATCAGCCTGCAGACTCAAGGGTCCCAGGTTCGATTCCAGTCAAGGGCAGGTACCTTGGTTGCAGGCACATCCCCAGTAGGGGGTGTGCAGGAGGCAGCTGATTGATGCTTCTCTCTCATCGATGTTTCTAACTCTCTATCTCTTTCCCTTCCTCTCAGTAAAAAAATCACTAAAATATATTAAAAGAAAAAAATAAGTTAAGTGCAGTGGGGCTTATTTCGGCCCCCTGTTCACCACTGACCAAAAGCAAGTTGAGAAAAACAATACAATTAAGTCACATCACAGCTGGTGACTTAAACATAGGCCTTCAAGGACTTAGATGTCAGGACTAAACTCTCAGTCACAAGAACAGAAAAAGAATACCATTTTTTTAAATGGATATATATTGTATTGATTTTAGAGAGAGGCGGGGAGAGGGAGAGAGAGAGAGAAACATCATTGATCAGAGAGAATCATTGATCAGCTGCCTCCTGCACGCCCCCTACTGGAGCTTCGAGCCTGCAACCCGGGCATGTGCGTGCCCTTGACCAGAGATTGAACCTTGACCTCCTGGTTCATAGGTTGACGCTCAACCACTGAGCCAGCCGGCTGGGCCAGGATCCCCTTTTCAACTGGCTTCATCTCAGCTCCCAGACACCTAACCCAGAACCTGCCAGTAAGACTTCCTGCCAAAGGCCTACGAGGAAGGTGAAGCGAGGGATTGCAAGCATAAGGAAGGAAGGAAGAAGGAAGGAAGGAAGGAAGGAAGGAAGGAAGGAAGGAAGGAAGGAAGGAAGGAAGGAAGGAAGGAAGGAAGCTTAACACAGAGCAGTCTCCTGGTCAGCTTCCCAAAGCAGGGTCGCAGCTAGGCCACATTCCCCCTGCGGATGACAGAAGGGCCTGTCTGGAGGATGCTGGGAGGGCAGCTACAGCTGGGCACAGACACCTGAGTGGCTTCGCTGGCCCTGGTAGGTGCTGCTTAAGCGGCCACAGGCCCAGACAGCGGCGGGTAAAAGCATCCTGTGCCCTTTCCACACCTGTTTCCTATCGCCCTCCCTCCCACTCCTTCCCCTTTGTCCTCTGACAACCGATGCTGATTCCTAGGCCCCTACTGTGTGGGAAAAAAGAAAGGAAACACACTGCAACGTACACGGCGAATTAAAACCAAGGAGGTGCCCTAGCTGGTTTGGCTCAGTGGATCGAGCGTTGGTCCGGGGACTGAAGAGTCCCGAGTTCGATCCCGGACAAGGACATATGCCCTGGTTGGGGCTCAATCCCCAGTAGGAGGTGTGCAGGAGGCAGCCCATCAAGGATTCTCTCTCATCATTGATGCTTCTATCTCTCTCTCCTTCTCCTTTCTTCTCTGAATCAATAAAAATATATTTTAATAAAGAAAAGTAAAGAGGGGACAGCTTATGGAGGGGAGGAGCCTCATCTCGGAATGCATGTTACATAGACAACAGGAGGAAGCCAGAGAGAGAGAGAGAGAGAGAGAGAGAGAGAGAGAGAGAGGCACTCACAGGCTGTATCCTCAGGTGGCATCTCTCCTGCACACGCATGATACCGGACAGAGTTTCTCCCCACCCTCAGCCACCCAAGCTCCCAGGGCAGGACTGGGCTTGCCAGGGGTCAGGAGTCGGTCAAGCTGTGCCACACGGGCCGGGGGGACCAGCACCGGGCAGGGGGAGGGGCCCCGAGTTGGATGAGTCACCCTGCTGATTTGGGGCGGGGGGGGGACGGGACTGAGGAGGGATGTCCCGGTGGTTAACCACATTTTACTGGGGTGTTTTATTGATCGCAGTTGCACGGAGAGAGACATGACTCAGGCGTGCGGCATCTGAAGGCGCGTGAAGCACCGGGTCCTAATGGAATTTCAGTGTCGGGGATTGTCGTGAACTGTACCGTGAAATGTGAAGAGCTTTGCTCTGAACAGACATTATTTGATCCTGTCCTTTCTCAGCCGGAGAAGAGGCTGAGCCTTCTACTTGCCTTTCCTGGGAAAGTCATGGCTCACGTCTGGGGTGTTGGGGGGGGGGGGGGGAACGGGGTGTCACGTCTCCGAAAAGCTGGCTTCGTTAACCACCCACCTTGCCTTTGCATTCCCATGGCCCTTTGTGTGAAAGTATCATTCAGCACTTCTTAAAAATTATTATTTTTTTTTTGTGTGTGTGTAGGGTAGTTAGTTTACAAACCAGTCTCCACAAATAGGCCGTCAGCAACTGAGGGCAGTTGTCATCTATGTATTAAGAACCCAGTGGCCGTGACGCCATAATGACCAAAGACCAGTCTCCAGGAGGCTGCATGTGCTGTGAGGTGGGGTGGGGCTGCGAGCAGGCATGCGTGCTGGGCTTCTAGTGTTCTTATAACAATAAAAATAATTTAAAGAAAAAGGAAAGCTACATTGCCCGTGTTGAGGGGCATGCCACGTGCCACAGTCCCTTGGGAATAACGGCATTTCGCTGAAAGGTATGGACCTGAAGAGGGACCGTGCCCGATACAGTGTTCTGTGATGAGGACAGAGGGCTTCCACCTGTGCCTGGGTGTGTGGTCTCTAGGCCTCCTGGGAGGGACCCATCCCTACCTGTCTCACTTTTTTTTTTTTAATATATTTTATTGATTTTTTACAGAGAGGAAGGGAGAGAGATAGAGAGCTAGAAACGTCGATGAGAGAGAAACATCGACCAGCTGCCTCTTGCACACCTCCTACTGGGGATGTGCCCGCAACCAAGGTACATGCCATTGACCGGAATCGAACCTGGGACCTTTCAGTCCACAGACCGACGCTCTATCCACTGAGCCACACTGGCTTCGGCCCTGTCTCACTTCTCATCCACCTGTGGGATTCAGACACTGAGCCTCGAAGCCATAGACGCTCCGTGGATATTTATGGAATTAAATGGAATAAGACAAAAATTAAAAAAATAATAAAATAAAATCCCACATCATTGTTTTCAGGAACAAACCAGGTAGGGTGTAAAGTGAAATAACAAGGTGGAAAGATGGGCCACTTCGTTGTAGAAATCGTTACTAACACAACTGGTCCTTTTAGGCAAGGTCTGAGAGTTTTGAGCTCTCCTGCTAAGACAATGGATGTCATTCTGCCTTCTTACTCCTACCAACCTTTCAACACTATCTCTGGTATTATTTTCCTCTTACAGAAATTGGTACCACTTTTACTTTTATTTTTTTCTCCTGGACTTAAAAAAAAAAAAATCACTTGCTTTCATCTCAGAGTATGCCAACTCGAAATTAAAAGCGTGGGGTGGAATTTCTGGCTTTCTGTGATTCTCAGACTATAAAGGAAAAAAGGTAAAAGTCCCACTGATTACCTTCAAGTGAGTGAACGAATGAATGAATGAATAAGTTTATTGAATCTCTATCACATACAAGGCATTTTTGTGTGCTCGTAGTTTCTTTTTCTTAAGTGCCTTTAAGAAGTAGGTTTTTTAAAATGAATTCCCATTTTAGAGACGAGAAAAGTGGGGTTCAGACAGGGTGTCTGACTTGCACAGCGCTACCCAGTCAGGACTTCCCCCTGTTCTGCCTCAGGCACAGCCTGTGTTTTCTTTCTTCTCTATCACAGACTGGCTGTCACACTCAGAGTCATCTCTGGCTCACGCGTGAGTCACTTTCTTGGCTTATCAACAGTAGGTTGGGATAAAAGCACACACACACACACACACACACACACAAATGTTGACATCTTTGCGGAGTTAAAAGAAAGGGACCACCATCTGCTCTAACAAAGGAGAGAAACAGAGAGGCCCATTATAGGAGCGCGTCTGTCTAGACAGATGACTAAACAGGGTCCCTCCAGGGTTAGACTTGAATTTCCTCCGTTCAGCCTGTTGGATACTTAGCAATAAAAAATAAAAAAATAAAAATTGCTTAAAAGCTGTAGTACTTAATCCAACCCCACCTACTCTATCCAGAGAGGAGTTTGAAAAGCCATGTTGGTACAGCCTGCAGTGTTAAGAGTTTCCAATAGAAGTAAGGTTGAAACAAGAAGAGAACAAGGGCCCTGCAATGACTTGTGTTGTCTGGCCAAGGACCTAAGACATAAGTCTGACTGCCCCTTAGTACCTCCGGTGACAGCAGTGTGGACTCAGACATGGAGCAGGGACCAATCCAGGGGTTTCCCCAGGGGTCCCCCAAGGGCTCACCAAGACAAGAATGGGTCAAGGTTGGGCTTGTCTTGACAAGTGGGTTCTCTCCTGTCCCACCAGCCCTGGGGACTTTGAAGTTTTCCCAACTTATCACATGAAAAATGCAACTAAGCATGAAGAAAGGGGCAGTATCCTTCAATAAGGCTGTGGATAGGGTACTTTTAAAGGCTATTAATATTTCTATGCTTAGTGCACAGAAAGTTACCACAAGGATGCAATTGGGAGTGGGCTCCCAGTTCATGGGGGCCCCCTGGAGAAACTGGGGACATGCCAATGGGTGAAGGCCTCTCTCCTTTCCCAAAATGTCCTTGGCAACACACAAAGCTCTGTATCCATCATAGTCCCTATTGGCAAAATTCATTCACCCCCTTATTGCACAAATATTTGTTGGGTGCCTGAATCATTTCTCCCTGTGATTGGGGACAGGTAGGACCGCTGGGGATGGACGGTGGCATTTCTTAGGGTTTCCTTAGGATTTTAGATCACGCACTCCCTGTGGTTCCTTCGGAGACACACAGGCCAAGTTCAAGTTCTGGCTCTACCACTGACTGGCCGTGTGTCTGTGGGGCCAAATCCGTCCCGCCAGGCCTTGCAATGTGGCCCGCACCGCGCTGTCATCACTGCACTCCGCTGTGTTTCCATCACAATGACAGTTTATGACTGTTCAGTAAACCATTCGGCCCGCAATTTAGGCTGGATTGATGTCTATGACCCTTGGTTTCCTAATCCATTATCACTGGGAGGGATAGCAGTGTTTCTCCTCTAGGCAACATGGAGGTTAGCACGGTGCCTAATGTAAGTGTTCAATGGCTCTCACTACCATTATTATTCCGTTTATTTCTAAAGACAGAATCCATCCTCTTTATCCATCAACACGCCCACCCAAATATATGCCTTTGCTTCATGGAGAAATTCACTCATTATAACACTAGACCACATATGTCAAACACAAGGCCCGCGGGCCAAATCCGTCCCGCCAGGCCTTGCAATGTGGCCCGCACCGCGCTGTCATCACTGCACTCCGCTGCGTTTCCATCACAATGACAGTTTATGACTGTTCAGTAAACCATTCGGCCCGCAATTTAGGCTGGATTTTAGATTTTGGCCCCTTCTCTGATTGAGTTCGACACCCCTACACTAGACAAAAAAAAAAAATCAGTTTTAGCAAAAGCTGGGTGAAACCCCCAAAACAGAGGTCCCCCCCCTCCCCGTGGTAGGTTCAAATCCTCCAGGGAGCTCTTTAAAAATGACACCAGCTTCCACTCCTGACCCACTGAGTCAGACTTTCTGGGGGTACATCCCAGCTCGAATGTTTGTTACACGCCCCACAGCGGATTCTGACGCCCAGGGATGTTAAACATCTCTGGGCTGGAGCTACCAAGCCAGACCAGACCAGAGTCCTGACCATCGATCACTGCTTCCCATTAAGGTCCCTCAAGCTCTGATCTCGGAAGCCCAAGCCTGGATCTTTGCCTAGTCAGTTAGCCGTTCTTGGTGCTTCATCCGTGTGGTTTCGGTTGAACAACCATCTGCTCTCTCCCTGACAATAACACCAGAGTAAACAATCCTCGAGCCCTAGCTGGTGTGGCTCAATGGATAGAACGTCAGCCTGCGGGCTGAGGGGTCCCAGGTTCAGTTCCGGCCAAGGGCACACACCCGGGTTGTGGGCTCAATCCCCAGTAGGGGGCATGCAGGAGGCGGCCAATCGGTGATTCTCTCATCACTGATGCTTCTCTCTCTCTCTCTCTCTCTCTCCCCTTTCCTCTCTAAAATCAATAAAAATATATATTTTTAAAAATAACCCTGGTATCCTCATAGCCAATTGGCTTGGAGATCAATGCTTCCCAGCGATACCAACAGCAAGCAAGGCTTAACAACAAGATTGCACTCACAGCCCACTAAGGGCTACACCAAGGCTGTCCACCTCAGGTAACTGGGAGGCTCACTCACTGAACCATATAGGACACCTTAGCACACAAAGCCACCCTACCAACTCAGGGAAGCTGTGAAAATGCCGAGACAAGGAAATAGATCACAAACAAAATAAATGGAGGAAAAGAAGAGACTGGATATAGAGTTCAAAACCACGCTTATAAGGTTTTTCAAGAATTTCCTAGAAAAGGTCGATAAGACCTATGAGGAGATGAAAAGGGATCAACAAGAACTAATAAGGGATCAACAAGGAATAAAGAATACATTGTTTGAAATAAAAAATATTATACAGAATCCTAAAAACAAAATGGAAGATTGCAAAAATCAAGTCAAAGATTTGGAACATAAAGAACCAGAAGACACTCCTCCACAGAAGCAAGAAGACAAGAGAATCCAGAAAGTTGAAGATAATGTAAGAAACCTCTAGGACAACTTCAAGCGAACCAACATCAGAATTATGGGGGTCCCAGAAGATGAGAGAGAGCAAGATACTGAAAACATATTGAAAGAAATAGTGACAGAAAACTTTCTCCACCTGGTGAAAGAATTAGACTTACAAGTCCAGGAAGCGCACAGAAGTCCAAACAAAAGAAATCCAAAGAAGACCACACCAAGCCACATCATAATTAAAATTCCACGAGCAAAAGACAAAGAGAGAATATTAAAAGCAGCACGAGAAAAGCAGGTAGTTACCTATAAAGGAGCACCCATACAATTGTCAGCTGATTTCTCAACAGAAACCATGCAGGCCAGACGGGAATGGCAAGAAATATTCAAGGTGATGAATAGTAAGAACCTACAGCCAAGGATAATCTATCCAGCAAAGCTATCACTCAGAATCGAAGGCCAGATAAAGAGCTTCACTAATAAAAAAAAAGCTAAAGGAGTTCATCACCGCCAAACCAGAATTATATGAATTGCTGAAGGGGGTTCTTTAGGAAGAGAAAGTAAATAAAGATAAAAACTATGAACAACAAATACCTAACTATCAACAAGTGAATCTAAAAACCAATGGAATTAAGAAACCTGATGAACAATATTAACGGATGAATAGAATAGAATCAGAGGTATGGAAGGGGAGTTGACTGACGATTCTCGGAGAAAAAGGGAGGGGTGTGTGTGGGAAGAGATTGAACATAAACTGTGCACCTATGGATAAGGACAATGGGGGGTGGGGAAAGGGCAGAGGGTGGGGTGGGAACCTGGTGGAGGGGAGCAATGGAGGGGGGGGGATGAGGAACATTTGTAATAATATGAACAATAAAGATTTATTTTTTTAAAAAAACAAAAACAATCCTGGAAGCCACCTTCGTCTCAGTTCCCCAGGGCACTGCCCTTCCCACCTCCTCCGTGTGGACCAGAGACAAGGTCAGTAGCAGCCCTCGGAGCACAGGCCGCGAAGTCAAGAAAACAAAGCAGCAACCCCCGCCATGATGTGAACACAAACAAGCGAGCTCCACCTTCGAGCAGAGACAATATCCGAGCGAACATCAGAAAAACGTGGCCTGATCATTGCGATGGCAGAAGGATCCAAAACCAATGAAGGCTCCAGCCGGGGGACAGAGTTCACCTTCAGTGGCACAGCTGCAAGAGACGCATCGAGACACACAACGGGACGATTCAGAGGCACAGATGTCCAGCCCCTCGCAGCACAATGCTTTCGTGTCTGTCTGCTCTTTCCCACTGCTGACCCCCAGGGCCGGGGTCAGCAACATCACAGCAGCTGCTGCTGCTGACAATAGACTGCGGGGATGACTATGAACTTGCAAGCTCCAGGCACGCTCAGGGGTGATGGGCCCGGATGGATGGCTGTCACTTCCTGGACCAGGCATCTCCCCATTTGCTCACTGGACATAGCAGGAAGGAGCGGGCCAGTGGTCCCCCAACCTTTTGATGGCCATTCCCCACCTCAGCAGCTCTCAAATTCGGATGTCCCTCCCCCTGTGACATAGAATTCTTATTCTTCAAAAAGTGAACTCCTGTTCACATGGAGGAAGCCTAAAAGGCCATGAACTTGGTCTACACCAGCTTCCAAAGAACATAGCATCCGTGAAAGAGAAAAATGAAAGAACCAAAGGACAGTGGAAGTCCTGAGGAGGAAATCACTAAGAAATTGTGTTGTTTTTTTTTAAAGGTAATAATATGAAGCTATGAAACGATATGAAAAAATAGCAAATAAAGTTTCAAAACATAAACAAGAGAACTGAAGTGCATAAATGTCACAATATATATTTACACTGAGTGGCAAGATTATTATGATCTCTGAACACATAATAATCTGGCCACTCAGTATTTATCCTATATAATAAAAGGCTAATATGTAAAAATTGTCCCCTAGACCAGGAGTTTGACCAGCAGGCAGGCCGGCCAACTACCCATGGCCCCTTTTCCTGGCCAGGCTGGCCGGACCCCACTCATGCACAAATTCATGCACCAGGCCTCTAATACACACACACTGACTGGCCAGATTATTATGTGTTCAGAGATCATAATAATCTGGCCTCTCAGTGTATATACTGTATATGAGGCCCCTAGAACCATAAGAAATGCAAAAAAAAAAAAAAATCATTGTTAATAACTCATTCTCAAATTGCCCCCCCTCCCCTAAACACCATGTGCCCCACGTTGAGAACCACTGGTCAGAGTGATCTACTGATGGGCCAATGTCAGGAGACCCAGACTCAAGGTAGACAGGATTCTGGAGAAGCGCACAATCCACGGTGTTTAAATCATTACGCTCCCGTGAGACGCACATACAGAGATAAGAACAAGAAAAGTCTCGCCCTGTGTGCTCCCAGCAAACAGTAAGCACCCAGCCAAACGCTCTGGTGCAGACTTAGCCTGGATCCTCTTTGCGGACACATCCACCAGCTCCTGCCGGGCGTGTCCGGACTGCAGTGGCAATGGGAGGGCCTGAGGCTGAGGGATGCCCCTACATGTTGGGGAGGTAAGCCCCATTCCAGGTTTTCCCCGACACACATAAATTTCCCACAACATATCAGGACTTGCGTGCCTTACACACCAGGCGAACTCGTCTCGGTTGGGGGAGCAATTTGTGTCAGAATGGAGGAGAATGTCACTCGTGTCTGAGAGGGAGCTGGGCATTGAGAGATTTCATCCCAGCGGGCCGCGTGAAACATAGGAATTGCTTATTTCTAGAATTTTCCATGTAATAGTTTCGGACCACTGTTGAGCACAAGTCACTGAAAACTATGAAAAGCGAAACTTTGGATAAAGAGGGACGACTCTAACTAAAATGTTTAACACGGGTGAAATTTCTCTCTTTTCCCCACCTCCTCCACTTGTACTAGACGGATCACTTGTTCAGAATGTCTGTCTACACAGCCCTCTCTTCTGCAGTCTTCCCCCCCCCCCCCCGACCTTTGCTAGTGACATTGGCCGTGGCCAATGGGATGTGGACAGGGTAACTGAAGATGTCATGAAACAGTGCCAACCCTCAATCTTTGTGATTGAGATGAAGGAAAGGAGCTCTAAGACAATGACCTTGAGCTTGTAAAATAATTCTAGGTTCCTCACAGCCCCGTTATATCCCGCCCATCTTGGCAGACTGGATTTTTCTTTCTTTCTTTTTTTTTTTTTTTAATATATTTTTATTGACTTTTTACAGAGAGGAAGAGAGAGGGATAGAGAGCTAGAAACATCAATGAGAGAGAATTATCAATCAGCTGCCTCTTGCACACCCCCCACTGGGGATGTGCCCGCAACCAAGGCGCATGCCCCTGACTGGAATCGAACCTGGGACCCTTCATTCTGCAGGCCAACGCTCTATCCACTGAGCCAAACCAGTTTCGGCCAGACTGGATTTTTTATGCAACAGCTCAAAGAATCTCTTGAAGGTACCCATTTTGCATCACTCGTGCTTGCTAGGACAGTTGGACCCTGTTCTCCAGCCTCAGTATTTCCAAGGGGGTCTCCCAACACCTCGATTTTTTTTTTTTTTCTCAAAGACCACAACAGAAATTTACACTGAGTGGCCAGATTATTACAATCTCTGAGCACATAACCATCTGGGCGCTCAGTGTATATCCTATATAATAAAAGGCTAATATGCAAATTGTCCCTTCGACCAGGAGTTCGACCAGCAGGCAGGCCGGCCAATGGCCCATGTCCCCTCCTCCTGGCCAGGCTGGCTGGACCCCACCCATGCACAAATTCACACACACTAAGTGCTCCTACTGTTTGAGGGTTCATTCAGAGCACAGTCATGCAGATTCGCAGAGCGGGAAAATAACACGAAAGGGCAAACTTTCTCCTCCCGGGAAACGCAAGCAGCTTCTGCTAACTGCCAAACTACACTTTCAAAGGTCGCCTTTCAAGCAGCAAATGTCATCTCCCCTGGGAAGTCTCCCGTGACCTCTCGAGACTGATGCGAGCAATTCTTCTCCTGACCTCTCCGACGCCTTCCTTATAAGCAGCCGCGTGGTGTTGGCCTCTTGGTTCTGTTTGTTTGGGTTGGACGCCTGACCTTCTCGCTAAGCTGCCGGCCCCTGCGAACAGGCCTGGGCTACATAGTCCCCCATCTCCTGGCAGATCTCACGGGTCCAGATTGATGAAGGAACGATAGCAGCTTCCCAGGGTTAAAGCCTTGATGTTCGAAACTTAAAAATTAGAAAGCGGACTAGGGTCCAACAGAATGCTTTCTGACTGATAAGAGGCATAGTTTTGCAAATTCCTTGGCTTCTGACCTCTTTTCGTAGTTTAGGCGAAGGCACAGCTGGACGATCCAGAGACCGACTCAATAAGCCTGACTCTCTACTCCATACACGCAAAGGAACCTGTCATCCCCCTAGGCCAGCACATGGTCACCTCTCACTCTAATGCCACCTGTCCCTGGCCACGGAGTCAACGATGGCTGTGGCTAGCGTGACAGCAAGAACCAAATCCAACAGCTGTCCTTCCACACTTGTCAGCACAAGACGGGAGAAGTGTGGATCTTGGAACACGTCAGCAAAGGGACCAGCTGTCCCCTCGACCAGAAATGCTCTTCCCCAGAGAGCCCCAGGCTGTTCTCGGACCTCCTCCAAGTCTCTGCTCAAATGCCACCCTCTTGATGACCCTCTTGATGACCTTCGTCATTTTTAAAGATATATTTTATTGATTTCAAAGAGAGGAAGGGAAAAGGAGAGAGAGATAGAAACGTCAATGATGAGAATCACTGATCAGCTGCCTCCTGCACGCCCCCTGCTGGAGATTGGCATGTGCACTTGATGGGGAATTGAACCGTGACCTTCTGGTTCATAGATTGATGTTCAACCACTGAGCCACTCTGCCAACTGGACTCCTGCCAGCTTATTTGAAATTGAAACTCACTTCCCCATTCCCACCTGTGCTCTTCTTTTCTCCCCATAACAGTTCTCCAATCCTACCATCCCTTATCTTACCAATGAATTGTCTTATCTTCCCCCTCAAGGCAAAGTTCACTGATGGTATCACTACTGCCCAGATGGGTGCCTAAGGCAGGGCAGACACACGAGCCATAAATACTCTTCCATGTGCTAACCTGTCATAGGACTGTCTTCTCTTGACCTCTGTATTCCCAGGAGCTCTGCCTACATTTGACATTGATCTTAGACTCTGCTCGTAGTCAATGTAGACTCTTTTCGTTGAAGGCTTGCTGGTTGGGCAGCAGAATTCACACCCTCCGTCATTCTTTTCCTACTTCAACAGCCATGGGGGCTGCTTAGCAAGACAGGCCACGCAGACATGGGCATTTCTCTCATTGTCTGATGGCCAGAAACACGCTAGAGCTGTTCTGGATGCTTCCACAATAGTCTCAGGGAAACAGGAGAAAAGACCAAGAAGTCCTCTAGCACTAACTCTTCTCCCGAGGAGCCGGTCAGATTTTCACCTGCCTCAAACCTCTGGCGGAGCAAAATACCAAAGCAAAAGTTGCAGGGGCTCGACGCTGAGTTTGGGGAGTTTACATCCCACTGTTAGCTAGAGCCTCGCCCCATGGAATGTCCCAGAATGGGATTCGGGCCATGAAGCGGTCAGCAGGGGATGAAACTTTAGCTAACGGCTTATACGTTATAAAAATAAAATAGGTGTCGCATGCACATTACACATTCATTTTGAAAATCTCCTTCTCACCCCACGGTTGCCCAGGGGAAGGGCCTTGAGCGGGGGAATCCGCTCCTGGGAGAAATTTCTCAACCTAGACACCCACCCCTCTCCCCATGTGACTAACTGACTTCCTTGCACACGCACCACCATTCCCTCCGGGGTGAAGAAGTGTGGTGTATGAGATTCATAAGTCTACCCCCACATCTGTATGCATCTGGGGAAATGGACAGTGCAGGGAGGGACGTGGCTTGGCTGTGCATTGAGGGCCCCTCGCTTGCAGGACCAGCGGATGGAAAAGGCCCCGTCTGAATCCTCTCTAGGCCGGGACTGCAGTGAACAGATCCACCCGATCAGAGCAGCAACAAACTCCAGTGACATAGGAATAACCCCAAATGCCATTCAATATGCAGATTTCTGGGCTCCGCCCACCCCAGCCCCACTTCTCTGCAGGTCTGGGAGAGGCCAGGAGATCTGCTTCCAAAGACTCACCCATCGGGAGCCACTTTTTATATTATTAATAGAGGCCCAGGTGGACGAATTTGTGCACAGATGAGGTCCCTCGGCCTGGCCTTCTCACCCAGTCCAGGGGGAGGGGCTGCGGGAGGTTGGCTGGGGGAGCATTGAGCACCCACCTCCTGGTGGTCAGCACACATCATTGCTACCAGCTGGTCCTAACAGTCACTTAGGTATTTATATATAATGGAGGACCTGGCCACCATTTGCATATTAGCTCTTTATTATATAGGATTATTTTTTTATCCTTGTCTAAGGACATGCAGGGAGAGGAAGACAGAGAGAGAGAAAGAGAGAGAGAGAGAGAGAGAGAGAGAGAGAGAGAGAGAGAGAGAGAGAGAGAGAGAGAGAGAGAGAGAGAGAGATCAAAGTTACCTTCCATCTGTTCCGCATTCGAGGGCCTAACCTACAACCCAGGCATGTGCCTTGACTGGAGGACAACACTCAACCAACTGAGCCATCTGGCTGGCTCAGGAGATACTCTGAGAAACACCATCTTTAGATCTTCCTCCAGCTCCTTAGAGCCTTTTGCTCAGTAAACACGGGGAGAGGAAAAACCCACCCAAACAAACCTGCAGTCACTTTGACTCTTAATCCATTCATTCGTGGACAGACTGTTGCTTCTGCATTTTTATGTTTTATTAGAAAACCTCTCAGGCCCACTAACCTCATCCTAACCGGTAGTCGGGGGGGGGGGGGGGGGGGAGAAGAAGGAAGGGGATAAGGACATTAACAAGACCAACAAGCTCCAGCCACCACGCGGCCTCTGAGGAGCAAGAACAATTGCATCCGTCCAGCTGGTGGTGACTGAGCCTTGATCTATGAACCAGGAGGTCACGGTTTGATTCCTGGTCAGGACACATGCCCGGGCTGTGGGCTCCATCCACAGTAGCGGGCGTGCAAGAGGCAGCTGATCGATGTTTCTATCTCATCATGGATGGTTCTCTCTCTCTCCCTCTGCCTTCCTTCAGAGAAATCAATAAAAATATATTATATATAAAAAAAGAACAATCCCATCCTGTATTGAAGGCTGATGAAGCCACAGAGCCCCTACTCCCATCATCCCTGGGGCCAGGACAGCTGCGATCAGCCACCCCCAGGTTGGAGCGAGGGAGAAAAGCAAGAGGTGCCCCCGGCTGCCTCCAGCCGCTCCCAGCGGCTCCTTGGCACGGAGGAGAGGGTCACGCAAGGTGACAGGAATGGCCCCGGAGCCGCTTGGCACGGCCGGCCTCACGCAGCATGGAGAAACTCACCCTGACCCTGGCCGCCTGCCGCTTGGCATGGGCTCACTTACATTTTTACTCAATTACTATTTCTAAGAACAGAGACAAAAATAAAATAAATAAAATAAAATGCAGGGCCCCACCGCTCAGCAGTCTCGCGTGGAAGGGCCAAGAGGGGTCTGTAGGGTCTTCCCAGCAATCAGGGGAGGGGGCTCTGGGTGCAGCCTCGGCCTTGCTCCCTGTCCCCACCCTGGGCGGCACCTTTAAGGTCCCCAGGGTGGGTTTCTCCTGTGGTTTCATCAGAAAAAGAGGGCAGCTCTCAGCCCCGCGATGGCTGAGCGTTGCCCCAAGGGAGGCATGTCTGGGGGAAGAGACCACACAGATCACCCCTGAAGACCTCTCCCTGTGTTTCCTGAGGGAGGAGATGAAAGGGAAATGGGTCCAGAGCCATAGGTGAGACAAGGACGGCATTGAGGGGCAGGATTCCCAAGGGAACGCAGAAGGAAGGCCAAAAAGTGGGAAGTGTGAGGTCTGGGCAGTGTGGGGGAGAGCAAGGGGCCCGTCCTGGCCTCAGATTGGGGCTCTGACCCCGGCCAGCTCCGTGAGAGGACCAGATTCTACCTCTTTAAGCCGGTTTCCTAGAAAATGGGCAGTGCTACTTAGGTCCTTCCTGACTGACCGACCGACCGACCGACCAACAGGGGGAGGCCCAGGAGGCTGTGTCTTAAGGACCAAGGGGTGTTGAACAAACATTTTTCTTCTCTGGTTCTCCCCCCTTTCCTTTTCCAGAAAGCTACTAGGGGGGGTGAAAAGTGGGGGGGGCGGTCAGACAGTTCACTCCTTAGTTAATCAGACAGTGAAATAAAACAAACATTTAGAGGTGGACTAGAACATAAAACTTATCTCGCAAAGGAGAACTTTTTATTTTTCACGTGGCAGCGTCTAGCTAGCCACTCTGAGGCATTCTGGGGGGAAATGTAGAATCTCAGTAGAATCAGTTTTGTTTGGCTTTTGAGGTTGTTTTGTTTGTTTTGTTTTAGGAAATCCTAGCTTAGGCCACCTGAGTAAGTCACCTTCTCCCTTGATTCTTAAGAAGCAAAGTTAAGCATGATAAAATTGCAAAGCAGGCTACACCAGGGAATCAGACTTCTGGGCGGGTAATAAACACATTTCTTTTGATTTCTTTTGTCCCTCTCTGGGGCCTTTGCCCACATGTAGAATCCATAGAATCCAAACCTTTCCAGAGCCTCACACATACAGAGGGAGCCACGGCCAGCATTACTGGTACACTTCCTTTCTTTCTAAGCACGGGTCAAGGTCACCTCGGGCCACTGAGTCCTTCCATGTGGGGCAACATCTAAATCCCCGTCTTTGCCGTGGCCTCCTTGCCCGGCATAAAGTAGGCACCCTATAAAAGCCAGCTGAATTGATTCATGCTCCAAATCAGAAAGGAGTGAGGCCTTTGGCTTTTGTGACGCCCTCCTCCCCACTCCCCCCAGCCCAGCCTGACAGGTGGCACTGGCTCTGAGGGTCAGGGCTAAGTGGTGTGAGCATGTGGCACGCTCCCAAGTCTTGACCCATGACAACCCATTTCTCATGCAACCCAGAAAGGACAACGCGAAGGTCACACACAAGGGCAACAGCATACCTCTCCCTCAGGCCTCCCTCCAGAATGTCAAAGGAAAGGGAGAACAACAACAACAACAAAAATCTCCTTTGCATTAATTGAGCAACTACTGTGTGCCAGGAATAAGGACAAAGATATAAGTAAGATACACACACACTAAAGGAGACCCTCGACATTCTGCTCATATGGGTCATCCCTCTATGGGGGTCAGCGGGGGGGCTGTCAATATTTTGATTCACTCTGTGACACCCCCTGGGACACGCATCTCATACACACCCCCTCCCTCCATCCATCCCATCACATCGGGCAACCACGCCATCCTAGGACATCAAAGCGATTCATGGGTGTTTCTCATTGGGGATCGAGCCTGCAACCCCGGGCATGTGCCCTGACTGGGAATCGAACCGTGACCTCATGGTTCATAGGTCGATGCTCAACCACTGAGCCACACCGGCTGGGGCCATGGTGGTTATCACATCCTGAAATTTGGAACTTTGCTTCCTTTAAAACATTTGGGGCTCATGGCGACCTTCAAGGGCACCTTTGCAACCGATCAGCCACCAGCCTGCGTCTCACACGTCCACAAGGCCTCTGCCCTTTTCCCACAGGAGACAGACACCAGAGAGAAAGCCGATCGATACGAACTACGTGAAAGGAGGTATAAAGCAGAGGAGTGTACTCACCAAGGTACCCACAGAGCACCTGGGACTGCCGGGCACACAAGCTGCCCGCTGAGCCAGAGGGTGTTGTGACAACTGGACAGACAGCTAGGAGTTTTAAAAAGCACAGTCATTAGCTATTTGACGGACGAGCAGCCTGGCACAGAGCTATCGATATACAAAAGACTCAACGTGGGAGAGGGACTCAATGGACGTTCTTTCTGATCACTTCCCCCGGGAAATACAAGGTCCCTGTTCCTCGGGACCGGATGGGGGAAGAGGGGAAGGGGGGGCGGATGCGTCACTGAACACTTACAGGGGGTTCTGAGTTCCGGGCCCCACTTTTCGGCAGCCCTTCCCCAGCAGGCAGACTCCTGCGTGAGACCTCCCCCCTAACACGTTCCCGTGTTAAAATAACCATGTACAATTTATATACCGAGATGTTAAAATAAATACCTCGCCTTCTATTAAAGACGGCTAGGGAAGGCCTCGACCTCATTTGACGAAAGGCAGACTACCTATTAAGCATAAAAGCCTGTTTCTCATTTGGTTGGCCTAGATTTCGGGTTCCTTAAAACCACCTGTCATCATTTCTCACCCACACATGAGAACGCCTTCTCCAGTGAGTCAAATGGACACGTGTGTATTGGTCCAGGGATGCTGAGCTAGAGTTGAAACCTCTGGGGCTCCCTGGGTGGGATAAAACGTATCTCCCGTGGTTGTTATTTTATTTTAATATGTTTTTATTGATGTCAAAGAGGAAGGGAGAGGCAGAGAGAGAGAGAGAGAAACATCCATGATGAAAGAGAATCATGGATCGGCTGCCTCCTGCATGCCCCCCACTGGGGATCTAGCCTGCAACCTGGGGGGCATGTGTCCTGACCGGGAATTGAACCGTGATCTCCTGGTTCATAGGTCGATGCTCAACCACTGAGCCACACCGGCCGGGCCATAGTTGTTATCACATCCTGAAATTTGGAACTTTGCTTCCTTTGAAGTAGCAGCAACTAGCTCTTGTATATGGCCTGGAACTTTATCCTCGCCAGCGTTCACAAACTCACAAGCTCCCCAGCGGCCTGTCTGCACACTAGGCGGGTCCCACCTCCAGGGGAGCCCTCTGTAAGGGACCTGGGACCCTGGATGGATGACCCTCCTGCCAGGGAGGAGCCCACACCCAGGCCCCTGTAGCACCCTATGGTCACATGGTCTCAGATGCCCTTGCCAGCCGACACCTGTGCACATGTTCTTCCCAATAAGCAACCATGCTGTTTATTTTTAGATAAGGTGACCAGATGTCCCGCTTTTGGCGGGACAGTCCCGATTTTTAACAATTTTTAAAATCGGGACATTTTTTTAAAACGCCACGGGACAACTTGTCAAAAATCGGGATGGTCCCGCCAAAAGCAGGATTTCTGGTCATCTTGTTTATTTATTTATTTTTTATATATTTTATTGATTTTTTTTTTTTTTTTTTTACAGAGAGAGAGAGAGGGATAGAGAGTTAGAAACGTCGATGAGAAAGATCCATCCATCAGCCACCTCTTGCACACCCCCTACTGGGGATGTGCCCGAAACCAAGGCACATGCCCTTGATCAGAATCAAACCTGGGACCCTTCAGTCCCTAGGCCGATGCTCTATCCACTGAGTCAAACCAGTTTCGGCTGGTCACCTTATTTTTAGAGGCCTCCCCTAAGCCCCCCGGGGGAGAAAATCCCCACAGATAACCAGCCCCGCAAAGACAAGAAGCTCCGCTGGGCACCGAGGCTTTGTCCCAAGATTAGCAGGTCAGACAAAGCCTTCTCGCGCCTGCCTGACCTCTGGGAAGAGATGCGGAAAGCTGCCCTCCAGGACAAGCTCCGTGTCACCAGACGGGCAGGGTAGGGTGCAGCGTGTGCTATCTCTTCCCTCTGCGGTTCTGGGGGGGATTTCACTCCTTTTGCTGGGAAACAGCACCTTCTTCAGGCCAGCGGGGGTTGCGGGAACCTTCTATTGATGGGATCAGAATCCCTGAAGCAGTTCCAGGTCACCCAGGGCTAAGGAGGGCCGTGCAGGAACAAGGCAAGCTAACCAGCGTCATGCAGTGCTCACGTATGTACGTGTGGTTTCCTTTCTCTCTGCCATAAAGCTGTCCCATGACAGCATCTCCTTGTTGTTATTTTTTTTCCTTGTTTGTTTGTTGTTGTTTTAGGCCAGGCCAAAGGATAGGACTGTTCTGAGCCTAGTCCAGGGCCTCAGAAGTTAAAACCATGAATTGGATGGAGACTTAAATGGTGTGAATTATGATTATTTAGGTTAAAGAAAGCAATTCTTGGTTTAAAAAAAAAAAAATCTATTTTCGCCCTAACCTGTTTGGCTCAGTGGATAGAGTGTCGGCCTGCAGATTGAAGGGTCCCAGGTTTGATTCTGGTCAAGGGCATGTA
Organism: Pipistrellus kuhlii; assembly: GCF_014108245.1. NCBI lineage: Eukaryota > Metazoa > Chordata > Mammalia > Chiroptera > Vespertilionidae > Pipistrellus > Pipistrellus kuhlii. Next base: position 3,797,312 of record NW_023425524.1, read on the forward strand.
TCTTGGTTGTGGGCACATCCCCAGTAGGAGGTGTGCAGGAGGCAGCTGATCGATGTTTCTCTCTCATCAATGTTTCTAACTCTCTCATCCTCTCTGAAATCCATAAAGATCTATTTTAAAAATGTTTTTTTAAAAAAAAAAAAAATCCATTTCAGCCATCTGTGATTGAAGTGGCCTTGTGGTCTGGATACATTTTCTCAGGTGAACGAGGTTTTGGGTAGAGGAGAAATGCTTTTAAAACCCTCGGGGGAAATCTGTAATGTTAACAGCCTTTGAGAAGAGACACTTTCTAGAAGCATCCAGGCACTCACTCATTCACAATGAGGGCCTGTGGTTCATATAAACCGTGAGATAGAAACAGTCCCGGCGTTGAAGTAATCTGCAGTATAGCTAAGAGATGGCGCAAGTCATTCATACCCTCAACAGCCCAAGGCTTGATCCCATGAGGAGGGACAAATGAATGACTGAGTGATTCTTCACATCGACACGATTTTTAACAGATATGTCTAAGGGTGACAGTGAGGCTTCCCAGCCTGAGGTGACAGCCAGAATGCAGCTCTGCTTCTGACCAGGTACTGCCCAAGTCCGAGTTCTGGAATATTCCATTCCCTGCTTCCCTCTCCTCGATTTCCAACGCCCAGATGCCACGCTGTGCACCTGCCTGTGGGGACAGAGCTCCAGGGCCAGTCCCCTTACCAAAACATCCATCGTCCACAGAGAAATGCCCTGTCTGTGATCCCCTTTCCTCCTTCTAAAGTAAGACTCAGACTAAGCCATTCACCCTACCCTCCCACCCCCTTGAGTATTCTTAGCCCGGATCTGAATTCTAAGAGTTTCTGACAAAGAAATGCAACTTCAATGGTGTTGTCACTTAGATGTCCAAGCAGATCTGAAGCTGAGGTTAAGTCAGTGGACAGGGAAATCAACGACCAGATAATAACAAAAACCAAAGTGGAAAGAATGACAAAGTTATCGCTGTTCCATGTGGTAGAGAGAGAAGGATCGATCCCTAATGGGTTTCGTCTGAGAAGCGTTGAGTTAATGATGCTGAAATGAATCCCACGCTGAAAAATTAAGTTATATCTCTCAGGAAAAAAAAAAAAAAAGTCCTACTTATGTTTTGCCAGCTATAAACTGTGCTCTTAGAATGCATTAGCAAATACTGTCTTTATTCGATTTGCAAAGACCGGCGGTCTTGTGGTCATGTCAGTGTCTCACTCGATAACAAACGTTGCGTTCCTGTCCCCAAGATGAAGTGATAAATATAGATGCTTGTGTGCTTGCGACAGTGACATCCTGAAGTGATGGGTGAGCAGTTGTGTGGGAGGCCGGCTTGTCAGGCCAGATGTGACATCTGTCAGAGTGGAATGGGACCGATGGTGGGGGAGGGGGGGAAGGGACCAGGGACAGAGCCAACATCTATGTCACAGCAGTTTTCTTTGTCTTTCTGAAGACTGGGGCGATGCTACAGATTTCCTGAAACAAACCACATGACCCCCCCAAAAAAAAGCAGTCTCCCTGTCTTCTCTCAGAACCTCAATGCTCTTCCTCAGGGATAGCTGCCTCCTACTGGTCCCCATTTTTAACAATTTGTCCCGCGGTGTTTTAAAGAAGTCCCGATTTTTGGAATTGTTAAAAATCAGGACTGTCCCGCCAAAAGCGGGACATCTGGTCACCTTACCCATGTGGGCAGCAAGGAAGGCCCCTGGGGAGAAGGCCCCTCCCGGTGAACAGGGACACTTGGGGTAAGCTAATATGAGAGCCTACAGCTGCTGCACCCAGACGACTTCCAGAAGGTTGGGGCCTCACAAAATCCAGAAAGCTCTGTCCGCTGGCCTTAAGTTCCTGAAGTCATTGGGGTTGAAGGAGCCTCTGAGCCCCACATTTCTGACCAATCAAAGAGCTCGTTGGAGAGAATGGAGGCGGGTCCTGGTCCCAAAGACGTTGGAGAGAAGGTCACGACCGTGACCTTCCGGCCACCTACCACGGTGAGTCCAAGAAACTCAACTCCTCCCCAACTCAGCATGTTCATGTTTCTCAGATGTTTGAGGCCTTACCTAAGAAGGTTTCATTCTCAAGAGCTTCCTAGATGTCTCACTAGCCCTGCCAGTCCCTGATTCCAGCCCCTGAGGTGGCCAAGGTCACCTAAGAGACAATCCAAGTGTGCAAAGGAAACATCCCCCGAATATAACCTATCAGATGAAGGTCCCCAGGCATCCCAGGCCAGTGGGAATGGCTTCTAGAACATCCGTTTTGGGTCACGTGTTAGCATGTCGAAAATCTCTCTCTTCCTAGCTCACAGTCCATGGCGCATTAGAATGAGTTGTCAGTGATCTTTCCTGCTTGGGGGCACACACAGTAACGGTGGCCCTTAACACCCATGAGTCATGGCTGCCGTGCAACATAGGCCTACCAGGGCCAGAAGCAGAGCCAGGGGCTCCGTGCACTTGTCCTCCTCCATCTCGTGCAGCCCTAGGCCAGCCTCTACTTCATGGTCAGAGGTGAAGAAGCTGAGCCAGGCTCAGAGAAGCTGACCACCACTGATGCAGACAATCCAGAGGCGTGAACACCAAGACACGTTTGGGGGTGACGGGGAAGAGGTCAAGGGTGTGTCACGCAACAGCGGGGCCACCAAGCCGACCCAGGAAGCAAGGTGGGGACCACACCGCAGTGCAGTCACCCTCCCCCCACACACACACTTCCAGATGAGAGAGGCCAGGAGAGAAACAAAGTCAAAGGCAACAACAACAAACAACAACAACAACAGACAACACCCCATGTGTGGCTATGGCCTGATCAGAACGTCTCCGATTTCTCCCAAACACAGACAGAAGCGAGCTTCGCAGCCTAAACAAACCCATCCAAGAATCCCTCGTCCGTGATTCAACTGAAAACGCCCGGGGAACATGGGATTCCTAGGTTTTGAAAATAGAAGAAAAAAAAAAATGATCCGGGTTTAAAGAATATTGGGAAAGAAACGCACACCATATGGCTTCAAAATGACAATGGGAACGTTTGTTTATCTCTGGCCAGAGGCACGTTTCGGCAAGCTGTTCCGGATCGGAGGAACGGAACCCACCCTCCCTCGGGCTGCCGAAGGAGAGGGAGCACATCTGGCGAGTCCGCGTCCCCTCCAGCATCCCTCCGCACCAGAAATGCTCCATCAGGACGGATGCCCGGGGCCGCTTCCAGCCTCTTCCACGCAGCGCCTTGGCTTGCCCTTCACCTTCCCACTAAACCTACAAGGGGGAGGTTATGCTGAAACCGGTTTAGCTCAGTGGATAGAGCGTCAGCCTGCGGACTGAAGGGTCCTGGGTTCGATTCCGGTCAAGGGCATGTACCTTGGTTGCGGGCACATCCCCAGTAGGGGGTGTGCAGGAGGCAGCTGATCGATGTTTCTAGCTCTCTGTCCCTTTCCTTCTTCTCTGTAAAAAAAAATCAATAAAATATATATTTTTAAAAAAATAAGTAAATAATCAAGATGCAGCCTGAAGCGTGTTGTCATCTGGGCGAAGGCCTGGGAGTCAGCGACCCCCTCGATTCTAACCCAGATCTGATAGTGGATGGACACTGAGTCACTAGCCCTCTTTCTCCATCTCCGTTTCCTTTAGGAAAGGCTCTCTGTCCTTGCTTGGTATCTTTATAAGGAAGATGCTGCTTTCAGCTTACATCGGCGCTTCTGCACACCAGACAGAAGCCATCCTTGGGAAAGGTGCAGTTCCGGAAGTCGCCCACAGGGGTCGCTGTGGAGACACAGGGCTGGGCGTCCCTCTGAGAGGTCAAGGGGTCCCCCACCTGGCCCCTCTGACTCCAAAGCCCAGTCTCCCTAGTGGTGAGGAGGCTGGCCTCTGGCCTCCGTTGACAGCAAAGACCTGCCCAACGGATTCACTTATATTTCTTTGAGGGTTTTTTCTAGTCCTTGAAAAGTCAAGGAAAAAAAAAAAAAAAAAAACAGAGAGGAAATCCTGACAGAATATGTGGCCTAAGTTAAATGTAACCACAATTAGGCACTAGAGTTAGTACAAGCGATGATGCAATAACAATGAAGGAATTAAAGTGGGTCTGTTGTTTATTAATAACTCAGCCATTGTGGAAGTCAAAGGGTTCAAGTCTGCCTTTGATCTCTCTTCTCTCTCTCTCTCCTTTCTCTCTCTCTCTCCTTCCCTCTCTCTTGCACTCTCTCTTTCGCTCTCTGTTTCTCTTGCACATCCACACACAGAGAATCTCAAAAAAATAAAATCCCTGAACATCAAGCAAAAAAAATACTACTATGTTCCAGCAACTGCTAATATTTTCCTTCCCTGGGCAACTGGCCCGGGAGTCCAGCAACTTGTGCACAGAAAGCCCTGTCCCTGAATAGAACCTTAAGGCGCCCTCCCCGTCCCCCTAACCTCCCCCAGAACACAGCACTCGAGGGGTTATTCCTTCTACGCTCCTTGGAAAATGACAGGGGAAATAGAAAAGGACATTGTTTGGCACCAAATGTTTAACATTCCTGTGAAAACAATGACCGAAGAAACCTCGCTGCGATGCTTCGGGCTGTATATTTTCGTTTATCTCATTCAATAGGACTGGATAAACCAACACGATTATTTATTTTCTCCGCTTGCCCAGCTTGGAGGATCCACTCTTTCATTAACATGCACTGTTTATTTTCCTTGCAAAGGAACTCCAAGATGATTTCTTACTTCTCTTTGTCCCGACTGATATTGCTCGCTGACCGGAGTTACTGAGGGGTGGGGCCACGCTGGTCCTCGGTCTCAATGAATGGGAGGTTCAGATGTCTAATTTAGGTGTTTATCACCATCCTAAGAAAGCACGGACTGTACCAAATGGTTCCATTTCATGCTCCTATTTAATTAATAAGGCAACTTTCTGAGTATCCTTCTATTCAAGGCTCTCATTTTAACGTCCTTTGGATTATAAAGATATTTTATTTTTCAGGTGATTACTTTGAACATAGGACTACTAGCAGAATTCAGTAACCCCCAGTAAATATCAGGGGGATCGGGGCGTCTCAATGTTGGCATCCCTGACTCCTTGGGGCTGGATAATTCTTTGAGACATGGGAGGGGCTCAGCTGTGGGTATTCTGGCGTGCTTTGCCCAAACCCCAGCCTTGCTGACTAAATACCCATAGCGCCCCTCCACTCCCAGTCAGAACAATCAAAAATGTCAGATGCATCCTGGGCAGGGGCGGGGTGTGTGTGTGTGTGTGTGTGTGTGTGTGTGTGTGTGTGAGATCACCACAGTTAGAATCACAAGTGCCTGATGAGTTAGAATGAAAGAAGGAGAGGAAAGAGAGAAAATGAAACGTTTTGCCTCTTCCTTTTTAGGTTTTGTCCAAGCCTCTCCAGATTTTAAACCGTCCCATCCTTTGACACATCCCCTGGTTAAGGATGTTACTCTTGCTAAATCTCTCAAGCCTTGGGCAGGGCCTTTCAAATAGATGTGCTCTTGAACTTCAAATGGATTGTCCAGAAATCCACCAGTTCCCACTGGGTAAACGATCGGTAAACCTAAGCCCAGCTCCACTTTGAGCCTTAAACTAACAGCATGTGAGAAGATCAATATGAATAAATTCAAAACGAATCAGACCCCTTCTTTCACTGTTGACACAGTATTATTTATATCCCCTAAATACCTTTCTTGACTAAAATTCACCCGAGAAAACTGGCAACTGGCCAGTTCTATTCATATTTACTGTATTTATACAGTACGCTGGGCCAAGGATAATATTTAAGACAAAAATATGCCTGGAGGCATATACAATATCTCTCATATTTTTACTTTGAAATGTCCACGTCGCTAAAAATATTGAGTCTGAACCGTATATAACATGCGCCGTGAAGGGGCGATCCGAGATCCGAAATGATATATGGCTCGTTGAGTCTAATTAGAGCATATTTGTAATAGTTGAGCCCGAGTCACTCCCTGCACGCTAATAAGTTAGGGGGTAAAACAAAAAAAAACAAAAAAATATGAACCAATGATCTTTCCCATGTCTTGGGCTCTGAGACTCATGACCCTCACCAATGTCACTGCAAGCAGCGACAGGCACAGTCCCTCCCAGTCCTAAAGGGGAAAGGCTGGTAAGGAAGCCACGGCTGTACTTTCAATTTGCTGTTTCAAAATATGGTGGAGTGCTTTTCTCTTTTCTCCCCCCTCCCTCCTTTTTTCTTTTTTTTTTTTTTTTTTTTTTTTAATTTGGAAGGGCGTACTCTATTCCAGTATAACTCGAAAGTGCTGGAAAATCAGTTAACCTACTTTCTGTGAAATGGTCCACAGTCCTTACCCAGTAGGATGCAGTCTTGCTGTACCTCTCTATCCCTCAATGAGCTTTCCACAGACAGGTTGTTATTTTTGGTATGAAAAACCCATGGTATATTTTGAAAATACTGCACCTCGGAGAGATTTTCTTTTCTCTTTTTCTTTTTTAAAAAATATATTTTATTGTTTTTTTTACAGAGAGGGAGAGAGAGTCAGAGACATGGATGAGAGAGAAACATCCATCAACTGCCTCCTGCACACTCCCCACTGGGGATGTGCCCTCAACCAAGGTCCATGCCCTTGACCAGAATCGAACCTGGGACCCTTCAATCCGCAGGCCGACGCTCTATCCACTGAGCCACACTGGTTAGAGCCGGAGAGGTTTTCATATCTTTGGTGGCTCCACGTGGGGTGGGGAAGAGTTTCCACTTGCTGATCTCACCTGCCCTGTCTGGGATCCTGACACTGTGAGAATTTCTCCACGCTTTGATGGCCATGACCCCTGGCCGGATCACCTCAGCCCTCTGGACTGAGAGATGCCGGAGAGAACAGGGCATGAATGCCCTCGTGGGTGACCTGCTCTCTCTACACTTCTCTCCCCGGATGGATGCAACCTCCTCCGTGAAAAGCGCTGGGGATGCATCCGAGATTTTGCAGAAAAACACACTGCTGGGATGACATACTCAGGTGCTGCCTAACACTCTGGCCAGGCTGCCCGACAGCCCTGGAAATCACGCACGTGCAGGAGAAAGCAAACTGACTCCGCTCAGGGGCTCAGGGGTTCGGTCTGTCTCAGTGGCTTTGGATTCATGACAATGAACCTTCTTGGTTCCACCCCAGACACAGAGCTTTACTTCCCTCGGGGAATAACCAGGGTGGAGTATATTTATCACCATCATCACAATAATAAAACCCTCCTGCCGGCCAGGATCGCCTGCAGGATGTAGGGACAGAAAGGTCGATGGGAAAACTGGGGTTAGTTAGCTCCACCGGCTCACGTGTGGAGACCCCCAAGTAGGAGACAGAGCTGGGACTTGTCAAACCAAAAAGAAGTATTTAAAAAAGCAAAGCTCCAACCTATCTATCACTAAGAACCTCTGGAATCAAAGGGATCCAGAGGGCCATAGGATCGATTTAGGAAAGACTCCGAGATCCCAGAAGGCAGCCAGCCAGTATATAGGGCACGGAAAGGGGGTGGAGAGAAATGGGCAACCAATGAAAAGTTTACAACTTGGGGTTTGGGCTACGCCAGTATAGAAGCTTTTTTTTTTTTTCTTCCTTTTTATTTTTCTTCTTCTTCTTCCTGGTATTTAACCCTCTCAGGTAGCACTTCTCCCCCCCCCCCCCCACTTTCTTTTCAGAGTGGGAACTAAGTCTAAGCGGACTGTTCTTTTCTCTACCCTTGTACCCCCATCCCCAAGGGACACCCCAATAAATCACAGGCTCCCATTGCTACTGTGTGCCAGCTGCCCTCCGAGAAACAGGTTTACAGGAAGCCGACCGGCTGCTCTCCCGGCAGGCACCCCAAGTCCAGGCAGGAGCTCAGGGCTCCCGGGGGATACAGATAAACGCATAAGAAAGGCGATTTGGCAACCCCCTTGAGCTGCAGGAGGCAGGGTGGGGTAGATTCTGGAAAAATAACGTGCAACCCCCCCCCCCCCCCCTCCGAATCAGACAGCAAGCCGCCCTGGCCACCGCTCCAGGTGACTTCAAAGAGGGGGCGCTGGGCACCAGCCGGCCTTTGGGGGAAGGAATGTAAACACCTGGCGGTGGCCACAGGCTCCAGGACCGGGGGGCTGGTTAGGAGGTAGGTGTTTTGGAAGGTTTTTTTGTGTTTTTTTTTTTTAACCAGATCGGGTTCGTTCGTCTTGGCGTTGGGAGCTGGGGACAATAGGGAAGCTTCGGGGAGCCCGTTGGACAGATAGATGGGTCAGGCGGTGGGGCGAGCGTGGGGCACCTTCCCTTCCTGAGAGGCTAGTCGGAGCCACTTTTTTTTAACCCTTCCTGCACCGGCTGGGCCGGCTCCAAGGCTGTCGATACCCCCCCCCCAAAAAAAAATAATAATAAAATAAAAAGCACCAGGATTCCCCTGCTGACCTTGGCATCTCGGAGGACAAGGGGGAGCCAACTCCTAGCCAAGAATCTCAGGGGCCAGAAAAAAGAGAAAGAATGCCTTGGAGAGGAGAAGGAATGGGGGGAGGGAGGACAAAAAGGGGGGAAAGTGGAAAAAATACAGTGAAAAGGCAACGTTTTCCAGCCTCAGGGAGTGGAAGGGGCATGAGTGGGGCCGGAGACCCCAAGCCGGAGCGGGGACGCGAGCCCTGGCGCAGCGGATCGCGTTTGGGGGAGCCTGGGGCAGCGCTGAGCCCCCGGAGAATGCAAACACCCACACACCCACCCACCCAGGCACCTCACCCCGAAGCGGACGGGGCGGCACTCACTTTCGGAGGGGAAGAAGGGCGGCATGTCGATCTTGTAGACCTCCTTGGCGTAGTACTCCTCGTCGCTGCGCTCCCGCTCGCAGGCGGCGGCGCGGCGGCCGGCCTTCTCCTGCAGCAGGTCCCGGGTGCTGTTGTAGATGGCGATAACCTCTGGGGGCACGTCCTCGGGCTCCGGGTAGTCCTCCGGGGGGCTGGTGAGCTTCAGCTTGCTGAGGATCTGCCCGCGGATCGCCTCGATCCTCTTGCGCATGAACTGGTCCATGTCGAGGGTGCTGCACGTCGACAGGCTGAGCGCGGCCGGCACCCAGTGCAGCAGCAGGACGGCGCGCAGCACACAGGACTGCATTTTATTTATTTTTTTTTTCCTCTCCTTCTCTTAAAGGTGGAAAAAGTTGGGGTTGTTTTTTCTTTCCCCCTTAAAAAAAAAGTTTCCAAAAAATGGCACCAAAATAATAATAATAATAATAATAATAATAAAAATAGAGACAGAAATGCAAAAGAAACCCAACCGATCTGCAAATACAGCTCAGGCAGATGATTTTTTTTTTAAATGAGAAACTTTTGCTAACAATCGAGTCCCTGTCCAATAGAGAGAGGGAAAGAGAGAGCGAGAGAGCGAGAGCGAGAGCGAGAGAGAGACAGAGAGAGAGGCAGAGAGAGAGACAGAGAGAGACAGAGAGAGAGAGAGAAAGGTCTCTAGGTCTGTTGCTGGAGAATTCCTTCCCTAAGAAGAGGCCAGTCGTTCCCAAAGTGGAAACGGGACTATGCGTTGGGCAAAGGGATCCTTCAATTGGGAGGAGGAGGAGGGGGGAAGAGTTGGAAAAAAAAGTTTCCTCGGAGCGACGAGCCGGGGGGAAGAGAGGCGAGTGGCCGGGAGGCAGGCGTGGGAGGAGGAGGAGGAGGAGGAGGAGGAGGAGGAGGAGGAGGAGGAGGAGGAGGAGGACGAGGACACGGAGTTCAGTGTGTCAGTGTCGGGCGCGGAGTGGCGGATCCGAACTCGGCTCCCGCGGCCGAGAGGGAGGAGAAGAGAAGGTCCGGGCTGGCGGCGCTGATGGATGCGTTTAACGCAGCTGCGGCGCTAGGAGCAGGAGCAGGCAGCTCGGAGCAGAGGATCGCACACGTGTGTGTATGCGTGTGAGTGTGTGTGAGTGTGTGTGTGTGTGTGTCCGTGCGCGTGTGCGCGCGCGGGGGGCGAGCCCGGAGCCTGGCGCGCCGCGGGGAGGCGGCCGCGCTGCGCTGGGAGCTGGGGACGCGCTCGGATCGAAGCGGCAGGGACCCTGATCTGCCCCCCGAGGACCCTGCTCTGCCCCCCGAGGACCCTGCTCTGCCCCCCGAGGTCCCTGCTCTGCTCCCCGAGCCGCGATCGGGGGCCTCCACCCCGGCCGGAGCGCGCCGACCCGCCCGGTCACTCCACGTCGCTGCCGCCGCCGCCGCCGCCGCCGGGCGCGTCCAGCCTCCAGCGCCCTCCTTCTCCTCCCGCTCCTCCTTCTGTGCTCGCTCCAGGCGCCAACCAGGCAGCAGGCGACCGGCCGACGGCCGCCTCCGTGGCTCCCGGCCCCCCGGGCCCGCTGGCTGGACGGTCTTATTCCTAAGGGGGGGGTTGCGCAGGGCTGCCCCTGGGACGCCCACCCTTGGCCGGCCTCTCCCGGAGTCTCTGCCGCTCGGGCTTGCTCGCTTAGGGGAGGTGGGCACTTGGCACCCTAGAGTCCACCACCCTCCTCCTCCTCCTCCTCCTCGCTCCTCTCTGCATCCAGCAGCCCCCTTGGCTGGATCCCGAATGGCAGCCTAGACCGTTATACCAGGCTCCATCCCTCTCCTCCTCCTCCTCCTCCTCCTCCTCCTCCTCCTCCTCCTCCTCCTCCTCCTCTACTTGCTCCCCTTCTCTCTCTCTCTCTCTCTCTCTCTCTCTCTCTCTCTCTCTCTCTCTCTCTCTCTCTCTCTCTCTCTCTCTCTCTCTCTCTCTCTCTCTCTTTCAGCTTCTGGAGCTCCTCTCCAAGCGAACCCGCTGCTGCCAGCAGATAACATCACGGTCTTGCCTGGGAGCAGAGATTTATAAGTTCCCTCTGCACCACGTGTCTGCCTTCCACAGACTGACGTGCTAGGGTTACAGTCAGAAGTCCCCTCTCTCCTCGCCTAGACCTGAGCTCGGCCTGAGCAGCCCAGGGGTGGGTGGGTAGGTGTGTGCCTGCAGGGAGGGGAAGGGAGGGGAAGGGGACAGGGAGGGAGGGGGAGTGTGCACCCTGACAATGGTGATTTAGGGTATTTACTTGATAGAGTCCCTTTGCACAGGGCTGCTGAAGGACCTGCTAGGTAGTCTCCCCCTTCTGAGTGAACAGGGCTCCCCTCACAGTCTCCCAAATGGAATCACTTGCTCCAGCGCAGAAGGCTTCCCTCCTGTAGAGTGTGTACACACACACAAACACACACACACACACACACACACAGGAGCACTACTTTACTCTGGGCCAGGCCAGCCCCTGAGACGTGGCTTTCCATCTAAGAGTCACCTCCTACTTTATTTTTATTTATTTGTTAGTAGAATCGGTTTTGCTGTTCCCTGGTACTATTTTATTTTTTAAAAATATGTTTTTATGGATGTCAGAGAGGAAGGGAGAGGGAGAGAGAGATAGAGACATCCATGATGAGAGAGAAATATGGATCGGCTGCCTCCTGCGCGCCCCCTTCTGGGGATGGAGCCAGCCACCTGGGCACGTGCCCTTGGCCAGGAATCAAACCCTGACCTCCTGGTTGATACCTAACAGAATTCTAATGTGCATATCCTAAAGCACAATGGTTATAGTTTGTTACCAGAAGCCCTCCATGGGACCGGGAACTGGGGACAGACAGCCATCATTTTTTAAATTTATTTATTTTATCGAAAGAATGAAGCATCTTTGTTCATTTCGCTGTTGGAATGAATGGCTCTCTCTTTAAGTTGCTGCCTGAGCCTCTTCCTCACAGGGATTTCTCTTCATCTTCTTCTCTGGCGAGACATTCACATCCAGGACGCTGAGCATGCATGGCCTGTGTCCACCGTGAACATCACATATCACTTGACATTTTCTCTTTCGACGCAGCCCCAATGAGACAACACAAGGAGCGCTCTTGCTGCTGTTTGCTTTCCCCCTCTCTTTCATTTCACCTTTTCTTGCTCCAAGTCAACATTTGCATTTCGGCAGGACTGTGGGCAAACTGTGACTCGAGAGCCACATGCGGCTCTTTGGCCCCTTGAGTGTGGCTTTTCCACAAAATACCACGGCCTGCGCGAGTGTATTTTGAAGAAGTAGTGTTAGGAGAAGTTTATGTTTAAAGAATGTGGCTCTTAAAAGAAATTTCAGTTGTTGTACTGTTGATATTTGGCTCTGTGGACTAATGAGTTTGCCGACCAATGGACTAGACGGATGAAGTGCGCTGGAAACTCTGTTGAGTGCTCCCCCAAACCCAATGCCTCTGCATTATTCCTTAGGTGGGTGCTCCTTTTATTCTAGAAAGGCCACAAGGAACTGACTCTAGCTTCTGACATGGACCCTTTACCTGTCTGGGGGGCCTGTATTACTAGGAAACAGACGGCTGACTAGATGTAATAACAATAGCTAACGTATTAGTCAGATAGAGAGATCGACGTATATGGACATTTAATCTGCACAGCAGCCCCAAAGGACACGTTATTATTATCATCATAATATTAATAATAATATAATATTCTTACCTAGTTCAAGGCCATAGTAAGTGGCAGAGCTAGAGTCTGCAGAGAGCATGCGTTGTCTATGTCCATACCCAATAGTAACTTCCAAAACATACCTGAATAAGTCTTACAAACATGGATTTTATGGTGATGCCCATTTGGGAGACACTGGGCACTCTATTATAGACTCACTATGGCCATCATTATGCTAAAGGCTCTGAGAAATTGACACATTCAACTCTTAATCCAGCATATTCCAAACCCCCTTGAACATGAAAATTCCCCCTCCCCCCCATTAATACACATTGGAAAACTCTGGAATAAAGGAGTTGTTTCAACCCACTTCTGAATAATTCTGAAAGTTACATATATTCTGAAGTTACATATACAATAATTCTGAAAGTTACAGCATCGGCAGGTGCCTTTCCTTTTTAAAAAATACATTTTTTAAAATATATTTTTTTATTGATTTCAGGGAGGAAGGGAGAGGGAGAAAGAGATAGAAACATCAATGATGAGAGGGAATCATTGATTGGCTGCCTCCTGCACGCCCCACTCCAGGGATCAAGCCCGCAATCCGGGCATGTGCCCTTGACCGGAATCGAGCCTGGGACCTTTCAGTCCACAGGCTGACGCTCTAACCACTGAGCCAAACTTGCTAGGGTGGTGCCTTTCCTTGAGGCCCAATGGAAGCACCTAGAAAGGACTTAAACAAGCGGCCAGCACCCCAACAGCAGAAGCAAAAATACACTCAGGCGGGGCTAAGACTTCCCTGAACTCACCTTCCATTTGAGCTCAGTTCCAGAAGAGAAGGGCAAGAATGCAGCTGCACCAGAGGGGGGTAAAAGTGACCATTCTTACAGCCGGGGGTGATGCTGATAGCCCTGGTTCAGCCTCCCCCCCCTCCCCCCCTTATCCCCTTCCACCCCGTCACCGCCCCACCTGAGCCAGGGAGACCACCTTCTTGGTAGAGACACAGAATCACCCGAGATTGCGTGGATTCGGATTGGAGTGTGGAGAGAGCAGCAAACGTCCACGTGTGTCACCACAAGGAAAACGGCCTAGGCCATGAATTCTTCTGCCAACCGTCCCCGCTTCCCAATATAAACACACACACTCTTGTTGTCCACGATGGTTTGTTGAACACCCAACTGCTTCCTTTATAACAACTCAGGCCCCCGGCCTAACCGTCAGAGGCTAATTCTAATTTCTCTCCACCTCTTTCCATAGCCTAGGGAAGCAGGACAGGGGAGGGTCAGTGAAAACTTCCAGTGTTGGCTGAAACCGGTTTGGCTCAGTGGATAGAGTGTTGCTCTGCGGACTGGAAGGTCCCAGGTTCGATTCCGGTCAAGAGCATGTACCTCGGTTGCAGGCACATCCCCAGTAGGGGGTGTGCAAGAGGCAGCTGCTTGAGGTTTCTCTCTCATCAATGTTTCTAACTCTCCATCCCTCTCTCTTCCTCTCTGTAAAAAAATCGATACAATATATATATATATATATATATTTTTTTTTTTTAAAGAATTTGCTTCCTGGTTATATAATATCTCCTAGCAGTTTCTGTACCTAGAAGGCCATTCACTTCTTTTAAACATGATGGCATTTGGGAGGGGGAAGGGGGATTATGAAATTCTGCCCCCGCTCATTATAGGAAGAAAGGAAACGAAAATATACTTTTGGCGAAGAGAAGTCTTGACTGTCGGAGTCCAGTTATGTCCAAATCCAAGATGAAGGTCTCTTGTTAGTTAACACCCTGAAACGGGCCCATTGTTTACCAGAGCAGAGAGGTGGTGGTGGTGGGGCGGGGTGTGTGTGTGTGTGTGTGTGTGTGTGTGTGTGCAGCTGTTTGGAGGACTGGCCCTGCCTGGCCCATTAACGGGTCTGTTCCATGAAGTCCCGTGGCATTCCTACAAGGCGCTAAACGAATGTTTGCCACGAAGCCGACTGCTCACCCCCGCCCTGGTTCTTTATTCCTACGGATCCAAAGCCCGCGTGTACGATCTGACAGGTCCTCCCATCTCTGATGAAAGAGCAACTTCCTTTAGGTTAGATTTAGGCAAACTCCTTAGTCCACAGAGCCACATATCAACAGCACAACGATTGGCATTCCTTTGGGGAGCCTCCCATTTTTTAAACGTAAACTTCTTCTAATGCCACTTCTTCAACATAGACTCGCCCAGGCCGTGGTGTTTTGTGGAAGAGCCACACTCAAGGGGCCAAAGAGCCTCCGTTCGCCGACCACGGGATTAGAACAATGGTGTCCAGCAGGGTTGAGAACCAGGACAAGGGGGGGAAAGAACGGGATGGGCCTCCTGTAATTGGCCTACACCTCACCCTACGTAGTGACCCTCGATAAATGCCACCTGACCCTTTCCTGTGAAAATGCACCAAAGCCTTTCCAGCTCTCGCTTATAATTTATTTGCTACGATTGAAAAGCCATGTGTGGTTCTATAATGATTTCTATCTCACGTTCCGTATGCATTTCTAGAGACATGAGCTTCTGTGCTCTGAACAACGAGAAAGCAAGGGTAGTGATTTGTCCAAGAGAAGAAATAAGTACCGTGTTTCCCTGAAAATAAGCCATCCTCTGAAAATAAGACCTACTTATAGGTTTCCTTCTGAGTGAAATATAAGGCATCCCCCCAAAAATAAGGCCCTCCTAGGCTAAGCGTGAGAGATTTGGTCCACTGATTCTGAAAGAAATGGAGTCACAAGAAACTCACCAGGAAATTCAGGAATTGGATTGTTATGATGATGTTCCAGAAGATGATGACATGATTGTCATTGAACAAACGAGTAAATTCTTGATACTGTAGGATTCACAGTTTGTCTGGTTTGTGTTGACAACGACCGTACTACCCTACCGTATACAGGTAATAAATTTCCTTTATTTTCATTTAACAATAAATGTGTACCGTATTCTTCTTCATGGATAAATAAGACATCCCCTGAAAATAAGACCTAGTGCATCTTTGGGAGCAAAAATTAATCTAAGACACTGTCTTATTTTCGGGGAAACAGGGTAGTCCAGCGATGATCCCCATGCTGTGTCTCTAGGCTAACCTCAGAGCGAGGCCACAAGGGGAAAGGAGGGGCAATGGCAGGGAGGAGAGGGGCAAAGGCGGGTGGGAGATAAAGGGATAAACTTGAGAGACAGGGAAGAATTCTCCAGTCTCACTCAAAATTGTAGGCGTGAGAGTTACAGCCCTCACACTTGAATGAAACACTGTGGGAACTTCTGGTGTTGTGACCAGCTGATGGATTATTGGTTGTGACTGTTGAGGCCTTGGGTCTCATAGGTCTCTGTGTTTCAGAAGGAACCCCCTCCCCTCTCTTTCTCTCTCTCTCACAGGTGTCTCTCTCCTTGACCTGTGCTTTGTCAACGCAGGGCCTGCTGAAGACGGTTGCAACCTCTGATTTTTGGCCCTGGTATAATTCACCCCCTCAAATAGCTTTAGCGACTGACATCAATAAACAGCCGCTAGTGATGGACTGACCTAAAGAAGTGATCACTGTGGGGATGGTTGTCAGACAGTGTAACCTGGGGATGAGTTTAATAAAATGCTAATATTTATAGTAAGAGGCCAGCGGCAGCATGTTCCTTAGTGGCCAGGGTGGTGTTTGACCCACACCCCTCTCCCCTATACCATCTCTACTCTGATGGCACATAGCTGACCACCGAGTCTGCAGTCACATTTCACAAACAGCCAGAGTGATGTTTCTGGGGAGAAAGGGAGAGAGAAATATGCTTGAAGTAAAAAATGAAAATAAAACTGAGGAGGAAGGGAAAGGAGAAGCAAATGATAGAAAAAAAAAAAAAAAAGAAAAAAAAAAACAATCAGGACTATGGCCAGGCTGGCCTGGCTCCGTGGTTGAGTGCCTACCTAGAACCAGGAGATCACGGTTCGATACCCAGTCAGGGCACATGCCCAGGTTGTGGGCTTGATCCCCAGTGGGGGGCATGCAGGAGGGAGCCAATCCATGATTCTCTCTCATCGTTGATGTTTCTCTCTCCCTCTCTCTCTGAAATCAACAAAAATATATTTAAAAAATAATTTTAAAAAGTCAGTAGTACTATGAAGTGGAATTCTCATTTTTTAAGGATATATGCAGCCTTTGGATAAATTTCTCTGTCGGCATTTCAGTGGGTTTCATAGATTGTGTGAATTTCCACAAGCAAAGTTCCCAGCCTACATTTCAAACAAGTTTGCCTTTCCGTGGTCCATACCCAGTCAGATTCAATTGTTGCATTTTGGGAAAACGGACAATAGATTGGGGATCCCAAAAGTGGCAGTGACTGCTGACCCTTCTCGTGTCAGCAAGCAGAAAAACAGAAAAGAGTGCCTTCTGTTTGTCATTTGGTGCGTACGGGTCATTCAATATTGGCTTTTTACAGGTTGTTCTTTCCTGTTTAATAAACAGTGAAGGCTGCACGACTTCACCTCATTGAAAGGGGTGTGTTTCCTGTTAATGTTTATGATCAGGATCTCTACGATTTCTTTTTTTTAAGATTATTTCCGCTACATTGGCGTGTCCCTTTAAGTCCAAAAGCAGTATCTTTATAGCTCCCTTCCAGAGGCGAGTTATTTACTATAAGCCAAAGGAATAAACTTAAAAACGCGTGTGCCTATGACCCAAAGAGACTTCAGCAATACACAAAACAATCATTTGGCTGCCTGGTTATGAGCGATAAGGTTTTTTTTTGTTTGAGAGGGTTGCGAGATTAAGTTAGTTAAGGTCCTTAAACAACAGGCTCTGCTAAGATCAATCTGCCCATTTGGCCAGTTGTAACAATTAAATCGAATCAATGCCACCATGGTACTGATTGTTCAGAAACTATAATAGCCACTCATCCGGTTGCAAGGGAGAATGGGGTGGTGGTGGTGGATTTATATCCCTTAAGTCCGTGACAGCCTCAATCGCGCCACCTGGAGGACAACAGTGGTATGACTTCCAACTCCCAGTTCAGAGCAAATCAGCATGCTCGCTCCCTCTTCTCTGCGTGTTCTCATCACAGCTTAGTCAACAGTCTCGCAATGTCATTTTGTGGTAAAAAAAACCTTCCTTCAAACTGTGATGAACAGTTTCACCTCAAGCATATACTCCGTTGGTTTGTCGTTGTGGTTGTTATACCCGGAGGAAAGACACGAGCTAACAAAAATTCCCGCACACAAAACGAAAGCTACAGTTCCACGAAAAGGCCAGAAAAACGTGCATTTTTGTTTGTTTGTTTAAATTTCTTTATTGATGAAGGTATCACATATGTGTCCTCACCCCTCACCCCCTCATCCCCATCCCAAACCCCTCCCCACCCATGTCCCCACACCCCTGTTGTCCGTGACCACTGGTTAGGCTCATATGCATGCACACAAGTCCTTTGGTTGATCTCTCCCCTTTACCCCCATCCTCCCCTGCCTTCCCTCTTTGGTCCGACAGTCTGATCCATGCCTCCTTCTCTCTGGGTCTGACCTTGTTCGTCAGTCTATGTGGTTCATCATTTTCCCTAGATGAGTGCGATCGCGTGATCCTAGAAATATACTTTATATGAACCGAAAATGAGACAAGCCATAGCGGTTATGCTGAGAGGCAAGTTTCTTTAGAAGAGAACCCAGCTCAACATCAATGGGATTTCCTTAATGACAAAGATTTAACTCCCTGTTATCTCATAACCACTATCATCCTAAGCTAAAATCCAGTCTTTCTGTAATGAAGCATATTTAGAATATCTAAATGCTTCATAGCAAACTGTCAGCACTTACACTTGCAGACGTTATATCCTTAAGTGACCAACAGCCGCCCGGCAGGAGTGGCTCAAAAGAGTTTAAGGAATTTGTCAAGGACACAGAGCTAAGACAGTCCGCACCAAACTCCACACTCCCTTCTGATCCCACCGTGATCCCTTGTCGCCTCACACGGAATACTATTTGCAAGAAAAGCTTGATATAAATAGAATTTCACTTGATTTGTCCTAAAGACCAAAATATGGCAGGTGGGCCATGGCATCCGGGCATCCCTCCCATTTGCAGAGAAGGTCAAGATGGCCTCGAACCTTGTGAGCTGAGCTTTGATCCTATATAATAAAAGTGTAATATGCTAATTAGGCCGGGTGCCCTTCCTGATGACATTCCAGATGAACCTGGGGCTTCAAGGGAAGTCAGAGTCCCAGGGCCAAAGGGAAGCCAGTGCCAGCAGCCAGGGGAAGGAAGGCCTACTCTTGCATGAATTTTCATGCATCGGGCCTCTAGAATTTTTATTTTATTTATTTATTTTTGCTTTTCTTTTCTGCCTCTAGAATTTTTAGAGCCTAGTGCTATGGTAGATGGTTGCTCAGCATCTCAGGGTGACTGCATCTGGCTGCCTAGCCCGTGTTTTGAGAGCTGATGTCAGCCCGTTGTTTAGGTCCATTTCGTGGACCTACGATTGATGTCTAGATCTGCAGGCACAAAGAGGCAACTGCCTGCTATAGCCGGAAGGGGTAATCAACAGCTGCGGGGCCACCCACGCACGAGGGCGAGGGCACAGTGCTCAGCTGTCTCCGCATCCCGAGCCTGGCTGGTCCTGACCCCACACAAATTCGGGGCTCTTGCTTTGATGTGTATGAACCGACAGCATTAAAAATACGATAGCCGAAAACTGGTTTGGCTCTGTGGATAGAGCGTCGGCCTGCAGAATGAAGGATCCCAGGTTCGATTCCGGTCAAGGGCATGTACCTTGGTTGCGGGCACATCCCCAGTGTGGGGGGGTCCAAGAGGCAGCTGATTGATGTTTCTCTCTCATCGATGTTTCTAACTCTATCCCTCTCTCTTCCTCTCTGTAAAAAATCAATAAAGTATATTTTTAAAAAAATACAGGATAGTCCAGCTGATATTGCTCAGTGGTGGTTGAGCATCGACCTATGAACCAGGAAGTCATGGTTTGACTCCCAGTCAAGGCGCATGCCTGGGTTGCGGGCTTGATCCCCAGTGTGGGGTGTGAAGGAGATAGCAGATCAATGATTCTCTCTCATCATTGATATTTCTCTATCTCCTTCCTCTCTGATATATATATATATGAAATGCAGGATGATTCAGGGGTTAGAGAAACTGTCATTTATATGAATGTGGTTAATGCGCATCATTTTTTTCCTTTTTAAATATATTTTATTGATTTTTTACAGAGAGGAAGGGAGAGAGATAGAGAGCTAGAAACGTCAATGAGAGAGAAACATCGACCAGCTGCCTCCTGCACACCCCCTACTGGGGATGTGCCCGCAACCAATGTACATGCCCCTGACCGGAATCGAACCTGGGACCTTTCAGTCCGCAGACCGACGCTCTTCCACTGAGCCATACCGGCTTTAGCTAATGCACATCATTTTAAACTGTCTGCGCTAATACAAAATAATGCCCTCTGTGCTCTGTTTTCTGTGGTCCCCCTACCCCCAAATCTGCATCTTCCGTGTGCTCAGCAAGATGTCAAGTATGTGCTGTACCATCAAGCCCTTCTGGAAGGCACTTCGTCCAAAGCAGGGGGATTGCATTACGATTCATCACCACTCAGCATTTTGTTCACCATCCCTCGCTGCTCTCAGTACTGCCTCGCTCAAACTTCCTCCCTCCTCCCAGTCTCTTCATGGACAAATTAGCACCATCAGGTTTCAGATAAGCTCCCAGGGAGAGTGGGGGAGACTCCTGAGTCGAGCTGGCCCAAGCTCAGCTCCCGTGTTCCTGGGAAAGGGGCGAGAGGGCCTTTGTAGGCTCGGAGTCACGCTCTCGCCTGCTCTCAAGGTTTGCTCTTGCTGCCAATTGACCTCAAATGGTCTTCGCACTCGTCATACCTGCCACCTGTCACTCAAGTACCGTGTGGACGTGAGCATCCGTCACTTTGACCCTAACAGGTGATTCTAAGGCAAGGGCAGGATGAATCCGGCTTCTCTCTGCAAAGTGTTCCCCAATAAAAATGAACGTATCATCCTGACCAGTTTGGCTCAGTGGATAGAGCATTAGTTTGCAGACTTAAGGGTCCCAGGTTCGATTCCGGTCAAGGGCATGTACCTTGGTTGCGGGCACATCCCCAGTGGGGAGTGTGCAGGAGGCAGCTGATTGATGTTTCTCTCTCATTGATGTTTCTAGCTCTATCTCTCTCCCTTCCTCTCTGTAAAAAAATCAATAATATATATATATATATATATATATATTTTTTTTTTTTTTTTAAAAAGGAACGTATCAAGGGAGTACCAAATAGTCACCTACTCACAAGCCTCATTAAACTAGGATATTTATTAATGCACAACTGGGATGCCATTATAATAGCTTATCGCAGGTTATCTTTTAACGAATATATTTTGAAAGTCATGGCAGGTAACCAATGTATGTGAAGTTATCCCCGTTAATCAATCCCAATGGCCACACTATTTAAACTGCATAGTGAGAACTGACGGCAGGAATTTGACTTTAAAAAGGAGATGACGTTTTCTCAACTTTTTGGTTTTTATAGGAGTAAACTATGAGAAGTTATTTACCAGTTCTATTCAGAATTTTTGCAAAGGTTCAGTATGATGCCGGAAGAGTAATAAAAAAAATAAAGCGTTATTTTTAATTCTGGGGAGAAAACAGTGTTTAGGTGCTATACTAGTAGTATATGCATATTTTTTTCCTCCAAAATTTAGGTGTTATGCTAGTAAATACATATTTTTTCCCCTCCCTATTTTACCCTACATAGTATCATTGCTTAAATAATTCTAGCAGTTCCTGAAATGGGTACTCAGTGATTGCTAGATGAATGCTTTCATTTAGTTTTATTAAGAAATTTAAGTCGAGAAACGATGGTAACTAAAGTTACTCCATGTCTAAGGTAAAAATGTACAATTTCTGCCGGGCTGGCGTGGTTCAGTTGGTGGGGTTCCATTTCCGGTCAGCAGGAGGCCTTGGAAGGCAACTGATTCATGTTTCGCTCTCCATTCCTCTCTCTAAACCTGTCCTTGGGTGAGGATTAAAACAATTTTCTTAATGTATAGTTTGCTGTTTTAAACAGTTTGTCTCCTCCTCCAATTTATATGTGGAAGCTCTAATCCCCAATATGATGGTATTTGGGGTGGGGCCTTTATGACTGGGATTAGTGTCCTTATTAAAGAGACACTGAACCCTAGCCGGTTTGGGTTTGGCTCAGTGGATAGAGCGTTGGTCTTTGGACTGAAGGGTCCTGGGTTCGATTCCACCCAAGGGCATATGCTTGGGTTGCAGGCTCGATCCCTAGTAGGGAGCATGCAGGAGGCAGCTGGCCAATGATTATTCTCCCTCATCATTGATGTTTCTGTCTCTCTCTCCCTCTCCCTCTCCCTTCCTAAAATCAATAAAAATATTTATTTTTTAAAAAATAGACACTGAGAAATGAGGTGCCCTCCACCCCTATTTCACTAGGGACACACATAGGTATTAATAAACACCTCTAACAACAAGTACAACAACAAAAAACAAATACACATAGGGAGAAAAAATAAGTTGTCCAAAGGATGCAAAGTATCAACTTATATATTGGGTCTCCCCTCCTGCCTCTTCTGCAGAAATATGTATCTCTTTGACGATTCCTTTCTGGCATCTTCTTAGGCCTCTGGATTCCCTTGGTTCCTGAGCAACAGTGTATTTCAGCTCGTCTCCCTTGCCCTTCACACTGGGACTTTAGAGCTTCTCGTATTATTACATGTTGCGCTAGGACATCTACACCCTGTAGTCACATGGCTGTATAATTACTCCTCCTGTCCGCCAGGCCAGTGCAGGTTGAGGGCCACTGTGTTATTAAATATATTCACATGTGCAAAACCGTGATTAAAAAGCCCTGGGAGGTTTTCCAGAATCCAAACACTCCCTTTTCACCCACTTGTTGTAAAAGAAACTAAATGCTTTGAAGAACTTGGGACTTGCCCTCCAGTAACCTCTCAGGCTTCCCACTGAGTCACTACAGGTGAGCCTCTGAGCTGTCCTGTGCCAATGGTTGCCAAGGTGTCCTTTTCAAGTAGAATAATACTTGGTCTAAGAGGGATTCGAGGTAAACCCAGGGCCTCAGCTCCAAGTTCAAGTGCTAAACCATCAAAATGGCTGTTGTTATCCCTGGACAACGGGTGTTACCTTAGACTTGGAGATTTCCATGCTGAAGAACAATAACCAATACTACTAAACAATGCTACACAGGACACTCATCCCTCCACCCCACCCAAACCTTCAGATAAGGAAGGAAGATAGCTTCTAGTTACTAGTTGCCTGGTTACTATTTTGCATTGTTCCTTGTAAACAAATGAAGAAAATAACTTTTTATTACTCTGTTACTCTAAATAGTCACCAAAGATAATATCAAGTATTGTTAAATTTAGATAAATTAGGGGTGGAGATGGAAATGCAGTTCTTTCTTATTTCCCCCCTCAGAGAACTCAAGGACAAGGTAGGAAGAGGAACTAGATGCAGAATTACTTATCTAATCGATGTCAGAAAAATTTAAGATTCTTAGGGTAGAGGTTTGTAAACCATCCACCTAAAGGAACAGTTTCTAACATAACATGCTCATCCTTAGATTCATATTCCTATATGGTGGCATTTTGCTTAAATATTTTCTCTTAGCCTCTAACATGATTTATTTTTTTATAGTGACAACTCAATCTTATTTTGGAATAAATTCTGAAAGGAAATCTGCAGATATTCTTTTCCTTACCTTCGGTTTGAAAATCTTGTTCAACTTTTTCTAAATTAAACTAAGCACTATACGAGTATATTCAAAAACATTTTAATAATGAGAAGTTGTTTACCAGTTTTATTCAGAATTTTTGCAAAGGTTCAGTATGATGCAGAAAGAGTAAAAAAAATAAAATAAAGTGTAATTTTTAATTTTGGGGAGAAAATATTATTTAGGTGTTATTCTAGTATATATTTTTTTCTCTCCAAAATTCACCTATGTGTTAGGTTATATGGAACTGAATATTCACCTGTGTTAAGTTACAAGGGGATATTTAGCCCTCCTCTGTTACTTCTATTTGCTCACTTTTATTTATATTACACTGACAAATGGCAGTCCTATCATTTAATAAGGCCCTCAAGTTCAAAGGCTGGAACACATACAAAAATGCATCTGAGCTCTGCTGGTTTAATCACCTGATATCATAGGTGTGCACCTTCCTTTAGGATAACAAACGCCAGGCCGTGGACTAATTTAACTCGTTATGCAATGCCTGCCTCGCTCACCGGGTTGAAGAATATAAACATCCCTTCTCTAGCAGAGTCTGGGGAAGGGTTTTCCTTCGGTGTTTGACAGAGCAAGTATGTGCGTGGGTACCCGGAGGGACCTATCTGTATTAGGGAAGATGGACAAAGGGACAGGGCCTTTTTTTAAAAAAAGGGAACAGGTCACATTTACTGAACAATTCCCCTACAAATGTAGATCTTAGGCCCAGTTTCACAGAAATTTTTGAATGATGATAGTCTTAGTTGGCATTCTCCTTTTAGTTAACAGGCACTCTTGTTAGCTAACTATGACCTCACTGGTCATGAGAGAGAATTCAAGGTAACACTCTCTCTCTCTCTCTCTCTCTCACACACACACACACACACACACACACACACACACACACACACGGAAAGTGTCACATGTGCTTCCTAAGAAATGACATGAGAGCCAAGACAATCAACACTTAAAATAAATCTTAAGGCATTATTTATATACAGTACTCAGCACATAAAAGTAATAGAAAAGTATAGATTTGACATGTTTGTTATATATTTGTCAGAATATCTAAAAAAATAAAAGCATCACCCCCAAACCAGAAATTTAAAATTTTACTACCTATGTTTTCTCAATAGCTCACTCACCAAAACAAACATCAACCTTTGCCCCCAAATGACAAATGCACAGATCTGTGGGCGGGAAACATTAAGATGAGTTCATTTTCGTGGTGAGTATCACTGCATTTCTGGAAATGCTGATAATACCATACCTGCGACAAAACAGCAAAAACCCTTGGCCAACATGTAAACCAGTGATGGGGCAAACATTTCCTTTCACAAATGTTTTGAGGGACATTTCTTTTTACAAATGCTTAAAATTATACACAGTTCGAACGCGTGACGTGAACGACGTTTAGGTGAGAAGCCCAAGTCTTCTGCTTCCTTAGACATGGCGTCCCGATGTCCCCCGGCTCTCGGAGCCAGAGGAGTTTTCTCTGGGGAGAACAGAGCGATGTGCCGTGCCTCCTGCACACCTACTATGTGTCGGAGTCACTTCCCCCGCCCGGACTGCTGCCATCCGGCCCGTCGCTCTCTTTGTCCCAGTCCTTCATGGACGCTCCCATCATGAAGTCATCTCGCAGGATGCTCCATCCGGGGCGCTCTTCTCTCGCTTCAGTCTGCGAACAATCACAGGAACAACACATTCAAAAGCCAATTTAGTTGCAGGGGGACTGAGAGAGTCCGTGTCACAAAGCACACTTCTCAGCAACAGGAGTGAAAACAAGACAAAGAAGAGATTGGCCTTATTTATACATTGAAGCATATATGCACATATAGCTAATAGAGCTTACCTGTTAATAAAATATTTTAACCCCATAAAAGAATCATGGAAGCAAACTTTTTTTTTTTTGCAATAGGGAGAAAATACAGTAAGTTCTAAGTTTGGTATAAAAAAATTTTTAATCTATCTTTATTGTTGAAAGTATTGCAGATGTGCCTCTTACCCATAGACCCCCCCTTCACTCTGATTCACCATCCCCCCCCCCCCCCCAAAGCCTTCACCACATTATTGTCTGTGTCCCTGGGCGATGCAAATACGCATTTAAGTTCCCCAGTTAATCTCTCCCCACACACCTCCCAACCCCCACCTTCCCTCTCAGATGCCTCAGTCTGTTCCAGGCTTTTTATGTTTCTGGATCTAGTTTGTTCATTAGATTCCACATATAAGTGAGATCATGTGATACTTGTCTTTCTCTGACTGGCTTATTTCACTTGGCATGATACTCTCCAGGTCCCTCCATGCTGCCTGAGGGCAAGAGATCCTTCTTTTTTATTGCCCGATAGTATTCCTTGGTATAAATGTACCACAGCTTTTTATCCACTCTTCTACTGACGGGCACTTGGACTGTTTCCAGATCTTAGCTATTGTAGATTGTGCTGCTAGGAACATAGGGGTGCATACCTTCTTTCTGATCGGTGTTTCAGGTTTCTTAGAATATATTCCTAGAAGTGGGATCACTGGGTCAATATTTAATTTTTAGAGGAAACTCCATACTGTTCTCCACAGTGGCTGCACCAGACTGCATTCCTACCAGCAGTGCACGAGGGTTCCACATCCTCGCCAGCACTGTCCTTTGTTGATGGGAGCTGTTCTTACAGGTGTAGGTGAAACCTGATTGTCGTTTTAATCCCTCTGATGATCAGTGACTTTGAACATTTTTTTTGTATGTCTTTGGGCCATCTATATGTCCCCTTTGCAGAAGTATCTAGTTAGGTGCATAAAAGCTATCTCAAAACTGTCATTATTCGCAAATAACACGATATAGGACATAGGAAACCCTAAAGACTCTACCAAATAGCTATTAGGATCAACATCAAAATGTCTATACTACCCAAAGCAATCTATAGATTCAATGCAATCCCCATTAAAATACCAATGGCCTATTTCACAGATCTGGAAAAAACACTCCAAAAATTTATATGGAACAAAATAAATAAATAAATAAATAAATAAATAAATAAAAATCCTTAAATAGCTGCAACAATCTTGAAAAAGAACAACAAAGTTGGGGTGATGATAATCCCAGATATAATATCAATTTTTAAAATCTTTTGACAAAAATAATCTTATAATATTATTTCAAGTTCACTGATTATTAGAAGACTTCAGGCAAATTATTTAGACTAATAGAAGTGTAACAGAGACTTTTAAGCCAAAGTAAAAAGGAGAGAAAAGGAAACTAACTGAGCTAGGTTTTCACAGATTCTATCTCATTTAATAGTTGGTAAAAATGAGAAACAAATGGTCTTTATTTGGGTTATGATCTCATTGTCTGACCTACTCATGTAATAAAAAGGCCTAGTCACGTGCTAAAATGACAAATAAGTGAGCAGGCAATAAGCAGAGGTAGTCCATTTGATTTGTTTCTTCCTAGGATTTATGTAAAACTAGACATAGCTGAGCCGAAGACGGCCTCTCCTTTCGTGGTACAACAGCGCCACCGTGTGGTAGTAACTGAGACAGTCTCTGCAGAACTCAAGGCTCTGGGATTTCTTTCCCTAACTCACACAAATACTGAGAGAGCCGAGTCTGTGTCTAGGCTGGGTTCAAAACAAAGCCCCCGTCTTCATGGAGCTAAGAGTCGAGGCTTTCCTAGTTATTCCATCCACAGAAACACACAGTGCCGGACAAACCATTTCTATGCCTATCCACGACCGAGTGCAATTTATAAATTTGCCATAGAAAGAGATCAAAGGTTAACAACTAATAATGAAACAGAACCATCGTAACCGTGCACTGGGACGGAAGCCACGTGAATGTGCTCTCTCTCAACATGCCATTGTCCTGTATGCACCCTCTTCTTGACGGGATAGGGCACAAGGCCCACGTGATGAGATAAAGGGGCGTGAATTTTCCCAGTTAATATCTTGGGGCTCCCGTTACCCTGGGTGATTACTAAAACCATGGGAAGTGAAGCCATGAATAAGAGGGTGGGCACTACAACAGTTGAGAGAGAGAGAGAGAGAGAGAGAGAGAGAGAGGGAGGAACATCAGTGGGCCTTAATGGAAATGTCAAGATCAATTGTCTGACGTTCCTTGTCTAGAAAGACAATGATAGTGTACCCGGATATGGCAGGCAGGAAGGGCCACAGCAGGGTCAGGTCAAGCCCCCGGGCCTGGCCAGCCAGAAGGAAGAGTGACAGTGAAGCCGGGCTCCTGGAGGTGTTCGCCGCATCACTTGCTCCCCCAGTGCGGTCCCCAGGCCAGACAAGGGCACCCTCATCACTTAGCAGGAATCCGTCCTCCCGGGCTCCCTTCCTGCTGAGCCGGAAACCTGGGCAGAGCTCAGCTGCTGGGCCCCAGTAAGACACAGCCAACTGTAGGGGGCAGCCTGCAGGGCCACGCCCCGTGCCCACGGCAGCTGATCGGTGAGGCTGATTAGATGCAAAGCCACATGAGGCAGGGAAACCAAATATTCCCCCCGCCCCGCCCTCCTCTCTACAAATATGTCACCGAGATCACACAGAAGCGTCTGTGGATCTGGGAGACGAAGACAACGCTGAGAAGTGTTAATCAGCTTCCACTGCAAGGTTCACACACCCGCGGGCAGATTCCACCCAGAAGACGGGAGCCGAGGCTCGGGGACTCCTCACTGGTCTGACACCGAAAGATGCAGAGCTTAACCACACGCCGGTTCTGAAGGGGAAAATCAAAACCGAATCCTGAAACAATAAACAGCATAATCCAGCTGCACTTCGCAATCAGCAATACTCGATTTCTTGACTTTCACCAAGGATGTTGCACTTTTATTTTAATTTAGCTCCACCTAAACTTAAAAAGGTTCGGCACTCTGGCTAAATGTATCTGAATACCTTCCTTGTTGCAGTCTTATAGGGTAAGCTCTTTGCAACTGTTAGTAATCTCCCTGACGACGACTGACACCCATTTGAAAATTCTGCCTGTGACATGAGGGTCCGGGAGGACCTTTTATCTGGACTATTTGCAAAGATGGGAACACAGACAGCACACACCGCCACCGAGAAGCCCCTCTCCTGGGCGAGTAAAATCTTCTAAGTCCTCATTAGCTCACCCCTTGCTTGAAATGGGGAGGGCTCTAGGCCCCCCCAGATATAGTTTTATATTTTGTGAGAATTATATATTACCAGACCAAACACACCTAACACGAGAGAAGTTCCAAATCTAAACACGAGGTATTAAATTAGAGAATTCTGGGGTAAGCCGGTCATCAGAAGCAGTCAGCTCTCTTTCACATTGATTCCCATCCCAGCTTCATCTCCGACTACCATCTATTAGGAAAGATCAGAACGACATGTAAAGAACTCATACTCGGGACACGTGTTTGCTGTGTGCTGAGCATGGCTCACTTCCGGGGCCCTCACAGTGTCTCTGAGGTGGCTGTACCACTAGAGCACATGTGTCAAACACAAGGCCCGCGGGCCAAATCCGTCCCGCCAGGCCTTGCAATGTGGCCCGCACCGCGCTGTCATCACTGCACTCCGCTGCGTTTCCATCACAATGACAGTTTATGACTGTTCAGTAAACCATTCGGCCCGCGATTTAGGCTGGATTTTAGATTTTGGCCCCTTGTCTGATTGAGTTCGACACCCCTAGACTAGAGTGATGACCTGAAAATGGGTAGGAGGCCAATGAGGGTGAGTGACCCAAAGGGCAGGTAAGGTGCCTGCACCCAGGCCGCCTGGTTCTAGAGCCCGGGGCCTGTGCCACTGTGTACAATGCATGGCACAAGCCCATCAACATTCTCCACTGCCCACACCTCAAAATTAGTATTCTTTTGAGCAATCAGCAGTAAAATACTCCTTTCAATTTTAAACGTGCACCACAGCCTGACCAGCACGGCTCAGTAGCTATGAACCAGGAGGTCACGGTTCGATTCCCGGTCAGGGTACATGTCCAATTGAGGGCTCCATCCCATTAGGGGGCGTGCAGGAGGCAGCCGATCAGTGATCCTGGTCGTTGATGTTTCTATCCTTCTCTCCCTCTGCCTCCCTCTCCGAAATCAGTACAAAAATTGTATTTTAAAAAATGCATCCCACGTGCAAACACGTGGACAGTCACATTTTTAAAGGGCTTCCACCACACTGATGAAATTTCTCTGTGGGCAGCTATTTTGCAGAGAGAACAATGCCTCAGAGAGGGTCGGCAGGTGCACGCACACCATTACCGTTATTCTAACGGTCACTACGAGTCTCTACGGCGCTCTGGGATGGTTCTAAGTCCTCCCTCTACCCACACCCTGAGCCAAATGCTGCAGGTCCCACCCTGCCCCACAGGTTCACACCACTCACACCAGACGACACCGCCCAGAAGCGGCTATGGTAACCAGCATGCCTCGAAGGCCACCACAATGGGAAACTGGCTTTCTCGCGTTCCCATAGACAGAATGCAATGCTCTCTCTCACCGCGAACTCGGAGTCTCCCTTTTGTCTAAACTCTAATCTATTTAGGCATGAGCAGTAAACAAACATGAAGCTGAATTATTTACAAAGTTGGGATTCCTCGCATTCCTGCGAGAGCAGCTTTATGTGAAGGCAGCAGCAGTTGGCATGCGAGGCAGGGGCAACCTGAGGACAGCATCACTCTGCCCGCTGCCTCTCTGCCCCGCTCCATGCCTTCCACACCCCCACCCTCATCCTGTGAAGAGGAAGACCCACAACTAATGGGACCACCTTGGGATCACCCTGAGGCGCCCCTCCACTCCTAGCGCCAGGCCATGGAGCAGAGGGGTGACCATTTTAAAAGCAGATGGCAACTGGAGCCGAGCTCTCGTTACTGAGATACCAAGGAGCCCGCAGGTCACAGCATCCCTACCATTGAGAGCAGCTGACGGGGCACCTGGCTGCCATGTATGAGAAACGTATGCGGACAGAGCCCCTGAACTCGCTTCTGCTCAACAGTTTTCACAAAAGCGGGAAAATAAATGAATACCTGGCCTCTCCCAGTACCTGTTTTAACTGAGAGATTTTTACCGAAACCGGTTTGACTCAATGGATAGAGCGTCGGCTTGGAGACTGGAAGGTCCCCGGGTTCGATTCCGGTCAAGGGCATGTACCTTGGTTGCGGGCATATCCCCGGTAGGGGGTGTGCAAGAGGCAGCTGATCGATGACTCTCTCTCATCGATGTTTTTAACTATCTCTCTCCCTTCCTCTCTGTACAAAATCAATAAAATATATTAAAAGAGAAAAAGAAAGCAATCAATCAATCACTGAAGAAACTCTTCCCAACAGAAACTACTAGCACTTTCCTGTCCTGTGAAGCTCCCAGCGTGGTTTCCTGACAAAACAGAAGCTGACAGCGACGTGCTGGCCAGTTCAAATCAATGAAAACCTTGCACACTGCCTGTAATCTGAGACGTAACACAGAGTCAGTGCTTTCCTATCTGCAGCCAATAAATTCGGGCTCCTTCGAGGAATCTCTGGGCTGAACGCTGGGGCCCCACAGTCCCTACAATCTGCTTCGAGAAGGCTGGCAGCAGATGGTAGGGTTCTTCTCTGGAAAACGTCCAGTGTGAAAGCTGAGAGCCTGAGGCCCTGAACTTTGTATAAAAGCCTCACCTGTTTGGCCTGCGAGCTCTTTCCGGTCGAAGCTTTCTCGCTGGCACTTCCGTCCAGGCCCCGCAGAACGCTGATGAAGTCTTTCTTGGAAACGGTTGACATCAACTTCGCACGCTTCCTGATGGAGCTTCCGGCTTCCTTCACCTTCTCGTCCACGTTCTTCTGATGCTTCTGGACGGCGTTAAACAACTGCACCACACCCCTAGGGACCACGCCAGCAGAACAAGGTAGTTAAGAGCGATTATTCTAGACCAGCGGCTGCCAAACTCTCAGATCTCAGTGGTCCAAGATCACCGGTTGGCGACTGCTGACCTAGATTACAAGCTCCGAGGATAGAAACAGTGTGTTTTCTCTGCTTAGGAGAGAGGCAAGCTTTGAGTAGGCAAGCAAATGAAAACAGCTGACTGGTTAGATACTTCTGGAAAGTGATCGTGGATTTCAATGAATGAATGGAAGTCTATGAACGCATTCACAGGATGAATATACGTGGATGGATGTGTGATCTGTTTTGTTTCGGCTCTGGTCTTTCTCTATCAACGTTTATGCGATCAGAACTAAGAATTACTTTTAACACTTGCACCTATTTCTCGGAGAGGGATTATATACAGCTGGGGCTCTGCAGCGAGCAGGAGCAGACGTCCTGAGTCTTGCTACATGATTTGCAATTCTCAGGATATAAAACTAATTTTAAAATCCAATTTTAAAAAATATTCGAAGACTTGGTATGAAAAAGCATTTTAGAATCTCATTAATAATTGTTTTGTTTTGATAACAAGTTGCATTAGTAATCATTAGAAGGTGCTGGGTAAAATCAACATGTTATTGAACTTAATTTCACCTCTTTTACTCATTCGGACAAATCTACATTACGTGTGTGGCTCCCATTCCGTTTGCACCGGGCAGCACTGATTTAGACCATTAACATCCCTCCCGGCTCTAAGATCCTATAACCTGCTCATTTCCTGCTCAGAGAATCCCAGGGAGAGGTGGTCCGCCCCGGACCTGACCATCCTGCAGGCTTGTGCTGGGTTTTTCAGGAATCCGGGCCCTAATTGCTCTTTACCCAGAACACTTCTCAGGGTTGTGTTTGCAGCACGAAACCTTGAGAAATGAGGTAACGTCTCCCCCAGACAAAGAGCAGGCTTGTTCCCGTTCACCGTAAAAGCAATGGCTTCCCCGCACCGCATTCCCCTCCTGTAACATGAACCGCCGAGGGCACCTGTGCCAGCCCTGGGGCCAGGGGCAGCTAGTGGGAAGGAGACGCTGGGCTACCACCTGTGAGTAATGGAGTCCCATGTCTCTGACCCAGAATGCTTTTGCCTCCTGTCAGCTTCCAAGAAACTAACAGGCGAGTTTAGGCTGTAAACAGGGCAAAATCCCATCCCTTCACAGCAGGGCAGGGACCAAGGTGAAGAACGTGAGGTGCCCAAGGACATAAAACTAAAGAGGCTGCCAAAACCGGTTTGGTTCAGTGGATAGAGCGTCAGCCTGCGGACTGAAGGGTCTTGGGCTCGATTCCGGTCCAGGGCACATACCTTGGTTGTGGGCACATCCCCAGTAGGGGGTGTGCAAGAGGCAGCTGATTGATGATTCTCTCTCATCGATGTTTCTAACTCTCCCTCTCCCTTCCTCTCTGTTAATAAATAAATAAATAAATAAATATATATATATATATATATTGTGTATATATATATATACACAATATATATATATTTACAGAATAAAAGGAAAGCATGAAGCTGCTATAATGTGAAACTCACCATGCCATAAATGTAATGCAAGATAACAAAAATCGAGAGTGCCATAAATTTAGACACTTTAGCTAAGTGAGGATTCTGATGACAGTTCTCACGACTATAAAAAACAAGACGATGTGAAGTAGGGTTGTGCCGAACGTACACTTGGCACACTGTACTCCTTCCCGAGAGACCCTCGGCCTATGGTTGAACTCAGGGCAGGCAGGCTGGCTGCCCCGCGGCCCCTGGAGTGGGAACGGCGGGGTGCTGAGGACTCAGGGGGCCCCCCTCTGCCTCACCTCGTGGCGATCCTCTGCAGGTTCCTCTCGGTGTCTTTGTCTGTGACCACATCTGGCTTGACCCTGCACATCATCTCCCACTCCCGCTTCTTATCGAGCTGCGGGACGGACAAGGTTACGAGAGAACATGAGGCACTTTGGAAAGGGCAGCACTTTACTTAAAAACACCGGCACTTTAAGGGTTCCGCACGGGGAGCCTGTGGTTAGCACTGGTGTGACATGTGAGAGGCACCGGGTGGCCAGAGGGGCCTGGAGGGCCGCCAGCTCACGGAGCCTGGGACCAGGCAGGTGTGGAAACCGCAGTCCTGATCCGCCGTCACAGATCAGACCCCAGCCCCCGCCCCCTGTAGCCACAGGTTAAACACTGTGGCTTTTCAGTAGACAGAAAGATGAAGGCTTTTCATCAGCTTTTAAACGGACAGCATCATCTCCAGATGTAGCCTATTCACATGGCAGCTGTTTGCCTTTTCACGAAGCATTGAAATTCACCTCTTTCAGGGCACATCTGACCACCGTTCTTGCCACATATGGCAACCTGGTCGCAAATCACAGCACACGGATTCTTTCCCATCACGCAGAAGCAGAAGAGGGTCCGGAAATAAGGACACCCCCCCCCCCCCCGATAAAATAATCTAACAGGGACATCACGGATCTTTATTATAAAATAGGTTTTGGCAAAAAGCAACTAATAGGATGATTATAGGAAGATTAGTCCCGCACCTAATGGACAGCTAAATGGAATAAAAAAACAGGGGTCATAGCCACATGGGTGATTACTTGACTGTAGAAAGATAAACTTCCCTGGAGTTTATATCTCTATTGCTTTCCAGGTGATTAAAAAGTAAACATACTCCACAGAGTAGCTTAGATGAGGATTATAAACAGAACCTTGGTTATCCACCCCCACACACAAAAAGTCCAACGCTGGAATGTTAATTGAACAAACAGTGCAGGGAGAAGGCGGCACAGATAAGGCCTAAGCACCAGGTAGACACACAATCTAATCTACAGAGCAGCCGGACAGACATACCTGCTTTCTCTTCTCCAGTCTCTCCTGCTTTAACTTCTCCTTTTCCTTTTCCAGCTCCTTGTTTTTGACCAGGATGGTGGGTTTGCTCTTAGGGGTTTTCTTGTTCAGGATTTTAGCCATGGCGTCGGCCCAGCCCGAGCTGGTCCCCGCAGCGGCTCCCGCCGCATTTTCACTGTTATCGTCACAGGGTTCAAGCTCATCTTCGTTGTCAGCCTCCGCTGCTTCGTCATCGGAAGAGAAGTGAGCCTTCTGTGATGCACACCTTCTGGTAGAACCTACGAGAAGAAACAGAGTAGACTCTGATGCCGGAGGCAGAGGTGGCCCTGTGATGTTCTCCATCCGTCCCCATTCTCTGGGACAGTGACAGGATCACAGCTGCAGGGACAGAGGGACAGTGGGACCCTCCCCCCTGGCTGCCAGCCTCTGAGGATCTGGCTGAGCTCTGCTGACAGGGAGGCTGTAGGATCACAGGCCCCAGGCCCCAGGCAGCAAAAAACAAACAAACAAACAAACCCTCCCCCCCTAAAAAAAAATCCAATCCCAGAAATAGAATTGATGGCAGCTCCATTTTTAATTTTTTGAGGTAACTCCATACTGCTTTCCACAGTAGCCGTACCCATTTGCATGTGGAATCTAATGAACAAAATAAACTATCAAACAAAACAGAAACACTCATAGATAGAAAACAGACTGACAGCTGTCAGAGGGGAGGAGGGTTGTGGGCCTGAGTGAAAAAGATGAAGGGATTAAGACCTAAAAACTAGGCAGACCCAGAAAGAACAAAAACATAAAACTCACAGACACAGACCACAGCAGGGGGAATCAATGGGGATGGGAGACCTGGGGTAGGGAACACACAATACAACACACAAAATGATGTATTATAGAATTGTACATCTGAAATCTGTATAATTTTATTAACCAATGTCACCCCAATAAACTCAATTAAAATTTGTTTAAAAGAGAGATGATGGAAAGACTTGACCTTTTAGCTGGTCATTATAATACTCCTAATGCTGGTATTACTTTTGCACAATAACTTTATTTTTGAAGTGCTGAGAATTCATGAAATGAAAAGGATTCATAAAAACTAAATATTTAAATATAGTTCAAAAAATGTGTAACACATTAGAAAACAGCCAATAAAAACATAGTAAGCATTTATCTGAATGTAAGGAACACGATGGCTTAAACGTTTATCAGTGAAGAATACCGGGTGATGAGAAGCAGAAATCTTGATCAGCTCCTCCTGATAAAACATCAAAACTACAACACTGACATCTAGTGTTTTGTCCTGATGAATTCTCTCACAAATCTCACAGCAAGTCTCACGTTTTTTCAGCTGCAATGTCAAGGCAGCCAAAGGCTTTGTGATTGTGTAAGCCACTCCGACTCTCCCCTTCTAAATTGACTATTTTCTTTGGTGTGTTTCTTCCCCAGCTTGACTATCCTAACACTCACATATGGGAACACGATAAACCTGTGAAAAGTTTTCTAACACCATTTTACAGTATAAACCAGCACTCACCCCAATTAAAAAAAAAAAATCCAGAAGAAGTCACTGGTGTCATAGTTTTTTTCATTTTATTACTTTTTAAAAAGCAGCTGTAAGCTCAGAAGATTTAAGCCAGGCACTCACTGCCGAGGGGCATGTTGATTTTTATAGAAGTAAATGAAAAATGCCAACGCAATGAGGTCTTCCAGCTACTAAAACACAGGGCCTACTCCTAGGACATCAAAGATAATCACTATGCAGATCAGAAAGCACAACTGGTTCTTAAAAATATACTGCATCACATACAGATGTGACTTTTTAAAATTTTCAGCTAACTGATCTTTATTTTTCAAAAATTCTTTATTGTTTAAAGTATTACATATATCACCCCCCCTCCCCACACACACACACACTGACCTCTCCCCAGTCACTTCCACCCCCTCAAATAAGTGATCTTTAATAGCAGAAGGTAAATGGATATATCCATGGGTCTCAGGGAACCAGATACGCCAAAAAATTCCTCTGAAGTCCTGTATGTTATTTTAAACATTAACTCTAACCTTGAAATCTATTTTAAAACTGAAAATAAGGAAGGACCGGAGAACGCTATGAGAATCACAGGGAGAGGCGATCGCCCATGGGCCTGACCGTCCTGCACACTTTGGTTGGGTTTTTCAAAATTCGGGGCCCTCGAGAGCAATAACCAAGGGTTCCAAGCAGACTTTCCTGCATTCACCAGCCATGAAAGCCTCCTGCGGGCTTCAAACCTGGAGTTTTACATTTTATTTCATTTTAATTAGTGGCTAGCATGTAGGGCAGGGCAATAAAACACTGGCATTTCTCATCTCCTCTGCCTTTCCCCCAAACTTCCAACTCCCTTCCAAACTCGCCATCTGTCCCTGATCCCCAGATATGGCCAGATGCCCAGATATGCCCACAGGGCAGGGGGGGGGGGATGTGAGCGCCACTGGCCTTAGCCTCTGGAACGGGGCCCAAGTTTTCAGCAGCCTCCCAGCCCCTCAATATTATGTGCTGAATACTCGAGGAGAATGAGGGGGGAAGGGGAAACAGAAAAACTCTCCATCTAAGTTTCTCTCCCTAAAGGAATCACACGCCTTGGAGGGGAAATACGATAGGTTAACCAAAGGCAAAAATGTGTGACATGTTCTTTTAAAAGGCAGACAATGAAAAAAGAGTGACTGCCCTGACCGGTTTGGCTCAGTGGATAGAGCATCAGTCTGCTGCCTGAAGAGTCCCAGGTTCAATTCCGGTCAAGGGCATGTACCTTGGTTGCGGGCACATCCCCAGTGGGAGGTGTGCAGGAGGCAGCTGATCAATGTTTCTAACTTTCTATCCCTCTCCCTTCCTCTCTGTAAAAAAATCAATTATATATATATATATATATATATATATATATATATATATATATATATATATATATATATGGAGAGAGAGAGAGAGAGAGAGGCTGACTGACTCTGACTCTGTTTGGGGGTATCTTCTACAAAGCTGACACGCAAATTTTTTTATTTTTTTTTTTAAAGGGCAGAGCAAGGATTTGAACGACAGGAGAAGGGAGGAGGCCAAAGAAGTCAGATTCCGCAAACCCGCCCAATTGCAGAGAGGCAGGGTCACTGCGTGCAGAACCAAACCCATCCCGATCGAAGCCAATGCTCTGCATGAACGTGGGAACTGCTATTGTAAAAGCCATCACCGCCATCCCGGGCAGAAGAAACCAGCAGTTTACAGGATGCCACGCGGCGATGAAGCTCGGGCGGCTCGGGGCAGAGGCACCGAACCCCCGGCTCCCCGCAAACTCGGCGCGGCCTTTCCTCCGATCGGCCGTGCGGCACGTTACCTCCCACGTCGGCAGCGTCTCGGTCCTCCTCTTCCGGCTCCGATGCCGCCGCCTTGGCCAGCATTTTCATCTTCTTCTTCCTCTTGAGGGCATTTTTCAGCTTCTTCCCCGCACTCCCACGTGAGTCCCGTACGGCCGCCGCCATGTTGGTTTTCCTCACCGGAAGTGTCGCACCGGAGCTGCACCCGGTGGGGAAACGCGAGGAACGTGGGCCTCGAGTTCCGGCGACAAAGGTTCCGGGGCGGGGCCAACCAGCCAGGAGGTCGGGGCAGCTGCCTCAGGCTTGGGTGGCAGAGAAAGGTCTGGCTTCCAATTGCAAAAACGGATAATAGAATCTCGCTTTCTCCCCTCGTCCCTCGTGGTAAGGGGATTCCGTTTCACTTTTCTGCTCCGCGTCCGACTGCCCAGTGCAGATCCTCCACGGGGTGCTTCTCCTTTCTCCCTCCGGACCAGCTTCTCCCTAAGGTGAGCTAGTCACCTGCTGTTGGCAGCCTCAAGCTCCCTCCAAGCAGCTGCCACCACCAAGCCCTAATTTCCCTCCTAAAATTGTTGGCTCCTTGAGAGTAGGGGCCATATCTCAATTACCAGTTTATCCCCGTGGCCAGCAATGGGGCCTGGCCTGGATTAGGGGCCTCCAAACTATTTTTGGAAGGAAGAAAGGTTAGAATGAAAGAGTGAAGGACAGAATACATTTATTGGTAAGGTTAATGAGCCAGAGGGATAGGATAACAAACCCTTGCATCGTGTTTTAAATAAGCCAGTCTTGTTCTAAAGACTAAGCTTTCAGTTTAACCGGTAGAGAGTTTCTTTTTTCTTTTTTAATGTATTTTTTATTGATTTTTTTTACAGAGAGGAAGAGAGAGGGATAGAGTGTTAGAAACATCGAAGTTTCTTTTTTTTTTTTATAAATTTTATTGATTTTTTACAGAAAGGGAGAGGGATAGATATTATATTTAGAAACATTGATGAGAGAGAAACATCCATCAG
Organism: Pipistrellus kuhlii; assembly: GCF_014108245.1. Taxonomy (NCBI): domain Eukaryota; kingdom Metazoa; phylum Chordata; class Mammalia; order Chiroptera; family Vespertilionidae; genus Pipistrellus; species Pipistrellus kuhlii. The sequence continues at coordinate 3,835,392 of NW_023425524.1, forward strand.
CTGCCTCTTGCACGCCCCCTACTGGGAATGTGCCCGCAAGCAAGGTCCATGCCCTTGACCAGAATCAAACCTGGGACCTTTCATTCCACAGGCCGATGCTCTATCCACTGAGCCACACTGGTTTCGGCAAGAGAGTTTCTTGGTTTTAATATCCACACTTTTCTAAAGGAGTGGAACTTCTCAAGTGGACACATTCCAGTTGATTACATGAGAAACACACACGTACATCCCCCACGCTCCATGCATTTGCAAACAAAACCGTGTGCCGGAAAAAAGTTTCATTCCAGATGCAATTGGCACCCGATCCAATCCCAGCCTAAACCTTCTGAAAAGTGGAACTGTTGGCAGCAAAAAAGGGTGCAGCTCAGGAGTGGGCCGAGGAGGACATGGCGGGTGCCCAACAGCCATGCTGCTCAGTGTAAGCCTTTCCTGCCATGGCATGTTGGCCTTGAACTTGCATCCTGCTGACTTTCCCATGTAGCCCTTGTTTTTGCCTGGTGTTACAGAGTTCACACCCATATCGGGAAAGCATTGGAGAACAATTCAGAGGAGCAGCAAAGGGAGAGAGAAGAGTGACTACTAATGCCAAAATCGGTTTGGCTCAGTGGATAGAGCATCGGCCTGCGGACTGAAAGGTCCCAGGTTCGATTCTGGTCAAGGACATGTACCTTGGTTGCCGACACATTCCCAGTGGGGGGTGTGCAGGAGGCAGCTGGTCGATATTTCTCTTTCATGGATGTTTCTAACTATCTCTCTAACTCTCCCTTCCTTTCTGTAAAAAATCAATACAATATATATATTTTTTAAAAAGAGTGACTACTGAAAAGAGGAAAGGGTCATGCATAGGAAACACCATTTGTTAATATTATTTGGTGATCCCCAGTCATGTTTTGAGCATTTGCCAACGTAGTATGGTGGTTTATGTCGAGAGACTTACTCTGTTTAGTTACATTTTAGGAAATTGCTTGGTGGGAGGGAGGGGGTAAGGTTGGTTTATTTGTTACATATTCACATTTTTCTTTTTAAAAAAATAACAACAGGCTCCAGGTTTCCCTGCAGAAATGTGATTTTTCCCAGAAACGGATTACTGCTAATAAGTGAGATGTTTCCATGTGAATTTATTTAATAGGCACAGTAAGTTGAGTACCGGTGTTCCCATTATACAGATGAGGAAACCGAGGCCTGGGCAAGATGAGATCATTGCTCAAGGCCACACAGCCAGTCAGTGGCAGAATCGCATTCAAACATAAGCTACCGGCTCCGGAGCCTGTCTGTTCAGCTCCTGAGCTAGTGTGCCGGACTGTTTGCACTTTCACGCTTAGCAAGTATGTCCTGAGAACAAACAGTGGAAGTTTCTGGCGAGCCCTGGCATTCATAAATTAGAAGGAAAAAAAAATAAAATCCTGGCCGTCACAATGAATTAAAATCATTGACAGGATGCAAATAGAATGGGCACCGAATGATGGAAATAACGGAATGATGGAAATACACGTCTCCTGTATACGTGTATGAGGTTTTGTGCAAACACACCTGTGCTCGTTACCAGCTTACTGCCTCTCAGCTCCACGTGCACCCTTTTTGGCTGCCCTGTGAAAACACGATGGGCTCCTTTAAATAGTTCCCCTCTGCCCGGACCAGCCGGATATCCGGCTTTCTCAGCAGAGGGCACTGGAGTGGCTCTATAAGAAGAAGGAGCCTGCATGCGGGTCACAGTGTGGTTCTGTCTGTCTGAAGACTCCTGGGGCACAGGTGGCTTCTCTGGCATCAGACTCCTGCAGCGCCTGGAGGTCCCCAGCGTCCAGGGGCCAGCAGGCCACCCCTGTGGGCAGTTCCATCACAGAGTGCCTCGGGGGACCCCTGCGGGCGAACACCTTTCCCTGGTGCCTGCAAAGGTATGAAATGTGTCAAAGGTGTGGTCCGCTAACGGTTGCATTTATGATCTTACGAGTCACCTATGTTTGCAACTACCTGTGGCCTCACCGCTTCTTTTTCATCCTGTTTCTTCTTAACGATGGTAGTAGGGAGGGAGAAATTTAGAAGAGAAGCTTTATTTGTACTGTGTCAGCCTGTCTGTGCATGTAAAAAACACTATTGTTGCTTTGCTCTCATCCAGCTGACTCTAAAGATGGAAAACATGTAAGTCTTGAAATCCATGCTGGCAGGTGGAGCTGAGAGAAACAGGAGCAGTGAGATGCCGGTGTGGAGACGGAGCCTAAGTGTTTGCACCTGTTCTAACCTCAGAGCCTTTTATGCACATGCGTACGGTGTTTGTTTACAAACTGTAGGTAGATTTATCTTAAGGGTTTGGTGTAGCCGAAATTGGTTTGGCTCAGTGGATAGAGTGTCAATCTGTGGACTGAAAGGTCCCAGGTTCGATTCTGGTCAAGGGCATGTACGTTGGTTGCGGGCACATCCCCGGTAGGGAGTGTGCAGGAGGCAGCTGTTCAATGTTTCTCTCTCATCCACATTTCTAGCTCTTTATCCCTCTCTCTTCCTCTCTGTGGAAAATCAATAAAAAAGGTTTTTTTGTTTGTTTGTTTTTAAAGAGCTTGGTATAATAAACCTTTAGCCTCCCCCACCTCCACTGAAATAAGACACAGACCTGCCCTCTCCAACAGGATCTGGACTTTGGTTGTGTGTGTGTTTGGCAAGGTTGGAGGGAGTGGCTTCTTGCTTGTGCTATGATGAAGACATAGGCCAGTGGTCGGCAAACTATGGCTTGCGAGCCACATGCGGCTCTTTGGCCCCTTGAGTGTGGCTCTTCCACAGAATACCACGTGTGGGCATGCACATACAGTGCGATTAAAACTTCATGGCTTGGCTGAAACCGGTTTTATTTAATGTCTTTTAAAAAATATATTTTATTGATTTTTTTACAGAGAGGAAGGGAGGGGGATAGATAGTTAGAAACTTCGATGAGAGAGAAACATTCATCAGCTGCCTCCTCCTGCACACCCCCTACTGGGGATGTGCCCACAACCAAGATAATGCCCTTGACCAGAATCGAACCTAGGACCTTTCAGTCTGCAGGCCTAAGCTCTAACCACTGAGCAAAACCAGCTAGGGCAGTGGTCGGCAAACTCATTAGTCCACAGAACCAAATATCAACAGGTCAACGATTGAAATTTCTTTTGAGAGCCAAATTTTTTAAACTTAAACTTCTGCTAATGCCACTTCTTCAACATAGACTCGCCCAGGCCGTGGTATTTTGTAGAAGAGCCACACTCAAGGGCCGCAGTTTGCCGACCATGGGGCTAGGGCCGAATAGGCTTTATTCAATTTGAACAGATTACTCGTGGATTGGTAGTCTCAGAGCCTGTGTTAGTGAGACGAGTCTCCATACAAGGAGGCAAACGTCACCTGCATAAAACCTTTCCATTAAAACTCTCCTGGAAATGGGAGTTAGTCTCCCAGGTGGTATTTGTTTGTGATGACAAGGTTCGCCCAGGCTTTCTGAATAATAAGAGAACAGAGAAGTAGGCTACCCTGATCCTTCCCCACATTCAGATTCTCATTTCTGTTAGTTGAAAGTGTACCCCAAATGGTATCCTGGGGACCCACTTCCTTCCTAATGTGATGGTTGAACTCAACCTGTTAAACTTTAGGTTTTTCAGCGTCTTGGGCTCCACTATTGAGGTCAGCTGCTCGGGCGGTAGTGATGTCATGATGAGATTTTCCCTCTAAACTTAGGATTTCTCCCTGGGTTTTCCTTGTGAAGTGAATCAGGGGGAGGTGACAGGCCTCCAGTCATCCTGCCATCCCCCGCCTCCCCCCCCCCAAAAAAAACAAAACAAAACAAAAACGGGGGGTGGGGTGGGGTGGGCAGAGCCTTGGAAGGGGCTGGTGTGCCCTGGTTGTCACCTCCAGAGGAAACACAAGCAGCGTCCTTCGAGTCACGGACAGTGTCAAGGTCAACCTTAGTAATAAAAAGTGCTGAGTTATAAAATGCAAAGAGAGCCCGGCTGGTGTGGCTTGGTGGTGGTTGAGTGTTGGACTGTGAACCAGGAGGTCTTGGTTCGATTCCCGGTCAGGGCACCTGCAGGGGGTTGCAGGCTGGACCCCCAGTGTGGGGCGTGCAGGAGGCAGCCAATCCATGATTCTTTCTTGTCACTGATGGTTCTCTCTCTCTCCATCTCCCTTCCTCTCTGAAATCAATAAAAATATATTTAAAAAAGAAATTACAGGGATAAGCAATAAATAACTCGCAAAGCAGGTCTGTTGAATCTGAGTAAGAATGCAGCTGATGGAAATCAGGTGGGGAATATAGGAGCCTTGCTGTGCTGGCTCCTCATCAGGCCTTGAGCCGGCCAGACACAGAGGAAAGATTGTAAAAAAGGCACAGAGCACGCCTCTCAATGCCTCTTGCATTCAACTCCCAATACCTCTCCCGTCTATCAGTGTCTCTCCATCTGGAGGCCTCTTTCTTGGTCCAAACCTTCATTATCCCTCCAGTGGGTAGCTTCTTGCAAAGCCCCACCCCCCTCCCAGTCGGTCTCTGCATGTACTGAGCAGATAGAATGATTTCTTTCTTTCTTTTTAAAATATATTTTATTGATTTTTTACAGAGAGGAAGAAAGAGGGATAGTTAGAAACATCAATGAGGGAGAATCATCAATCAGCTGCCTCCTGCACACTCCCCACTGAGGATGTGCCTGCAATCAAGGTACATGCCCTTGACTGGAATTGAACCTAGGACTCTTCAGTCTGAAGGCTTATGCTTTATCCACTGAGCCAAACCAGCCAGGGCATAGTTTTGATGTAATTAAAGGAGGACACCCTACTGTCCTTGAGAAAGTGTATCAGCCCCAGATGCGCCTTCTCATGGATGTCATGTAATAAAGCTGTAGTTGATAGTGTACTATGTAACCAAAACTTAGTTTTTATAAAATAATAAAGGCCCAGATTTGGAAGAGAAAAACAATTTTTTTTTTTCCTGCTGACATTGGATTAATAGGAACTAAAATGGAAGAAAATTATGTTCCCCAAACCCCATCTAAATAGCAAGAAGTAGATAAAATGCTTTTGGCTTCATTAACATCTCTGCATGGTGACTAGAGCTATTATTAAAGAGAGAATTATGTGTATGAAATTTTTAGCCCAAAATAAAATTTCTAGGCATTGGAAAAGCTATGCTTTCAACCGTCTTCGCTAAAATACTTAACGAAGCGAAAATAAAACATGAGAAACCATGTTAACCTTGAAGCCCCAAATCCCATGAAAATATCCCCTTCTTGTCTCCTTCACGGTAATATTGCATTTTCTGCATGGCCATCTTGTTGTAGTTTTAATGGGCGGACATACAGACCTATTTCCATGGCCAAGTTCAAGTACGAATGGCATGAGGTCGAAGGGAGTGGCCCTTTCCAAGTTCAGAGCTCTCCGGCCCCTAAGACCACGCTGGGACACAATGAAATGCACAGCCACATCTGAAATCTGCTCCTGTACTGTCCCCCCCCCCCCCCCCCCCCCACCTTCCTTCCATGGTCAGCTCTGCTCCCCAAGTAACTTCTACCTCCCTCTCCCAGAATGCCACCAGGACTCCTTTCCCGGTGCTTTATTTGCATGCGCTGGCCTTTTTATTGCAAGTAGGGCTCTAAATCTTACTTTGGAAATGGATATTGCCCAGTGTGTGAGCACACGGGCGAGCCAGGCCATCCATAATGTTAGTTATGAAAACCTGATCATAAGTGTTTTTAGTCCATTAGCCATTTCCCGTTATTTATGTCCCCTTTCCGGCAGGATGGGAGGCCAGGATTCCAGAGATGGGTTTGGAGGGAGAGCCGCACAAGAGGGTATAAAACACTGTCGCGTTCTGTCAGGCCGGGATGTGCTTCTTCCTTGTGTTGTTTCTGACACAATCCCCAGCGATCCGGTAACTCTAGGGCAAGCTTGTCAAACACAAAGGCTAACTCAGGCCACATAAACAAGGGTGAAGTGTATGTGGGCCCCCCCAAAAAACAAAAAAGCTTCCATTTTCTTTTTCTTTTTTTTAAATATATTTTATTGATTTTTTTACAGAGAGGAAGGGAGAGAGATAGGGAGCTAGAAACGCCGATGAGAGAGAAACATCGACCAGCTGCCTCTTGCACACCCCCTACCAGGGATGTGCCTGCAACCAAGGCACATGCCCCTGACCGGAATCGAACCCGGGACCTTTCAGTCCGCAGACTGGCGCTCTATCCACTGAGCCAAACCGGTTCCGGCAAAAGCTTCCATTTTCATAGACACGTAGGTTTATTTCGATAGAGACATGCTGAATACAAAGGGCTGAAATAAATGAGTCGTTAATAGAACATTTTAATAAACATTAATATATTTTTTCTTGAACACTAACTTACCAGACACTGAATAACTGCACAAACTAATAATCGTAATGCACATAAACCCATTTTTCCTGTTCTCCGAAAGTGAATTATTTCCTGCTGTGCACACACCAAATAAGCCAGTACAAGACCAATGCCGTGGCCATCGGCCGCTAAAATATTTGCTGCTCTCCACGGTATTAGTGGAGAGAAATGGTGCACCTGCGCATAAAGTGTGGAAGGAAAATGAATGCGACATCATGATATAACCAGTCATTAGCCAGTGTTGTAGTTTATTATTAATAATTATGTATGACAGGATATTGTAAAAATTAAGTTACAAAATTTGGATTAAGACATTTCTTATATACTGTTACATTGGCTGGGCCGCAAAAATATCCGATGTGGGGCCACATGTTTCACATGTGAGCCACGAGTTTCACATGCTTGTTGTAGGGCAGTGGTCGGCAAACTCATTAGTCATCAGAGCCAAATATCCACAGTACAACCATTGGCATTTCTTTAGAGAGCCGAAACCGACTTCTGCGCATGGGCCAGGAAGTTTCATTTGCACTGTACGTGGCGCCCCCACGTGGTATTTTGTGGAAGAGCCACACTCAAGGGGCCAAAGAGCCGCATGTGGGTTGAGAGCCACAGTTTGCCAACCACTGTTGTAGGGGAATGAGAGAAGAATGAGAAATTGGGCCAAGGAGAGGCAGTATTTAATATATATCTATCTTTTATAATATGTATCTATGACCTACCTATCTAATACCTATGCATCTATTATCTACATATGTATGTATCTATTGTTCTACCTATTATCTTTTATCTAGCTATCTACCTATTATCTACCTATTATGTCTCTATCTAGCTATTATATATTATGTATGCATATATATATATATGCATATATATATAACCTCTCTTTTCTGTTATTGCATTCATTACTTTTAACGAACATTACCACATTCCAAAAAAAACACCAAAAAACTTATTATACACTCAGTAACTGTACCTGTAGGCAATTTTGAGATATTTCGCTCCATTTCAGCATCAAACAGAACTCCAGTTCGTGATTGGTTAATAGGATCCTGTTGCTCTCGCCACTGGCTCATCTCTCTGCATCACCCCAGCGGTGGGCATCATTCCCCAAGCTTTGCCCCATGAGCCAGGAGAGCAAACAAGCCTGGTGAGAAAAAGGATGCTTTGAATGATCTGTCTTTCCTATCACATCAAACCCCATCATAATAGAAACGCAAAAGAGAATGCATTTTCTCCACTAGGTGAAGAAGCATTGGGGGAGAGGGGGTCTTTTAAGAAAAGCATCAGCCAAAACCGGTTTGGCTCAGTGGATAGAGCGTCAGCCTGCTGACTAAAAGGTCCCAGGTTCGATTCCGGTCAAGGGCATGTACCATGGGTTGCAGGCACATCCCCAGTAGGGGGTGTGCAAGAGGCAGCTGATTGATGATTCTCCCTCATTGATGTTTCTAACTCTCTATCCCTCTCTCTTTTCCTCTCTGTAAAAAGTCAATAAAATATATTAAAAGAAAAAGAAAAAAGAAAAGAAAAGCATCAAATGTTTGGGCCAGTGTCCAAAAGCAGTCAGCGATGTTGTAACTCAGTGACGGGCTGGCTCCCTCATTTGAGCTCACCCACTTCCTAGAGTGTCCCACTGTGTGCATTAATTCCCATCAATGAACATGCAGATACGATGTTTTCCATCCTCTCGCTCGGTACGGATGCAAACGAAAGCCAACACAAGGAACACCAGCTCTTTGAGTCCCCTCGCCCTCCTCCTCGGTGGACTCGCTCCTAATTGAATGTTAAGATCAAAGTTGAAGTTTATAAGAAAGAAAAACAAGTCCAGATAAATAGTGACGATCCGACACTCTTATGAACATTCGCGACCCGCCGTCCTATCAGGCGCCTTGGAAGAATTCTAATGCGAGGTGTGCAGAGCTATTAACTTGGCTGGTCCGCGCCGGTCTCTTGATAAGAAGTGAGTTAAATAATTGTCCTGTTCAACTTGGCGCTTGTTAACCTTTAAGGTCAACTAGTTGGAACATACGTTTAATGAAATTCCGGAGCCGGAATTTATGAGACCGCCGCTGAATGTTAAATTGGACAATTTACATAAGCAGGACATTAACCTTCCGAGCACTAAATAGCATTTTAGCACTTAGCCGCTGGGGACGATAAGGGACATGTTCTATATATTTGTGATTAGCTGTGCCTGGAAACTCTCCTGGTGACCAATTGGCCCACCAAGTTTAGCGGCGTAATTAAATGAATGGACTCGGCCTAAGTAAATTATCAGAGCTGTGTATAGTATATCATTCCTGCGCGGAGGGAAAAGGGAGAGATGAATAATTTAATAATACATGACTAATTTATCAATGCTTAGCGACTCCGAGGAGGCTCTCTGTAGTTCATTGTTTTAGAGCCGAGATTTGATTTGCTGCTTCGGAGATGAAAATGGAACCGATTTCATGTCTTAACCTGAAATAGATAGAAGCTGTTGGTTTTATTTTCTTGAGGTGAGAGGTGTCAATGTGTTTTGCTTTGGAAATAGGACCAAATACCTACTACAGTGTACTGAGGAGCAGGTAAATGTGTCATTGGTCACAATCAAATGTCTATGGTCCTGCGGAAACCGGTTTGGCCCAGTGGATAGAGCGTTGGCCTTCGGATTGAAAGGTTCCAGGTTTGATTCCGGTCAAAGGCACGTAACTTGGTTGCAGCCACATCCCCAGTAGGGGATGTGCAAGAGACAGCTGATGGATGTTTCTCTCTCATTGATATTTCTAACTCTCTCTCTCCTTTCTCTCTGTAAAAAAAATCAATAAAATATATATTTTTAAAAAAATGTCTATGGTCCCTAAGACTTGGGAGCCTTCCTGAGGGAAGGGCGTGGCCCGTGTTGCTTATAAGCCTGGCTTAGGAGACGGGTGACTATGGTCATTGTGGTTTGGAAGGTCAAGGGTCAGGTACCAAGGAGGGCAGTTGGCATATCACCTGAAAACATTACCAGTGAGTATGGATGCCCAGCTCACTGCAGGTGCATTCTGTAAGCTCGGCTGACATCCGGCGGGCATTGACCTCCCACGGCTGTCCCCCTATTTGGGGAGCTAGTCGGACACCCTGAAGTCAGCTGGGACCTCTGCCTCTTAGACGCCTAAAGTGAACCTGGGCCCTAGCCGGTTTTGCTCAGTGGATAGAATGTCGGCCTGGGGACTGACTGGTACTGGGTTCGACTCTGGTCAAGGGCATGTATCGAGGTTGCAGGCTCCTCCCGGGCTTGGGCCCTGGTCAGGTGCGTGCAAGGAGGCAAGCAATCGATGTGCCTCTCTTATGTTGATGCTTCTGTCTTTCCCTCTCTCTCTTCCATCTCTCTAAAAATCAGTGGGAAAATATCCTTGGGTGAGGATTAAAAAAGACAATTGAACCTGGCCCAGATCTCAGCCCGTGCAGGTGATGGTCCGAGACTCTTTGCTTTATTCCTGAAACGCCCTCGGTTTTAACTTTCTTGTGCTTCTCTCTCTCAACCTCTCGTTCTCCTTGACTCTTTTGTCTTGAGAGAACCTACACATATTGACTTAGCCTTCTTACTAGCTTCCCCTGAATCTATTCAACTCCCCACCCCAAACCCCAAAATAACTACTCCTTCCCATTGTTAGGCAGACACTTGGTGCTGAGAGACCTCCTAGACCAGTGGTTCTCAACCTTCCTAATGCCACAACCCTTTAATACAGTTTATCATGTTGTGGTGGCCCCAATCATAAAATTATTTTTGTTGCTACTTTCTAACTTTAATTTTGCTACTGTTATGAATTGTAATGTAAATATCTGTGTTTTCCGATGGTCTTCGGCGACCCTGCTAGCGGTTCTCAGCCTGTCTCGACCCACATGGGAGGGCAGTTGAGGGGGACCAGGCCTGCAGGGGAGGGCAGTTAGGGGCAATCAGGCTGGCAGAGGAGCAGTTAAGCGTCCATCAGGCTGGCAGGGGAGTGGTTAGGGGGTGAGCAGGCTGGCAGGCAGAAGCAGTTCGGGGCAGTCAGGTAGGCAGGCAGGGAAGCAGTCAGTTGGGAGCCAGAAGTCCTAGGATCAGGCCTAAACGAGCAGTCGAACATCCCTCAAGGAGTCCCAGATTGGAGAGGGTGCAGGCTGGGCTAAGGGACAACCTCTCCCCACCCTGTGCACGAATTTCATGCACCAGGCCTCTAGTTACATATAAAGAATAACTCTTGAAACAGGCAGATCTTGTGACTTGGAACCCAAGTATCTATTTCAGAATCTCTAGCGCCCCCTGCTGGTTACCATGTTCATCAGGGAATTATTGAGCCAGACAGGAGAAGAACATTCATTCAGAATATTTTTCAAAGGCTGCACATGATTGCATTGCCCTCTTCTTATGGGCTAGTATCATCTCAGCTAGGAATGCTTTTCAATAAGCATTTGTGCCTTAACAAGCAGATTTCCTTCTCTCTGCTTTACTGCTCTTTCATGCTCCCTGTATTGTTTTCCTTTTGGGGCCTGGAATAAATTATTTCGTTGGGCAAAGATAACCTTACATTATTCCCAATCAACACCTGGCTGGAAATATATACTGACAAGATTTTTTTCATCTATGAGGACAAACTCAACTTGGAAAAATGGAAGTGTTGGTTGCAGCCACCTGAAAAGATATGAAACATCCTGTGTATTTTATTGCAACCGGCAGGCACTTTGCAAGGAACACACGTCCTGTCACCCGGGAGGGAAAGAAACGTCTCTGACATGTCCCCCGCGCAGCCTCTTGCAGAGAATTCCTTTCATGGCTCGGGGAAGCCAGTCACACGCACACGCCCCAGTTATCCTGTACCCCGGCCTCGGGCTAACATAGCGCCCTGACGGAAAACCCTTTCAGGTTGTCAGGGGTTCACGTAAAACACCCCGAGACCCGAGGATGCATCTTCATCTGGTTGACGAATGCCTTCCCCGTGTCTTTCCGTGTTGGTAAATTAGAGAAATCTCCCGGACAGCCCTGTCAACAGTTTACTAAAAGGCTCCTCATTTGTGAGGTTGAGCTGTCACATGAGTGTAATTTAATCCTCTTGAACAACCACTCAAAAATGCCCCAGTGTTTGGTGTTTAGATGCCAGATGGGAGGTTTGCTGCTGCCATAGTCACATTTCCAGCGCATGAGAGGGGAAATGAGGGAAACATATGCAGTTCCCCCCCAGCCACTCCTCCCCCCAATACAGCAATCCTTATGTCACCTCCCAAACAGGACCAGAATATTGCTTTCACTGTAGATCAAACACATCCCTGTGGATCATTATTTTTGTTTGTTCTTTTTTAAAAAATATATTTTATTAATTTTTTTGCAGTGAGGAAAAGAAAGGGATAGAAAGCTGGAAACATCGATGAGAGAGAAACATCGACCAGCTGCCTCCTGCACACCCCCTACTGGGGATGTGCCCACAACCAAGGTACATGCCCTTGACCGGAAGCGAACCTGGGACCTTTCAGTCCGCAGGCCGACGCTCTATCCATTGAGCCAAACCAGTTTCGGCTGGATCATTATCTTTGAAAACCTAAGGAATAAAGGGTAAATGCGGACTGATGCCTCCTTTATTTCTTGGTCCCCTCATGGAAGGAATCATTGCTGCAGAGGCTGGCCTGAGCGAGGGGTTCAGGGTCAGGGTTAGGATTAGGGTTAGGGATCTATGTATGGCATTTCTCTGATGTGAACAGAACTCCTGACTGAGGTATTACTGTGTGTGAATGGCTGTAGGTGGCATGGTGCTTGAAGTGGTTTGGTGTTTGAATTATTTTCCTTTAGTTGTATCTTCATTGCTGTTGTACACTGTTCTGAGATCGGCCGTGTCAAGGGCAAGGCAAAGAGCTGGTTATGGAAGACGATGTATTATAAAGTTGTGCCCTTGAAACCTATATAATCTTATTAACCACTGTCACCCCCAATGCACTTCATTAAATTTTAAAAAGGGAAATGAACACAGACTGGGAGGTGCCCAGGAAAAAACACCTTGTTAAGCTTTCCTGTCCGGAACACATTTGTATTTATTTTCTGTTATTCGGATAATTATGACCATATGGTGAGTTTTTAACTGTTGAGACAGGTCAGGTTGACCAGCTTAACTTATAGAAATTCGGAGGAGTCTCTTTAATCGCTACCTGGCCAGCATGGCTCAGTGGCTGAGTGTCAACCTATGTATGAACCAGGAAGTCATGGTTTGATTCCCAGTCAGGGCTCAGTCCCCAGTGGAGGGTGTGCAGGAGGCAGGTGATCAATGATTCTCTCTCATCATTAATGTTTCTCTCTCTCTTCCACTCCTTTCCTCTCTGAAGACAATAAAAATATATTAGCCCTAGCCGATTTTGCTCAGTGGATAGAGTGTCTGCCTGTGGACTGAAGGGTCCCAAGTTCTGTTCTGGTCAGGGCACATGCCCATGTTGTGAGCTCAATCTTCAGTAGGGGGCATGCAGGAGGCAGCCGATCAATGATTCTCTCTCATTATTGATGTTTCTATCTTTCTCTCCTGTTCCCTTCTTCTCTGAAATCAATAAAATAGATATTTTAATAAAAATATATTAAAGACAAATGGCCAAAATACACTGGCCAGATTATTATGGTCTTTGAAGTAATAATAATCTGGCCACTATATATATATATATATATATTAGAGACCGGTGCATTAATTCATGCATGGGTGGGGTCCAGCCAGCCTCGCCAGGGAGAGGGGACATGGGTGGTTGGCCGGCCTGCCTGCTGCTCGAACTCTTGGATGAGGGGACAATTTGCACATTAGCCTTTTATTATATAGGACATACTCTGAGTGGCCAAATTATTATGTGTTCAGAGATCATAATAATCTGGCCACTCATAATAATCTGACCTAAAGAAATTAGCCTGGCATACGCTGGTGAGGTATCTATCATAATTATAAATACTAGGCTCATCAACTTTCCAAGCTGTCATTTAGTGTGTGCTCACATAGGCCACCCCCTATACTATGCCTTTTACATGGATTTGTTTTTTATTTCTCTTCATAGTCCCAAGCATTTGACTCTCTTCTTCTGACCATTCCGTGGTTAAGGAAGCTGCAGGGATGTCGCTGTTCAGGTCATTCAGCTCACAGTGGCAGAGTTGCAATTTGAACCCAGAGCCCCCTGCAGCCATCAGCTCCGTGGCGTTGAGGTAACAGGTACTAAGTCCCAGAACCAGAGCCCGCTCCCACGTTCTGGGCATTGTCACCATCACGGTGATCGGGTCTCCGGAAAAAGGTTGGCCACCAGGCAACACCAGTTCTGTCCTTTGCATTTGACCTCCTGGTTTGGGGGAAGCCAAGCTATAGGATTGTGTGTTTTCCCTGCTCGGTTGTAGACTTTGGCTGTGGTCCTATAGGGGGATGCAGGCCCTGGGATAAAGAAATGAGAACCTGTAGCTTTAAGGCCTGGCTAGCTCCCCAGTGACAAGGCACTGGACCTTATCTGCTTGCCATGCTTTCCTGGGCGTGAGGGTCGTAAATTATATGGCTGCCTTCTTAGAACCTCTTAACCGTCTTCCGACCACCCTCCCCCGACCCTCCGTGTACCTGTCAGGCTGCCCCAAAGAGGCACTAAATTCTACTTGGTGGGAAACTGACTCTGGGTAACATGTGGGTGGGAAAGGCCATGGAGTCTTCTGTTTCCCATTCAGACAGCAGCCAACTTCAAACACGAAAGAGGCTGCCTGGGAGAAAAATCACCGAAAGAACACACACGTTCATGCTCATTTTCTTTATTTATTTTTCTTTCTCATTTTTTTAAATTAAGGTATTATATGTGTACATACCTTACCAATCCCCACCCCCTCACTCCCATACATGCCCTCCCTCCCCAGGGTTGTACATTGGTTATGTACATTGGTCGTCCATTGGTTATGCTTATATGCATGCATACAAGTCCTTCAGTTGATCTCATCTCCCCCACCTCTCCCTCCCCTCCCCTCTGTAATTTGACAGTCTGCTTGTTGCTTTACTGTCTCTGTATCTATCTTTTTGTTCATCAGTTTATAATGTTCCTTATTATCCATGAATGAGATCATGTGGTGTTCATGTTCATTTTAAAAAACCCTCACCCACAAGCATTATGTCAAGTGAACTAAGCCAGGCAATGAAAGGAAAGTACCCCATGATCTCACTCATTTATGGAAAATAAAGAACACGATAACCCGATGAACAAAAAGATAGACACAGAGGCAATAAAGCACCGAACAGACTGTCAAATGACAGTGGGAAGGCTGGAGAGTGCTGGGGAGGGGGGCGGAGAAGAGAGATCAACCAAAGGACTTGTATGCATGCATATCAGCACATCAATGGACACAAGACAATGGGGGAGGGGTGCGTGGGATGGGGGCTTGCAACAGGGTTAGGGGAGGCTGGGGGAAGGTCAATGGGGGGGAAAGGAGATATATATACTACTATATACTACTATATATAATACTTTGAATAAATAAATAGATACATAAAATAAAATAAAATAAAATAAAAACCTCACAGTTACTTTTTTCCATTGATTTTCAGAGAGAGTGGAAGGGTGGGAGGGAAGCAAGGTAGAGGGAGGGAAGGTGAGAGGGAGGGGGAGGGATCCCCCAGCCACCCCTACCCCCTGTCGCATGCCCTCATCCCCCTCTAACCCCCCATGTCTGTGTCCATTGGTTGTGCTTATGTGCATGCATACAAGTCCTTCGGTTAATCTTTAATGCTGAAAATATTACATGTGTCTCCGCCCCCTTAACTGAAGCATCTGAAATAGCACTGGCTTAAACATTCCTTGCCGAATATTTACTTATATAATGTGCTGCCAAAAGAAAGGATCTCAGCATTTCAATGTGACTTTTAAGTGCTATGAATGAAAACTGAGAAGAAACAATGTCAGCTTGCCTACAATCCAGTGAGTATTTATTGAATATCTACTGTGTGTTCCACACTCTTCTAGGTACTTTGGACATAGGAGTGACCAAACCTTCTCCTGTCCTTAAAACTTACACTATCCATCATATTCGTTTGAGACTGGAGAAATATGGAAGAATAGTTATTAAATATACTGCTTTGTGTTTTTTGATATAGTTAATTATTTGATGATTGGATTGCATATGAAAGAATGAACTCAGTAAGGAAGGAATAAGTGGATTATTTTTGTATTCTTTCCAAATAGTTGAGAAGGAATGGGTGAAAAGCTATTTTCTAGAATGTTCCAATGGTGTACGGGTGACTTCCCACTTAGAGTAATGCTGTACTCTTTCTAATTTAGTGTCTTCCTTACATATAATCACCATTCATTGCTTTAAAGAAATATAGTAATCGCCGAAACTGGTTTGGCTCAGTGGATAGAGAGCCAGCCTGCGGACTGAAAGGTCCCTGGTTCGATTTCGGTCAAGGGCATGTTCCTTGGTTGTGGGCACATCCACAGTAGGGGGTGTGCAAGAGGCAGCTGATCAATGTTTCTCTCATCGATATTTCTAACTCTCTATCCTTCTCCCTTCCTCTCTGTAAAAAAAAAAAAATCAATAAAATATATTAAAAGAAAGAAAAAAAGAAAGAAATATAGTAATCACACACAGTGTGACCTCACTGCATATCTACAATAGGTGATTTTTTTTCTAGGTTTCACTCTTTTATTTTGAAATAAACGCACAGAAAATTTATCCTAGAATAGGAAAAAATAAGCACCCAAAACAAAACAAATACAAAGACAAAACAAAAAAAACACCCCACACCTTACCTCTGCTCATTTGCGTAAGTCCAGTTATCTGTGCATTAGAGGAGATAATGTCGCTTTTTAGAAAGAGCTTTTAATTGCTGGATCTGAGCAATGGCATACGCATTTTATTTTAGGGTCTATCTAGCCCACTCGGAAAATGTAATGGACCTCATTTTCATTTAGTGTAGGTCTGTGCAGTTCCTAAAACAGCTAAATGGCTATTAATTTAATCAGGTAATTTAACCATAGCTCCAGCAAAGGCCACCAGCAAGTTGTCACGCAATGATTATGAGGATGACATTTCTATCCCAGGATGCCAGGGGCAGACTTTGATACATCATTTTCTTTTTGAAGGTTAAACTCAGATAACCTGCCTTTGGCATTTAATTAGCTCCATATTAAACACTCTTTTAATAATAAAATGATTAAAAATTTTATTGCTTCTCAAATGAGGCCCTTTCACATAGATTTAATGACTTGCTTAGAGCTCTGTAAGTTTGCGAACCAAACCTTCCCAAGGCCGGCCTGTTGTAATGATACGCTTTACAGCTTGCAAAGTCTGTATTTTATTCAAATGATGGCCGTAATCATTTCGGATAAAACGTAGAATGCTTTCCTCTGTGTTTTTAAGTCTTCACTGTTAAATGTCATTGCACGATAACCAGGAAAACCCATGGATTACAAATCCCCAGCAATGATCAAGTTCAAGATGAATAGAGAGACTCGGAAGTCTGTTTAATGCGTTGAATCTTAAATACGGGTTGTTTACCCTTTGAAAAGTCGTTCATCACCGTTGACTACCTGCAAAAAAAAAAAAAAAAGTTATAAAACTACTGTAGAAATTACAGAAAAGTGTGAGTAGACTGCAATTCGCCATCCGTATTTCCGGTTAATATTAGCTGTTCAGTGAAAACGATCAGCAAGAGACCATTCACTGTTTGTCTTTAGCATGAGTTGGGGGTGTGGGGAGGGACCCTAAAATATCTGTAAAATAGAAGAGGCAGAAGGCTAGCTCATAAGAACATGGAGTAACATCAGTCTGAATACAAGTGACCATTTCCTCTTTATGCTTTTGAAGTTTTCATTTAACCTTGAGTTTCTTTCTCTTTTTAAATTTATTTTATTGATTTTATTTTTATTATTTTTAAAATATATTTTATTAATTTTTTACAGAGAGGAAGGGAGAGGGATAGAGAGTTAGAAACATCGATGAGAGAGAAACATTGATCCTCTGCCTCCTGCACCCCCCCCCCTCCCCCCCCACTGGGGATGTGCCCGTAACCAAGGTACATGCCCTTGACTGGAATCAAACCTGGGACCTTTCAGTCCAAAGGCCGACACTCTGTCCACTGAGCCAAACCGGTTTCGGCTAACCTTGAGTTTCTTTTACTTTTAGGATATGCACAGGGTAACGTGCCCAGTTCAGTGAGATATGACACAAGTATACATGCTCATAGAACTACTGCCTCAATCAAGTTAGGGAGCAATTCCATCACCCTTAACCCTGCCTCTTGCCTCTTTCCCTCGGCTACCCACCACTGCCCGCCTATTTTGAATCCTGTCACCATCACAGAGTTTTACTTCTTTTCCAGAACATCATGGAGATGTCATCACTGATTTCCTCCCAGTGCCCCTCTGGGCATACTTCTGCTGATGACATTAATGTTGAAGTTTACAACAGCTTCTGTGCTTACCGGTAGTTCATTTCTTGTTATTGCTGTGTGAAGTCCCATTGTGTGGGTTCATAGCAATTGTTTATCCATTCACCTGTTGATGGAGATTTAGGTTGTTTCTGGTTATTTACTAGTATTAGTAAAGCTATGAACATCCTTTTTTGAGCATATGTTTTCATGACTATTGAGAAAAAGCATCATCGGTTGTTGGAATAGTTCTTTTGCTTCACTGGAGGAGAAACTGCTAATTTCTTCCATTTATTTTTATTTTTTAATCTTTATTATTGAGAAAGGAGAACAAAGTTGGGGTAACCTGGTCTTTCTGGTTCTCTCTGGTTCCATATAATTTTTTTGGAGTATTTGCTCTAGATCTGTGAAATAGGTTGTTGGTGTTTTAATAGGGATTGCATTGAATCTCTAGATTGCTGTGGGTATATGGGCATTTTAATGATGTTAGTTCTACCAATCCATGAACACGGTATATTCTTCTACTTGTTTATATCTTCCTCTGTCTCTTTTTTCAATATCCTGTAGTTTTTCAAGTCTTTTTACCTCCTTGGTTAAGTTTATTCCCAAGTATCTTAGGGTTGTTTTGTTTTGTTGCAACGGTGAATGGGATTACTTTTTTAGTTTCTCATTCTGAGAATTTATTATTGGTGTATAAAAATGCCATTGATTTCTGGGTGGTTTCGTATCTTGATACATTGCTGAATTCCTTTATTAAATCTAGTAGTTTTTTGATGGAGTCTTTGGTTGAGTTGTGTCGGCCTGCTATTTCTGGTTTTCTCTCTGGAGAATTGTCAGGGAGCCCCCGTGATTTCATGAGGTTTGAAGAAGAGGTTTATTAATAATAAAAGAAAAACAAACACAAAAAACAAATGTTCATGATCAGCTGGCTCTGTAGGTCATGGGCCTCTTTCTGGGGACAGGGGTCGACCAGAAGCCCAACCAGCTCTTTCTCCAACCTCTTCTTGGCTTGGATCGAGTTGCTTCTCTCACTTTCGGCTTCATATCTCCAGCTCCACTTGTCGGCAAGCTGTAAATCAGCTTTGGGGAAAACACGTTTTTCTCCAAGTCTATAGGAAGAGAAACATGAACTTGATTTCCTTCCAGTGCCTCTCTGGGACAAAGTGAGGCTGATTTGTTTCCCAGAGCAACCCGAGTCTCATCAGTGCGATCGTATTAATCTCCTTCTCCAGTCAACAAACATTCCTAGCAGGGGTTCGGTGACTTGAAAGACACGAACCAAATGCATATTTAATGACCAAGTCCATATTTTTAGATTTGAGGGTGACATCTATAAATTGGAGATGTTTATTAAATGCAATAAAAAGTCTTTCTTCTATTAGAGCCTGGTGACTGGTTTGATTTGTATTTATATTTGTTATATTTGTTGCTCCGGAAACAAAATTGCTGCTACTTTTTAATGTGAACACTGGGACTGATTAAATAAGTTCCAATACATCCATACTGCGGCCATGAATAGAGCCATCTGGGGAATATGTTTGTAGATACACAACGATATTCGAAGTATGTTCTTAAGTGGAAAAAAAAAAAACAAAACAGGGAAATTACAAAACAGTATCTGTAGTATGGCCCAGAGTTTCAGAAAAATATCTGAGTATCTAGACACCGAGGTATTAGTTATTATTAATTGAAGTTGGTAGGAAATGGGAAATTTTTTTTGTGTTTCTTTTTACATATTCTCATTTTTATACAGTGAAACATGTTTATGAGAGAGATGTTGAACCAAGCTAAAGACAAATACAATGAATACTGTAATGAGCCATTTTGCAATTTTAATTGATATTTATTAACATTGAGTTGATATATTTGTGAACATTTTGTTCTATTTATTAATTTATTTTTAGGTATGTTTTTATTGCTTTCAGAGAGAGGCAAGGAGAGGGAGAGAGAGGGAAAGAGGCAGAGAGAGAGAGAGTGATCATTGATCAGCTGGCTCCTGCATGCATCTTACTGGGGATCGACCCCGCAACCCGGGGATGTGCCCTGACTGGGGAATCAAACTGTGACCTCTTGGTTCATGGGTCAATGCTCAACCATTAAGCCACACTGGCCTGGTGACATTTTGTTAAAAAAATAGGACAAAAAGTAATATGAATTAACCGTTCAACAAATACTGCAATTTCTGGAGTGCCCACTGACTGGGAGGTGCTAATTGAATTATATTAAAATGTTTAGCCTAAATAGTATCATACCCACTTGACTGATGAGGAACCTGAATTTAGAGAAATTAAATAACGTGTACAATTCCCTGGAGCTTGTAAATAATAGAGCAAGGATTCAAACCTGGGGCTCATTCTACCACCGTAACCTACCTCTCAAGATGAGGGGACAGGCATTATGTCATTTTCCCACTGTCTTAGCTAATACATTGCAGATCTCTCACTTGAACTTGGGTCTTGCTGACTTGAAAGCCCAAGCTTTCTCTACTCCACTGCTCTGGGGTCATGTCTGCCCATGTCCTATTGGCCAAAGCAAGTCATGGCCAAGTCCATAGGCAACTTAGGAGGGGACTATATATGGGGCTGGATATTGAGAGGTATATGTACCTCCTTGGAGGCCATTAATAAACATACAGAATACATAGAATGGAAGAAGTTTCAAAGGAAAGTAACTAAAATGGTTGGGAAAATGCGACTGAAGAAAGTGAGCTGTTGTGAGAAGACTGTCAAGGTTAGGGTGTAAAGGTCACCGTAGTTTTCTTGCCTCTGGCTGTTTCTTTTGCTGTATCGCTACCTAATAAGGCTTATTTGGGGAGAATAGTCATACTGCCTTTAGACCAACTTTCTCCCCCCCCCCCATTTTGTTATTAAGTATTATATGTGTACATATCTTACCATTGTCCCCTGACCCTACTCCCATACATGCCCTCACCCCCCAGTGTTTTTGCGTCATTGGTTATTCTTATATGCATGCATACAAGTCCTTCGGTTGATCTCTTATCTCCCCCACCTCTCCCTAACCTTCCCGTTGTAATTTGACAGTCTGTTGGATGCTTTACTGCCTCTGTATTTACCATTTTATTCATCAGTTTATAATGTTATTTGTTATCTACAAATGAGTGAGATCATGTGGTATTTTTCTTTCATTGACTGGCTTATTTCACTTAGCATAATGCTCTCCAGTTTCATCCAGGTTTCTGCAAATGGTAAGAATTCCTTCTTTTAAATGGCAGCATAGTATTCCATTGTGTAGATGTACCATAGTTTTCTGATCCAGTCATCTGCTGATGGGCACCTAGGCTGTTTCCAAATCTTAGCTATGGTAAATTGTGCTGCTATGAACATAGGGGTGCATATGTCCTTTCTGAGTGGTGTTTCTAGTTTCTTAGGATATATTCCTAGGAGTGGGATTACTGGGTGATAGAGTTCCATTTTTGGCTCAGTGGATAGAGCATCGGCCTGCAGATTTCAGTCAAGGGCATGTACCTTGGTTGCGGGCACATCCCCAGTAGGGGGTGTGTAAGAGGCAGCTGGTGTTTCTCTCTCATCGATATTTATAACTCTCTCTCCCTCTCCCTTCCTCTCTGTAAAAAATCAATAAAATATATATTTAAAAAAAACAGACCAACTTTCTTTCCTACCCTGATGTGGAGACATTCCTGCCAGGCAGTTCTGTGATTTGGGAGGGAGTTTTGGTTCTGTTGAAATCTCTGTGCCCTTTGTAAGCCTCCAGGGGGTTAGAACCAACTCCAGATGCTGGCCACGAATCCCTGTTTGAAGAAAGAGCTAGGAAGGGAGGGCAAAGGGTCCTACTTCTCTCTTGATTTCGCAGGACCTATTTTTAAAAAAATATATTTTATTGATTTTTTACAGAGAGGAAGGGAGAAGGATAGAGAGAAACATCGATGAGAGAGAATCATCGACCAGCTTCCTTCTGCACGCCCCCTACTGGGGATGTGCCCGCAACCAAGATACATGCCCTTGACCGGAATCGAACCCGGGACCCTTCAGTCCACAGGCCTACACTCTATCCACTGAGCCAAACTGGCTTTGGCAGGACCTATTTCTTTACTTTGCTGATCAGGACGAAAGCCTCAGATGCTAGCACATCAACAGATACACATGTTTTTGTTTTCTTTGTTTAAGACCGAATACTCCCCAGAGGAGAGGGCCATCCTGGCCAAAGCATCCCCCACACAAAGCTTGTGCTTCCAGTGGTCATTAATGCTCTCAGCCCACCTCCCCTGCCCCCCACACACAAGGGTTGAAATTGCTTCCCAGCCGAGGCCGTAACCAGGCATCGATCCTCATCTGTTCCCCACCACTGAGTCCTCCGCGGTGAGCGAGAAGCGAGCAGCACCCTCCGACAGCAGGGGACCCGGCGCGAAGAAGTAAGATGGAATGGCTATTAGAGGGGGCGACGGGCATGACCTAACGCCGCACAGGGAAGCTGTGGGGAGAGGAAGTGACACGGGACCGGGGAACGGTAGACCCCGAGGCCCCTTGGACGGCATCCTGGCCCCCACCGGTGAGGAACCCAGGTCCAGAGAGGTTAATGGACTTACCCAAGGTCATGTTGTGAGTTATTGTCCTTCTGTTGTTTCGGGTCACCCTTCAGCAACAACATATTTTTTCAAGGTGTCTAAGAGTTCAGAGTTCACCTGCTAGCATAGTTCGAAATGCTTTTTTCCCCCGAGAACTCATTCATTCAGCAGTACTTAACGGGAACCTACCGCGAATGCGGCCCACATCTTAGAGGTGATTGAAAAAGGAAAGAGCTTCCTGCACTTAACAATAGCTTACAACTGACTCTGTTCAATGTTTTCCATATATTATCTCACTTAATGCTCCCAATAATCTTAGGAGGTGGGTACTCTTATCATCTCCATTGTTCAGTGAAAGAAGCTGAAGTTTAGGAGGTTCCGTCGGCTGCCTAAGACATATCTAGAAAACACGAAAGCTGAGATTTAAAACCAGTTCTTTTGACCTCGTGGACAACACACTAACCATTACACAGTATTGCTGCCTGGCTTGTGATATGCTAGATGGCTGATTATTATTATTTTTAAAATATATTTTATTGATTCTTTTTTTACAGAGAGGAAGGGAGAAGGATAGTGAGTTAGAAACATCAATGAGAGAGAAACATTGATCAGCTGCCTCCCACACACCTCCTACTGGGGAAGTGCCCGAAACCAAGGCACATGCCCTTGACTGGAATTGAACCTGGGACCCTTCAGTCCGCAGGCCAATGTTCTATCCGCTGAGCCAAACCGGTTAGGGCTAGAAGTTTGATTATTTTTAAATTGCTTTGGTCAACCTAGGAGTTGGGTGAGCTTGAAGTCCGAGGATTGTGTGAGACGGTGATAGGGGTGGGTGAGCGGAATGGTTCATTGTTATCCACTCTAGCGAAGCGTATTTAATTACAATCTTTCCAGGATTTTTGTGAGCGACCCATTATAGTGGCCTTGAGTATCCCAAAGACAGAGGTGTGGGTGCAAGGGTTAGTAGACATGCTTTCTTCATAGCCTTTGCCAGCCATCACAAAAACATGCATCTTCTCACCCAGGGCTCAGAAGCTATCTCATTATTTAAATTTTTGATCTGCCGTGTTATAGGAAATACTGTTCAGATAGATCGTTGTGCTTCGGGATCTGTGGAATAGCAACACACTTTCCCAGCCTGAGTTGAAAGCATGGGGGCTCAGTAATGTACACTGAGTGGCCAGATTATGATTTCTGAATACATAATAATATGGACACTAAGTATAAACCCTATATAATAAAAGGCTAATATACAAATTGTCCCCTCGACCAGGAGTTCGACCAGCAGGCAGGCCGGCCAACCAGCCATGTCCCCTCCCCGTGACCAGGCTGGCCGGACCCCACCCATGCATGAATTCATGTACCAGGCCTCTAATATCTATCTATATCTATATATCTATATATCTATATATCTAATCTATCTATATATCTATATCTATATCTATATACACACACACATAGACACACACATACACTGAGTGGCCAGATTATTATGCATTCAGAGATCATAACAATCTGGCCCCTCAGTATATATGACCACATTGCCCTCCCATTTCCCCATGCCGTTCAAAGAATGAAATAGAAAGCCCACGCTCTCCAAGAATGTAACAGGCCAATTTATGATTCTAATTCTCTGTTTGGTCATCTGAAATATACGATTTGAGCAGCTTTATGCCTTTAACAGGTATTTCTTAAAGGCAATTCTTTCTTGCATTACCTTGCATGCGTAACTGTTTTGGCTCCAAAGCGAAAATGTGCCCTTCAAACAAAAGTTGGTTTCTCTGTGTGTGTGAATTCCGAGGTGCTGATGGCCCGGCGTACCCTGCGATTGTCTTCTCAGGGCTCAATTCATTACCCCTGTTCATTATTCAATTTGTTGGGCTCTGAGCACCTGAATAATTGAAAGCGATGCAAGTATTATAAATTATATTGTCCACGTTCATAATCCCCATTTGAGAGTTTATAGCTTCCCTGTAAAAATTCACTGTGTTGGAACCCAGCATACAAGGTCTTATATTGAAAACAAATTAATTTATAAATACATTTTTTTTTCTTCCCCGGACTCAATATTTATCAAATCTTACATTTTTCAGTTGTGGTTTTTATGGCTTTTACTGCCACAGCAAGACCACTGGTGGGAAAAATTGTCTTACATCTTCACGTCTTCATTTTCTCTTTTTTGCAACAAATATTTATGGAATGGCTGTTCTTTTGACAGTGGGAGGCTGGGGCTGGGTCAGCCTGATCTTTTTGAGAAGAATAAGAGGGAACACAGGCTTGATAGCCCTGTAGGTTATGGCTTCCACCTCCTGCAGGCATTCTCAAAACAAAATAAACACATACACAAATTGTCAGTAGCCCTGTCTGTTGCCTCTGATCCTTGGGTCTTCCTGGTGACATGAACTTGATGGTTGTTTAGCCACCTTGAGACAGGTTGCCCAGTTCTTACTCTGCAAAGAAGGGTAGAACACATTTTTTAGTGAAAATAAGAGAACTATGCTAGAGAGAGAAAGAGAGAGAGAGAGAGAGAGAGAGAGAGAGAGAGAGAGAGAGAGAGAGACATATGCGGGTGAGTTTTCATGAAATGATTCCTGAATCGGAAGGCAGGCTGCAGGCTCCAAGTCTTGGGAATGCCAACGTAGGGTAGTTTTAACTTGATCAGCACTACCTCTGCATTGCCTGACTGAGGAATGAATGGATTAGTTTTACCGCATTAAAAATAGCTTTATTGTTTTCCCCCTAATTACAAAAAAATAATGTACACCGGTTTCCTTGTAAAAGAGGAATCAGTGGGTGAAGACATAAAATAGAAAGTGAAAATCACCAAAACCGGTTTGGCTCAGTGGATAGAGTGTCAGCCTGCGGATTTAAAAGTCCCACGTTCAATTCTGGTCAAGGGCATGTATCTTGGTTGTGGGCACATCCCCAGTAGTGGGTATGCAGGAGGCAGCTGATAGATGTTTCTCTCTCATTGATGTTTCTCTCTCTCCCTCTCCCTTCCTCTCTGTAAAAAATCAATAAAATATATTTTAAAAAAAAGTGAAAATCACCTGGACATGAGTTTGTTGAACCCTCACTCAAGAGGTATTTCTGGAGCAACATTCTGTACTGCTGGGCTCAGGTCAGTAGTAGTAAGGTCCCTGCCTTCAGTTAGCGTGGACTTGGTGAAAGATACAAGTAACAAACAAGAAAGCAAACAAATAAATGTATATTATACTTTTATGAAGGCAGAGTCATGATGGGAAGTCAACAGCGGAGAACCTGCCACAGTGCTTCCTACGTATATTTTAAAGAATTGGCATTAGAAGAAGTTTAAATTTAAAAAATTTTGGCTCTCAAAAGAAATTTCAATCGTTGTACTGTTGCTATTTGGCTCTGTTGACTAATGTGTTTGCCGACCACTGGGTTATACCTATGCATACTCCACCAGCAGCGAAGGAATGATTTTACATCATTGCAAACTTACTTAACTTGGGAAATCAATCCATCCACTAATATTTATTGAGCAGCTACTGTAAATAAGGGGCATGCCCTAGGCGTTGATGATAAGACACAAAGAAATACAAGGGAGTCAGTTCCTACCATCTGAGCTGGAGTAATAGGAGATATATATGCACCGTGGAGTTCTTTATGGATAGATAGCTTGTTGGAGAAATACTCCATGCCGGGTACCGTCCTAGGCTTTAGAAATACCAAAATGATTCAGAAGGCAAGATCTGAGCAGATAGGCGAGAACAGAGGCAGAAAGTAATTGGGAGGAATTCCCAGGAAGGTACATTCTGAACGACCTCAAGTATTCCCACTGCCATTCTGCAGAGTGGAGAGTCATATACCAATCTGATGAATTCTCCAGTTACCCAGCAGGACAACTCTGAAATGAAAATGTGTCATACACTCGAACAGATGGCTTGATTAAGGAATTTTGTCTTAAAACAATTGCTACCAGTAAATTCCAATCTCTGAGACAAAATGTATATTTAAGCTAGTTAGACTTTTCATTGTTCTAAACATACTTTAGAAACATCCCAGCATTGGTTTACTGAGAGCAAAGATTGTTATAAGAAGATAGAAAAGCTCCTTATTCTTTTTATGGGACTTCTGCATAAATCTTCTTTGGATAACATGATCCAGGGACATAAATTTCAGGAGCTTGTTGCTGCCTCACCTGCTCTGGAGCCCATGCCCGCTGACAGCAATATCCAGGCCTGGAATTGAGCCATTTGCCAGGGTCATAAATAAGCAAGGGTGTCACGGCTGTTTTCATTCGACTGAGCAGTAATGGAGTTAATTATACTTTCCGTCTCTTTGTTTTTGATCTGTGTTTCCAAAGTCATCTAAGCTTTGGGGAGTTCTCAGGTTTTAACTCTTCCCTGGGCTGATAGGATTTCTTCACAGCAATCCATGAGGCTCTGAATTTTCGCCTTTATTTGCAACTGTGTAAGCCTGTGTTGCGCCTGCGTTCTCCTGCAAAGCACTGTGACAATTGACTTTATTTTGTATGTAACGTGTAGTTTTTTTTTTGTTTGCTCGTTAATATATTTTATTGATTTTTCAGAGAGGAAGAGAGAGGGATAGAGAGTTAGAAACATCGATGAGAGAGAATCATTGATCAGCTGCCTCTTGCACACCCCCCAACTAGGGATGTGCCTGCAACCAAGGTACATGCCCTTGACCGGAATTGAACCTGGGACCCTTGAGTTCACAGTCCGATGCTCTAGCCACTGAGCCAAACAGGTTTCGGCGTGATGTGTAGTTTTTAATTTGAGCATTTTGCATACCAGATTGATAGGGGAGGAAGGATTTTGGCCCAGTTTTCCCGTTGAGACGGATACAGGAAAGAAAAGTGACTTCTGTAATTCACTAAGATGTCAGGGATGGAAATGAAATTTTCTAAAAATGTCTTTTATTGTTGAAAGTACAGCTGTCCCTTTTCTCCCCCGATTCCCCCCCTCCAGGCCTCACCTCCCCGTTAGTTGATGAGGAACCCTTGTTGAATGCAAAAGAGTTCCCGTTATTTTCCTGCCAAGCCTTATTGAACTGAGAGATTACATTACCTAAGTTAGATAAATACACATGTGCATACAGGGTAGGTCCAAAGTAGGTTTACAGTTTGTATGGAAAAATAACACAACCATTAGTAAATAATAATACAAGAATCAGCCGTGTTTTGCATACTCACAGCTGCAAAGCTACTTTTGCCCCACCCTGTATATATAAACATTTGGAGTCATCAGACTAATATTTTCCCCCATTTAAAAAAAATCCTTTTTTTTTAAATCCAAATGTTTATTGATTTTAGAGGGAGGGAGGGAGGGAAAGAGAGAGATACACACAATTGTGTCCCATTCGGTGACCAAAGTCACAATCTAGGTATGTGTCCTGACTGGGAATCGAACCTGGGACTTTTTGGTGATTAGGATGATGCTCCAACCACCTGAGCCACAGCATCAGACTAATTTTTAATCTCTATTGGTTTATTTCTCCGAATCTACCTAACCTGAAATAGATTGTTAAATCAACATGGACACTTTAGTTTTAATTGTAATCAATTAATTTTTTGTCTATGTAGATAGTCTCTCATTTAACTGACAGCCAAGCTTCTAAAAATTTTGAAGAAAAGATCATTTGCAAGATTTATTCTTACGACAACAAATATTGAAATATTTGGAAATAAGGAGATTTAACATTTTTCACTTTTATCAATGCTCGGACAGTTTAGGTCAGCGTTTTTCAACCGCTGTTCCACGGCACACTAGTGTGCCGCGAGATGTTGCCTGGTGTGCCGTAGGTGCAGACAAGACAAGAATTTTATAATTTTTCACTATTTTGTTTACTTAATATTTCATAATAAAGTAATTATAAAATACTTTGTGTTTATTTGATTCCTATTCAAGAGAATTACTTTATATATAGTCAATATAGGCACAGAGTTAAATTTTTTAACATTTTCTAATGGTGGTGTGCCTCGTGATTTTTTTCATGAAACAAGTGTGCCTTTACCCAAAAAAGGTTGAAAAACACTGGTTTAGATAACCATGGGAAAGTAGTCTATGCTATTCTCACATATACATACACATGTATACATACATACTAAATATAAAAATAGTCAAACAAATCTACAGCTGAAACCGGTTTGGCTAGAGCATTGGCCTGCAGACTGAAGGGTCCAAGGTTCGATTCCGGTCAAGGGCATGTACCTTGGTTGCGGGCACATCCCCAGTAGGGGGTGTGCAAGAGGCAGCTGATAGATGATTCTCTCTCATCAATGTTTCTAACTCTCTATCCCTCTCTCTTCCTCTCTGCAAAAAATCAAAATATATTTTTAAAAAATTATTGATTAAAAAAAACCTAAAAAACAAATCTATAGTTTTGATGTTTCATTTAATTTAAAATGTGACTTTGCTTTCCAAGAAGTACAGCTTTTTCCTTGGTTATGCTCCCACGCTAATGAATTGCTTCCCCCAAAAGCTTTTTAACCCATCATTCAGGTTGAGATTTGCTTTGAAAGGTGATTTAAAGCAATGCTCAAGCTGCTGATTTTGATTCCAATTAAAACTAGTTAAGAAATCCTGACATACAATCACCTCCTCATGTCTCCTGCACAAATGACGTTTCCTAGCAATCATGCTCTTCCCATGATTGCCATCGTTTTTATGAAGAACCCATGAATCAGTTATTTTTCATCATGAAAAAAAATAGGTTAAATCAGAAGAACTACTTTAAACATAGGGCTGGTATCATGGAGGTATTTTACTGAAATCAAGGGAGAAGTTCAGTAGAAATCCACTGTTTGATGGGAAAAGATTTTTAAGTTTTTGGCCTGAGATTTTTTCCCTAAGAAATTCATGTCATTCTCTTTGTATCAGGAGCGTGGATGGGTTGG
Source organism: Pipistrellus kuhlii (assembly GCF_014108245.1). Taxonomy (NCBI): domain Eukaryota; kingdom Metazoa; phylum Chordata; class Mammalia; order Chiroptera; family Vespertilionidae; genus Pipistrellus; species Pipistrellus kuhlii. Next base: position 3,864,510 of record NW_023425524.1, read on the forward strand.
GTTAGGGCAGTGGTGGGCAAACTCATTAGTCCACAGAGCCAAATATCAACAGCACAACGATTTAAATTTCTTTTGAGAGCCATTTTTTTTTAAACGTAAACTCCTTCTAACGCCACTTCTTCAAAATAGACTTGCCCAGGCCGTGGTATTTTGTGGAAGAGCCACACTCAAAGGGCCAAAGAGCCGCATGTGGCTTGCAAGCCGCAGTTTGCCGACCATGGGGTTAGGGTTACTTGGCACGCATTTTGTAGAGATCTTCGGGGGATAAATTAGCTCCAGGTACTGAAGAATGACCCTACATGACTTCTTGTGTCTTTGAAGGTTTTGGTTGGATTTTTTTGTTGGTCAGCTTAGCTCTGAACTCACTGTAACAGATCCAAGTGCCGCTTTGGCAAAATGGCTTTGCAAGCTGATAGGAAAGCCCCAGGGTGAGACTCCACACCTCGTCATAGGACATACCTGGTCCATGAAATATCCTTCTACCCGGAAAAAGGTGGGGGGCAGCATTTTGCGCTAATATAATGGCTCAATTTCGACGTGATCCCGAGTCAGTTGGAACTGCTGGTCCAAAGAAAAGAATGGCAATACACTCACCCAGCACACACCCAAAAGAGGAGTTGGAAAGGAAAACCCATCAATCCCAGACCCCTCAGTAGCTGCCAAATTTCAGCCTCAGGTTACAGGCCTTCCTGTGGATGAGTGTGTGTGTGTGTGTGTGTGTGTGTGTGTGTGTGTGTGTGTCTTGCTTTGTAACTGGAAGATGTTTCAGAGATGAGCTTCCACATAAGTCCCTGTGACATGGGACGCAGCTTTGGCATTTAGGAGAAAAAGCATCACAGACTTGAATACTTGTTTGCCCAGTTGTCATGGAAGCAGCTTCCGAGGCAAATAGATATTCTTCTTCTTCTTCTTCTTTTTTAATATATTTTATTGATTTTTTTACAGAGAGGAAGGGAGAGGGATAGAGAGTTAGAAACATCGATGAGAGAGAAACATCGATCAGCCGCCTCCTGCACGCCCCCTCCTGGGGATGTGCCCGCAACCAAGGTACATGCCCTTGACCGGAATCCAACTTGGGACCCTTGAGTCCACAGGCCGACGCTCTATCCACTGAGCCACACCAGTTAGGGCCAAATAGACATTCTCTGTGTGTGTGTGAGGAATGCTCTGGAAATTCTTAAATGCTTAAAGCATGCCTGTACCTGAGCCACTTCCTCTAAGGAAGGTCACATTTTTCTTCTCGTTGAACTCTTTCAGGCGTCCGACTCGATTTGCATATTGAGCTCCCAGAACTTATTTTCAACTATCCTGAGCAGCTGGGGCATGAAGAACACATTCTGATGTCTTTAGCTACAAATTGGTAAGCAAATGAACTCCGGAGGAGTGGGGGGGCAGAGGGAGGGGGACATCCCCCCCTCCTCTGTCCACCTTAAACCCAGCCTGTTTATGACGGGGAGGAAGTCCCGATCAGGTTTATAGTGTGAAAGTCTCCAACACATCACCTCCATCGGGGAGCGGGACAAGCCCTTGTAAATAGGAGCCATCAAAGCAGCAGCCATTGCAATGAAATGAAGCAAATCAATTGTTTTTTGAGAAAGGTGCCTTTCAGATCTCCTTCCTCGGGTCCTGGGCTTCCGAGCCAAGTTCACAGGAAAGCAACTTGAGCCGAGAACTTAGGATGGCAGCTCGGGATCTTAGAAGGACAGGGGGTTGGCCGGTCAACCTTGCTTTCCCCAATCTGTGGCCAGGGAATCAGCATGTTCCTGGAAAGCCATTTAAAGCAATTCGGTGACATTGGCCTCAGAATAAACAAAAGCCAAAGGGCTCCAATAGACACAGTTTCTCATGTGTTGGAATTGCTTCTACCCATCAGCTGCCTGCTATTTAATATGGCATTAACAGTATTCCCCTCCAAAATAGGTTATAGTTTATCAGAATTGATAACTGTGTCAGGTGTGTGTATACTTAGAGATTTGTTATTTATTTATTTATTTATTTATTTATTTGGGGGTCGAGGGGGGGGGATCAAAACATCTTCGGTACCTCCATCCGAGCTTTGTGTTTTGTAAAAGAATTTCAGCTACAAAGAGGAAGCTAGCTGAGTGTGGTTTCTCTTTAAGCCAGGAGGGTAGTGATGACTATATCCTGATGATTTCTTTTAACACAGTAACAGCATGGCTTTTGTGTAGCAAACACTGAACCGGTCACCCTCACATGTTGTCCCGGGGAATGTGACTGTGCTCATCTCCATCCGTGGTGGGATTACAGATCAGAATCTTGTTTTGTGAATCTTTGCGAAGTGCCTGGCCTGTTGTAGGTACCCGCAATCTTTCTATCAGATAAATAGAAATCAAGGTAGGTAGGGTTGGAAAGAATTAATTTCGGGACTGAGAATTTGAATTCAAGTGTTTAATCCTTTGGAGAGGGCAAAACTGAAGGGATGAACTAGCAGAGTGTACTTTCCCCGTGTGGTCACACCGACAGTCTCTCGTGTTTTGGACGTGAATGCCACTCCGAAGTTGGGAGGGACTGACAGGTAAGCAATACATGTGTTTGTGTTTAAAAGGTATCTACACTAATAAAAGGGAAATATGTAAATTGACTGTACCACTGCCACACCCACCAGCCAATCAGGAGTGTGTATGCAAATTAATCCAACAAAGATGGCAGGTTAAATTGCATACACAGGTGCCGAGTGGCCAGGGGTGGGACACTTGCTTCGTCAGGCATTTCACATTGTCCAAGCTGCTCCGGACCTCTGGGCAGCATGGGAGACTGCAACCTGGGCATGTGCCCTGATCGGGAATCAAACCCTGACCTCCTGGTTCATAGATTGATGCTCAACCACTGAGCCATGCCAGCCAGGCCATCCCTGTCTTTCGATGACACATGACTGTATATTGATTTCTAGGCGAGTCACTGTTATATGTCACAGGCAGGAATTCAGTGTTTGAGGATGATGGAACTGGCACAAATCAAAGAAACCTGTAGAAATTCTCAGTTTGCTACGATCAGTGTGTGGCTATTGCCATCCTCCATGGTAGGGGGTAATAACACAGTGTCTTGGGTGATTTATTAGGGCTCCTCTCACTTCTTGATCGTGTTGGCTAATACACACTCAAAATCAATAATGCAGCCCGTCTCAAGTTATTTCCTTACCTAGATGGCCGAATTGGCAAATACAATGAGTGGAACAAATGAAACATGATTTCTAAAAATTATGCTACATATGTCTCTCCATTTGATACTTGGATATGTACAAATGAAACGTGAGTGGCCAGTGTAAAAAGTCAGAGGTCTCGCCCTAGCCGGTTTGGCTCCATGGATAGAGTGTCGGTTCTCAGACTGAGGGTCCCGGGTTTGATTCTGGTCAAACTAGATAGTGTGTCTCTTTTACATATCTCTCTCTCTCTCTCTCTCTCTCCCCCCCTCTCCCCTCCCCCCCCCCCCCGCCCTTTCTTCCCCTCCCCCTTCTCCCTTCCGTTCTCTCTAAAATTCAATGGAAAAATATCTTCTGGTGTGGATTCACCTAAAAAAAAATAATAAATCAAGAGTTCTTTAAATTTTTTCCCTTTTTTAAAAATTGAGTTCTTTAAATTTACACCTATTCCTTTTTTTTAAAATTAAACCCATGACTAAAAAAAAAATCTAATCTTTTCCTTTTCCTGAAGGAAACATGGAAAAATGTGTCCGTGTGGATTCTGACTATGTGACTGTAAAAAAAATGACAGAAATGTGGCTTCCGGCCTATAAATCATCCCTCTCCTTCATTGGCTACTGTCTGTTTTATGAGCTTTGGCTGAGCCACAAATACTCGACCAGCATCAAGCCCTAATTTAGGAGAGAAGCTAATGAGGGAAATGTCTCCTGCATTCTGCGGGCAATGAAATACCCTTTCAGGGAACATGGTGATGATGGTGTTTGCATTCTTCCCCCTTCACGAATATCCAATCATCCTGAATGAATTAATTGAGGTCCGAGAGTAGCGAATGTACAATGACCTGACACATACGCAGCTCACAAGTATAAAATATTTGCGTTGGGCTCCATCCATCACATTTATGGTATTTCCCATGTTCGTTATGATTGTAGGCTCAAATGCTAACGACCCTTAGCCTGGCAGGGATACTGGGATGCAAACAGTTGTGTGGCAGTGAATTCTTCTAGATTCATCTGGTTTCCACAGGTTAATGGAGAATTTGAAGTCATTATCTGTCGCCCTAGCTGGTTTGGCTCAGTGGGTAGAGCATCGGCCTGTGGACTGAAGGGTCCCTGGTTTGATTCTGGTCAAGGGCACATGCCCGGGTTGCAGGTCGATCCCCAGTAAAGGGTGTACAGGAGGCAGCTGATCAAGGATTCTCTGTCATCATTGATGTTTCTACCTGGTCGATTGGTTGTTTTAGTCATTCTGCCTTTTGGTCACTGGGCTTTTATTATATAGGTAATCTATGGATATCTACCTACCTACCTAATTCCATTTCATTTTGAATGCACATGGGGATTAATTTGGATTGTACTTGGAGATAGATAGATAGATGATAGATAGATAGATAGATAGATAGATAGGTCTGCAAATATGAATTTAATGAGCTTTTTCAGTGTGCAGATCATGTTTTTATCTTTTTTTTTTTTAATCTGGAAAACATTTATTATCACTTACTTATTTGTTATTTAGCTTTTTCTACCTGTTTTAACTCCTGGGCTTTTGAGTTTGGTTTTGCTTTTAACTCCTTTGGGCTGAGTATGTGACTTCCTCGGGTGCTTCTCCATGGCTCTTAGCGTTTATCTGGCTCATTTGCATCTCATCAGCTCTGAGAGCCCAGGCTTTGCGTCTAGGCACTGCACCATCTCCAGCCCTGGCCTGACTCGAGTGCTACACAGGAAAGATGTGGTCAGCCAACGAGTAAAGGACTGGATCTCCCCCTTCCTTGTCCATGCTCTGCATTCTCCATCTTTTAGCCTGAACGTCCAGTTGTTTTTTTTTAATAGTATTTTGATTTCAGCAATCCCACTATTAATTCACGAGAGCTCATTCATGTGCTTTCTTGGGTCTTTTCTCAAAGAAGCTGGCTCTTTTATGAATGGCAACACTGCCTGAGCTCTCTCTAAAGACACGGTTTGAACATGTGCAAGCGTTGTCTTTTGTTCTCTGAATTCCCTGTTTCCTTTGCTGTGTGTGCTGTTTGGTTTCCTCCAATCGATACTTGAATCAATATTGATTCATTGACTCTCCATGTTTTTGAATGAAAGAATGGCTTATCGATATAGGGAGTTGGAGTCTGACTCTTTGTAATAATCCCCCCGGCCCCAAATAGGTATTATCTGGGACAGGGTTGCTGAATGAAGAATTGCTTGGGTGAGGGATGATGAGAGAAACCTAAAATCCCTTCTCCAACTTAGATGTGCACGTGTGTTACCTGCAGGACTCATGAATGCCAATTCTAATTCAGTAGGTGGGGCCTGAGAATCTCAATATCTAACAAGACGCCTACGTAGCTGCCCTGATGACCACACACTGAGTGCTACGGCCTCAGTGATCCTCTAGCTCAGTGACTGTCTGCAAACTGTGGCACGCGAGCCTCATGCAGCTCTTTGGCCCCTTGAGTTTTTAGCAAAGGCCAGCTTAGGAGTACCCAAATTAAGTAAATAACAAGATACCTACCTATATAGTTTAAGTTTAAAAAATTGGGCTCTCCAAAGAAATTTCATTCGTTGTACTGTTGATTTTGGCTCTGTTGACTAATGAGTTTGCCGACCACTGCTCTAGCATCTTAATGTTGAGGATTTCCCTAAAGCAATGATGGCCAGGCATGTAGATTGTGGTCCTGTTTCTTCCCAGGTCATTGTAGAATGGCTGTGGGGGTTAATTCGGATTGTACTTGGATGTATTACACATGCCTACCCCAGTGATGGTCATGGCATGATACATTAATCACTGGGGTGAGGGGGAATAAAGTTGTTTTAGATCAACAAGGACATATTCTGGAAACATCTCCTCCATGAACATTAAGTCTGATCAGTCTTGCCAACAGATCCTTCTCTCCGAAGCTGGGACGCTGGTTGGCAGAATGGTAAAGGAGGCAACTTTGGTTGAGCCCAAGCCAACCATGTCTACATGCATTTGGGAACACACCAATTTCTAGAAGGAGAACGGAAGTGTGCGTACCACACGTGCAGGGAACATCCGCAGGGCAAGTGCCTGCAGGGTTAAACCTGGTGTATGGGCAGCCGAAGCGCATGCCATTTTGGAGAATAAAAATAGTGTGTACCTTATTAAAAAGCCGGCCGACGGGGTCAGCAGCCCAGTCACAGGCTACCTACCCAGAACAATTTCATTTTTATTGGGTTTTACCATGTCTTTCATAAGCCTGCCCATCGGAATTGAGTCATCAAAGCTTGCCAGTTTCCTCCAAGACAGATTTTAGCCCGAAAGCTCGGAGTAATTATCCCACTGGATGTTAGCCTGTGTCGCTATTTCAGCCTCGTCCATCATCCCAAACAGCGACATCCTCTGCCTGCTAATTTCTTCCCATGGATTAGCTGCTCTCACTTGTCTATCTTTTTTTTTAAATTTTATTTCTGGGAGGTGGTGTGGTGGTGGGGGGTGAAATATTGCCTGCTGCCCCTGTTTTAATAAGCTGAGCCAGGCATGCACCACTGCACCGCGCCTCGCTCCTATTTCTTCCGGCTCCGAGAATGAGCTGCCGGGGAACAGCAGGCTCTGAATGTGAAGGTGAAAGCTTGGCCAGGGCTCCCTGCAGCTGGAGGCCAGGGCTACAAGCTGTGCTGAGCTGGCAGCTCGGCATGGACCCGCTCCCTGTGTATCCAACGCTGTGTTGCTCTACACTGAGTGGCCAGATTATGATGATCTCTGAATGCATACTAATCTGGCCACTCACTGTAGGTCCTATATAATGAAAGGCTAATATGCAAATTGTCCCCTCAACTAGGAGTTCGACCAGCAGGCAGGCCACCCAACCACCCATGTCTCCTCCTCGCCCTGGCCAGGCTGGCCGGACCCCACCCAGGCACGAATTCATGCACCGGGCCTCTAATATGCATATATGGGTTATGTATATTATATCTATACACACATTGAGTGGCCAGGTTATTATGCATTCAGAGATCATCATAATCTGGCTGCTCAGTGTATATCCTATATAATAAAAGGCTAATATAACAAATTGTCCCCTTGACCAGGAGTTCAACCAACCGCCCATGTCCCCTCCCCTTGGCCAGGCTGGTCAGACTCCAACTGCCCTCCCCCGCCATGCACAAATTCATGCACTGGGCCTCAAATATACATACATGGGTTATGTATATTATATATCTATACACACATTGAGTGGCCAGATTATTATGTGTTCAGAGATTATAATAATCTGGCCACTCCGTGTATTATCTCTTGCTCCTCTCGGTCTCCAATCTTCATTCTCCCCCTTCCCCCTGTTTCACCTTTGCCCCCCCTGTGTGCCTCTGATCAGAAAACCACATGCATACGGGGTGGTGGGTGGGGGAGGGATGGTTTTCTCCATCCTGTACCACAGTGGCCCCGTGGGAACATTTGAGTTCGAGGGTTCAGGCACTTCTTTCTTCTTGGGCCTCTCAGGGGGAACACAGTTTCCCACGCTGGGAACATTTCTCCTCTCAGGTGGATGGAAGGAAGGCAGGGGTTCTGGGGCCACACCCAGGTGGGTTTTCATCCCGTCTCTGCCATGTGGCAGCTCTGTGACCTGCGGTGAGGTGTTCGACCTTTTGTCCCTCAGTAGGGATAACTGTGTCTTGTGCCAGGGTTAGAGTGGACATTGACAAGTGCGATCGTGCGTATCGGCCGCATAGTAGGCATCTTAGTGCATGGAGCTGACTGTGCTTTCTTCACCCCAGTAATTAAATAGACAGGCTTTCCCCTTGTACTTGCTGTTCGTGAGCTACTGGGGCTTTGAGCTTTGCAGTGGATCCTGGAAAGTCAGATGGAAGGAAGGCAGGAGCTGAGGGGGGCTTGCTCTCAAGTCTGGTCTCATGTTCACGGCCTTTTTCATGGGGGTCTGAAGCTCTGCGGAATCTACCCGTCTATGGGACTAGACTTCTCTCTCAAGGTTCCCCTTGAGGGTCTGGACGCTGGTTTGAAAGACTCATGTGCCCGGCTGGTGTAGCTCAGTGGTTGAGCATCGACCTATGAACCAGGAGGTCACGGTTCAGTTCCCAGTCAGGGCATATCCAGTAGGGGGCATGCAGGAGGCAGCGATCAATGATTCTTTCATCATTAATGTTTCTATTTTTCTCTCCCTCTTTCCCTTTCTCTCTCAAATCAACAAAAATATATTTATAAAAAAAGAAAAAGAAAAAAAAAAAGACTACATGTTTTCCCTGATTGAAAACAAGTAACAGTATGGCTCAGTGGTTGAGCATCAACCCATGAACCAAAATGTCCCCATTAGATTCCCAGTCAGAACACATGCCTGGCTTGCCAGACCCCATCCTCAGGGTGGGACATATGTAGGAGGTAGCCAGTCAAGGATTCTCTCTCATCATTGATATATTTCTCTCTCTCTCTCTCCCCCTCTCCCTTCCTCTCTGAAATCAAGATATATATGAGCCAAAACTGGTTTGGCTCAGTGGATAGAGCATCAGCCTGTGGACTGAAGGGTCCCGGGTTCGATTCCGGTCAAGGGCATGTACCTTGGTTGCGAACACATCCCCAGTGGGGGTGTGTAGGAGGCAGCTGTTCAATGATTCTCTTCAATGTTTCCAACTCTCTATCCCTCTCTCTTCCTCTCTGTAAAAAAATCAAAATATATTAAAAAAAAAAACCACAACAAAAAACAAACAGGTAACACGTAAGACCCTGAAGCCCCAGGCAAAGAGGATAGCGGATGTACCGCTCTCTCAGATAAAGTCTTCAAACTGATCAAGGCCAAAGTCACAGAAGCTCGGTCTTTCCAACCTTTAGCAAAGGCCAGTCTCCCGAGGAGAGCTGGCGAGTTCAGGAAAAGCTGAGGCTTGGACTCCCGGCACCAGAACTCTCACACAGCTGCTGATAAATTGGAGACAGATAATTTTTATCCCGCACAGGAGGAAGTGCGCGGGACAGTAATTGGTAATTCTTCGAGAGAGTGGCTCGGCTCCCAGGTCGCTCTCGAGAGAGAGGTCTTTGGAGATGTGCTATCATTTGGAATTAGATTAATCAGAGCACCGCCTGGCATCGGAAATGTTGGAATTGGTTAGAAGTTTTTCTTCCTCCCCTCCCCACCCCTCCTCCACTTTGGAAACATAAAGCGTCCATACTCTTCATTTACACATAAATTATATAAGTGGATAAAATCCTCCTCATTAGAGAATGACCTTGATGTTAGGACACGCTGATAGGATAGGTGATGTTCTCGGGAATTTTGCAAATTTTTGACATTAGTGACGGTTCAGTGGCAGTAGCAAGATCATTAGTGTGGAGTCAAATACTTCTGTACTCGCAGGGCAGTAATTAAAATGACGTTCTCCAACTATTTATCTGTAGTTCACCCGATGAGATGTTATAGATACTTAAAATAGGTGTAGTTCATCTTCCATTTGTCACTCTTTGTGATCTTTTCTTTCCATCTCCCTTTTCTGGGGCCCTGGGTGAAGTAGGATGGACAGGGTGTATCCATGTTGGCCAAGAAAGGGCATGACCCAAAGACTGGCCAGAGAAACTCACTCATTCCCTGGGGCCTTGGCTCACTCCACTGAGGAAATTCCCAGCTTATGTGCTGCTGTCTTTTCTTCCTCTCCCTGCTCCCTCCTTTCCCCTAACCAATGGAACAGACAATTTTATTAAGAAAAAACAGCCAAAACCGGTGTCGCTCAGTGGATAGAGCGTCAGACTGCAGACTGAAAGATCCCAGGTTCGATTCCGGTCAAGGGCATGTACCTTGGTTGTGGGCACATCCCCAGTGGGAGGTGTGTAAGAGGCAGCTGATCGATGTTTCTCTCTCATCGATGTGTCTCTCTATCTCTCTTCCTTCCTCTCTGTAAAAAAATCAATAAAATATATTTTTTTTAAAAAAAGATAAAACAAAAACACTGTCAGTGGCCTATCATGATCTATTACTCATTTCCTTTCTGTTGAACTTTCAGGCTTTTTCCAAACTTACTGTTATTAAAAAAATATATATGTCTTTTTATGTAGCTCTGACTTTTTTTTTAGGATTAGGGTTGCAGAATATTACTAGGTCAAAGGCCCTTTTAGGGATTCATGTTTCATGTTTTTTGTTTGCTTTCCAGATCAGTCATATCACGTATACTCTGACACTACCTAAAGAGCTTCAGCTCATTGTACTCTTCATATTTTATTTTTGTTAATCCTTATATTCCAGGGTAGTTTTCCCTTTATTTATTTATTTATTTATTTAGAGAATAGAAAGAAGGAAGGGAGGGAAGGATAGGAGGGGGAGAAGAGAGAGAGAGAGAGAGAGAGAGAGAGAGAGAGAGAGAGAGAGAGAGAGAGAGAGAGAGAGAGAGAGATGGATATGCATCTTCCAGGGCCTGGAATTGAACCTGCAACCCAGGAACATGCCCATGACCAGGAATCGTATCCTTCAGTGTGCGTGTCGATGCTCTGACCACTGGGCACCACTGGCCAGGGCTCACCCTCCATCATATTTAATAACATCAGGTTTTACTCCTTTAAGTCACTGAAGTGAAGAATAACAGCTCATTTGAAAAGTGTTCACTCATTGTTTTTCCTTGAGAAGTCGCCTTTCACCGTGTGCTTTTTGGCTGTGCGTCGTTTTCCATACTGCGTGTTCATGTTCTCCGCATGGCAGTGGTTTTCTCAGTGATCTGAAAGTCATTTTCATATTCCACACCCTTAATTCTTCATAGTCTTGCAAATTTGGATTTGCCTTTTGATGTGATGGGTATTTTAGCACAGATCGTTTAAATCTTTTTTAGTCAGATATTCATGTTCTTTATTGTTTATTTATTTCTCAGGTATACTGAGCCTACACAAACGTTGACCTTTACTTTTTATTTTATTTTTTAAAAATATATTTTATTGATTTTTTTACAGAGAGGAAGAGAGAGGAATAGAGAGTTAGAAACATCGATGAGAATCATTGATCAGCTGCCTCTTGCACACCCCCTATTGGGGATATGCCTGCAACCCAGGCACATGTCCTTGACCGGAATCGAACCCGGGACCTTTCAGTCCGCAGACCGATGCTCTAGCACTGAGCCAAACCGGTTTTGGCGACCTTTATTTTTCTAGTTTTATGCCCTCCCCACCTTCCCATTGGTGAATTAACTCTTTAACTCTGTGGACTTGATTTTTGTCTGTACTTTTTCATTTTCCTATGCCAGGCCTTTTTATTTTATTGAATGCATTTATTTTTTACCCTCTAAAATTTTATTTTTATCTTTATTTCTTTTTATTTTATTTTTAACTAAATGTTTTTATTTCACAATATATAAATTCTCAAGTTTAAGGTCATAATTCCTTTGATACAGCATTCAGTATTTGGCACAGACACACATATACACACATATATATATATATATACAAAGAAGTATTTTTTTCATGCATTTACAACGCTGAAAAAGTTAAACGAATATATAGATAGAAACCTATTATATATATATTTTTTTTCCATTTTTTTTATTAAGGTATTATACGTGTACATATGTTACAATTGCCCCCTCCCACACCACTCCCATACATGCCCTCCCTCCCCAGAGTTTTGCGTCCATCTGTTATGCTTATATGCATGCATACAAGTCTTTCTGTTGATCTCTTATCTCCCTCACCTCTCCCTAACCTTCCCGCTGTAATTTGACAGTCTGTTTGATGCTTTACTGACTCTGTATCTACCTTTTTCTTCATCAGCTTATAATGTTCTTTATTATCCACAAATGAGTGAGATCACATGGTCTGTGCCAGGCCTTTTTGTCCAGGCCACACAGAAAGCCAGAGAGCACAGGACTTGGGCTCAGCAGCCACAGCTGCCAGGCATCTAAGGCTTTGGTGATGGGGGTGCAATGCTGATAGTTTTGAGGGGTTCAAAAGTTACATGTGGATTTTAGACTATGGGGGAAGGGCCTGTTCCCTCAACCTCCACATTATTCAAGGGTCAGCTGTATTTCACATCACCAACCATATAAAAAGAGAGTATCAGATTCCATCCTGTGTGCTCAGACTTATGTGAAAACTCATGGGAGACATTAAAGAAATCTCATCTTATCTTCAGCTAAATTCGCCTGTGTTTCATGCACAAATGCATATACCTTGGTTTGTGTGTGCAAACATTATTCATGTGAATACTATCCCTAGCCAAGTGATCTTGTTAACAGCCTGTGGGTATAGCCATGTCAAATTGTTCCAAGTTCAATATTGCCTCGCTGATGGAACAGAATGGAAAAGGAAAGTCGCATTGAAGGCGTGCTATAAGGAATAAAAGCATACTAATATTAGGTTCACAACTTCCACATCCACTTTGGGTCTTCAGGATCTTTTGCCAGTGTTAATTAATTAGTATTCATAGTGCCCTGGGAAGTAAATATTATCATCTCGATTTTAAATAAAATTGGAGAATGAAGGTTAAGTGGTTTCCCTCCAGCTACAGCGGGATTACGTTTTACTTTTTATAAGGAAAATGAAAAGGACTATCTAATAACACATTAAATGAGATCGAGGATGTAGAGGTCCGTGTTTACAATACTTGGCACCTAGTAGGCTTGCGATAACCATGCTGAATTTTTAAAATTGGTATCTGGTTATAATGTTCTTTATTTTCCGTAAATGAGTGAGATCATGTGGTGTTTTTCTTTCATTGCCTGGCTTATTTCACTTAATGCTCTCCACTTCCATCCATGCTGCTGCAAATGGTAAGAATTCCTTTTTTATGGCAGCGTAGTATTCCATTGTGTAGATGTACCATAGTTTTCTAATCCACTCCTCTGCCGATTGGCACTTAGGCTGTTTCCAAATCTTAGCTATGGTGAATTGTGCTGCTATGAACATAGGGGTGCATATATCTTTTCTAATTGGTGTTTCTGGTTTCTTGGATATAGTCCTAAAAGTGGGATTACTGGGTCAAATGGGAGCTCCATTTTTAGTTTTTTGAGGAAACTCCATACTTATATGTAACAAAGTGAATTTTTAGAGAAATGAAGGAGAGAAAAGTCTAATTATAAAAAGTAAGCCCCATAAACTTGCCTACCATAGTGACTGAATGGAGTCTTTAGGAACAATTTATCCAGATTCCTAAGGACCCAAATGCCCTCATTCAGTAAGAATAGTTTGTCAGTTCCTAGCTAATAAGTTTCCTTTCTTGACAACATGGTCTATTAAAAAAATCCAGGTTAAAAAACAGAATACACTGTATACATATATAGTCATGTATACACATATAGATTGTATTAAATCTCCCTATCTATACGATAGCATATATACTATAGCATACATATAGGTATATATTAGGATATGAATACATGTATACAAATACATGTATGTAGTTTATACAGTCAATAATATGTTCAAAGTAATTAAGATAACGTGTCAGTCTTTTCAATAAAGTGACGTTTCAGTTTATCACTTCACTTTGCTAGTAAAGTTGGGTATATGGTCAACTTGCTAAACTCTTAGGAGGAGGCCCTGGCAGATGCTCCGTTCTATTGTAATTACTGAGGTAATGTGTTAAACATCGTCACCAATTGGAGAAAGGATGATAGAGCCAGAGGCTATGAAGTAAAAGGCCAGAGAAAACTTTAAATTTGCTGTGTACAGTCTTCTTCCATAAACACTTGTGTTTTTTGTTTTAAAAAATATATATTTGTATTGATTTCAGAGAAAGGGAGAGGGAGCAAGATAGAAACATCGATGAGAGAGAATTATGGATGGGCTGCCTCCTGCCCACCCCCTACTGGGGATGAGCCCACAACCCAGGCATGTGCCCTTGACCGGAATCAAACCTGGGACCCTTCAGTCGGCAGGCTGATGCTCTAGCCACTGAGCCACACTGCCCAGGGCTTGTGTGTGTGTTTTTAAAGAGCTATTTACATTTTACTCTCACTGCCATTTCTTCTCATCCTTCATAAATATGAATTCAGGCAAATTGGGAGACATTCGGGTCAAATTTTGTCTTTTTTTTTTGTTAAAGCTATATCTATTGTTTTTTAGTGCAAGCACATAGGCTTATTAAGAACCATAAAACCACCAAATTTTACCAATATTTAATTACATTTTAGAATATGGTGTATCAGTTCTGACTTAAAAGAATGTTACATAATATAAAACCTGCATTATGTGCATAAAAATATTCAAAAGGACCTGTAGTTTTTGCATGAAAGTATTCCAAGGGTTAATTGACTAGCACAGTGGTTTCAAATCCTTGTTTAAAATATGCCCCTTCTTAGGAGGAAAAAAAGAAAAAGAAAAATGATGGGTATTCACATGATTGACAACCTTTCCAAATAGAAGTGTTGCTATAATTAAGCAATAATGTATGAGTGAGTGTACATTATGACAAATTGGAAGCTTGGCTGATTAGATTGAGCATATAAGTTGTCAGTATAATTATCATATTTTAATCATTTTTCTCCATTTTTTATAACAGCATTGTCTTCAGCCTCATTTGGTGCTTATTAGATTGATATTCTAAGAGGAATTGTACAACATAAAACATGTCCTTAAACAGGATGAACTTTAGATAAGGCTTTGGGAATGTCTATAAACATTTATAATGATGGCTGTTATGTTTCTGCCTTCTTCTAGCCACTGTTTCGCTTTGTGTAAAAAAATGGAGATTTCTTTTCACGATAAAGTGGGTAATCTTGAGCCTGTCTCTGTGAAACACCACTATATTTCAATAGAAGCAGCTAAAATATTTGTTAAGCCTGCCTTCACCCTATAGGGTTTCCCCCCATCCACTGCCTGTTCTTATCTGCAGACAGATCCTTCAGATGGATAACTCAAGTCCTTAGACTTCTTTGCTTCTGTTAACCGGTTTGACTCTCTGCAATCAGAAAGGTGGAGTCTGGGAGACACACAGGAAAGGCACTTTGTGGGGAGGGGGGAGGGAGATGGAGGTGAGGGTCCAGCTTCTACTTACTACCCAATGAGGGATGGCAAGATACCACTTAGTAACCGAGTTTTAAATTCAGCGCCTGAAAACTGATTATTCTCACCTATGACATGGACATTTAGAAAACACATTAAGTGGCTTGAATACATATATATTTTTAAAATATATTTTTATTTATTTCAGAGAGGCAGGGAGAAGGAGAGAGAAGAAACATCAACAATGAGAGAGAATCATGGATCGGCTGCCTCCTGCACGCCCTCCCCTGGAAATCCAGCCCACAACCCGGGCATGTGCCCTGACAGGGGAATCGAACTGTAACCTCCTGGTTCACAGGTCAATGCTCAACCACAGAGCAACACCCACCAGGCAGCCACTTGAAGATTAATGTCCCTTTTCCTGCCCCAAATCAGGGTGCAGGGTGCTCGCTCTCAGGAGTCCCAGCAATCCCTCCTTCCATGGAGATAAAATCTTCACCAGGATTTATTGCTCTTTTTACAGAGAGGAAGGGAGAGGGATAGTTAGAAACATCAATCAGCAGCCTCCTCCACTCCCCCTACTGGGGATGTGCCCGCAACCAAGGTACGTGCCCCTGACCTAAATCAAACCTGGGACCTTTCAGTCCGCAGGCCGACGCTCTATCCACTGAGCCATACCGGCCAGGGCACCTGCAAGGTCTTTTTTGTCCCACCCAGGCTCCCCCCGCCTCAGGCCTCCTGGAATTTGGGTGCAGGTTCTCCTCCAGTAACACCCACAGATTCGCAGGGGAAATGAGGAAATGCAATAGCGCAGCAACCTTTTGAATTCCCCCTTTTTGCCATCTTGGAAATGGGACACAGCAGTAGGCGTTTCATCACATGCACATCATAGGATGTAAAAGACAGAGTAAGGCACCTTCACATTCAGAGGGGAACATGACCTCCCAGACACCAGACACTGTCCCCTGGGAAGCTAAGTCCCGCTGCCATGTGTGTCTCATGATACACACCTGTGTGTCTCATGTTGCACACCTGGGCTGTCACACCTGTCCACCGCACACACATGACCTCCCAGGCTGCAAACACCTGCATCCGGTCTGTCCCCTGCAACTTGCTTCTGCATTCCCCTTTTCTCTCTCCTAAGCATGTCATCTCAATTTATCCAGAATGCTATTGATTCCGGGGTACCCCGTTTGGAGCATGTAGCCCATCTCGCTGGCTGTGTAAGGTCTTCCCAGGAGCAGGGACCCCGTGGCCACGGCGCCCGGTGCCAGATGCCCCTTTGTTCCCACGGGTGTCTGACAGCGGCTGGCGATTCTCAAAATCAAACGTGATGGCTCGCCCGCCCGAGTCGTTGGGGGTTTTGCAGGGCCCCGATCCGTTAGCCGAGTGTCATTCTGTGCGCCGTGCGTGCAGTCCGGGGTCTCGATTGTTGTGCAGATCGGGTGATGGATGGGATGGCCTAGAGAAAAGTAGGGAAGAAAAGAACAGAACAGAACAGCATTCCTGGCGAAGCCCGCAGGGACAGAGCAGATCGGCTCCCTCAAACCCCCCAGCCACCCGGCCATTGTCACCGAGGTGATGGATGGGGAATCCCACCAGCTCGGAGCTGAGAGAGGAAGGCAGCCCTCACAGCCCTCACCCTGTCCCTGCAAACAGCTGAGAGAGGCCCGCACCCAGACACCCGTGCACTGGAGCAGGCTGTGTCCTTCCCGTGCCCGCGGGAGATTGTCACTTTGTGTGCCACCAGGGTTGTGCTTTAGGGGTAGGCACCTCTAAAGAGCAGCGCGCTGAATGGCTCACGTTCTGTAACTGCTACTTCAGTCTCAAACAGAGCTCGTAGGCATGCTAGTGCGACTGGGAAATTGATATATATATATATTTTTTAGCTTGTAAACACTGACTACTGAGTGTGTGTTGTGGATTATGGAGTCTTGTGGCCTTCCAAGTCACAGCTAGCCTCTCAGACACGGTTCCCCATGAAAGCTGAAATTAGAGAGTAAGGGAGGGCCCTAAGTGGTGTGTCTCAATGGATAGTGTCGGACTGCAGGGTCCCAGGTTTGATTCTGGTCAAGGGCATGCACCTTGGTTGTGGGCACATCCCCAGTGGGGGGATGTGCAGGAGGCAGCTGATCGATGATGTTTCTAACTCTCTATACTTCTCCCTTCATCTGTAAAAAAGTCAATGAAATATATTTTTAAAAAAAAAAGTAATAGAGGGACAGGTGGGTGGACTATATATGATTTACCTTTTATTTAAATTTTTTAACTTTTACGGGGGGGGGGCAATGGTAAAATATGTACACAGATAATTAATAAAAAATAAAATTTATATTTTTAACTTTTAAATCTGTTTTTATTGATTTTGGAGAGGGAGAGAAACATCAATGATGAGAGAATCATTGATGTGCTGCCTCCTGCTCGCCCCCTACTGGGGAAAGAGCCTGAAACCTGGCATGTGCCTGACTGGGAATCGAACCGGCAACCCTCTGGTTCCTGGGTTGATGCTCAACAGCTGAACCACACCGGCTGGGCTCTATGATTTATCTTTAGGAATGATATTAGTAGGCTCCAGGCATGATATAGTATAGATGCTTGAAGAAAAAATTTTTATTTTTCTTTATACTGTGAAACCGATTTCCAGGAAATCATTAACTCAAACATAGGCATTGACAAAAATCAAATATAGTTGCAAGAATATATATCAAATATAATTGCAAGAATATATCTTTAGTGGATTGATGGTCATCTTAATCTTTGATAAATATTTAAACTCCAAAATACCATCTATTCCTCCTCATTGACCTAAACATTTTTGACAAGGAAGTCCTTTCTCTCTCTTTAAAATTGCTTATTTCTTGGTTGAGCTGGAAATATTGAAAGGGGGAGGGGGAAGGTGTCATTGCTATGATCTGAGACTGAGAAACTTCAGGCCCCATAAATTTGTTTTATTTGATTTAGATGAGGCAGCAGGTAATGTAACTGGACACAGTTGACAAGAAATTATTTTTTATTTAAAGAACTATTTGAAGAACAAGCTCATTAAAGAAAATTTAGGGGGAAAGTAGAAACGTAAGCGGAATATACAAATACACAGATAGTCCTATCACCCATATAGGCAATATGTGACTAGGATTTTAGATTTTTAGATGTGCCTTTTGGAATATACAAGGCAAGAAGTGGCAGGCATGTCTTAATATTAAGATTGAAGGCCAGTAACCAACTTGGGAGAAAACAAAATTTTAAAAGCCAATCTTTATAACAGCAGTTCATTTTCACCCCAATTACGTCTAGTTATATATATATATATATATATAAAATAGCATCTCCCTTCAAAATATTATGATCAACAGCTTCATGTTATATGGCTGGTGACATGCGTTACTTAATTTCAGAAGTTATGCATCTGATGGATGATTTAAATGCTTATAAACAAAACCTTTGCAATGAGAAACTAAAAGTGTATGTTAGACATAAGCAAGCTCTCAAAACACCCAAACTCTTTTATGAGAATTCTCTTATTAGGAAAAATACAAAGTGAATCCAATCTTGCAAGAGACCAGAGAAAAATGGGAACAAAAGGAAATTCCAGCAGCTGGAGGTAACATCCAATCTTATCTGTAAGTAAGCCAGATGTCAGGCGCTTCTTGGTAGAGTATCCTCATGCTTTGTGACTCTGTTGAGGCCATACATGTTGTTGTATCTACAAAAACAAACACACACAAGTCCAAGTTCAGATGTGTTTTTACGGCACGGACCTCTTGTGGGGTGATGCAACATTGTACATCGGTCTGAATCGCCACAATCTGGGGCTTTCTCTCTTCCGGACCAGATTTCACTTTGGTTCTTTTTGATCTTGTACTTCTTCAAGTATTGTGCTGAGCATGTGTTATGACCATAGTTATGTTTAATGACCTGTCTCTCCTGTTTGACTGTGTGTAGATGAGAGCTGGTATTGTCCCTGGCTGGCATATCTCAGAGAGAACAGATAATGTCAATAATGTTTTATTCAAAAAGGGAAATAATTGTGTGTATGTGAGAAAGAGAGGTAACTTATGGGGAGGGGAATTAGGTAGACATTGACCTGGATTTGTAGTCCCGTGAGCAAACGGGACCTGGTGAGAATGGCTCAGCAGGCCAGATTTCCAGGCCACTACCAGAAAGATCTTATTAAAAACAAGAGCTTTCCCATGATGACTCTGGGTTGCCTCAATACGTGATGAACCTCCTGAGGTGGAAAGACGAGCGGGAGCTACATGCATATCTCTCATGGATGGTATAGAACGAGTTTAAATGAACTCTACACTCACTTCTGACACCATGAACCTAAGTCTAGTAAGGTATCAATTCTAAGTGGAGTGGGTAAAGGGAAATGACACTACCAAATCAAAAACATTTAGTTTAAAAATGAACATGTTAAATTAGCACCTATTTTATACACAGACATGGTACTAGCCATTTTGAATGCCCTTATGAAAATGGCAAAAAGATCCCTTCCCGTAAGGAGCTTAGATGTTAGTGAGGGAGACAGATAACAGACAAGTAGATAATAGACAAGTAGAAGAATCCCACAAAATAATTTTAGATAGCCGTTAGTGCTATGGGGACAAATAGGCTACTGTACAGAGGGAGTGGGGTTGGGGCCAGATAACATTAGATGAACCATCAAACAAAAAACATGTGCGTAATAATAGTCTGTATTGTATTCTAGTAGCATTTCTAGAAAAAAAATAATTTCCAGGACATGCTTCGTATTGGTATTGCAAAATGTTAACATTATCTCTGGTTCTGTGGATTTGGTGGATACCAAAGAGGGGAGGCAGCACCTTGGTCTGGAGAACTTGGAACCATTTGGATTTAAAAAATGTTTGTTCTCATTCTGATATAGCAATATTTTTAGAAAGTATTAAAATGTTAATAAATATTAATGTTAAATCATCAGAGGAAATGCCTTAGTAATATTTCAGAAACTAGATTTTTCAATTACTTATTATTCATTTCCTTTCTTAAATTGTCATTGTGATTTACTTACTGCATAATTGAAGCAGGGTTACTTTTAGATAGTATTAACATATTTCACTGTAAGTGGGTTGTTAGTCTTAGGACATAGTTTGCTGATTAAAAAGGTAGTGGCATGGCTAAGAGCTTATTAGTTCTCAATGCTTTTTCCTATGAATTGTCTTTTTAATGTTTATCAGGAATGAGGATTAACTCTGACAAATTTATGGCAAAAATTGAAATTTGAAAATCTTTGTTGTCCTTGTTCTGTTAAAAATGACTAACGGTCTTGGTGACGTTTAACTGTTTTCATTTGTTTATTGGGGAGATTTAGAAGAGGTTAATTTATTTTATAGAAGTTATTTTTATACCACACCTTTGAAAATCAAGTATTAAACTTTCTAAATGAACATTCATTATTGTACAAACAACTGCAAACCAATATTTTCATCCTATTTTTAAAAATATCTTGAACACAAACAGTACTTAGGAAATAGAAATATAGAAGAGGATTAATGGTAAAATTCGGAGAAGGTTATGTTCGGTGTCTAAAAGATGAAAGATAACTTTTTTTTTTTTAATTTGTTTTTATATTATATAAAAGCCAGGAGATGCCTTCTCTGCTGATGCTCCCCCTTCTGGCCACCAGGTGGCAGACTTTTACTGCAAATCTAAATTCCTGCCTGGCAGTGTAACTGTGGGTATTTTATTTGTAAATGCTCACTGTCCCGAAATCATTTCTCCTTTTCAACTCCAGCACACGACTTAAAAACTTGCCTTTGAATTGAATTCGTAGGCATTGATTTAGTCTGTTTCAGACCCACACTCAGTTTCTATGTAAGTACGCCTCTTCTGGTTCCCTCTTGTGAGATTTGTATTGATTTTGAGATGTCTGTTGATGTTCATACATGCACATCAATAATAGAGCTCTTCGTTTTAAAAACAGTGAAAAGTTTATGGAAAAATAAGGCTATATTTAAAACAACATAGGAAAATGGAAAATGAAAATTTAAGAATATAAAAACAGGTCTTTTTTATTTGAAAAAAGAACCACAAAAAAACCTGGTGGGAAAATACTACTTAAGTATATTTTTTACATGAAATCTATTGCATGGGTGTTATTTTTCAAAAAAATCTAAAAATATATATGCCAAAATTCCTAATTTTCTTATTGGAGAAATAAGTTGATTGGTATATTTAACCTTTTTAATTTTTAAATGGCAAAAATTAAATATCAGAATTCTGAACTTTTTAATTTTTTATATACTTTGGCTCAAATAAGTTATTAAAATAATATAAATTTAAAGTGTTGGGAATATTGAATTCAGTGTAAGACTATATTTCATGTGTTTAAGTGGTCAGGATTTTAATTTCTGTATATAATGCCTGAAATTAAATAGTAATAATCAAAGAACCTCAGTATTGCAGTTCGGTATTGCAGTTCTTATACATATTAAGATTTTAAGTTTAATAGGTGCTGGTTTAATTAATATCTGATTCTATGTGATGCATCATCTAAATCATCTTAAGAAGTATGTGATTGAAATAGGATAAACCAGGAAAAAAAAGCAGATCTTGTTTAAATCATTCATAACGTTTTTGTGTTTGTTTTTTTTCTCTTTTAACAGGATACACAAATCTTATCATAAGCATACGCACTGAAGTATCTTAGAAAATTGGTAAGTTGACGTACCAGCCGCTAGAATTTATGTTTCTGCTGTGGCATTTACAACAGTAAATTGTAAAATGACTAAAGAACTAGTTGTGGCAAATTAACAAAGGACAGTTATGTGAAAAGAAAGAAAAGCAAGCAGAACTTGCAGGAAGGTGCGTGAGGAAGCCCCATTATTTAAACCCAGCTTCCCTCTCCTGCTAGAATCTGCCTGCCTCTGTGCTGTGTTATCAGAAATAGTGAAATTAATATTTTTATCCTCCTTTGGTTCTGGGAAAACTCTGCATCTCATTGTTCGTCCCAGTTGAAAGATATCCAATTCCCAGAATTGCTAAAACTGGCAGTGGGTTGTCCTGATTCTCCTTGATTGTTTTTTATTTTGAAAGAATTCAAAATACAAATACAAAAAACTACTTGGTTATTTCTCATTGTTTATACTGTTATTTCTCAATCACAAATACATTGCCATTTCGTGAACTACGCTTCTGGAATTTCCTCTCTTTTTTTTGACATAAACTGGACATATTTATTATAGATGTTTACCTTTAATGGGGCTACTAGATGTCGTTTTTGATGCCTCTTTCAATCTGACCTCTTTTCATGAACATCCACATGTACCTTAGGAAGTGAATAAAACTTTGCTTTCCTTCATAGTCAGCAGTTAACCCTCATTATTGAGACTCTAATCAAATTTTCATCTTAGGATCCTGAGTGTGCTTTCGCGTTCAGTGGTATACACAGAGGCTCTGCTTACAATAATTGATTCATCCAACACTTCAAGCCCACTGATAGCACACAGTTATGGGCAGGCATCGTAGCCATGGTAGGGTGGACTTCAGAAGAAAAAAGAAAAATGGGAGACCTAGCCCCTTTAGATTCCTGCAAATTGTGAAAGAATTAGGTCATATCATGTATCAAAATGAAATCGCAGTGCTGACCTTTCTAGACTCAAAATGTTGCCCTGGAAATATAAAAGAGTAAAATATATATCATTTGAGCCACATTTGCCTGGTTGAGAAGGAAAATACTACCAACTCCATTATCTTTCTGTACCTATTTTTCCATTAGCAATTTTACAGGATTGAAGGGACTAAAACACAGTTTGAACTTAAATGCTTAGATGTGAGAGTCTACAGAGAAGCTGGCAGTGCTAAGAACCCCAAATATTAAATATAGTATTTTAAGTGAACTGGCTGAATATTACAGACAAAATTGCTTTTCTTTAAAGTATGTAGATGCCCTCTTTCTTTATCCAGAGACTGTCCTATGAAAACAAGTGCAAATATTTTTAAAGCCAATGGATCATAGTACCTATGCATCGGAACTCTTTGTTTTGACTGAATTTTTACCAAAACTCCAGAAAATGCACAGACAGAGCTTATTTTATATCCTAGCATTCTGAATATTTAATAATTCGGTGAAGGAAGGACTGGTTATTCAAAGCAAACTGGAGTAGCATTTTTATTTCATAAATCATTTAAGGGCTAGTAAGGAAAAAGAGGGGTGTTTTCTACTTTTGTTCATTTCATGGAACTTTCATTACTTTTGCAAAGCTTAAAAGCGATCATTAGAGTTTATTAATGTTTGCCATTTGTTCACAGCGGAAAACATGTTTTGTAAAGCGAAGGGGATCTCTCTCCGAGAAGCATTCTGCAGCAGCCACAGAGCTTCACGAAGCGAACGCCACAAAAATGAGGTGGAGTATAAAGTTTATTGCATATGAAACGTATTCTGAGCTAATATAACGGTCCTTGCGAATTACCAGCTACGGGAGGGCATGTATCTGGTGGGAAAAAGAAACGTAAGAGTTTGCCTGTCCACGGAGCATATTCTTGATTTGGCTGAGGGGACGCCATGTCCCAATCCTAATATCTCCCCGTGAAAAGGAAATCCAATTCATTAACTTGGCCAAACGCTTTCAAAGTTTCTTCTCAGCCGGGACCGCTTTGACCTTCTTTATCTCGACCACTCGAGAGATCAGAAATACAAATCACCAGTCGTTTGTAGCTCAGAAGCCACCTCTAAAGGTAAATTACCTTTATGCTGAAATACCCATATTCTTAAGTGAGCTGCTAGGCACATTTAGAATGCCATGATGAGCGTTCCAAAACCGGCGTGATGTCCTTTTTAAATGTTTTGGTTTTAAACATGTGA
Organism: Pipistrellus kuhlii; assembly: GCF_014108245.1. Classification (NCBI taxonomy): domain Eukaryota; kingdom Metazoa; phylum Chordata; class Mammalia; order Chiroptera; family Vespertilionidae; genus Pipistrellus; species Pipistrellus kuhlii. Next base: position 3,888,362 of record NW_023425524.1, read on the forward strand.
GACAAAGTACTTTCTAAAATGGCGTTCATAGCAAAATGTGTTTTTAAATGTCCTTAGAGAGTTCACCTGTCTGAAGCCCAATATTATTAAAAGCAAAGCTACCAAATGAACAATCCTTAGCATAAAAATAGTTCTTGTTATTCAAGTTTTATTTCAAAATTATGGGAGAAATAAGTCTTCTTAGGCCTATGCTTGCATGGGCAAAAATGAATTAAATTTATATATATGCTTTTTTACTGAATAATCTCTTCATGTTTTTTTTTTCTTTTTACTGAGTAATCTCTTAATACTTAGAACATGAGTATAAAATGCATTCTATACAATTCAGTGGGTAATATCAGATGCATTTACCAAGAAATTTTAATCACTACCCAGAACTATTTCAAATGATGATTTTATTTGCGATATTAAATAAAAAGGTTTACAGTTCATTTGTTACAAAATCATCGCGTTAGAAGCCAAGCAATGCTAAGCAGAGTATTGACAGAAACAGAATGGGATTCTTGCGGGTCATATTTAGAATATATTGGAATTTTGCAGAGACAGTAAATAAATAATGTAAAGATTTTTAAAGATTAAGACAAATGAAGATGATATTTCAAGGTTACTTATGCTTTGGGGTGTTGCTATTTTTACATGTTTTTGGTTTGACAAAGCTATGTTATAATCACCAAAGGGGAGGGCAATATAAAGTGAGATTTCTTTGAACTCTTAAAAGAGAATGCTAATATAAATGATGGGTTACTTTTCTTAGCCAACTGTGACTTCATTAATGCGAGAGAAAGTAATGAATCTCAACACTTTAAGGTTTTAAAATAAAAAAGCATTATCTGGAAAATCTTGTTTTGAAGAACAACATTGAGGAAAACTATAAAAATTCATCCATTTTAGAACCGAGCTTATAAGAGATATATAAATTTCTATTAGCTATGCCTACCCCTTTGGTCTCATATAGCATTTAGATTTTATATGCTCTAATATATACTTCACCCTGTATATCTGTTTAAGGGCAATGTTACTTGTGTTATAATTTTAGTAAACATTTCAAAGTAATTTGAAGTAATTTGAAGTAATTTAAGTATTCTCAAAATGTTCCTCTCAAACAAAATGATTTAAAAGATAAAATCTAAATGCTATATAGACCAAAGGGACAGGCATAGTTAATTGAAAATTATATAAGTCTTAAGAACATTTACATGATAACTCTTATAGATTTGGTTCTAACATAATGGATGGGTTTTTATAGTTTTTTCATTTACATCACTGTAAGCTTTGCATTGACTAAAGAATGTATTCATTGCACACCACCATTTCCAGATCCATTTCCCTCCTTCCCTGGCTTACTGCCTCACTCACCCCTTCCCAGACCTGTCCCAGGCACCCAGTGGTGAGGACAGACACTGGATACCCAGATATTTCCATGGCCACTTCATAAGGGTCCGGAGTTATTGGGGTGCCTTCTCGTGTCCCTCTCCCTTAGTGCTCCTTCTTAGGCCACTTACCTATGGGCCCCTCTGTCTGTTAGCTGTTGATTCTATCACTGGCCCTCCTCCCGTGAAAGTTACTGTATCCACCCAGGGAACTGAGAGAGGTACAGTAACTTGAAAAATGGGATTTCTTGTTGGGAGTTGGATATCCTGAAACAATCTCTCTGCTTCGGGAACCGGGGTATTCTTGCGTGTTTTTTTTTCTGCTCCCCATCATTCGTGCCAAATAAGGGGGCATGGAGGGTGTTCGGTAACTTTAGGCCCACATAACGGTTTCCTGAGCAGGATTTTAAGGGGGAAAGAACCTGCAGGGAGGAGCCCCCCAAAAAACGGTTGGCATTTTTTCCTCCTCTCATTTGCATAGTGAGATTTAATTTCCATCCCTTAAATATGACGAATTGCCGAAATTTTCTCCAGTTAATGCTTTTAACAGCTCCCAATAAACTCCATTAATCAGGCGAGCTCGGGGCCCAGTGTGCAGCCGGGAAGCGGCTAATTTGCTTGATGAGACCCCGACTTTGGTGAATAAACAGGTGGATAATCTGAGGGCTTTATGGCCTTAATTACAGTCTAATCAGTTCAGTGGATGGCGGGCAGAAGAGGAAGGAAAAAAGGGGGTGGTGATGGGAGAAAGGGGGGTGGGGGGACAGGTCAAAGCCATGTCTCCTAAAATAGAGACGCGCACCCTAAAGACACCTGGGCTCCTTCTTCAATTTAGTTCCTCATTTTGTCGCGGCTGTTTTCCTGTCCCTCCTGCTTCTTTCCCGATGGCCCGCGGGCCCCCTGGAGCCACCAGCTTCGGGGCTCTGGCCCTGCGCCTCCGCGGATCGGGGTCACTTTGCGCCCCGCTTCTCCCTCCCCAGCTTCTCCTTTCTTCCCTCTGCTCCCCCCAAGCCTGCTTCCACCTCTCCCGCCACCGATCAGCCTCGCCGGCACCTGACAGCTCCCGTCAAGGGCATCCCAAGTTTGAAGGACAGCGCAGCCTCCATCTGGTCCGGTCCCCAGATGTGCCTCCCCTTCCCCTCCGCTCGCCTCCCCGTTAGCAGACCCGGAGCCTCAGCTCTGCGCGCCCAAGTTCACTGTCACTGCCAGAAGGAGCTCCATTCGCTCCGTCTTTTGTGCGCCGGCTCCCCTTTCGGCCGATGGGGGATCCGTGCGAGGGCCCTGAGGTTTCTTTGAACTCCAAGGTCTAGGGAGTCTCCTGGCCAGTCCACCCGGAGGGAGGCGCAAAGAGGAGGTCCCCGGGGGAGGCTGCCCGGGGAGGGGACGCGCGGGACAGTCAGGCCCCGGGGCCAAGCTCTGTCCCAAGAGCCCGCACCCTCTGTGTTCCTTCCAAGGTGGGCTGGGACACCCTGGTCATCCTGTGACATCCGGGGGGGGGAGGGTCCCCGCACCCTTAGAACTGGGTCCCTTAAAAGGAACGCAGGCCGCCCCCTCTCCACCCCCCACGCCTGCACCTGCAGCTCAGCTGGGGCGGGTGATGGAGGAGCGCCCCACTTTGGGGATGGAAACTGCTGCGCTTTGGAAGGCAGGAGAGGGGTCAGCCAACGCCAGGGGACAACCCCCCAGGCCTCCTGCTGGGGAAAAGGGGCGACAGGACCCGGAGGAGGGGGCTACCCGCTGCCAGGCCCGGAGAAAGCGCCCCCAAAGCTCTTGACTCTCAGCCGAGCTCACTGGCCCGCGGATCCGCCAGCGTTGTCTCCGCATTTTGGACGCCAGACCTCCCACGGGGGTGGCCGATGGCCCGATGCCCAGGAGGCGGCATCGGGTCCGAGGCGCTGCGTGATTGCGCCCAATGGCCCGCACTTGACTTTATTCCGCGCCCTCCGCCTCCGCCCCGTCCCTCCCCAGCGGGTGACCAGGCACCCTGAGAAAGCCATAACCCCTCCTTTCCTTCATCAGCCGCCTCCGTGTATTTATATTCCTGCAACTTCGCTGGCGACGGGTCAACAAAGGCGGAGACCGCGCCAGTCCCGCCTGGGGACAAAGCGGGACAGGGAGGCTGGGTGCGCACAGGCCGCCTGGGACCCGCTGTCCCGGCCCGCAGTCCCCGTTCCTCCCCATCCCCCCCCCCGCCCCCCTGCCCGGGAAAGAGAAAGGGAAAGCAGCAAGCAGTCCGCTCCCTCTCCATCCAACACGATGTTTTTCAAAAGTCCAAGACCATGGCTGCGTGTTGTGTGTGCTACAGGGAATGAATGGGCTTAGAAGTGGGAATTCTACCCAGAGAAATGGAGTTTGCATATCAGGACTTGTTTGTGTTTTGTTAATGTTCTCCCTCCTCCCTTTTTTGGGGAGGGGAGTGAGTTTTCAATCAGTGTGGTGGGTTTTTTGTTTTCTTTTGTTTTCCTGTTTGTAAAACAATCTTGACAGGTAATCTTATTATTTTAACAAAAGCTTTCAGGTAAGTCCGTTAAGGAATCCCCCCCCCCCCAACTCAAATTATGTGAACAATGTATATATAATGTATCAATATTTTTTTTCTTCTAAAGTAGAAAAAACAGGGTTGTAAGAAGGCTCAGCCCCAAATCCCGAATGCTGTAAAAGAGTTACTTGAAAAGGCATTTTCACCAGTGACATGCTTTCAGGGACTGGCCGAATGAGCAGAAAAAACGGTTGAAACTATACATACTGTCATTTCAGTTTCTTAAAAGCAGATGATGCCACTTACGCAGACCATTTAAAAATCACTTGATTGCGATATTAAATCAGAGGTTTGCAAATAAATGGAGGAAGAACGTAAAGCTGAAAAAAATAATAATGTTTCCCTTGCCATCCTAAACTAAGTTGGATGAGACCGCCCTTTGGGGCGATCGGTGAGCTCTGACCTTCATTCCTTTTCTTACATGTATGTGCTCATACAGGGACAGATCTCTGCTTCATGACTGGGTGAGTGAGATGTCTCCACAGCAATGGCCGTGGTCAGCATCCTCCACTCATCAGAGCTAAATTACCGCTCGATAATATTGCATTTTGCGCTGCACGGATGCTCTCGCACACATGAGCGGACCAGGCCGACGCCGCCGCCGCGGCCTAATTTCTCCTGTGTGGTACGTCTCCGTAATCAAAATGCATGATTATTTCTCTTTCCCAATACAATGGGGATCCCCGCTTCCCTGCCCCCAAGTGCTGAGAAGGCTCCAGCCGGCCCGGAGAAATACAAATGCGCCGGGCGAAGCGGGGCCCGTGTTCAGCACTCAATCATGGCCTGTCACAGGGGCAGCCGCCATGCATTATCCCGCCGTGATGGATAGAGTGGGTCCGGGCGGCCCGGGGAGCTGGGGCTCAGGTGGGGGGGTCCTGTCATCTGGGCTCCCGGCCCCCCTACCTGTGGGGAGAAGGGATGATGCGTTGCAGGGATTGGCTGTGGCGTGAGTTTTAAGTTTTAGTTCCTCGTACAGAATAGGAAGGTCATCTTTTTCAGAAGTTCAGTATAGCGCTGAGCTTGATCTCGGTATAAACTTTATGCTATGCTGAGGGGGGAAACATGAAACAGCTGCTCGTAACCCCATAGGCTTTAGTTCAAGCTGACAACGTCACTTCCCATAATTACACTGTGTGAAAGGTATTTTCCTTAAATCTTGTTTTGTTTTTGTTTGTTTTTTGTTAATCCTTATCCAAATATTTTTTCCCCCTATTGTTTTTTAGGGAGAGTGAAAGAGAGAGAAGACCAAGAGAAACATCGGTATGCAATCAAGGTATGCAACCCTTGACCTGAATCGAACCCGGGACCCTTTGGTCCACAGGCCGAGGCTCTATCCACTGGGCCAAACTGGCTAGGGCTTAAATCTTAGTTTTTTAAACAGAAAAAGAACTTAAACATTTGGTTTAATGCATATATACATAACGCCTGTATAAGTCTACTTAAGCTTAAGTACACAACTACCTCATGTTGAACTTGATGTCTATACATAAGGTAAAACCTGTACTTGCATCACGGTAAGTCACATTACTATCAATAGACAATGAACGGTTCATCATTTCATTATATGCCATTCAAAATCCACTAACATAGGAAATAGCATGTCAGATAAAGCATGTCAGATAAAGCAGGAATTTTTATCTTAGATTGTGGCCCTATTTTTCATTTTTGCCGGGCACCAGATTTTGGAGTTTGCTTGCACTATGGTCAGTCAAGATCTTAACTAATTACTGTCGGATCAAGGTTGACATTCTGTAAAACCCACTAGGTCCTTCCTTCCTTTTTGAAATGGCTCAAGGCAAAAATGATTTGCATAAGGAGGTCTCAGATTTTAGAATGTGGGGCTTCTTTCATTGGGATTATTAAGTGGCTTCCAGTGAAGCCACAGATGTTCACATGCCCACCGCCATGCTTTACGTCTTTGCTTGTGCTTTTTAGGCACAGCCTGAGCGATTGCCGTATTGCCCACTCCAGCTCTATGGCTTCATTCAGCCTCTAAAAGGTTCATTTTTCTGAACACCAGAACATTCTTTTACAGCAGTACATCTGAATTTTATAATTATAGCAGATAGTATCAAATGTGTCCAGAAAATTTGCCAATTAGATTATATTCCCAAACATAAATTTCTGCTTTTGGGTATTTTGTCTTACACTGGCAAATGACATGTAGATGTATTACACATTTTTCGCTGATAAACATCTTTCTAAAGCATTTTTGTTTTTTTTTATTCCACCTATTATAGCAACAATCTGGCATAATCCAGGTGTTTAGACATCCGATGGGCCAACTGATCACTATTTGGGGTAAATATTTATATAAGAACATTTTTGAAGATGTATTGATAAGATTTCATTTATGTTGCCATTTTCTCTGTCTAAAAAATTAGAATTAAAAAGGAGCATAAAATTGTACATGTTTTCTAGTAAGTCTTTCATGACTAGAGAATTAATGACATTTGAAAGATCATAATGCTGCCTAAATGTGTCCTTTGCTGTATTTGTGGATAGATATGTGAGTGTAGTAAACACAGTGCCAACCACTATCTTTTAAGAAAAGAAGTGCATTCCTTTCATTAAAACAATACTTCCTACCCCCCGCAGAACTTTAAATATTATTTAGATGACTTTTGTAAATTGTAGATATCAGAACAGTCCATTTTAAGATCTAAAAGAAGCAACTTTATATGCACAACCCTTAATTGTGATTAGCGTTAGGCTGTACTAGATTGATAGTTAATTCTGCCCATTTCTTTTATGTTAGCCATCATGCAAGACCAGTAGTTATGAAGTGTTCATGATACAGAATGTCCCTTGAGCATGTCATTATTATGATGAAAAGTCCTCTTCCTTATAACATCCCTGTATAAGGTTCTCACTTGATAAGAAATCGCTTTTGTGTACAGATAGAGAAATGCCTGCTGTTTTCTGGAATAGCAGCGAGTTTCTGCCTCGAATCACACTGATGACTTACTAACAAAGTGGAGACAGACAGGAAGACAATTAGGCTAAACAACACAGACACCTTAAGAGAGGGTGACAGAAACTGTGGCATTGGGTATGAGTCTGTCTGTCCTTTTTGCATTTGCAAAGAGGATAGACAGAGACCCAAAAGTCGATGGAGAAGCCAAAAAGAGGGCACACAGGGGATGAGTGAACCCATTTTTGCCTAATTAAGTGACAGGCCCACCGCTGCCAGGATGGCCGGCCACTGGGGTGTCAGCAAAGAGAAGCTGTCAGAGGGAAATGTTCTGATCGTCCTCATAGCTGCTGGCTGTGAAGTGACCTCAGAGGCAGGAAAGCGATGGAGAGTACTGCTCAGTGGACAAAAGCATCTAAACATGTCCATTTCCCTCCCAAAACCACACACACACACACACACACACGGGCATTCTGTAAGGGATGCTGTAATATCACATTGGTGGGAGTAAAAAAGGAAAAAGACTATGTCTATAAACCAAAACAAAACAGGAAAAACTGGAGCCTCAAAGTGCATGTGGCCTGCTTGACGCAAACAAGCAAACGATAGTATGAGGTTTTCAATTTTTGTTTTGGGGGGCTGCTCTGGGTTGAGAGCAAGGCTAATGCCTTAAAGACACAGGCAGAGGAAAAGAGGAAGCTAGCTAAGGAGACTGACCACGGCTGAGGTCTCCCACTCCTCCACATCATTTGTCTTCTCAAATCCATGGGCAGCTATTTTTTCTTTTTGTTGAATGTCTTTTAGCTTTTGATTTCTTGTGTGTGTGTGTGTGTGTGTGTGTGTGGCTTATAGCTGGCTGTTTTTAAATTTTTTTTTCCCCATAAAGTATTATACACAGAGCTTGTTCGTGAAGACTGGCATAGTGAGGTATTAGTGATAGGATTCATAATAAAATACGCAGGACTCTTTCCAAGTGAAAGCAATATAATGAGGATACGGAGACTGTGAAAGACAGCACTTGATTGCCTAAGAGACAAGTGGCATGTAACCAAATCAGGATACAGATGATCTACCCCAGCGTTCTGCAAACTCATAAGTCCACAGAGCCAAATATCAACAGCACAACGATTGAAATTTCTTTTGAGAGCCCAATTTTTTAAACGTAAACTTCTAACGCCACTTCTTCAAAATAGACTCGCCCAGGCCGTGGTATTCTGTGGAAGAGCCACACTCAAGGGGCCAAAGAGCCGCAGGTGGCTCGCAAGCTGCAGTTTGCTGACCACGGATCTACCCTTTAAATTCAATGCATCATCTCAGAATATTGGACTTCTTGTTGACTTGGTAGCTTAAGAGTATCTTAGAAAGTTTTCAGTTTCATGGAAGAGAGGATGGGTGTTTATCAAAAAAACAACAACAGGAAAGCAAAATGAAGTGTGTTTTTCCTAAATGAAAATTGAGTCCCAAAAAAACAGAGCTGCTCTTAGCTGCAAGTAACAGAATCCTTGAGAAGCTGGCTGAAACCCAGAGTAGATGCAGGTTAAAGCTGAGTGGTCTTTGGACTGGCACCTGTAAGGTCCCAGTAGCTCAGTGACTCATCAGATGTCTTTTTCCTTCTCTGTACCTATTTCCAACAGTTGCTTTCTCATAGTCCTTCAGAAGCTCTGAGACCTACGTGCTTGCTCGTGCACAGAAAAAAAAAAAAATCTTTGCCCAGCAATGTAGCAAAATATTAATAAATTTTGTATGTCCATTCATCACTCAAATTTGCCATCCGTGTGTTAATGAGTTAGTTCAGGTTTCAAGTGGCAATATTAGCACTGAGGATGCAGTTGGCATCCTTGGAACCACAAACCTTAAGAAGGAACTGACTTCTGAAATAAGGGGTGAATAAAGGCTGATGTAATCAAGGAGGGCTTCCTGTAAGAGGTGGCACCAGGGCTGGTTAATAGAGGAAAAGAATAGTGGGAATAATAAAATAGTCCTGACAAAACTAAGGCATTGATGTTGGACAGTACAATCAGTGTGTCACCTTGTATAGGAGATACCAGCTTAAATTTCACGGGACAAGCAATAGGGAATTATTCAAGATTGGCTGAGCGTATTCTACTCTTCTACTCTGCCCTTTCTCAAACCAAATTACACAGGTTTCTATTTTCTGGGAGCAGTTATGTGTGAGGTGCCGGACATACCAAGATGAAAGAAAACACAGAACCGAGTTGAGTTTCCAGCCCAGTAACCTCCGCCCAGATACCACCATGCCCAACACCTGTGCACATTCTACCGCACTAAGCATCGATTAAAAAGAGGAAAATGTCATAAAATAGGACTTGGTGCTTTTCTAGAAAAATCATAGTCCCTGAATCTTTAGGTCTTGTGATGTAAACGGACCTTGCTTGGTCTTCTGGCCACATTCAAATAAACCCCACTGGGCTGTGTGGGCGAGGAGGGAGTTGAGAAACCTAAGCTAGGAGGGGACTCAAGTATTTTGGGGGAAAAACCCCAAAACTTTCAGCCATGCCCTACAGAGGAAGGTGTAAGGCTCCAGTCTCCCAGGGGTGGGCAGCCAGGCCACCCAGCTCGGGGGGAAGGTGACAGGCGGGGCCAGGCAGTGACAGCAGGTGAGTGATTGCACCTCCAGCTTCCTGCTGCGATCCATCACATGGGCCCAGCCGCTGAGGAATCACTGCCTCTGCGAGGTGCTGAGCCCAGCAACATATCATTAAACAAGGTTACCACCGGCAGATCTGTTCCCATGATCAATCTGGTCAATAACCGTTCCGCCTCACTGTACACCCCCCCCCCAAAAAAACAAAACAACAAACAAAAAAAACAAGACAAAACACAAAAAACATAAGCATTAGGGAAGCACTTGGAGAAAAATGTAAGGCATGGCCTGGTCTTCATTTCTCCCATGGCATTCCACAAGCTTCTTTCAAAACCCTTGTAAATCATGAAAAATAACCTTTTCTACAGGATACATCCTCCGGCAAGTGCGTCTCCCTAATTCCATATTTTATTACCTGATACTGATTTTTTCCCCCTCCAATTGATTACAGAATAGCATTGGGACAATTTCTTTTTTTATGTCCCCTCCAGTCTGCATAACTCACTAGTGTCTTCCCATGTAAGAAGTCCCAGATGAGATGGAAGTGCAGCAGATAGCGCTGTGACAGCTCAACTTTGATTCTGGTGTTTCACAGTTAACCCTTCACACTCAGGAGCATTGGATTCTTGCCTAACAGGTGATACCTTGATTTCTTTACTGGGTAGTTGAGACTGGTCAGTATTATAACCATTAACATTAAGAAAAGCGAACAGCAATGTCATGAGAAAAGTCTTTGGTGCTCTCTGTTAGTGAGTTTGAAACAAAAGGTCTTAGTATGTATGGGAATAAAAAGCAACTGATGAAAAAAAATCCACAAGAATGAGTGGTTATTCCAGAAAACAACAACAAGACTTTTTGAATATAACCCCTTTCTGGCTGAGTCCCCTGGAATATTTTAGGAATTTATGGTTGTAAGTATAGAGCCATTAAATTAAAATATGTTTATATGATTAAAATAGGCACACTGGTTTTTGGCTTATATTATTTTAATATGTTATAATAATATATTAATATATTATTGACTTCAGAGAAGGAGAGAGAGATAGGAACATCAATGATGGGACAATCATTGATCAGCTGCCTCCTGCATGCCCTGCTCTGGGGATCGAGCCTGCAACCCAGGCATGTGCCCTGACTGGGAATCAAACTGTGACCTTCTGGCTCACAGGTTGACACTCAACCACTGAGCCACACTGGCTGGGCCATTCTTGGCCTTCTTAAAAACAACGATAGTTAACAGAATTGATTAACTGATTGTGGAGAAAATCACAAATCTGAACTCAAATCCATTCCAATTTCTAAAACTTCCATCATTACAAACATGAAGTTTGTTCTTTTCCCTACCTTTAGGCAAGGCCCCCTTACCACTGTCCCAGAGAGAGGGAACAGGTTTCTTTTTTAAAACCTTCCAAAAGGGTTTTTCTTAACAGCCCCTGTTAAGTAATTGCATGAAGAAATAATCTGGATAGAAATTCAGTTGCCTAACCTAGTATTCTTTATTCAAATGATTTCCTTCCATCCATCCGTCTTCCCAGTGGAGATGAATTCCATGCAAGTGTTTTTCTGTTTAAAACACCATTTAAGTTAAATGACCAGGTTTATCTTAAGCATTTGTGGGTGGAAGTTAATCCCTTTGATGCTCATGGTACAAAACATACCATTGGCTTGATAAGCCCGAGACTCCTTGCCAAGTAAACTGGAAATGTTTAGAGAAAGTAGAACGCATTTTTTTTATTATTACTGTTTCTCCTTAATAATGGGTGATATAGTTTCTAAATATGCATGGGAACCACTCAATTATTATTTAAGTGTTTATTATCTAGTCTATTTGTGGAGTAATCCATGCCAGTGAAGCAGTTTTTTTTAGAAGAACAGCTCACCTATGCTGATGACCATTAAAAAGCTGATTGCCACCCTAACTGGTTTGGCTCAGTGGATAGAGCGTAGGCCTGCAGACTCAAGGGTCCCAGATTCGATTTCCATTAAGGGAATGTACCTTGGTTGCAGGCACATCCCCAGTAGGGAGTGTGCAGGAGGCAGCTGGTCAGTGTTTCTCTCTCATTGATGTTTCTAACCCTCTATCCCTCTCCCTTCCTCTCTGTAAAAATAAATAAATAAAAATCAATAATAGATATATATTTTTAAAAAGCTGATTGCATGTGGGTGTAGTTTAAAAGTGTGCATTATTCTTTCAGAAAATGTGTTCGTCTATTCTATTCTAATGTGCATTCTAAATTTCCCTCGGGAATATCATTTCATGCATCAAGGCTGATGACATGATAAAAGTGTTACCGATTGGAAGCTCTTAATTCACAAATAAGAGAAAAACAGCAGTGATTTCCAGTAGGCCCTGGTTCTAGCCTCCTTTTAACCAATATTTATCGAATGCCCATTGTGCCTGAGCCACTGTGTCTTCGTTTTTTCCTTATCACAAGTCCGTGGCCACAGATTACATTGCTGTGTTGCAAAGATACTAAATCTGAGTCATGTAGTAGAGACTTAATTTGGTTAAAACCCGGATGACTTATAGGCAAGATACAATATTCATGGCAGCTTGGTAATGGGCTTAGGTGGCTCCTATGGTACAATAACGCAGAAAAATGGAAGGAAGCCATTGCTTCCATAATACACTATAATTTCACTTAGGCTCTGCATAGATACAGTCATCAATAACTCCGTAAAAACAATTTCACATCTAAGCATCTAACGACAAAAACGCCTCGACTCACGGAAGGAAGGTGATGGAAAAACAAAGCATTCCTCCCATCATCCGTTACCTCTCTTCTGCCCTGGATTGCACTAATGACTGAAACGCAAATTTAGAAGGACGAAAATGAAATGCCATACAGATAAATGAAAATAGATTCATTATAGCTGGCTTAAAGGATGTTTTTATAGCATTTAAAAAATATTATTCATAAGATTATTTTCAAGTGTTAGAAAATATCCAAATGGTGTTAAAGAATAGCATGTCATTTTAAATTCATAAGCATTTTCTTTTATCACCCTGGATTAGATAGATGTTCCTATTTAGGGATCTTATGAAATCTCATTTCTGTTTGTATTTGTGCATCTTTTTATGTTTCCTAGGGTGCCCATTGCAAAACCCTAGGTGTGCTTCTCACAAATTAGATAATTTTCAAAAGCCCTCCAACTCCATACAACACAAGTTGTATTCTCAGTGGAAATATTATCGAGGGTCAGACAAATACGTTAGAGAGTCTATCATGACTCTACCTCTCATTCTTCACTCACACATTGTTCCTAGGAATTGCTCTCATCGAAGATCAAATGCATTCCTCGGAATGCACTGTGAACCCTGAGAGTCAATCAGTAGCCATTTTAGCCTGCTTCCACATTTGTTTTCCTTGAGGTCAGACTCTATGTATGGTCAATGCAACATCTATCTATATAAAAGCCTAATATGCAAAGTGTCCCCTTGGGAGTTCGACCAGGAGTTCAACCACTTGCTATGACGTGTGCTGACCACCAGGCGGTGGCACAGAACAAAGGAAGGCTCTGGCTGGCAGCTGGCAGATGCTAGGGCCCCTACCCATGCACGAATTTCGTGCACTGGGCCTCTAGTATCAAATAGGCCTTGAGCTTAACAGAAATTGATCCCGTTCCCCATCTCTGCTACATTATATATTACATATTAGCACGAGTCTGGGCCAACTTAAGTATTTTAAGCCATCCCATTCTGACTATTTTGCATTCTAATTTCTTCTTGGTAATAAGTTGTCACATATGTCCTTAGGTACAACAGAACAAGCCCCCTTCCGAGAGAAAGAGAAACAGATTTAGCTAAGCAAGGATGAAATTCTGGGTGAGGATAAGGAGTTCCTGGGAAGACAAGATTATTGTTTTTGTTTGATTTTTAAATTCTCTTCAAAAGACTTGACAGTAAGCACATGGCGACATTGCATATGATGGGCTCAGTGCTATAGAGACTGACATTTTCTAAGTGTTTTGGTTGATGCTAATGAAGAGGTCAATCCAGTTATCTCTAAAGACTGTCTTCAGTGGCCTGTTGTGGCCCTTTAACTTCCGGCCACCAGAGCTTGCATACACCATGGTTTCTACCTACGTACGTCAATGGCAAGTAGTCTAGGCGCCCCAGTATCACCAGCTGGAAGATCCCCAATAGATATGACGCTGGGTTTAGAGTCCTTCAGTCGGTAACTACCTGACCTATGCTGAGATAATAGGGTCATTCAGGGTACCTCTCCCTCCCTGATATCAGGCGGCGACTCTGTGGTGTTTTTGTCCTCATTTCTGCATACAGTTGTGCGCACCATGGCAAAGCAAGACTAATTGAGAGTTCCATGCGTCCCATCAGCCATGATGCATGAAGAAGGCTAAGTGAGAACAGCAGGGGCCTGCAAGTCCAGGCCCTTGCCATTCATCTCACTAGAGCAGACAAGCTGCAGGATCACTTCCACTAAAACACTAAATAAATGCACTTGGTTTTGCCACCTTCTTTATGTCCTGCTTGCTCGCTTCATTCAACAAACACGACGGGGGCCTTCTGCGGGCTTTGGGGTGACTGAGGATCTAACCACACAGCCCCCGAAGCTCAGAGTAGAGCAACTACCAGAAGAGGAATGAGACCATCCCAGGATTACATGGTAAGAGCAATGACATGGGTACACACACGGTTCCCTTGGGGTAGGAGTCACCCCCGTATCAGCAAGGGCTTTGGGAGGAGTTAATACTTTATTTTATTTTATTTATTTTAAAAATATATTTTATTGATATTTTACAGAGAGGAAGGGAGGGAGATAGAGAGCTAGAAACATCGATGAGAGAGAAACATCGACAAGCTGCCTCCTGCACACCCACTACCGGGGATGTGCCCGCAACCAATGTACATGCCCTTGACCGGAATCGAACCTGGGACCTTTCAGTCCACAGACTGACGCTCTACCACTGAGCCAAACCGGTTTCGGTGTTAGTTAATACTTTAAAGTAGGAGACTACCTCCTCCCTCTCAACACACACACACACCAGAGAAGCAGGCAAAAGAAATAGCAGGTGGAGAGAGAGGAATAAAGCCAGCTCCCAGTCCCAGAGAATGCAATAATGCTGGTGGGCCCAGATATAATGGCTTGTAGAGACACACGGCCTATCAATGGACAAGAGCCCTCTTTCCTCAAGAGATGGGCTGGGAAGTCTAAATAATAAAGGCTGAAAGGGAGCAAAGTAACTCATCTGTGACTTAGAAAAGGATTTCCCCTCCTATGCAAAGAACACTTCAACTTAAGGCACCAACACATGTCTTAAAAATGTGTTTCTCATAATATCACAATTGTAAAAGCAACTAAGTCTCACTGTCAGCTTTTAAAAACCCTTGTTCTTCCTTTATTGGACTGGCTAACACTTCCAGGGCAATCCTATATAATAAAAGGCTAATATGCAAATCATCAGAGCAGAGAAACGACCGGTTGCCATGATGTGCACTGACCACCAGGGGGACGGATGCTCAGTGCAGGAGCTGCCCCCTGGTGGTCAGTGTGATCCCATAGCCAGGCTCACAGCTAGCAAATGCAGCAGCAGTGGCGGGAGCCTCACCCACCTCCAAGGCAGCTCTAAGGATGTCAGCTGATGGACATATCTCAAGAGCTCCCGGACTGCGAGAAGGTGCAGGCCAGGCTAAGGAAGCCCCCCTCTCCCCTGAGAGCACAAAATTCATGCACTGGGCCTCTAGTGTGAAATAAAAGGCATGCAGTTGCCATCCTTTGTTTTCTTTCTAGTGGAGTCAAAAGCATTCTGTCTCTCGCCATTAGGCTGTTACCTGGGTATTTTTGCAAAGATGCCCTTTATCAAGTGGAAGACATTTCCTTTCAGAACTAGTGTTCTGATTCTGATCATAAAGGGCTCTCTGAATTTATTGAGATAATCATACAGGTTTCTTGTTTATCTATTAATATGGTGAAATACATTGATAGATTTAAAAATGTTAAACCTTGCCCAGCTGGAGTGGCTCAGTGGTTGAGCATTGACCTATGAACCAGGAAGTCACGGTTCGATTCATGGTCAGGGCACATGCCCAGGGTGCTGGCCCAAATCCCAATAGGGGGCATGCAGGAGGCAGAGGCAGCCAATCAATGATTCTCTTTCATCACTGATGGTTGTTTTTTTTTTGTTTTGTTTTGTTTTTGTCTTTTAGTGAATTTAATGTGGCTAGTAAAAATTTTTAATTACATGCATAGATGTTTCTATCTCTCCCTCTCCCTTCCTCTCTGAAATCAATACAAATAAATTTTAAAATAATAAAAATGTTAAACCTTATATTTCTGGCATAAAGGCCACTTAGGGTATATTATTTTATCAGTTAGGATTTGATCTGCTCGAAATCCTATATAATATGGGATTTATTATAGGAACTGAACTGTATGGAACCGTAGGGGCAGTCCAATATTTAATGTGCATCTCCTACTTCTCTCTTTGGTGCTGGGACTGGCCCAAGAGTCTGGAGAACCCGAAGGAGGAGAAACAACAGGAGCTGGAAAAGGTGTGGGTTTGGCGGCCGCCCCAGGAGTGGCACATGTTGGCCAAGGCCTCTGAAAGCCTGGAGGAGGAGCGCTGAGGGGAGCTGGAGGAGCCCGCGCTCAGCTGCTGCCTCCAGGGCTGCTCACTCTGGTCCTGGACTCAGAAAATCCAGCAGATCCAGCAGGAGCTGAAGGAACGAAGGGCCCAGAAGGCGCGCTAGCAGATCCAGCCCCAGCACACAGCGAGCCCCATCAGCCTGCCACGCGAGAAGGCAATCCGGCTCAGTCCTGCCTCCTCCCAGCCTCCTGCAAAGTGTCTCTGAGCCAAGGCTAACTTCCATCAGGGAGGACGAGAGTTCTGAAAACTCAGTGCTATAATCACAGAAGCTCTGTGTGTTTTTTGTTTTGTTTTGTTTTGTTTTTAGACCTTATCTTTGGTGCTTCAATTCGGATAACTTC
This sequence comes from Pipistrellus kuhlii, assembly GCF_014108245.1. Taxonomy (NCBI): domain Eukaryota; kingdom Metazoa; phylum Chordata; class Mammalia; order Chiroptera; family Vespertilionidae; genus Pipistrellus; species Pipistrellus kuhlii. The sequence goes on from NW_023425524.1 coordinate 3,904,740, forward strand.
TATCACTATGTACACAAATTCGCCAACCTCCTCTGCAGAATAGAATCTGCTATTCCTTCTGCACAGTCCCTTTCTGTTAAGATATTGCCTTTCCTGCCTCTAAAAGGTCTGTTTGCTTCCTTTATTTCTCTCCTCAGTGTAGCAAGGCTTTCTTTTCTGTCTTTGAGCAGGTAGCATGTGTTGAACCAGGCACTGTATCTCATTGAATCCTCACATGATGCTCTGGCATAAAATTCATTAATGTCCACTTTAAGGGTTGCATTCAGTCTCCCTTAAACACCACGAGTTTGGTAGATCTCAATTTGCAAAGTCACAGTGAGTGACCTAAGTGGGACTTCAGACCCTTGGTTAATGACATCAATAATTGCAGACTGTGTAGCTTGATGATTAACAGCTTAAGCTAACTCCCAGCTCCATCATGAACCACACACATGGTCCTGGTCAGGTCTCCATCCTCTCCGTATCCCAGTTTCTCAAGCCAAGTGATGAGTGACAGTAGGTGTGTTCCCCATGCTTATATGCTTAAGCCGGCAAATGCATTTTCTCAGTTAGAAGGATCACTCTCAGCGACAGCAATGGCAACTCTAGGAGATGTCTAGAATTATGGACAATTCTGCAGAATGTCCTGAGAACCTTCCAGAAAAGCAGCCTAGCTTGCCTCATGAATCCCCCTCTCGGGCAGCTGGCCTACTGGCCTCGATGCCTTCCCCATTGAAAATAAAACAAACTTGTCCTAACTGATTTGGCTCAGTGGATGGAGTGTCGGTCTGGGGACTGAAAGGTCCCAGGTTCGATTCCAGTCAAGGGCATGTCCCCAGTAGGGGATGTGCAGGAGGCAGCTAAATGATGTTTTTCTCTTATTGATGTTTCTAATTCTCCCTTCCTCTCTGAAAAAAAAAAAAAAAAAAAAAAAAAAAAAAAAAAAATCAATAAAAAATATAAAAACAATAAAACAAACTTAGTAACCTCCGCCTTACTTTGTGTGGATTATTTATCATAAAACAGCTTCCAATTCAGCCCCGACTGGCATTGGTGTGGGGAGCTGTGCTCTGAAATTCGGAGACCATGACAGGAATGAGGACCTGCACTGTGGCTCCAGGAAGAGAAAGCCATTGTCACCATGCCATTGTCTACCCTTTGGCTTGTTGAAAGTCCCTGCCTTGAGGGCACCGCACCCGGGAATACAATGCTTCTGCCTACTCTAGCTTTAAAGGTGAATTTTGCAATTTTTGAAAAGGTCCTTAGAATCACATTGCAGAATTAAAGGGTGTATTATAATTATCAATATCAATAGTCATAAAAGTTTATTAAAGGTCATTAAAATGAAAGGGGATGGCTCTCGGTGCCATCAATCTGAATTGACTCCCTCCTCTTGTGTTAATTAGAAAACTCAGATAATGGTTCTATGGGGGAGTACAGGGAAAATTTAATTACGAAAGTTTAATGGGCCACTCTCTACTTCCTGCCAGATTAAAAACTGATGATTTACACAATTTTAGATACTACCACCAGCTTTTCTAGCAAAACATGTTGCCGACTAAGGTGAAAGTTTGCTGAGAGCTCTCTGCTTATTTCAAAACAATGCCAGCAGCATCCATGTCACGTGTTTCTTTTAAAAACAAGCCACCTCAGACAGCCTCTTCAATAAATGGTGTTGGGAGACTTGGCCAGATACAAGAAGAAAAAAAAAGAAAGAAAGAAAGAAAAGAAATTAGATCACTAACTTACACCAGACACAAGAATGAACTCAAAATGGATAAAAGAGTTGATGTGAAACCATAAAAATCATAGAAGAAACCGTAGGCAGCAAAATCTCAGACATATAGCGATATGTTTCCAGATACATCTCCTAGGGCAAAGGAAACGAAGGGAAAATAAACAAGTGGGACTCCATCAAAATGAAAAGCTTCTGCACAGCAAGGGCAACCATCAACAAAGTGAAAAGTACGGCAGAAAATATTTGGTCATGATACATGTAGTAAAGGTTAATAGCCAAGAAATAGAAGGAATTCATACAACTTAAAAAGAAGACAGACAATCCAATTTAAAGGTGGGCAAAGGTCCTAAATGGACATTTCTCCAGAGGGGACATACAGAAGGCCAGGAGACATACCAAAAAATGCTGTAAGTCATTGATCATCAGAGAGATGCAAATTAAAATGACAATGAGGTATCACCTCACACCTGTCAAAATGGCAACCATCAACTGAACAACACATGACAAGTGCTGGCGAGGATGTGGAGAAAAGGGAATCCCAGTACACTGCTGGTGGGAATGCAGACTGGTGCAGCCATTATGAAAAACAGTATGGAGTTTCCTCAAAAAATTAAATATGAAACTGCCTTTGACCCAGTGATTCCAATTCTAGGAACATAGCCTAAGAAACCCGAAACACCAATCAGAAGGAAGGTATATACCCCTATGTTCATAACAGCACAATTTACAACAGCTAAGATCTGGAAACAGCCCAAGTGCCCAGCCATAGATGAGTGGATTAAAAAACTGATACATTTATTTACACCATGGAATTCTATGCAGCAATAAAAAGAAGGACCTCTTTGAGACATCATGGAGGAACCTGGAGAGTATTATGTTGAGCAAAATAAGCCAGTCAGAGAAAGACAGTATTACACAATCTTAGGCAAATGTGGAATCTAACGAAAAAAATGAACTATTGAACAAAACATATCCAGCTGAAACCGGTTTGGCTCAGTGGATAGAGCGTCCGCTTGGGGACTAAAAGGTCCCCAGTTCAATTCTGGTCAAGGGCACGTACCTTGGTTGGGGGCATATCCCCAGTAGGGGGTGTGCAAGAGGCAGCTGATCGATGATTCTCTCTCATCGATGTTTCTAACTCTCTATCCCTCTCCCTTCCTCTCTGTATAAAATCAATAAAATCAACATATATATATATATATATATATATATATATATATATATATATATGTATATCCAGAGACACAACATGGAACAGACTGTGGAATCTCAGAGGGAACATGGGGGAGGGTGGATGGGTGGGAAGAGATCAACCAAAGACCTTGTATGCATATATGCATACCCATGGTCACATACAATAGGATTGTGCAAGGGGAGGGTGTTGGGTGGGGGCTAGAAGGAGTCACTAGGGGAAAAGGAACTTTTATATATTACTGTCAACAAAGATTAAAAAAATAAAAATAAACCACTGCAGGAAGCATATATAGGGTGTCCCCCCAAAATGTGTACAAACTCTAACAGCTGATAACTCAATTTTCACTGCTTTTATCTTATTTATAATTGATATGATGAGCATAGCATAGTATGAGCTATGGTTGATTAGACTTCATTGGTTTTGAAAGTTTTGGGAGAATACTTTATAATGTAATGACTTGAAGGTCTGGCTTTAAGGCCTTCGCTTCTCACAGAGTTTTAAGGAATGTCATAGCTGGAAAGTGGTACCCTCACCAAGATGGATCCAAATGGAAGACGTTCATTCTTGGCTCATCTTACTTGATCATGATGCTCATTTTTCAATCCCTAACTCCCATTATGCAAAGGTATTTACTCTTGGCAGGACTGGCGGGTAACAGACACCCTCACACATTGCTGGTGGGAGTGTAAACTGGTACAACATGGATGAAATCAAGTTGGCAGCATCTCTCTAAACTGCACACACACACACACACTTGGTGATCCAGATACTCAACCTTCTAAGAATCTACCTGAAGGCCGTACTAAATGTTTGAAATGGCACACACAAAAAGTTGTCCAATGCAGTGTTGTTTGCAAAAGCAAAAGACTGGAAAAAAACACATATATACCTATCACTTGGGGGCTGATAAAACAACCTGGTATATTAAAAAAAAAAAAAAAAAAAAAAAAAAAAAAAGGTTGTTCAACCATAAAAACTGTGAAAACTGTTTGGGAACTGACAGGGATATAGCAAATGAAACAAAATTAAGGCGGGAAATAGGAGGCTGCTGGGATTTCTACTGTAAAGAAACAAGAGTGGCAGAACAAGCTTTCATACTTGATGCTTTTAAGGGCTTTAGATTTTTAAGTGTTTTGGATTTTGTAAAACATGACGGTATTCTCTGTTGAAAATTTTTAAATTATTAAAGGGAGTCACTGTTATAAAATTATTCACACTGATATCCTATAGTATAGACACTCTAATATATTATAGCAGGGAAGTAAGGAGGTAAGGGTTGGCCTGTCTCTCATTTTGTCTCTCTCCACCCTTCTCTTAGGCACATCAGCTTCTATATGTCTCTTCAGGCCCACAGGGTAGGCCAAGCATGTCAAACTTGCGGCCCACAACGAATATTTTTGTGGCCCAGCCAATATAACGGTATATCAGAAACATTTTAATAAGAATTTCATAACTTAATCTTTACAATGTCCTGTTATACATAATTATTAATAACAAACTACAATGTTAGCTAATGACTATTATCATCATGTTGCATTCATTTCTCTTATGCGCCTTACACGTAGACACATCGTTTCTCTCCACTAATACCAGCAACAAATATTCTAGCAGCCGATGGCCACATCATTATTCTTGTACTGACTCGTTTGGTGTGCACAACAGGAAGTGTTTCCTTTTCGGAGAACAAGAAAAACAGGTTTTATGCATTATGCTTATTAATTTGTGCAGTTATTCAGTATCTGGCAAGATAATGTTAAAAATAATTTTTATTAAAATGTTCTATTATTTTATGTTAACGATGACTCATTTCTTTCAGCCCTTTGTATTCCACATGTCTCTATCGAAATAAACCTACGTTTCTATGAAAATTAAAGCTTTTGTTTTTTTGCGGCCCACATACACTAAACCCTTATTTGGCCTGTGTCAGTCTTTGAGTTTGACATGCTTGGTGAAGGCAGTGTCAATCCCTATATGAAAGATGAGTGAAGCTTTTTATTTTTTTACAATTTATATCTAAAATAATGATCAATAAAAGTGGTACTATTACTAGTTTGTTATTCCTAAGGGTTCACACCAACCCTCTGGATGCTGGCGGCCTGCTTTGAAGACCAACCAAAGTTCTCTCAAAAGTCCCGGCACCAATATCCACACAGCTGCCCATTCGCATAAACCAGTGGTCGGCAAACCAAGGCTCTCGAGCCACATGTGGCTGTTGGGCCCCTTGAGGGTGGCTCTTCCACAAAATACCACGGCCTGGGCGAGTCTATTTTGAAGAAGTGGCGTTAGAAGAAGTTTAAGTTTAAAAAAACTTGGCTCTCAAAGAAATTTCAACCATTGTACTGTTGATATTTGGCTCTGTGGACTAACGAGTTTGCCGAACATTGGCCTAAGCGAAGAGGTAAGAATGTATAAATGTGTCCTACTTATCCACAACAGCCAACTTCCCCACAACATGGACTCTCTACAGCAAAAGCCAGACACCAAGTCAGGGGCAGGGGAACAGACATCTCCGAAGTCACGGCTGTGAACCATGGATGACACTAGGGTCACTGGGACATTGCAATGGACTAATGGCTCTGGCTTCATCATTTGAACATCAGAACTATTTCCTTTTCAAAGAAAGAGACATTTTTACAAAGGACAACAGAGGAGGTGCCCCAGAGCAAAACAAGGGGACAGAACAACATGGTCTGTGCTGTTGCCATGACTGGGCTAAGTTCTGATGTTCCCAACTGAAGACTCTCGCGTTGTAAATCCAGGGCTGGCTGCCAGTTCCAATTGAGGGAGTCGGGGACAGTTTCCCACAGTAGTGCTCTGGCCTGAGGCCGTCTGTCTGACTTCTAGACAGCCCGTCCTTGAACATTTCGGGTGCCGAGCGCATTAGTGGTTCATACCAGAGATGGGATACTAGGAGCTGAGATACCAGACAAGAGAGGCATCTGGTAAAGGTAGATATTAGAACTTCCTGCCGGTCTTATTTGGTAAGGTCGATGAGTCCAAGGACCCAGATGGAGCACAGAAAAGTAGTGATCCCCCGAACACTTGGTCAACACAGAGCCAGGAGCTTTTACCAAGCACTTACCACTTTCTAGGAAGAGCAAGGAATATGGTGAATCGCAAGAGAGTAAACATGAAGGAAAAAATGGTCACGTATGTATCACAGGACTGTCTATGCCTTCCATATTTTTATTTGCAGACTTTAAACTGATAACCAGACTCGTACTTCCCATCTTGTCCAATTGACCAATACTCTGTCATCCTCCAAGAAGTGCTGTCTCTACAGATGCAAAATTGTAATGTTGGGATATTATGAATAAGTTGATGCCAAAAAATGAATCGATATGGATGAAATGAATACATTTCTTGAAAACCACAAGTTATTAACATCATTACAAGAAGAAACAGATACAAAAGCTAAAATTTAGAAACAGCCCAAGTGTACAACAGTAGATGAATGGATAAAAAAGCCATAGGACATTTACACCATGGAGTACTAGGCAGCAGTTTATAAAAGGGATCTCTTACCCTTTGGGACAGCATGGATGGACCTGGGGAGCATTTTGCTGAGTGAAATAAGCCAGTCAAAGAAAGACAAATATCACATGATCTCACTTATTTGTGGAATCTAATGAGCAAAATGAAATGACCAACAAAATAAGACCCAAAACAGGGAGGTCTAGAACAGACTGACACAACTCAGTGTGGGAGTTGGGGGATGAGAAGAGTAAACCAAAGAACTTATATACTTATATGCACAGCCCATGGACATAGGCCAGTGGTTGGCAAACTCATCAGTCTGCAGAGCCAAATATCAACAGTACAACAATTGAAATTTCTTTTGAGAGCCAATTTTTTCAACTTGAACTTGTTCTAACACCACTTCTTCAAAATAGACTCGCTCAGGCCGTGGTATTTTGTGGAAGAGCCACACTCAAGTGGCCAAAGGGCAGCATGTGGCTCATGAGCTGTGGTTTGCCGACCATTGATATAGGCAATAGGATGGTGAAAACCTGGGGCTGGGTGGATAGGGAGAAGGGGGGCAAAAAAAGGGGAGAAATGGGGTACATCTGTAATACTATCAACATTAAAATATATATATACATACATATATATATATATATATATATACACACATATATCTATATTTTTTAAAAAAAGAAACAAATAACTGTAAATAGATATGTTTTCTTTAAATATTAGAGCTATTAAATACTATTTAGATATTATAATTGATATAAGATGCTGCAGCTTACAAGATCTATTAGAATGCCTATTGATAAATAATTGGAAGGAAGTGCAAAGAAAACCACACTGTCCATTTAGTGATGTTTCATTTAGTTCTTTGGGGAGTAATTCTACTGTAGCGTACCTAGTTGGAAATATTTTTTTAAAAATAGAGCATTACTTCTAATATCACTTAAAGACTTAGTTAACCTTTTTATTATTAAATATAACAATAAATTACATTAAAAAGAAACCATAAACATATTTTATAAATAATAAATCATTTGAAAACCAAAAACATCAGTTATCCTATTTCTTCAAAAAGACCCCAAGAATGGTTCTTAGAGAGCTGTTTCATGCTTTTTGCTCTTTCACCGCTACCCTTGAACAGTTTGAGACCACAATTTTCAGACCCGCCTAATCCAAAAAATTAATAGTGAGGAATGAGTCCCCACTATTTCCTGTTGTTGTAAGGAAGGCTTTACTAGAGAGGATGGTATGAAGGGATCCATGAAAACAATTTGACTCTAAAAATATAATAGATAACACATATGTAGTTTATTCTAAGTTGCTTACTTTGTAGACTATTTCTACTCATGAATAATGAAGTAGAGAATGGCTACAAGTTTCCCTACAAAATGTTCCTAAAGGTTCCAAGTATTCCTGTCTCAGTAATGATGCCGCTGAAGGGGACATGAACTTGGATATGTGTAAACTGCCTCCGTTCCCTAACACACGGAATGAAGAGACACCACCTGAGAAGAATTAACGGAGGAGGGTATCCTATAGGTACCTGACAGCTGCTCTTTCCAAGACTGGAAAGTGCATCATTAAGGATGATAAATGACAAAGTTGAAGGACAAGAGGTGAAATTGGCAGGTTACCCTGGAATATGGTGATGAAATGTTATAATAGCACTTGGATTGCCTTCAGCTAGTCTGTGTGCAGAAATTTCTGACGCATCTGGTGTCAAATTATGGAATTTTATCTCTAAGAAGGAGCGATATTGAAAATGTACCTGGCTCCTACTGGCAGTGACAGGGACTTAAGAAGTCAGTAAATAAGCTGTTGAAGTTTGTCTTAATGCTAAACAGCACCATTATTTGGGATCTTTTGCAGACCCTCAATAAAAGCTATTTTTAAAAAATAAACAAACTTCTGTCAGACTCCCCATCAATAGCTATTGAATTTTTTATCCATTATTCTAGTCTACTGAGCCTTGTTGAAATCTTGCTTTTATAAATAACTCCAAAAGGCACATCATGACCCAGTTTCCTTATCTATAAAATGGGGATAATAATAATATCTAACTCAAAGGGTTCTGAATAGTGAATGAGTTAACGCATAAACAGTTTATAGTACGCTCTCAATATTTAAGATATTATTGTACAATAAATTGATTTAGGATCATGACAAACTCAAACCAAGAGAAAATGTAGTTTATTCTAAGTTGTTTATTATTATTTTCTACTCATGAATTTCTACTCATGAATAATGAAGTAGAGAATGGCTACAAGTTTCCCTACAAAATGTTCCTAAAAGTTCTAAGTATTCCAGCTACACACCTTTTTTCATGGAATAGTGGTCTGGCAATCGAAATTATTTGAGTTTACTATTTTTGCCAGTGACAGTCCATACCACGTGATACATTGCCAGCCAATCCAGTGGCTGGACCAACACTCGGTCCATCTCCTTCTATAGAGAATAAAATGTTAACAGTTCTTGTTATATGTGTTGCTTAAATCAAGGTGCCCTATGTATTCTCCTGAGATAATTAATAACCCCAATTCAAATATAAAATGGAATATATATAATATATATAACCTTTCCTCTGTGAATATCTGGAATACCAGAGACTTCACTCTCTTTCATAAAGGTTTTGATACTCTTCATGAATTCATTTTTCCTTTCGTTTTGATGAGTATGTTCTATGAGCTAGGCAATGGCTTATATATTTAAAAGAAATTGATGTTTATTATTGTCTTGGACTTATTTCAGTCTAAGGAAATACAGAGAATCGTTATAATTCTATGGAGAAATTATGACTAGGGCCATGCAAATCCAGAGGGTCATGTGAGATTTCCTCAAGGGTGTGACATGTACTTGGTCTTGAAGATGAGTGAACCCAAGAGAAAGGGGAGGGCATTCTAACAAGGAAGGTGTGTGTGTGAAAAGGACAGAGGTGTGTGAGATGTGCAACTGTTGAGACAAGGAAAGTAGTGGGACCTACAGGACTATTGGGAACTGGCAGGAAATGATGCTGGAGTGGTGGGTAAGGTTGACATAAATTACAATACTTAAGGAACAACACCGCAGAGTGCATGACTTAGTGCCTGATTCCTTGTTTAAAGACTGTGACATTAAAGAAGTTTAAGGTCAGAGATGGGAAAACTTAGAGAGACTTACAGGGCTATGTCCTTAACTCAAGACTCTTAACCTCTGAAGATCCCTCTTCTCTGGACAAAGGTCATGAGGAGGTCACCATGCTCCGACATGGGTCATGGGGAGTTGAAAGCTCTCATTCAACACCCTTGTGGGCGGTAGGACTGACTCTGACATTTCCTGTCCACACTGGTCGCCCTTAATGCAGGCAGTCCAACGTGAAAGTTGTTCACTCCTTCCCTGCAGAGGCAGAAATGAGTACAACTGTGCCTCATTGTACACCTGAGTTCTTTTGTTCTCCACACAATGAGAAAGAAAAACCAGTGAGAATCATTACTGATGCTAGAGTTATTGTTCAATTTCAACCCATTCTTAGCTCAGGCCTCACTTCTGCCTTGCAAAACTTTCTGTTTGAATCTCATAGTCCCCTTTTTTGAAATGATAAAATAAGGAAAATAAGATGCTCTTTTCAGAAATTTTAATTCAATAAATTTCCTAGGATCTGGCCATTACAAGATGGGACATTTTCCTGGAGTTCAAGCCAAGACTTCACTGAGGGATATTATATGAAAGGTCAAACTACATCACCAACCACACGCACCAATTCTCAACCCCACCTCCATCAGTCTTAAGAACCCGGGAAGTGTCTTACTTCTTAAGATTGTTGTTGTCACAAAAATCTTAATGGTCCTTTCCAATGGAAATGTACCTCCCAGGCCTAGTAACTGACCTATTTGGTTCCACCATAGATCATCATAATTTGACAGGGTCACTTATTTTAGAGTTTGATTGCCTTTCTTGCCTCCGGGTGGTGGTGGTGGGGGGAGGGTGGGGGGAGAAAGGGATTTGTGGCTGAAAGGGTTAAGTAGGTTTTATTATAATGTGCTCCCATTTCATTTCCCTCCCTTCAGCTCCTTCACAAAATGTTAATCTAATTGTGATACTATCACTTTGATGACAATATGACAAGACAGACAAATTTGATTTTATTCTCCACAGAGCAAAGCATATGCTGCTTGGGAGGTTTTGACAGAGAGAAGGACATAAAACAAATGGCGTTCATGAATATACAATTTTTATTGTACACAGTAGCAACATCCAAACTTGAGAGACGCGGTGGGTGAGACTGGGGCTTTCCTATTGAGATTAATGGGTATGCGAAGCGGTGCCAACGGAGAGTACTACCGGTTTATGTGAAAAATGTTGGTGTGGATACGAATAATTTTCTTCTCAAGATGAATGATACGCTAATGGCCGCGAGACATTTGTGCCCAGTAGCTGTCCAAAATAACTTTTTTTGTTGTTATTGTAAAATTGTAGAATCTTAACTGCAATGCTAGTCCTGCTTAGGTAAAGGTCAGGTTAGTGTTGTGGGTGGTAATAAAGCGAGGAGGAAATTGGTGTGTGGGGTCCCTTGTTGATAGCTTATGAACGGTTCCAAGATGAATTTTTGGGTAACTCTATTTCTCGTTTAATGTAATATAGCGAGGGAAGACGGCACACATTAACAAAACACAAATTAGATTTTTCCAAGTCAACACGCGTCTTCCGAAGGAATGGAGGGTTGTTGGGGAAAGGACAGTGTGAAGGTCAGAGTCACCATGCAGAAGCAGGAGTGGCTTGTTGTCAAGAAGAGAAGAGAAATGAGAAGTGCTGGGAAGTTCTCATGATTGGATTTGACTCATCGCAACACAAAAATCCAATAGGGGGTCCTGGCCTCTGTCTTGAAAAGCCTCCTCGGATATTAAGTGAGGTCCAACTCACCTTGCCTTAAGCCAGGATGGAAATGGTTGAATATCCTGGTTGCTAAACAGTAGTTTGGATCTTTATAGGATAATGACCTCAGAGAGACTCGGGTCAAATTTGAATCTCCAAGTTTCTTCTTAATTTTTCAAAGAATAAATATCCAAATGATAACATGAAATGCAAACACAGATTGTCAGACTCTAAAGACTTCAAATATGTGTACAAATATATGTGTGTGTGTGTGTACTCATTTCCTAACATTACAGACACATACATATACATATATACAGCATATATGTTTTTATTTCTTTTATAGAGGCAGGGAGAGGGAGAGAGAGATAGAAACATCAATGATGATAGAGAATCATTGATTGGCTGCCTCCTGCATGTCCACACTGGGGATCAAGCCCACAACCTGGGCATGTGTCCTGACCGGGAATCAAACCATGACTTCCTGGTTCATAGGTTGACGCTCAACCACTAAGCCATGCCAGCCGGGCATTCGTATTGTCGAGTGCAGAAGATGGTGGGCACATTGATGGTGTCCAGCATGTTGCTACCAACTGTGGCCACTGCGGTGTCATAATGCACAGAAGCTCTCTGACAACTGACAAGATGATAGACGGAAATGAAAGAGGAGGAGAGCTGAGAGGAGGCTGGCCTAGTGGCAGTTTACCTACTGCTAGTCAGACCACGGTGCTCTCAGGAGCTATAGAAAGAAAACTGTTCAATATTTTCCACTACAACTGGAAGCATTCTATCCATTTGATAACAATGGAGATTTTTTGCAAACACATTGAGGGTTCTCTGCTGCAAGGAATCCAAGTGTTCTCTGGGAAATCTGTTATGAAGCCCAAACCCACAGAGCAATCAACGGCCTCACTGGTTTTCTCAGTTTCCTGTGTGCCCAACTGCCTGCTCCTAAAAGCACACTCATTTCAAGAAACATGTGAACTACATTCTACAGTAGGAGACATTGTCCAGAACGTCCCTAGCCAGCATCATACAGGCAGCAGAAGTCCATCAGACGGCTACTGTGGCAGATGGCAGCTTTCTTGCAATCTAGTGACATATGGTCCATATTCTCAGTGGTGAGAGTGCTGGCCACCCCGTGGCCAGACCGCTGCACCAGCCAGTTCCCCTGGTCTCGGGTTCGGTTTGCACAGATCGCTATTCCTGGAACTTCTTGTTCTCTGAGTCTCCATTCAGAAACAACAGCGCAAGGGACTAATGTGTATTGTGCATCGCCCGCAAGGAATCACCAGGCTGGAGGCTTTCTCACATGTAACCTCACTAAGGTGTCCCAAGAGGTGCTCAGGGACCTAGGATCACATGTTGGTACTACTCAGGTCTCATTCCAACTCTTCAGATGCCACTGAAGGCAGACAGCCAACTAGGCCAACTAGGGCATTCCTCCATGTTTGTGCTGTGTGTGTTCTCTTTGCCAGAGAACACCCTCCATGCCCTCTCCGCCTCTCCAGGTTTTTAACTCCATCAGGGACCACTCCCAGACCTCCTCCTCCAGAGCCAATTTTAACTGAGGGCCCCTTCCCTCTCAAAGTGAGCTTTTCCTCTCAGATGCATCCATCTGTGAGTCTGTACCTTTTTGCTACCGGTGTGCTTGTGTATTACTTTAAATAAATAACTGTCTATATTTTTTTATAACCGTCCCTTTGGGTAGATTACAGTCAACTTATAGACCTAATTCTCTCTCTCTCTACAGACACATACACACACACACACACACACACACACACACACACACACACAGAGTGGTCAGATTATTATGATCTTTAAATGCATAATAATCTGGCCATTCAGTGTATATCCTATATAATAAAAGGCTAATATGCAAATTTCCCCCTCAACCAGGAGTTTGACCAGCAGGCAGGCCAGCCAACCGCCCATGTCCCCTCCCCTTGGGCAGGCTGGCTGGACCCCACCCATGCACGAATTCATGCACCGGGCCTCTAACACATACATACACACACACACACACACACACACACACACACACACACTGAGTGGCCAGATTATTATACATTCAGAGATCATAATAATCTGGCCAGTGTGTGTGTGTATGTGTGTGTGTGTGTGTGTGTGTTGTTTTTTAAAAAATTTATAGGGCGGCTCTTATAGTTTTCCATACTGAAATTATTCATTGAGTTGCATTATATGCCTGTGAAAGAAAATGTAGGTGGATTTATCTTGAGCATCAAGTTCCCATGACTCTAAATATGAGGACGATCTCCTGAACTTGGGTGGGAAGGATAATTCAGTTCATGCCTCGTTTTATTCAGTGGCTTCCTGTGTGGGGCTGCCTGGTTCATGAGGAGCCTCAGGAGGGTCATTGCTATTGTCTCATTTCCTTCTCTGCCCAGAGTGAGCCAAGAATCATCGAATGAATGATGCCATCCCTCCTCCATACATGACGTCATTCCTTCTCCAAGAAGGATGCTATGGTAATTCAAAAGTGCTTCCGACACTCAAGCCTGTTCAATCATGGCAAGACCAAGACTGTCAAGTCAGTCACTGGAATGAGTATTTACAATATAATACCTTCTAGAAAATGAATCAGCCTCATGTACTTTGGTCACAGCACCAAAAAAGACTTTCTTGGTCAATGGGATACGTACTCTCTTGAAATCAAATGCCCTATATCAGTGAGAGAGGGTGTCTTGGTGCAGACGGAGGGTGCTTAGCAAGGAAGAGCATCCTAGAGTTACAACCCCTAACTCCACTTGCTTTGGATCCATCACCCCTTTTGTGTGTGTGTGTTGGGGGGGGGGAAGGGTTAAGATGATAGCTCCCCCGTTTCTGCTCTACTCAATCTGGATGAAGCAGGGAAGTTGGAGCATCCCAGGGTTTGGGGCTGATTCGTGTCTCCAGCAAAGATTCTGGAATTCATTCTCATCTCATTTGCTGAGCGCTCTATCATTAAAGTGTCATTGAGAACTGACACCACTTAATTTTAGCAGCTTTCAATTCCCGTTTGCAGCAAGAATAGCTTTAAGTGGCGAGGAGTGCAAATGACAGAGAGAGGGATATTTTTACACCACACTCAGCATTTTATCAAACAAAGCAGCCCCCCGGGGAACGGAGGACAATACATTATAAAACCAAACTCTCTTCTGATCCCGGTAAATGGGTATTTAATCTTCCGATTGCAGGCATCCACTCTGATGAGCCTGTAATGAATATACTGGCAGGGACATTATCTGAGCTGTTGTGCTTTCCTACCTCCTTAAAATATCCTTGGTTTTTATTTTGGGTGTGGTCAAAATTAAAAATAAAAAAAAAGAAAAAGAAAGAAAGAAAGCTTCAGGGCTCAGCTGTCCCCTGCAGGCCACGACAGACCCTTTACCTCTCTGCAAATTACACAGCTCTGGAGATTTTTCCCCTATTAATTGCATAATTGCTTTTCCTGCCAAAGTAATTTGAACCCTTGGGGGTTAAGAAAATCACTTACTGTGAAATAGTGGCCATTTTTAACCCATTCGGCTGAAGTTTCTTTGCCTAATTAAATGTAAAATGGCTGTTTGCTGCTCATGGCATGTGGGTGTTTCAGATGCTATTCCCACCGCTTTGCATAGAAGCTTCGAGTCTTTAAACCTTGATAGACTGATTACACTGAGCTCTCTCCTATGTCCGGGCTCCTCGCATCCCTATTTTATACAGGAAGGAAATTTTATGTAATCACTGGCTGATCTCTAATATTTGTGTCTGTCTTTCCCTGCATGAGAAGAAATAAAGCCATCACCCATTAGAGGGGATATCCAGGCTTCTGGGAAAATACCCCATCTCAGAGGTGGGCTTTGAGAGCCGCTCGGTGGGTTTTTATTGAAGTCCGAGTTATTATTCCGTGTTATCAAGAACTGGGCCCGGGGGCTTAATGACTCCTCCAAGGTAACAACGGAAGTCAACTTCTGTAGTCCCAAATTATCCCTGCCTTTTCTGCCTCCTTGTTTCTTGTCTTAGCATAAGTCACATCCTTCTAGCATGAGCCATTCGTGAGAAGCCATTGAACCAAAGGGCTTTATGGTTTTCGCCACTAGATGTGATCTGGTGTTTTGAAAGATGTAAATTTTGCCCATAGCAAAGAAGAGACTTTAAGCACAGAAATCCATTCAACATAATTAAGAGCATACTGGGATGTGAGATCTGTGAGGTGGTTAGAATGACAAATTTGAGGCTTTACAGATGCAGAGACGGAGTATCAAAGAGATCCAGGCAACTTACTTGCCTGAGGTTTTACAGCTAAGGAGGGACCCGCGATGGGACTCAAGTCTTGGTTATTTTGATTCCAAGCGCATTGCCCGTTTGCTCGTGGCTGTGATTAAAGCTCCCAGTGACAGCCAGCTCTGCGCGGAGGGCTCATTACAGAGGATCCTGGCCAATATGGGCATCTGGCTTCCATCCTTACTTCTGGTGGCCACTATCCTCTTTTCTTATTGCTGAAGTTGACACAGGATGAGAGTAGAACTAGCCAATTACCCGTAGCAATGGAAATGTAAGGGGAAGGAAAATAAGTAACCCAAAGAGGAATGATCATACTGTTTTTTCTTTCTAAATATATTTTTATTGATTTCAGAGAGGAAGGGGAAGGGAGAGAGAAAGAAACATCAATGATGAGAGAGAATCATGGATCGGCTGCCTCCCACAGACCTCACACTGGGGATCAAGCCTGTATCCCAGGCATGTGTCCTGGACTGGAATCAAACCTTGGACCCTTCAGTCTGCAGGCGATGCTGTATCCACTGAGTCACCCCGACCTGGCTCATAATGTTTTGGACCGTGGGCATTTGTGGGGCCCTCTGAGACAAAGACGCCATGGAGAGGAACGTGGTGATAAGTCAGGGGTGTCTCCAACCCTTTGGTTCTTCACACCTGCAGCACGAAGCTTCCGGGAGCTTCAGCCTTGATTTGTTCATGCTTTCTGGGATGCCTCCTGGACCTTGCCACTCACCAGTGTCACATGGATCTCTTTCCTGTGGCATCGCAGCATGAAATGCTTTAGCGTAAACTGATGCTCAACCGGTCTGGGCTGCTCTTGCAGGCTACACTGGCCATCTGCCTGACTGTGATCAGAGGCCGTTGACAGAATGCACAGCAATGAGTCTAAAACTTAGGGTACTATATTGTGTGTTTGGAACATTGCACATGCACATAAACATTTCAAATTTAATTCTATTCTAGATGTTGACCTTGAGTAGTTTTAACAGTATTTTCCAAGAAATCTTTTCATGCCAATAATTGAACTAGAACTCCATTTTGACAATACAGGGTGTTCCCTAAATTTAGTATTTTATTTTCCATGATGATAAGGGAGCAAGTACCAGCAGACTGTCTTACGACATTGTCTCCCAAAAGAACCTGAAATCCCACAGCATGCCATGTATACATGTATGTCTATCGTCATGCAATTGATTTCAGAGAGGAAGGGAGAGGGAGAGAGAAAGAGAAACATCAATGATAAGAGAATCATTGATCAACTGCCTCCAGCACTTTCCCCAGTGGGGATCGAGCCCCTAACCCAGGCATGAATTGAACAGGAATCAAACCTGGGACCCTTCAGCCCATAGGCCAATGCTCTATCCATTGAGCCAAACCAGCTAGGGCTAATCTGCTAATCTTAAAAGCTTGAATAACAATCATCTGTTTCTCTAATGGCCTTTTATCCTTTGCATCATCCTTTGTAATTACTTGAACTCTATAGTGCGTGGGCATGTACTGATCCATATACCCGACTCATGCAACCTTCTTCTCTAAAAAGATGTCTACTTCTAAGGAAGCCATGAGAAGTTACAGGTAGAGTCTAAGTCAAGAGACAGAATGAGACAATAGGATTTCCAACCGAAACCCATTGTTTTAAGCAACTAAATCACCCAACCCCAAAAAATATAATAAAAAAGACTACTGAGGTGTCACTAAAATACAATTAGGCCACCAAAAGGGCTGATATTGCTGATGTCTTTCATCAAGTGATAGGACAATATGACGTATGCTTTGTCTCTTTTTTTTCTTGCATCTCTGACCCCTCCTCCTCCTTCACAAACTCACTGAATCAGGATATCACAATTCCCTCTGCTCCGTACTCAAGTCCTAGTTTTAATTCCTTTATCATGCTGCAGCTCATGGTTATTAGATTCCCCTTGGACCTTTATTCAAAAAGGCAATACATCAAATACACAACACGCCAAACTTCTCCGCATACGGGAAGAAAATGCGCTTCAGTGTTTGGAACATGATAGCATATCCTCATACATAAATATATTTGAAATCCAAGTGTCTCAGACCTTCTTTTAAAAAAAAGAAGCCAGAAAGTAGATCATGGTTGCACGGGGAGGTGCGGGAGGTGGGGGGAGGATCGGAGGGGAGGAGTGCGAACATTGAACTTTCCAAGATCAGTACTTAACATAAAAATTTCATCACAATCTTTATCATCTTGCAGCGGTTGCAGAAAAGACCTGGGCCCCCTCCACCTTTAACTTCCTAAAGTCGCCTCTTTTACCTTCAAATCTGATGAAGTGTCAAAGTCATTTACCAGTAATGAGTTCTGCTGCAAATTTTATTTTGCTTGGAATTTAATTAATGGGCCAAAGACTTTCCATTGTGATTTGAGCAAATGAATAATAAATCAAGAAAGGAGATTTGTCAGGGAAGGAACATCTGTTTCTTACAAGCGTTACAACATGACTACTGCTTGGTTGTGCATTACCGGCACAAAGACAGTAGGAGTCCTCGCCGGTGAAGCTCTCTTCATTTATTGCTCCAGTGAAGGTGAACCGAGAGCACTCTAATGGGCCTCTGGTGTTAATAAAAGCTTTGCGCTTCCCCAGTTCCCCTGTAGCCTCTTCCTTGAGGGTGCTGCTGTCCTTAGTACATGGTTTGTTGAGCCACGTCAGGATTCTGCAATGTCAGTACTTTATTGGATGATTAATAAGGGAAAGACAAATTCATAAGCAGAAACAATATGAAATTACCATCATATTAGTGTTCACTGTCATGCGTTTTATTTTGGAAAGGGGGGGGAGGGGCTGGTTTGTAAATGAGATCGTGATTGAAGTTAAGTGCTTTGACTTGCACTGTCAAAAAAGCAAAACTAGGTCACCCAACCTGATGGGCTTTGTCTAGTTAACCAATAACAGACTATGGAGAGGGGTGTGAGCTTTGTCATCATGCCAAGACATCCAGTGGATGGTTCAAGAGCGGAGAAGGCTTACTCTGACCCACCCATGTCTGCATTTGTGGGCAAGAACGAAGGAACAGCAGTGCTTCCTCTGCTGATTTTTGCTGGAACGAGATTTGCTCCTATCCACCAGAGAGGTTTCAGTGCCTCCTGGGTAGGAATAAATCACTTTATGAAAATTTGCATGGCAGGGCTCATGATGACCCTGGCTCTATGCATGGGTGCGAATGTCATGCGGAAATAACACCACGTCCTATGTGTCACCCTTTCAAAGAAAACCTTTTTGGAAGGTTGGGGTGATGATAAGGAGAATTTCCAATTTCATGATTTTTTTTAGATGTCTCTGCAATACACCTCAGAGGAATGTATCCCTGATGGATGGGGCCATTTCCATCATTGGGGTAACACAGGGCCCCCCAAACAATTCTCTCTAGCATCCTGCACAACATTGCTCTCTTTGATATGGCGTCCCTCATGCAATGTGTGTCTAAATAGCTCTACAGAGTGAAAGGAAAAGATGTCTCTATATAACTTTGGCAGTCTGTCTGTCTGTCTGTCTGTCTCCATCAGCTGTGGGAGAGAAGGCGCCCTGAAGGTAGAGAAAGGGGTTGTTTGGAGAATAGAGGGTGGACTGAGTCAATAAGACAGGCTGAGTTTGTTTCCAGTTTTCCATTTAGCTGAATCAAGAAGACAAATTTACACCTACAATTAGCACACTGAAGACCCCCTCACACTGACTGACAGTCTTTTTAAGACCCATAGAAATGGCGATGCCCATTTTAATTCTGAGTCACAGGAAATAAGAAAGACCTTCCCATTTGGATATACACACAATGGGGCCTCAGAAATTGGGAATCCACCCAGGCGTGGTCAGGAACAACACAATTAATCAAGGAAAAGGGAACAGGGTTATAAGCATATTATACATTTGTAGCTCCATCTTTCTTAATTGTCTAGGTGAATTATATGTTCAAGTGTAGGTAAGAGTTCTTATATTTTATGTTTGAGTGTTTGATATTCATTAAATGGCCAAGCTGAAGTGGTATATTAGTCACCTAATTCTGGATATTAATCTTTGGTGTAATATAGTTAAATTGTGTGTGTCTGTGTACCACGACATGTAGATACATGTATATAATACTAGTATGCCATGCAAATACACAGAACACTGAACTGGAAAACTACTTATTCATGGCTTTAGTAAAAGCATAAGGGAAATTTACTTCGACTTTAAAAGCTGGCTTTTGTTTAGTTTTACATTCATAAAGTTGACATGCATCTACTGGACACATTTTTGAAACCAATTTAAGATTTTCTTCTTAATATCCAAGAAACTGGTACATGACAGAATTGTAGAGCTCAGTAGAATATAGAAAATAGATGTACCAAAATGCATATTAAATGAATTAACAGACAAGTAAAAACCAACTACCTCCCTCAACTGATTGTGAAGAAAGGACATTTTGTTTCAATACTGTTCACATGGTCATCAAAATTGACCAACTCTCCTCAATTCCTGACTGCCCTCCCCCCCCCCCCCCCCCCCCCCCCCCCCGCCAATCTTTCTTATCCAGTTTTCTATCTCAGTTTGCTCATGTAAGCCCAGCCTTAAACTCGGTCTAGAGTTTCTATCGTTGAACATGGAGGACTTAAATGCCATTATTGATGATGTCATTTTCAATGCGATGCTACCAAAACAGCTCACTCATAAAACGCCTCATTTCTACTTAGTCTTTGCCGCTGGATGGTCCCCTTGGAGCACATATCAGAGTCACCTGAGGGACTTTCCAACACCTTCCCTCCATCCAAAGCTGGGGTGTTCTAACCCTCAGGTGAGCTGGGTTAGAAAATAAGTTGAAAGCAACCAATCCAATAAAAAGCCAAACATCTGGTCAATTATCAGCCATTTCCCATTATGATAGATATCATATGATTAACATTCAGATAACAGATTTTTTTGTTGTTAATCCAGTATTTGCCATAACTGAAGTGTTGCTTTAGACTCAATGGAGCTTGTGTTAAAGCTATTTCTTTTTATAGACATTCAGAAATGTTAACAGCCTAGCAGTCTTTTTTAAGTAACTATTTTAATGTTACTTAAAATTTAAAAATTAACAGTCCTCAAATGATAGAAAGGATATTGTTAAAAATGTCCATTTGCAAGTTTGTTTATTTGACATTTAGAAATGTTTTTCCAAGGAAAGAAAAGAGAATGGGAAAGAGAAAAGGGAAAAAGAAAGAAAATGAAAGAAAGCAAATAGAATAAAAGGTCACATTAATGAATGGGTGGTATACAGGACTCCATTGTACTTTTAAATTTTCTGTAAGCTTGAATTTTCCAAAGTAGAAGGTCAGTGGCCATTCATAATAAAAGCAAACAGAATAAAATAATTAGGAATAAATTAAGGAAGAGAAAGGCAAGAGTTGTAAACTGAAAACCACAAAACATTGTAGAAAGAAATTAAAGATCTAAATAGATGGACAATATCCTGTGTCATGGATTGAATGATTTAATATTGTAATTTCAACAATAATCCCCAAATCAGTGCACAGAGTCAATGAAATATCTATCAAAATTCTAACTGCCTTTATTGCAGAAATGGACCAACTGTCCTAAAATTCATATAGTAACAGAAAGATCCCAGATTAGCTCCAAAAAATCTAGAAAAAGAAGTTGTAGGCCTCACTGGTCCTTATTTCAAAATTACTACAAA
Source organism: Pipistrellus kuhlii (assembly GCF_014108245.1). NCBI lineage: Eukaryota > Metazoa > Chordata > Mammalia > Chiroptera > Vespertilionidae > Pipistrellus > Pipistrellus kuhlii. The sequence continues at coordinate 3,925,907 of NW_023425524.1, forward strand.
GCTTCAGTAATAATAAGGGTGTGGTACTGACATAAGGATAGACAGATCAATGGAAGAGAGACCAGAATTAAACCCATATGTCTACAGTCAACCGGTTTTGACAACATTGCCAAAGAATAGGCTTTTCAACAAATGGTGATAGGACACCTGGGTATTCACTTGCAAAAGCATGAACTTGAACCCCTACTTCATATTAATATGAAAATATTAATGCAAAATGAACCAGAGATCTATATGTAAGAGCTAAAATGATAATACTCAGAAGAAATCATGAGCATAAATCTTTGTGACCTTGGATCAGGCAACATTTTCTTGGTTATGACACCAACAACACACGCAACCAGGGAAAAAATACATACTTTTGACTTCATTAAAATTTAAAATGTTTCTGCATTAGAAGACAACATCAGAAAGTGAAAAGCAATTCACAGAATGGGAGAAGATATTTGTAAATCACATACCTGATAAAGTTCCAGTATCCAGAATATATAAGGAATTCTTACAACTCAAAAACAAAAAATGAAGGATGGTTGGGTAGGGGCTGGAAGGAGGGAAGGAAAGGATGGCGAATACATTGGAGATATCTGTAATACTAGCAAGAATAAAAAAAAATATATTAAAAAATAAAATGAAGGATCCATTTGAATATATGTTTCTCCAAGGAACACATATGAGTGGTCAAGAAGCACATGAAAAGATGCATACGTTGTTGAGGGAAACAGAGGGCAAAGACTAAAAAACAGACATGCACATTCACCTAACTAACCTGATCAACTGTGAACTCAAAGCTGAGGGTTAAGCTATTTTTTTGATGTCCCATGAGAAATAGAAGGGATACCGGACATGGTGGAAGCATTGTTCTTATTTTTAGTAAATGCTTGATTGACTGTTCAAATTCCTTAGAAGACAGACAAAATGGTTTTCCTTTTTTAAAATACCTTAGGGAAATAAGAGGAACGTATCAAAAACAGCAACAAGGAACAATTGATTCAGAGTTTCAGTGTCTTCTCATTGGCGCCCATGTATACACATTTGACATTGGTAAACCCATGTCTTCCCAATGAGAGCGTTCATAAAAACACATCACCACCACTCTGTTCCACTCCAGGTTTCCAGCCAAAATTAATTAGGGCCTAATCAAGAGAAGCACTCACCTTGACTTTCAATGAGCCACAGATAAATAATGAACTAAGTTTCAGTTGACAATAAAAGCGACTTCAAGAGAAAAGGAGTGCTAGGCTTAATACTTGGAGAATGGTCAACCATGCCCTGTGTCTTATTTTTCCTCTTGATATCCCTCTCTATAAAGTGTCATCACAGCCTTCTGACGTGTCAAGAGAGCATGGGCCTGAAATGCCACAAGGTTTAAACAAAGGCAAGTTTGGAGTCATATTTCTGTCTTTGAGGACAATTATTTTTATAACATATTTTTATTGATTTCAGAGAGGAAGGGAGAGGGCAAAAGAGATAAAAACATCAAAGATGAGAGAGAATCATTGATCGGCTGCCTCCTGCATGCCCCCTACTGAGGACTGAGCCCATGACCCGGGCATGTACCCTGACTGGGAATCAAACCGTGAACTCCTGGTTCATAGGTCGATGCTCAACCACTGAGCGACATCATCTGGAATTTGAGAACAATCTTATGTAAGATAACCCATCTCTTATAACAAACCATCTGCAGGAGCCACTGTGAGCACTGATCACCAGGAAGGATGAGCTATGGGACTGGACCTTCTCCCACTGAGATCTGATCACAGAATAAGCTTTTTCCCTCTGAACTCAAGAGAATACCTTCATACCCAAAGTAGCCAGTCTTACCTCCCTATTGCATGCATTTAATGGTGTTTTGTGCAACAGACTTTGATTTGAACGCAAAACAACTCTTAGTGCATTTTTAAATAACAATGCAAAACATTCACTTATCCCGGGAATTCTATACTGCCATGATCATACACCCCCAAAACTGAGTTAAAACTCACTTGTGTAGGTTAAGTTCACCAGGGGGCAAGTGTCATTGACTCCACAGGTCAAGACACATGACACAGACACAACTGGACTGAAGTGAGACATTGGTGGGTTTGAAATTATCATTTCTCTCTCAACCATGGCCTATTTGGAAGGGGATAAGAGTGCCCGGCAGACCTTTTGTTTGGTGCTTCTTATATATAGTAAAATACTGTAATTTAACAGCTTGCTGGGGGAACAAGGATTTGTTCCAGCTCCTGATTTAAATGTTTATGCTAATTGCTATTTATTGGCCCAGATGCAAATGATAGGTTGGCCAAAGTGAAATTTTATGACGAGCAAACTCCCCCCTTTTGTGCAAATTGAAAAAGTGAAACAAGAGGAGGATGAAATGAGCCGAAGATGGTCTTAATGGCCGCTTTTTAATGGGGAAGATAAAATTAAGACTGATTTACGTGGCCAACTCCCCTGTTTTCTCGTATCAGCTCATTTGGCAGGAAAAATGGAAAAGTAATTGTTCCTCTTTCAATGTGGGCCTCAAACCATTATTTATTGGCGGGAATTAATCGCTGTTTATCCTTCACTCACGTGGAAAGCGCTCCATCAGCATTATGAACCCGGCGACTCAACTAGTCCCTTGCAATTTAGTCGACAGCGGGCTCGGATGCTGATGAGGCATGCCTTAATTTTCTGGGCTGTGGGAGTTAATGAAGGCTCCTTCTGAGGTGGACATATTTGTATTTTTACAACATTAATAACAAAGACCCACACTTGCTCTTTGGCAGCAAAAATACTTTTTCAAAGGAGAAAAAAAAAAGAGGAGGAAAAATTATTGAAAGGATGATGCTTGGGTGGAAAAAAAAAATAACGGAAACGGTATCATGAAGTCAATTCCTTTGGACTTGCAAGCACGTCTCAGATTCTATGCGATGAACAGACACTTGATGGGGAAGGAGTGATAAATGGACCCGAGTGGTCCCGGGAGGGTCCTGCACATTGGTTAAGGCCAAATGAAGATGCTACTGGGGAAGCCGAATCTTTAAGAAGAATAACTTCTTTGTTCTTTTTGGCCTCCTCTCAGCGTTGCTCGATGCACGTCATCGGCAGCCTGTGGGTTTTCTGGGGCAGACTTTTCTGGATCAACTCCTGCTCTTCCTCGGGGGACCATCTGGAACTGATAGTCTGCTCTTCAGTTTCGTATCTTCCTCTTTCCAGGCAAGCAGTCAGTCCTCAAGCATCCATGGGCACCTTCTGCGCACAATAGGCCTCATTGGTCTCCGATTAGCACACAGGCCAGAGGACCCTCTGCATCTCCGAGGTGAGCATCCAAGGGCCAGGAGTCAGATTCCATTTCCGGAAAGCCTTGCTGGGGGCAGGTTCCAACTGCAGGCTCTTCAGAGACATCCGGAGTCTGCCTGTGTGCTCCTCTGGGTCCCTGGTCTGGCATTTTGCTGCCAAGATCCATCCTCTTACCCTTGCCTGACTGATTATATTCTAGGGATGCTGATCTGGGAGAATGGAAGCAAATGTTTTCATAAACCCCCAATTTCCACAGTGAGAATTTAAATGACCTTGCCACGTAATAGCTTAGCAGATGCTGTGAGCATAGATTCTAATGATAATTTTTTTTAACTTGGCTTTTCATTTCTTTCTGAATGACAGACAGCATATTTCCTTCGACTTCTTAATGATATTTATATGTAATAGAGCTGTGACTATATGCGCAGCTTTATATCCTTTTTTAAAGTTATTCATTCTTTCATTCAACAAGTATTTAAATGAGCACATGCTATGTTGTCAGATACTGTTCAGGCACTAGGGGGCAGAGTAGTGAACCAAACAGAGACAGTCCCTGCCTCCATGAGCCTGTACTATAGTGGACACTCAGCATTAGGAGGTGAAAATTCCCTATGTCCTTAAATTCTCCATATTTCTAATTATGAAGAGCCTCATGCCTGTACTCCTTAAGATAACAGTTTACTCCATTTTCTAAAAATGAAAGTCACTCGTTTGCTATTATAAATAACTAGAGGCCCAGTGCACAATATCAGTGCACTTAGGGAATGGGGCTCCCTCAGTCCAGCCTGCCACCCTCTTGCAATTCAGCACCCTCGGGGGATGTCCATCTGCTGTGGAGGCGGGAGAGGCTCCCGCTACCTGCACTCACCAGCCATGAGCCTTAGCTTCTGGCTGAACGATGCTCCCCTTGTGGGAGTGCACTGACCATCAGGGGGCAGCTCCTGCATTGAGTGTCTGCCCCCTGGTGGTCAGTGCACGTTATAGAACTGGTCATCCAGCCTTTTGGTCGATTTGCATATTAGCCTTTTATTATATAGGACTCAGTGATAGTCCTCTTTAGGCCTATTTGTTTTTGACATTTTAAAAAATTTCCCGAGGATATGCAGATGGACTGTGGTCTAATTTTTAGGTTCTCAACCTGATTCCCCACTGGGATCATGGCATCCCAGGCTTAATGATCAGCATGACCGCTAGGCCCCAGGCCATATGTGTTTCCAACTGTCAGGCGAAGTTTGCAATATTAACTTATGATCATGCAATGTCACTTTGATTTTTAATTGTATGCTTATCTCTTTATTATATTGTATTATATATTATATATATTTGTTCTATATATAATCTCAAATTTCTCTGGCTTTTACTATTATGATGCTGTAATAATAAAACCATTGCTGTCCTGTTGGTAGGGTTCCCATAGGTGCTGGGCTCAGTCTCTCATTCTGCTAGAATTCATACATTTTGCAAGTGAAAAGATAAAAGGAAAAAAAATACTGTGTTTATTTCAACTGTCGCTAACCTCCCCTCAGAAGAATTTTCTCAAGCAATATTGCAATATTGATTTTAGAATCCATATTATGGATTTTTATATACTGATGTTGTCTTTAAACTAGTTTATTGACTCTCCATTAGCACTTAAGTGTATTAAAAAATAAACAAACAAAATCAATTTATTAATTCATTGGATGTTAAAAAAAATTCATTTTAAAATAAGATTCCTTCTAATAGATACAAAAGGATAATCCCTAAGATTTGGATTTAGGTGGAGGTGGTAGTGTGTGTGCATGTGGAGAACTAGAGAAGTTATTGCCTGGTGAAGAGAGTTGGAATCTAGTATCTTTAGAATTATTTTCTATAGAAAGATTGTACAATAACCTAATTTTTCAAAAATTGAGGCATCTTAAAATTAAAAAAAAAATCGGAGATAAAGTAACCATTTGGACTTAAAAATTTAGTCTAAATACAGTAATAAAACTTTGGATATCCATGTAGCAATGAGCCACTAAATCCAGTTTTGAGCTTCCTGGCCGCCAGAACAAAAAGGGAAAATATATAGTTCTTACTGGTCTAATGACATATACAATTTCATTCAAAAAATCTTCCTCTGGCAGTTTTATGGGATGCAACAACAAAAAAACAAAACAAAAAAGAAACAAAACTTTTACATTAAAATGGATGTTTTTTTTTGTTTTGTTTTGTTTTTTTTTTGTTTTTTTTGTGTGTGTGTGTGTGTGTGTTTTAAATCTGAATGATTTCCAGAATCTTTCCAGACTTTCTATTCCATCCTGCTTTTTTATTTTCTTAATTGCTTCTCTTGTTTGTTTGTTTTTCCTTTATAATTTGGCATTTCTTGGATGACTTTACAAATAACTTATTGAGGAACACTTATTAATGACATATAAATTTCAGGTGTACAACATCATAATTTGACATTCAAGTAAGTAGGTAGATATGAGCAGTGCAAAGAAATTTGAGCATTTCCAGTGGCTCTCTTCACAAGACAGCCCAATTTGGGATCCTTGGATGCATATCACCCCTCTTGCTGCCCTTGGGAGCTGAGTCTCTCACCAGGTGGCTCAGTGCTTTGCACCGGATAGGCGCTCAGGACACAAATGCCGAATGACTGAATTTCTGGACCACGTAATGGAGTCTTGATGTTGGGATTCATTAGAGACATTAGTCACCAGGCCAACTTCAGCGAACCATCCCGGGGGACTTCCTGAATCATCCCTACCTAATGACGAAAGGCCAAGTACACCGTAATAGTGCTTAATATCTCCCTAGGCCGGGTACATTGCCAAGAGACAGGGACACAGCCCTCCAGGGAATTTTGAGATGTCCTTGATGGCTGTGCGTTGGACACAGGTGTCTCCAGGCTTTTAGCAACTGCATTCTGACGTATGAAAAAACGCCCATGTGGATGAAAAATCCATCACTCCGTGGGTTTTAATGGGAGCAGGACCTGTGGAGGGAAAGCACCTAAGGGACTACAGTGGGAGGCAAAAGCTGGGGCCACCTTAAGACCCGAGGCAAATAAACTTCAGCGAGAACACTCACTTCGAGACACGCCCACCCGTCATCTGTCCTCTGCACAAGGACAAGAAACGCGTGCAGGGTCTCTCTGTGAGTCTGCTGGTTGCATCTATCCCAAAGTGGGCATTGCACTGACTTGCTAGGAATTGCTTCCTTTCTGAATGTTAAAAATAATGTTATTTTTTGTTTAGCGTGGGGCACCTGTGATGGAGGTGGTCAGCTGTTATTTGCAAACTATAGAGAGAAGATAGATGTGATACAGACCCTAAGAATTAGAAAATACCATGTGGGAACAAGAATTATACTAATGTCCCATTTCCAGGAAAGAAAGCGAAAAACTAAGGCAGTCATTTCTTTTAAATGATGTTTTCCAGAAAAATGATCTAGAACTATCTTGTGATTTTAGGATTGAATATTTCAAGTCCTTAGTCTTGCTAGTATAAATATAGATAATAATCAGGCTACTCAGTATTTTTGTGTGTGTGTGTGTGTGTGTGTGTGTATAATATACTATTATATATGACCTTTTTTAAGTGGCCTTTTTCACTTAGCGTAATGTTTCCAAAGTTCCTCTATGTTGTAGCATATATCAGTACATTCATTCCTTTTTATGGCCTAATAATATTCCATTGTGTGGATATATAGTTGACCTTCCAACAACACTGGTTTGAACTACACCGGTCCACTTATACAGAGATTTTTTTTTTTTTCAACAAATACTGTAAATGTTGACTTTACTAGTGATTTCAAGTTGAACCCCAATTTTAGAAATATTAAGAGATGCATTTTAGAAGCAAATAAACATAGCCCGTTTGTTTCACTTTTCAGCTCAGGAGATCCCACTAGAAAATCAAGAAGCATTTAAAACATGTGCTTCATGCGGTGTGATTTCTCATGTCACATCGAGATGACAACAAGGGTCTTCCAGGATAATACAGGTGACCACAGTCCTCTTTAATCTCCCTTGGATATTTACCCAACAGAGCCTCAGTGGTAGGTAGAGAGAGGTGTGCAGACCCATAGCAATCATTCTTGTCCTTCAGACAATCAGGGCTTCCAGTTTTGTGTGCTTTCAAACGAACGCATGTTGGTCTCATAAGCACAACAGCCAGAGGCAGGAATGAGCACAACCACCAACAGCACTGACATTCCTGGGGAAATGACAATATATGGTTTCCTACGTGGCTTTCCCCTACTTACGTTCTTGGTTATCAGCTCTCTTGCTTTCATAGTTGGTGATTTATTTCATTTAGGAAAAAAGTCAATAGATGGGGCAAAGTTTTCATCCTATAATTATACCGGGAACAGAGAGAGAACCCGTTTAGTCTTTTATATATTTCCATTTCATCCAATGACTTAGGAACCTAAAGCCTAAAGTAGTAGACCCTTTGGAGTATAAAACATCTGAAAAGTCCAGTGGAGTTTTCTAAAAGTGCCCACCCCTCCCTCCTGCCTGTCTCCGATGCAGGAGATGCTCTTGTTAATCTCCTTTAAGGTCCTATTCACGTAATGAAAATGCCTAGCTGCATAATTGCTTTGAGCCTATTGCTATTCGAAATGGAAAATATAATAATCTAATGGTATTGTCTCCCTAAACGAATGAGCATTGCAGGAGTGGCTGTTGGTGCCACCCATGTGATCCAGAGAGGTTAATGCAGTTAAAGTTATTTCACAGTCCATTAAGGAGCTTACGGTGACCTCGCGACCTTTGCGCCAACAACACAGAATCCATTATCATCACAATGGAGGGGCTGTGGGTTCGGCTGACTTGACAATGGGCCCCGGGAAATCCCAAGTTAGTACTTAGTTTAAAAAAAAAAAAATGCACTTTTCTTTCTGCTTCTTGGGTATGGCTATTAATATGCCCTCCTGTAATTTGTAACATTAACATTGCGGCAGGAATAGAAAAGGACATTGAAATGAAGATGTCAAATCTGCTGACTGCGTTAGATGCCTGGGAATATTGGCGAGGCATTGAAGTAGGAGATATCTCCCCGCAAAATCAAGATGAACAGAGTGGAGGAACTCGGGGAAATGAATGATAAATTATCACAGGTTGCAAAGTTCACTTGGGCAAATAATAGCTTTCCTCCAGGTTCAATGTTACAACCTCTTCTGAGATGTAGTATAGGATTGAGAGAGAAACAAACACTCTGAATGCTACAGGAGGAATGTTAGAAATAGCATTCGTTAGAACGTCATGAAAATACTGACTTTATCAGAAATCAAATTTCAGAGAAATCTGACCTGCCACCAATTTTCAAGAACATCACAGCATGACAAAATAATGTCATTCTACAGATACCAATCGTTTATCTTTCTTCTGTATGCAATTTGGTGAAAGACATCCCTGTCACTCACATTTAGAAACCAGATTTAAGGCAAGAGGTTAAAATATAAAGACTCCCCCCGCACCAAACACTGGTTGACATGAAAGTGTTAATTAGCATTTTTGTCCTCTAAAATGAACTTGACTGCACAACAGTCTTCTTTGGAGAAACAAGCAGTGTGGAATTTAAAATTAGATGCTGCGGTGCTTTGTATCAACAGAAAAGAAATCGCAGATCAAAGGATCCCCATGCCAAACAAAAACAGCAAAATTAAACAAGATTGTTTGTAGATATTAAAGGTGAAATTGTAAACATAGGCCATAGAAGAACCAGCATATTCCTACAACCCAAAAGGGGACACATTTCCAAATAATGTAAGGAAAGCATTTAAAGGTGATTAAAGAATCCAGTAGGAGGTTGCAAAGATAATGACTACTGTTGGTAGTTAACACAACTTACTTCATTTAAACACAATAAGATTTCAGCACTTATTACAGCTCCAAATGCCTGTAATATAACCACACCAAGAGGGAAGTCGAGCTCACAAGCTAATTTTCAGGAGCACACTGGGGTGATGTCTTTTTATGGTTTTCTATCTGAGCAAATAATTGAAAAAGAAAAAAGAAAAAGCATCACCCACTTCCAATGAGTCTAAAGAATATAACGTGATCAAAGAGTATTTCCTAAACACAGCATTACTTGAGACTCATTGTATCCAATCATTCAAAGAATATATCAGATTTAGTTTTTGAAACTGGTGTGAAAACAATCTGAATGCCCATAAGAAGTATTTAATCATTTATCATTAAAGAAGTTTTCAGAAGCTGTAGTCACTAGATATTAAACCTACAAGGGAGCTGTTGCTATAAGGAAACTTAATAGTATTTCAGCTTTTGAATTTTTCTTAAATTCTTGAATAGGAAAATCCAACCAGGAAATAATTTACAAAGCAAAAATGGACAGATACGACACTTTCGTTACCTGCTCTAATTCATCAACCTGAAGTGTTTGGCAAGTTATTCGCAGTGGTTGGAGGATGTAGTTTTAACTTAAGGTCTGAAAGTTGTGTCTTTAGTTTTCCTTGCTCTGTAAATAAATATTTGTCTCAGGGATTTAGCTAATTTTCACTGTTACATAAAACATCTTTTTGTAAAGCATTTCACTCTTGGAATGAGCCAGGATTCCAGACAAGAAGAGGAAAGGAGCAGAATGAAAAATTGGCACTTAGCAAAGCAACCACAATCAAATGAATTAAAAAGAGCATCTATTTTAAAGGTGAAGCGATAACACAAAGTCATCGCAGGCCAGGATTTCATGTGAACGAACTATGTCTAATTTGGATGGGGTCCTAGGAAAGAATAGAGAAATGAATTTCCACAATTTGCCTAGTAGGATATAAAATTTTTTTTCAAATGCATTTAGACAGACAAGGCCAACAAGTGACATAGCGATAGCACCGTTAGGGTCAGCTTTCTCCTACTGGAGAAATGTTCTGGATAGAATTAGCATTATTGCTGTCAGCCTCATCCGAAACTGGAGATTCAAGCACCACTTTTGTGTTTAACTTTTCTTAGAATAATGCTGGCTCGGGTGGTTCAGAGCTATCCCAGTAAGCAATAACAACAGGGGGAAAAGCCACCCTCTAAACTGTCAGGGTATAAAAGGAAGCTCTTAGGAATGGACCATGTGAGGGAGCTAATTTGCTCATTGAAGATGCCTCTGTGACTGCAGACTCAGTCACCCCTCAGAGGCTGGCGGAAAGTGCGAAAGTGGAAAACGAGGCTCCAACCTGTGTCTCAGACTCCAGCAGCCAGAAATAAACAGGCTCTTGGCTGAAGACGTCAGTGTGGCTGCGAAATTGATACCCCTCCTTGGCCGAGTCCCAGACAATATGTTGCCTTTCCGGGCCTGATCAACATGATGGATGCGATCTGTGAATCCAGGGGGGGGGGGGGGGGTGCGGGGAGGGGGGAGTGCTCCCCTCCCATCACACCCACTGTCCTCCACGGAGAGGCAGCTGTGGACACACGAACTCTATAAGCTTCCTCCCTCCCCGTCCCCTTAGAGCACTGACATTCCGGAAGGAGAAAAAGGGGGCAAGACAGACACAGGAGGGACTCGCTCCTGAAAGAGAGAAAGGAAAGGAGAGACGAGCTATCGATTGAGACCTAGGTGGCAGCAACTGAGCAGTGTATTGCCTTCCAAAGAGAATTCAGACTTCACTTGTGGTGTCAAAACAAACTCTCTGAATAGGTGCCATGTTTTTTCCTCTTCTAAAAATACAGATTTTTTTTTCTGCTTCAATCTAATAGTGGTGATCGGAATCTACATCCCTGTTTCTTTTTTGTTCATTTCCCTCTTCAAGTTTGATGTCTGCATCATGTATGTTAAAGTTATGGTAATCTGTCCCCAAAATAACACATGAAGATGAAAGCAACCACACACAACAACACACAAGCAGTAACTGGCTAGAACATGACCAGTTATGCCCGAATACATTTTTATGGCATAAATAACAAATGCAGCAGGGGTTCTAAAAACAGGAAACTTGACTCATGGCCTGTTCTTGAGGTTCTTGGGTCATTTCTCAGTGTTTTAAAGTCAGGCAGCACTTTTGTGTTCTTGGTCACTAGCGGGCAGGAAAATGGTCTTTTGGAGGGGGATTATCCTAGTAATACTTTGCTCTCCTAATGAAAAAGTAAAACTAAGTTCCGGTAATTCAGGGTTAGGATCAAAACTAAAGTTTTCAGGGCCATGGTCACCAGGATCTCAGGGATATTTTTTCTCTTCCTCCAGTGGGTATTGTTGACTAGAGGAGCTCTCCTTACTGGTCATTAGTAGATGTCTTTACAGTCCTATTAACAGGCACTCATTGCGGAGTCTTTCTGGGTGACTGTCCCACTTAACAGTCTCCATAGAGTGTGCTCTGAGAGATTTTGCATTCTGATATGGGGGGCGGGAGATGGGGGGAGGGGGAGGGACCTTCGCTGGGTGCTTACAGACACTGCCTCACGCCCAGCAGCTGAACGTGGCGTGTGTTGCCAAATCCCTCTTTGCCCTTCACGGGAAGCCCATATTGACTGCTTCAGAGACTCTTTGTGGGAGCTATTATTTTCAAATTGTTTCCCAACTTATGCTGCAATTGAAAACTGGACAGCTTTCCAATGGGCCTCACATTCCCATTGATTACCAATATAGCTTCTCAGAATTAAGAATATCAGGCTATTCTCTCGCCGGGAGTCTTGTCGACTCTGGGTGGCTTTCATTTAAATATCGCCGTCCAGTAGGTCCCCGACTCTCGGTTAAGATAACGTACGAGGAGGTCAATTAGATTTATTATCTCTTCTCTGGACTCTATGGTAGATATGAAACATGAAAATGAAACAACCCAGGGACGTGATGTTCCCTTCATGTCAAGGTCTCCCAGGAGCAGTCGCTGAGCTTAGTTTCTGCTGCATCAGACTGTCTCAAGGTGTGTGATGTTCACATTAAGGCGAGGCCATTGCAATGATCAAATGGCTAATATGTTTTCTGAATAAATGCATTCTAACACTGTTGGGTTATCAGATCAAATCAATACATATTTATTGAGTGATTACTATGTATAAGGCGCTGGGCTCAGCCCTGGAAGAGGGGACGGGGTGTGCCTTTTAGACCTTGTCTTCAGTTCTCAGAATATGCTCCTTCAAAAGGGAAATCAACAGGAAAGAGGGAAAGAATCACATGACTCATCTAAGCTGTTTCTGAGGGGTTTAAAAATCATTCTGGGACATCCTCAGTGGTCCTGGGATCAGTCAGAGTTGTCACCATTTTCCAATGGGACAATACTTTTTTCAAGGTCACATAGCAAGACAGACGCACTTCATAATTCTTCAAACCATGATGTTCCTTGTGAAAAGAAATTGGGCTGACCATCTCCCCCAAACCTCCAAATGGCAAGTCAGACTAACTTGTCAAGCTCTGAATTAAGCGACGGGTGAAACCATGGAATCAAAGGGGTAATGGAACTTAGATTTTATTCATCCTGCCCCCAAATAACTAAGAATAATGAGCTGGTTTCCCTCTCCTCGGCCCTGGCTTTGTTTTGGTACCAGTTATGTTGACCTCAGTTCTCAGTGCAGTCGGCAGTTTAACATTATGGCACAGACAATCCCTATTTCACCAGCATGAACTTGCTGTCAGATGGCCTACAATTTCAGTGCCGAAAGACTCCTCATTGAACACAATCCTTATACATCCACCCGAGGAAAGGGCCACAGGAGCTGGGACCCTCTTCCACCTTCCAAACCCCAGCACACACCAACCCAGAAGCTAGATTTTGGCCTGAAGGCAAGATTGACACACTCGTTTATCCTTCTAGCATGTTGAAAACTTTTCATCGCAAGATATCTGCCACAATTTCTTTTTATATCTGCCGCAAAAGCTCATTGCCTTTAATAAAGTGCCTCCTGGAGTGCCGATGGCTTCTATTCCTGTCTTTAAGGAAAAAAGCCAACTTCTTCTCTTTCCTAAGCATGTCACATCGAGCTAGACTGGCAAATGGATTGAAAAAATGCCAACCTGGCGCTTGAGTGAATCTCTGATGACAAAGTTGTTGTAGCGTCTTCAAGGTTTTCTCTTTGTTTGTGTGACGCTTGGTGATCTTTCCCGCAATCTGTTTTGTCTGCAGCGGCTGACATATATCAGGGGGCCTGGCTTGGTTAGATTGATTGGAACCTCAACTTAGCCATTTCCTTGCAGAACCGTTACTTCCCATCTCAGCCTCCCTCCTTTTCCCCTCCCCCCCCCCCCCCTAATGATGTGACATTTGTCCTGCAGATGAATGACTGGGCTTGATTGCTCCTCTCCTGGCAAGCATGCACACCTCACTCCAGCGCCATTAATATTCTATATGGATGCCCGTGTCACAGATATGCATTTGGGGTCCCAAATCAGGATGGGAGGGTGGGGTGTGTGTGTGAGGAGGGGGTGGAGGAATCCAGCCGATTGATGATCTGGAATGCGAGAGAATCAAAAGGAGGTGATCAAATTTATATTCATGTCCTAACCTATCTTCTTATTACCGATTTTTGCTCATTTTGATGCTTAAGCGTTTTGCTGCCTGGGGCTAGAAAAGGAAAAGGAAAGAAAAAGAGAAAAGCAATAAAGAAAAAAAGGAAACATTATGTTACCTTGTTTATTTATTCCATTTCTGACCACAGTGTCCTTTGCTAAGTGGTTCACTGTTCCTTTTTTTTTTTTTTTTTTTTTTAATATATATATATATATATATATATATATATATATATATATATATATATTTTTTTTTTTTTTTTTTTTAACAGAGATTAAGGGAGAGGGAGAGAGAGCCAGAAACATCAATGAGAGAGAATCATCAATCAACTGCCTCCAACACACCTGGCACTGGGGATGTGCCTGCAACCAAGGTACATGCCCTTGAAAAGAATCGAACCTGGGACCTCTCAGTCCGCAGGCTGATGCTCTATCCACTAAGTCAAACTGGTTAGGGCCTTCCTCACTCTTCAGTCAGAATGAGCACCTTCTGGTATTTGTTATAAAACAACAAAGATACTTAAAGATACTTTCCAAGACAGAGGTCACGCTAAATGTCTAGATCTCGTCTTTAAAATAGGAAAGGGGGAAAAAGCCAGCATGGCACAAGAGGATGGGAATTGAGTTGTGCTTGGGATAGCAAGTGATTATTGTTAATGCACTTAGAGATAAATTAATTTTCCCCCAGTTTTGTTCGTAATTTTTGTAAATGTCTTTTAATGTTTTAAATGTTAATTTTGTTATGAAGCCAGTATATTTAGATTAGGGAATTAAACCAAATTAATTTCAATGCCCAAGATTCTTAATTGCCAATCACAGAAGTCTCCACTCACCCACTTTACAATTAGCCCTAATTATAGGGTTATCACATGTTTATTTAGTTATTCAAAGCTTCTTGTGCTTTGAAGTATAAAACAATACAAGGAGATTTTAAACTGTGGCTAAGAAAAAAATTAGAAAATTATGGTGGTCACAAAGTTATTCTGTGAAGTAACTAAGCCATTATCTACCTACTGAAATTCCTTATGCTCAATGAACCTATCAATAAAGAAAGATAAATATTTAAGTTTCAATATAATGATATTGTATGTAAAATAAAATAAGGACATGGCCCATCAACCTGTATTACTGGCCATAACTACTTATTTATTGCACTATCATGAAATTGGAGAGCAACTTTCTCCATGTCCCCCTCTTGACATTCCCAAGTGGATGGCTCGGGTCAGGAAAGGAAAAATACTGAGACATGGGAAATATAAGGAAATAGAAAAATTGGTGGCATTCATAGGAGAGATAAGGAATCCTAATTGTATGAGGAAAACAGCCAAATAGATTATCTTGAACCACAAGGAAGAGTATTTTATCCTCTCTAACATAGATAAGAGCTTGGGAGGTGATAGGGAGATATATGTCATGGAGGAAGGAGGGGAAACTGGGAAAATCCTCAGATGACCTCCTTCCATGGAGTGCGTGTTGGGGGTGAAAGAGAGTACAGTGTGTTTAGAAATGAGTTGAAGACTTAAGGCTTAAGTCTGTGGACCTGGCTGAGGTTTATACAATGAGTTCCTAGTGAATCCAGCCAGCACACTTGCAGATTTGATCTGTCATCGGTGATGGATCGAATGAAAAGACAAAAAGATTTTGAGTAGGTTCAATGTGTGTGTAGAGATGGTCCATAGCCCTCAAGAGGCATACATTTGGTGTCAAGTGCTGGTGATGGAAGAATTGAAATGGTGTCTGAGAGCCAAACCAGGGAAGAAAGTAAAGGTAGGAGGTACCTGCAGGATCTGAGAATAGAGAAAGTTAAAAGACTGGAGGACAAAGAGCTGGTTCATGGCAAGCTCCTGGTAAAACAACCTGCTCTTGCTAAAAGAGGCGAATTTCAGAACTCGTAACTGGGGAGGTGGGCTTCTCCCCTATGGGTGGTATGATTGCTGGGATGAAGCTCTTCATATTGGGCCCCTTTTCCATTGGAAAGCATGCCTGGGGGTGAGGGCTTGGTAGAAGCATAAGATTCTGGTAGCTATTCTAGGCACTTCTTATTTTAGTTTTAGTTACTGACTTGCAATAAATACATATCCCCTAAGAATAAACAGAACTAGACCCACATTCACAATTCACACTACTGAATCCCATGTGGTCACATTCCATGTTTTGCGAAGCCAATTTTGTTCTTCTCATTCACTAGGCCAGGAAAGCCACTGGGATTATTTCACAGGCCATGGACCTAGGTCTTATTTAGCTCTGCATTCCTGATGCTTAGCACAGTCTCAGATATTGAAGAAACATTTGATAAAGGCCTGATGGACAAAGGATGGAGTGAATGAATGAAGTGATGAGAGTGAAGATACAGTAGGAAAAAAATCTAAGTCATGTTGGGAGAAAGTGTAGAAATGTAGATGAGTTGAATGAATGGCATGAGGATGAGGATGAGGAAAAGGTGGTCTAACTAAATGACATTAATTCTTCCAAGGAGGACGCATTGTTGAATTATGTTTATGAAGGAATCATGGGCAAGAAGAAGAATCCAGCCCCCCCCCCCCCCCCGGTAGCATGAAAAGGGGGCACACACTGTAACTAGAAATGAAGTGTTACTGGGGAACAGCCATGAACAGTTTAAGTCCTTCAAGGAGGGATGATACACGGCAACACCGCGCACCTATTAAAAGCATGTGACATTTTCCTTGGTGCTTGGCAAGGCATATATTTTAAAGTTTGCTTGAGAGCTGCTTGGATCTTTCAAGAAGTCTGTGGGAAGATTAACGCGTATTTAGTATTTCTTACAGAAATAATCTTTCAATCGTGTGCTTTAAATGGCTACCGTACGCATAACATGATTGAGAATTCTGATCTCCTGTGGAGAGTTCCAAAGTCCAGTTTTGATTAATCAGAGAATTGGTTTAATCATTCGTGGCAAGGAATAATGAATGAATGCAGCTGGAAACTAGGCCGAGCCCTGAGCCAGGGCTGCTTCAGCCTCTGCTAGGCTCCTCACGTACTGTACCATGTTATGTTCAAGTAGAATAGAATTATGTGTAGGCTCTGAGATAAAAAATAACCACTGTTATAGAGAGTAGATGTGGGGAAACATAGCAATCATTGGGTTGTAATTTTTTTACCCAATGAAAGAAGAAAATGGGAAATCGGGGCAGAATGCCAGAAGATTGGTTCATGTGTGGGTGGAACTGGATGTAGATAATGAAACTAAGAGATTTCCTAAAGATCAAACGTGAGCTGTAGCAAGCTCACCACTCACTGGTCACCATTCTTTATATGTTTTTGTTTTGTTTTGTTTTTAAGAATTTTTAAAAATACATATTTTATTGATTTTTTTTTTTTTTTTTTTTTTTTTTTTTTTTTTTTTACAGAGAGGGAGAGGAATAGAGAGTTAGAAACATTGATGAGAGAGAAACGTCGATCTGCTGCCTCCTGCGCACCTCCTACTGAGGATGTGTCCACAAGCAAGGTACATGTCCTTGTCTGGAATCAAACCTGGGACCTTTCAGTTTGCAGGCCAATGCTCTATCCATTGAGCTAAGCTGGGTAAGGGCTCTTTCTGAGTTTTTTTTTTTAACTTGTAATTCTCCAAGATGCAAGATCAAGGCTGTTCTCCCACTCCTGCAGCCTTCTATCAGACCTGGGAGGTTACTAAGTGATCACTGAAGTCTAATACCAACTCCTTTCAACAGGGTAAAGACTTACCAGAGGGCATCAAACACACTAAACAACAGAACTCAAATGACCTCATAAAGGACTCAGAAAGCAGATATTCTTTGTTCTAGCTAAGAAGCTGCCATGTTCCTAACAGGTCTCTCAGGTTTTAGGGGATTTAGGGGGGGAGAAACAACACAAAAAACAAACAAACAGAATTCCTGAGAAACTGGGATAAGTCATTATTTTGGAAGGGAAGTTTCACCCAAATAAATTTCAACTATCAGATCCTGGCGACTTGCAGCAAAAATGAACACCAAACAAGGTCTATACCAGGGGTCGGCAAACTTCGGTTTGAGAGCCATATGCAGCTCTTTGGCCCCTTGAATGTGGCTCTTCTACAAAATACCACAGCCTGGGTGAGTCTATTTTGAAGAAATGGCGTTAGAAGAAGTTTTAAAAAAGTGGCTCTCAAAAGAAATTTCAGTCATTGTACTGTTGATATTTGGCTCTGTTGACTAAGGAGTTTGCCAACCACTGTCCTAGTCCTTTAAAAAAAAAAAAAAAAAAAAAAGGTTGTTTCCTGTGATGGGGCACATTTGTAGAAAGAGAAGACAGGAAATCAATGCTTACGGAAGGAATGCAATGATCAAAGTGGGCTTTACCTTAAGCATGTTGTTTCCTTCCATTTGATCTCCAAGGCAATAGACCCTCTTTCTTTCTTCTCATTGACCACAGTCCCTGGAATGGTCCAGCCTGCACGTTGCTCTGGCTCCTGCCTTTGGATCCTCACTCTGAGTATAGCCTGAACCTAGGGTTCTGACCTAAGGTGGGGGCCAATCCCACCCCTTACAGAGCATTCTGATGTCACAGTGATGGGGGAAGGGGTCACGATAGAGCATTTACCATTCACTGGCCCAAGGTTAGTTGTAGTGAAGTAGCCATCTGTTTACATGCTTGGTTTTGGCATAAGGCCTTGACATCATGGACTTGATATTACTCATCTTTGTTCTTCCAGCACCTAGCTCAACAGGTGATGGTTGAATGAATGAGGAAATAAATGAAAGAGGAAAAACAAGAAGTGTGTATATGTTGAAACACGGACAGTGCTGCATGGAACCAATGGCTTCTTGCAAATTTACTCGGTTATCTGTAAGATTGGAGGGGCAATCATGAATTGAAGATGTAGAGGAGCCACAAACCTATGAATGCTGAGGAACCATGTTTTCCCATAACCGTGCGGATGTATGTACTTAAGAGAATGGCGGCGCTTTGGACAATGTTGGGGATGGTCGGAAGTAGCCAAGGAAATAAGGGCCTTATGAAAATCAAAAGGCTCTCGAGCCCCCCTTTTCAAGAAAATCTATTTTCTTAGATGGTGAAAATGAGAACGTGCCTCCGTGACCACAGACAGAAGCAGCCTGTTCAGAAGCTTAAAAGCAGCAGCTCAAAAGCCGACCTTCCTGCAAGCTCATTTCTGGTGGAATTTCTGTAATTTCCTCTGGAAACTCCAGCTGTTCCACAGCACGCAGCTAATGTAAGTGTAAATGCCATTAAATAGGAGCTAACCATTAGAATATTTTTAAAAATAGGGCGAGCATCTGATGTTTTAATCAAATAATTTGCTAATCACCCAGTATGGTGTGGCTTTTCAATTCGACTCTCAGTTTACTCAGTCCTCCCTGAGATCTGCCCTCCTCCTCTTCCTCCTCCTCCTCCCTCTCCCTGTCCTCCATCTCCCTGTCCTCCATCTCCCTGTCCCCCCTCTCCTTGTCCCCCCTCTCCCTGTCCCCCCTCTCCCTGTCCCCCCTCTCCCTGTCCCCCCTCTCCCTGTCCCCCCTCTCCCTGTCCCCCCTCTCCCTGTCCCCCCTCTCCCTGTCCCCCCTCTCCCTGTCCCCCCTCTCCCTGTCCCCCCTCTTCCTTCTCCTCTCCTTCCTCCTTCTCCTCCCCCTTCCCCTCCTCTTTTCTTTTCCTCCTCCTCCTCTTCCTCCTCCTTTTTCCCCCTCCTCCTCCTTCTCCTTTCCTCCTCCTCTCCTCTTACTCCTTCTCCTATTCCTTCTCCTTTTCCTCCTCCTCCTCGTTTCCCTCTTCCTCCTCCTCCTACTCTTCCACCTCTGCAGCCAACCAGCCCTTATTTTCCTTTGGAATGTTCCTGGGACCTCACATTAAGGAGTGCTTTAGTCCAAGTTACCGAGATGATCAAGAAAAATTAAGGCCCTAATAACAGCAAAATTGTAAGAAATTTCGACAAAATGACTCTCCGCATCACAGATTTTGTTTACCGGTGGGTAATTAATTCTCCACATATGCTGGGAACATCTGTTGCCGTGACCCGCCATCGGAGCTGCGGAATGACTGCTGCGTGGTTTCCCTGCAGGTCATTAGCACGGCTCCGAACGCAGCACCTTCCTCCTGCCCTCAGCCCGGCCACTTCCTCCTGTGCCCGGCGCCTCTGCAGGTAAATCCCTCCCAGTGCGATGCTCTCCCCACCTGTGGGCATTTCTGGCCACCCCCCCTCTTCTCGCCCCACCGAGCTGAAAGCAAGAGGAGATCGCAGCTGTTTGCAGGGGGGGAGGGGGAGAGGACATGGGAGGGGGGGGGGGGTCAGGTGCAGGAGAAAGTCTGCGCTGCCCACTGGGCTGCCTCGCTCCACCTTCACGCTGACTGGGATCCCACAGAAATCTGGATGTTTCCCCACGTATGGCTTCCCAGTATAACTGGAGAGAAATTGGCCTCCGGTTGCCAAGAGGCCTTGTCTGGGCAGAAAGTAAAGATGGCAGAGGACGTCTGAGAAGGGGCTTTGGCAGGGCTTAGGAGATGCCATTCGTTGCTTGGCAGTAGGGCCATTGATGCAAAGGGGAAGGAGGCTTGTGGAGAAGGGAGAACCTGCCTGAGGCCAGCCTGCTCCCCCTCTACCCCCCCTACCCCCCCACTCCCCAGCAGCTGTAGGGGCCAGAGTAGCCTGGAAAAGCAGAGATGAAAAATTGCAGAGCCACAGGAATTTTGAAAGTATGATGGTGACAGGAGAAGGGACTGTTGGCTACTGACGGTGAATTGGAAAACTGGCGCAGTTTTACACCCTCCCTCCCTCTGTGCCCTAACATAGCACATGGCACATGTTCATGTTCGTTTACCTGCCTGTTCCCACATCAGCACCATGAAGTTCTTAAGGATAGGGAATCTGCTCACTCCTTCTAGTATCTAGCATCTTACTCCGCTAGCTGTCACAGAGCAAACGCTCATGAGTGTGTGATGAGTGAATGCACTGGTGTCACCTTCCTTTCACTACAATCCTGCAATAGGACGTTGTCATTTCCATTCAGGAAACGGAGGCTTGGAGGTCTGAAGTTGCCCTGCGTGCCAGCTCAGCCGTGTCTGTGCCCAGCATCTGTTCTTCCCCAACTGCAATGGTGTCCATGACCAGAGCTGTTTCCCAAGAAGCTTGGGTGATGTTCTCCCAGAATGAGAAATATGGACAGTATCTCATTAAATGATGAAGTAAGACTTATTTAAACATTTTTTTTTTCAAAAGGCACGTATAGCGGTGAAAAGCGTAGATCTGAGAGTCTTGCCTGGCTTTCGTTCCCCGATTCTGCCATCGTCACAGGCAAGTACTTGACCTCGTGGAGCCATAGTGTCCTCCTCCCCCTGGGAAACGCGGATGCTAGCAGTTTCCTGGGGCTAGGATTACTGTGAGGTCCACACAGACAATGCATGAAAAGCATGGACCACACATGCTCAGTCAACTGTGTGGAAGAAGGACCTTTCTCCTGTGTGCGTTTTAGTAATTGCGGTAAACACACGTCTTACACAACAAGCCCTAAGTGACATAGTCATGGTGGACGCGTTGGGTCAAAACAGCGGGGACAAAGGCTGCCCAATAGGAAGAGTATTCTCTCTTTACCAGAAAATAAGAAAACCTGGTGTGTAGCTGATGCTTATTCCTCAGGACAGCGAGGCACTGGTGGAGAGACTGCAAGAAAATGAAGGGTCCCCCTTTTCCAGGGCAGACGGGCCCCTCTGCTCCCCCATATCCCGCCAGGACCAGGCACCAGTCACTATCCACCAAAACTGGAGGAGCTCCCATCTGTCGGCCAAGGGAAGAGCTCCACCTAGGACCACTGTGTAGACTCAGAGTGCAAGGATGCCTGGTGGCGAGAAAGGGAAGAGGGGGAGACACAGGGATTGGGGAGACGGCGGGAGACATTTACCAGAAACCCTCCACTTTCAAAGTCCTGGTTTCTGGAGCCCATCTAAGGTCAGCAGAGATTCCCAACCTGGGTTTTGTTCAGACCGAGAGCCGCTCTAACCTCCTTCCATCAGAGAGCCATTCAACAAATGAAACCTCTATTCAACAATTGCTTTAGAATAGGGGTGTCGAACTCAATCAGAGAAGGGGCCAAAATCTAAAATCCAGCCTAAATCGCGGGCCGAATGGTTTACTTAACAGTCATAAACTGTCATTGTGATGGAAACGCAGTGGAGTGCAGTGATGACAGCGCGGTGCGGGCCACATTGCAAGGCCTGGCGGGACGGATTTGGCCCGCGGGCCTTGTGTTTGACACATGTGCTTTAGAGTAAAAGAACAACATATTCATGAATACACACTTTAAAAAAAAAGAAATGAACCAAAACATAGGATCCTGGCTTACCTTGAAGACATGGTCGCCAAGCTGTAAACGAACTAAGTGGTTGTCAGATATTCTTTTTAATTGACCAAATATTGCAAAAATGCCTCTTCAAAATCGTCCAGGAAAAAAGACTGTTATAGCCTGCACTGTGTGTTCATGGTGAACTTGTCCTGTCCCTGTCTCACACTAAGTTTCTTACCTTATTTTCCAGTAGCAGTCTTGTCCACGCTGATTCAGGGTGGTTCTTCTCTTCGGATTGTTCATCCTGTTTTCCTCGTGTGCTCCATCCAGTCAGGAGCTCCTGTTAGCGCCATCTTCACAACGTACCTACTCTTACTTCCTTGGACCCAGCCCCACGTGATCACTTCTAACCTTTGACATTGTCTCCCCCAACTAGAATGTAAGTATCTTTGGTGATGAAATTTTGTCTGTGTTGTCACGAAGTGAATATGTAATAAATGTTTGTTGAGTAAATGAATGAGCGGCGGCAGACTCACCTTTGTGCTTCATGTCTTCATCCTGAGGCATGGAACAGCTGTGACGAGGTCAAAGGGTCACTGGGGAAATTAAATGAGATAAGATACATGTAAGGCACTTAGAATCTACCTTGTGTAC
Source organism: Pipistrellus kuhlii (assembly GCF_014108245.1). Taxonomy (NCBI): domain Eukaryota; kingdom Metazoa; phylum Chordata; class Mammalia; order Chiroptera; family Vespertilionidae; genus Pipistrellus; species Pipistrellus kuhlii. The sequence goes on from NW_023425524.1 coordinate 3,948,483, forward strand.
AGTAAATATGAAAACAATATTTTCATTATTATACACATTTGAGTATATTATGGAATCAGCCTCCTTAAAAATTATTTTTTGGGAGTTGTGTACGTTCCATGGGAAATACATGATTCAACCTTTTACCTTAATTTCGTGATTTAACCTTTTACCTTCATTTCATGAATAAGAAAACTGAGGTGCAGAGGTATGCAGAAATGTAATTGGGGTTACAGAGTTGGTGTTCTAAGCCTATGGGCTTCTAATGTTTAGTCATGCCAAACCCCATGTGAGATGGGAAAAGAGAAGGGGCAGGTGTCAGAAAGACACTGTCTCAGAAACTTCTGTGATTGGCTCTGAAGGCAACTTGGCACCTCCCCTGTCGACATCTGGGATATGACGTGGGTCTGGCTCCCACAAGTCTCCTCCCTCCCATGTGTTTTGGTCCTGAATGCGCTGGAAATTTTTTAGTTTGTGTTGAAACCAGGGAAGGAGAGAATGCAATGGTGAAGGAGAGAACTATCCCTTCCAAATGCTGGTGACATGGTGACAGGCACATTAAAAAAAAGAAAAGAAAAACCCAACCCAAAGCCGATACGGATGTAGTTGCTATGATAAATCACTTTTTAATCAGTCATAATTTCGCATTAAGTGCTGAATAAAGGCCCTTTGTTTCATACTTAAGCTGTCAGCAAGGACCATCAGGAGGGCAGACTCGTGCCTGTCCGGGGAGCAGAGAAAAAAAATCAATACTATTTTTAATTAAAGGCCGCACAGCCCAGCCTGGAGACAAGCAAATCTTCTTGTCAGTTCATCTCCCCTTTAAACTCGTTCTCAAGTTCAGTGCTGATGTTAAGAGGCAGCCAAAGGCAGGAATAGTGACGCAAATGCTTGGGTTTGGGTGGGTGGGGGGTGGAGGGAGGCAAGGAGGCCCTAGGAATGTGTCTTTTACTCAGCCAGGCCCCAAGGGACAATATAGGGGAGGATGAAAGGCAGACACTGGCTTAGGCTACAGACATGACCTGTTCACTCGCAGAAAACAGAATCAGAGGACAGTCAGACAGACACTTTTGGGAGTCCTTTTTCTTTTTACAGTTCAGCAGGGAGCAGCTTTAAAATGTTCCCTTTCGCCGAAACCGGTTTGGCTCAGTGGTAGAGCGTCGGTCTGCAGACTGAAAGGTCCCGGGTTCGATTCCGGTCAAGGGCATGTACCTTGGTTGCGGGCACATCCCCTGTAGGGGGTGTGCAAGAGGCAGCCGGTTGATGTTTCTCTCTCGATGTTTCTAGCTCTCTATCTCTCTCCCTTCATCCCTGTAAAAAGTCAATAAAGTATGTTTAAAAAAAAAAATGTTCTCTTTCCATGTCATGTTTTATTACTTTAGATGGTCTCCCTTTGCAGAGCAAGTATCCAGCAAGACAGTCTTTTTTTTTTTTTTTTTTTTTAAATCCTCACCCAAGGATATTTTTCCATTGATTTTTAGAGAGAATGGAAGAGATGAAAAAAAAACAAAAAAAAACAAAAAAAAAAACAGAGAAAAACACTGTTGTGAGAGAAATACATCAACTGGTTGCCTTCTGCATAAGCCCCGACCAGGCCCTGGGCTGGGAGGAGGAGCATCCCTCCACTGCATGGGATAATGCCCAACCAATTGAGCCACACCAGCCAGAGCTAATTGCCTATTCTTGCACATAGAACCTCCACTCTCTCCAAATCACAATATTCACTGTTTATTAATCCTTTCCCATAGTTCTTTGCCACATTTTTACGCATTCCTCAGATCCTTCCCTATTCAAATCCTACCCCCTTCCAAGTTCATTCTTCCCCCCCTTCCAAGTTCATTCTTCCCCCTTGTACAAACGTGGATTAAGAAATTGCAGTACCGCTGAACAGCCTTGAGAAATGGTTATATCTACCATTAACACCAGTTATTTGAAGATAGACCACACAAATGCTCAATTCCCATTTAGTCTACCATTTTTCTTTAACTTGTATTCTATTCTCTTTTGTATTGCTCTTAGCAACGACACAAAGCCGATTATCACTGTATGTCTATTGATCTGTAGCTGAATGGATTGCATGGAACCCCAGAAGGGCCTTTGACCCAAGAGGTGATTGGATCAACTCCAATTATCTTCACAAAGTTGGGTGAAGGGATTGGGCGAAGGGGGTTACAATCTGTGAGGGAGACAAGGGGGCAAATGCATGTGACCACTGGAAAGAATTATATGCCACTACTGGTGTGTAAGGTGTGTTTTAGTAATAATTACCTAATGAAATAAGACCTACTTGTAGGTTAAAAAACTCTGCTTAGTGGATTTCTTACAACCTTTCTTCTGCAATTACAGGATAAACAAAAAAGGAGTTACAGAGGATGTGGAGAGTAACTGTCCCCTAACTTGGTAAAACTCAGCTGGTTTGATTTTCTGATGAACACCAGCTCTACAGGGAAAGGCATTTAAAAAATATATATTTTATTGATTTTTTACAGAGAGGAAGGGAGAAGGATAGAGAGTTAGACACATTGATGAGAGAAACATCGATCAGCTGCCTCCTGCACAGTCCCTACTGGGGATGTGCCCACAACCAAGGTACATGCCCTTGACCGGAATCAAACCTGAGACCCTTCAGTCTGCAGGCCAAAGCTCTATCCACTGAGCCACACCAGTTCCTGCAGGAATTTATTGCAGATGCCACCGAGTTATTTCCCACTTGATTAAAAGTTCTTTGGAGAGCAGGGCTAGGTTATTCACTTTTTAAAACAGATATTTTTTTTTTAGAACCGTTTTTGATTTACAGAAACCCAGAGACCACAGATAGTGCAGAGAATTCCCAGATAACCAAACACCCAGTTTTCCCTCTTCCTAACATCTTATTGTGGGATGGTTCATTTGCCACCAAGAATGGACCAATCTTAATACCTTATCATTAACCTAAGCCCATACTTTTTTTTTTTTTAATATTTTTTATTGATTTTGTACAGAGAGAAAAGGAGAAAGATAGAGAGTTAGAAACATCGATGAGAGAGAGTCATCGATCAGCTGTCTCTTGCACACCCCCTACTGGGGATATGCCCGCAACCAAGGTACATGCCCTTGACCGGAATAGAACCCGGGACCCTTCAGTCCCCAAGCCGACGCTCTATCCATTGAGCCAAACCGGTTTCGGCCTAAGCCCATACTTTTAAGTCCTCAATTTTACCTGCTGCTCCTTCTCTCTCCAGGGCCCCAGGACAGCACTGGTTATTACTCCTCCTGTGTCCCTAGGTTCCCTGAGCCTGTGACCGTCTCTCAGATGGTCTTGATTTGCACTGACCTTGGCAGTATTGAGAAGTTCTGGTCAGGACTCTGTAGGATTTCCACCAGTCAGAATTTATGTTGCCCTCACAGTGAGGTGGGGGCTCTGGGTTTGTAGGAGAAGGATCACGGGGCGAAGTACCACTCTCATCACCTCCTATCAAGGGTACATACTGTCAACATGTCACTATCAACATTGACATTGTAGCTCAGTTGGCCAAGGGAATGTATGTCAGGTTCTCCATGGGGAAAGCGGTCTCCTCACCTCCCCCCAATTCCCTTCCCTTTTCCTGTTTTCTTTGGAAGGAAGTCACTATGCACAAGCCAGACTTAAAGGGGTGGAGAGTGTATGCTCCAAGTCTTGATGAGGGCGGATCTCCATAAGTTATTTGGAATTCTGCTACACAGAATGTTAATATCAGAATGGACTTCTGGATATTTAGATATTTATTTCATGCCTTGGGTTACAATCCTGCAGTACTTTGTTTGGTGCCAAGTTGCTCCAGCTTTGACCATTGGGGTCTCTTGGCTACTGTATCCTTTTGATAGGTCCCATTAATTTGTCGTCTTGAGCATTTCTGTACTTTCTCCCAGTATCTCAATGAACCATTTGTTAAACGAATGGAGTATGTGTTGAATTAAGGAGCAGCTTATTTTGCTATCATATTTACCCACAGTTCAACTTGCAAAAACCATAAAGCCTCTGGCTGTGGTTTCTCTCTAGTAAAGAAACTCACTCCCCCTCATTATTTAGGGTCCCCCTCCTGAACATTTCTCCCTCTGCAGTTCAGTTATTGATAAGAAGTCTAGCCAAAACTGGTTTGGCTCAGTGGATAGAGCGTCAGCCTGCAGACTGAAAGGTCCCAGGTTCGATTCTGGTCAAGGGCATGGACCTTGGTTGTGGGCACATCCCCAGTAGGGGGTGTGCAAGAGGCAGCTGATTGATGATTCTCTCTCATCAATGTTTCTAACTCTCTATCCCTCTCTCTTCCTCTCTGTAAATATCAATAATATATATATATATATATATATATATTTTTTTTTTTTTTTTTAAAGAAGTCTTAGAGGCATTTCAACAACACTGTTGTGTATTTGCCGAATTCCGAGGGCCTTCTGAAATTTAAAGAGCATAAAAGTAAAACTCTCAGAGCTCAAATGACTGCATAGCCCAGTGGGACATAGGAGCCTGGTTTTCTGCCTCTCACTTTGGGCCTCTCTCTTCCAGCTGCCACGGCCAAGGCCAATGTAAAACAAGACGCTGACCTGGCAGTGTCAACAGCCAGTGGAGGCCAGCAGGAGCCTGGGCAGGTGCAACGGGCAGGTGCCTCGAGTCAACACAGTTTACTCCCCTGCTCTCCCCCCTCCTGTCTGGCTTCAGACAATGCATTTCTAGGAGTTTCTGCCTTTTGATCTCCTCTCTGATCTAATGCAATTGTCCACCGGCAGAAGCGCTGTGAGGTGCAGAATAGAGTAATGAGGCTAATCTGATTTGCCCTCTACCCCCTCCCTTAAGATCTACATGTCTTTATTGTATTAGGTTCCTAATGAGATTCTCTGTCTGCACCAGGCAAGGGACCTGGGGAACTGTGGGAGCCATGGGGGAGGGGGTCCGTCTCAGGAGACATCACCCCATTTAAATCTTGTCTTTAGTGGGCACGAACCTGCCTGCCCTTGAGTCATAAGGGGACCCTATGTCCCTTCTTGGGCCATCTCATCGCCACTGCCACAGAGAGGTACAGGCGAGTCAGGTGTGGGCTTTTAATTCTTTGGGAAGTAACGGGACTAAAGGTTAGTTCATGGAAAGAGACTCAAGTAACATATTAAGCCTCAAGTCACGTTTCCGAACCAGATCTGCTCTTGTGCGGAAGGGCTTGCTTTTTTATTTTGCCATCAGCGGCTGGTAGAAAGTGAGCAACAAAAACAACGTTTCATTGTTGTTGTTTTTTTTACAGAGAAGAGAGAGAAACATCGATGAAGGAGAAACATCCATCAGCTGCCTCCTGCACACCTCCCACTGGGGATGTGCCCCAAACCAAGGTACATGCCCTTGACCAGGATTGAACCTGGGACCCTTTAGTCTGCAGACTGACGCTCTATCCACTGAGCCAAACCTGTTAGGTCCAAGAATAACAACCCTCCCGAGGCACCAGGTTCCCTGAATCATGGCCATTGCCCTGAGGTGGTTCCATGGATTCTAGAAATGTCCTGGTCTAAATTTGGCTGGCTGGGGGCCCTTTAAGAGAGCCATACACTGAAACGGACCCTGGAGAATCCCATCCATTTCAATACAAGACTCATTCATTTCCTCCTCGTTCCCCATCACCCAGGAGAGAGTTGCATCATTTCACCAACATCCATTTATCCAGCCTCCTTATATTCCAGAACTTTTCAGTGTTACCGACCTCTCCCTCCCCATTTTCCAGATCCAACACGTTGCACACACCTGTCTCTCATAACACGCACCAGGAACCCTGTGATAGGATTTTGCCTTTTTTTTTTTCTTCCAAAAAACTGCTTTTGAACCGACGGGGGCCTTTGCTGAGACCTCTGACGTCACGACCACCATGCACTTATTTATGCAGTTTGCTGAGTTATTTTAAGAGCAGGCAGGGGACAGGGCAAACACCCGTAACTTACAATTCGCAAGTTTCTTGTGGTCGGCAAACTCACTAGTCAACAGAGCCAAATATCAACAGGACAACGATCGAAATTTCTTTGGAGAGCCACATTTTTTAAACTTACCGTATTTTTCGGACCATAAGACGCACTTTTTCCCCCCCCAGAAGTGGGGGGAAAAAGTCCCTGCATCTTATGGTCCAAATATAGCCTACACATATACTTTTAAAAAAAAGTTTTTTTACTTGCCCGGCTCTGTGTGGTCTCTGTGTGCTTGCCCGGCTCTAAAATGGTTCTAAATGCTGCTGTTTACTTTACAGGGTTGATTACATGTGTTTATGACTGTGATGTTGGGTTTTAATGCACATAAAATATTTTAGGACACTATTTGTTTCAGAATCTTTTTTTCTTCATTTCCCTTCTTAAAAACTGGTGCGTCTTATGGTCCGGAGCGTCTTATGGTCCGAAAAATACGGTAAACGATAGAAGTAGGTACATTGTGATGAACTTAATGAGGGTACTCCTAATTAAAGCTGGCCTTTGCTAAAAACTCAAGGTGCCAAAGAGCCGCATGTGGCTCTTGAGCCGCAGTTTGCTGACCACTGCTCTAACAGGAAAGGGGTTTTGATGGTTTCAGAAAAGCGAGGAGAGAGAGAGAGAGAGAGAGAGAGAGAGAGAGAGAGAGAGAGAGAGAGAGAGAGAGAGAGAGAGAAGGAGGGAGGGAGGGAGAGAGAAAGGGGGGAGAGAGGAAGGGGGAGAGGGAGGGGGAGAGGAGGGGGAAGGGGAGAGGGAGGGGGAGAGAGGGAAGGAGAGAAGGAGAAGAGAGGGAGAGAGGGAGGGAGGGAGAGAGAGAAAGAAGAAGGGAAAGAGAGGGAGGGAGAGAAGGAGAAAGAGAGGAGAGAGGGACGGAGGGAAAAAGGGAGGGAGAGAGGGAGACTACTACCCAAAGACCCTGTGACCGGGAACATTGCTCCATTTGGCTAGGCTTCCTCGGATCCTGAAATCACAGAGGAAAGAAAAGGAGGAGATTGGCACACCCCCCCCCCCAGACCTTTCTGGGGGGAAAGGGCAGCTTATATCCACTCTAAGGCCTCTGAGAGGAACCTCTCAGCTTTGGCCGGACTCTCAGTGGACAGGTGTCCGTGTCAGGGAAGCGCCATACATAATTCACCAGGAGAGAGCCCCCGACTTAGGGGGGAGGCTGAATTACCTGTCACTTCCAGCCAAGGGGTTCCCTCCGGGTCAAGGTGGAAAGCTCTGGGAAACTCGGCCCAGGCAGGACGAGGAGGAGCCGTATTTAAATGTCAGCAATGCTTCCCAGCTGTTGGAAATGCAGGCTGGCTGCTCGCCTGCCTCTCTACAAGGCCAATTACCATGAGGCGAGCCAGGTTGCTTGCCTTAATGATCAGAGAGCACTTGGCTTGTTTATGCAAAATCAATGGATCCTGAGAGCCTCACCGCCTTTCTGGGCCGGGGGGCCTGGAGTGGACCATCACAGCGTACAGTGAGCACACACACTCCTCCTCTGACCCAGGAGAGAACATGGGGGGGAGGGGGTCCCAGGCAGACTCGGACCGCGTAGCTAGCTCAGTTTATGCAGGGCAGGTGCCATCTGGCTGTCATTAGCTGCTGATCACGCTTCTCTCCTTGATGGACTCGTGAGGGATCGACAGGTGAGGTGGAGCCGGATATACTGCTCCGGAGCCAGGGAACGGGGGAGAGGTTTTGGGGGAACCTGATTGAGGTGACACACACGGATTTATCATCTTTAGGTTTATCACCTGAATTTGTATCAGGAGCTTTGTTTGTGAAACAATCGGATACAAAACAAAAAAAAGTAACATGAAACACAGACCCACCATACAAATGGGTTTGGGGTTGCGGGTGTGGGGAGAAAGAACACTCTCCCTTTAAGAGATCTTTTCTTTTTTGTCGTTTTATTTTGTTAATCTTCACCCAAGGATATTTTTCCATTGATTTTTATTATTATTATTATTATTATTATTATTATTATTATTATTTAGGGAGAGTAGAAAAGAGAGAGAAAGACAGAGAGAAACATCGATGTGAGAGAAACATATCAATTGGTTGCCTCCTGAATGAGCCCTGACCAGGACCCCAGGTCCAGGGAGGGGCCTGCAACCGAGGTACATATCCTTGGTCGGAATCAAACCCCAGACCCTTTGGTCTGTAAGCCAGTGCTCTATCCACTGAGTGACAACGGCCAGGGCAAGAGATAATTCCTAATTTGAATACTGAGAGCAGTGAGAGAAGGCTAGTTGTATAGTAATTTTAACTCCTCTGTCATTTTACAAGTTCTTCACAGTTATGAAGCACATTTGTAGTTTCATAAGTTGTATATTTTAAGGGTGAATCCCTTAGATTTCTGAGATGTTTGCATAGAGAAGACTGTTTTCTTATATTAAAACACTTTAATTGAATGTGTTAGTCAAATGAATACAATCAAAATTCAGGATCAGCTCTGTGGTATCTGAGAAATGCATTGTTTGGTAATGCTTTTTTGCTTGGGAAAACCAGCTGAATGGGGTTCCATCGCTCTAAAACCACCTGTGTGCTGAAGACACCCAATTTCTATCTCCTCCTGGGACGCCTCTCCTGAACCCCAGGCTCACAGAGCCAACTGTCTACGGCTTGGACATCCACATTTTAAGAACAATGGAAAAGTGAATTTGTATTTGGAACTCCTGATTTCCTCTCCCAATCCTGTCCTTCCAACAGCCTTCCTCATCAGCGATAAAACAAGTCCATCTTCCCAAGTGATCAACCCCAGGACGTTGACTTCTCTCTCCTCTCACGCCCTCCATCCCCTCTGTTTTCTTTAATTCCAGAAACACTCAGGATGCAATCACTTTGCACCAACTCAACCACTACTGCCCTGGTGCAAGCCACCTCCATCTCTCCACGGGCTGCTGTGTTCTCCTGATTGGGTTCCCTCTCCCCTCCCTTCCCCCCACAATGCATGCGCCCAAACCATATACTCTATTTTCACCTTTTTAAGGGTAAGTGGGTCATGCTGTCTTCTGTGGGAGCCTCCAACAGCACTGCTGCTCACAGAGGAAAGCCGAGTTCTTCCATTTGTCTGGGATCCCACCAGACCTTACCCGTTGGCCTCATCCCCCCACTGCTCTCCCTCCGGAGCCCCCAGACCAGTCATGTCTCCTTTTGCTCTTGTATGGCACCCAGCACAGGGGTTTGAGAGCATCATGTGTGTCTCCCCAGAGGAAGCCTCTGGGTTCATCCTCTCGTCTCCTTTAAGACTGCCCAGGTGGTGTGACTCTGGAGTTGAGCATCGACCTATGAACCAGGAGATCAACGTTCAATTCCTGGTCAGGGCACATGCCCGGGTTTTGGTCTCAATCCCCAGTTGGGGGCATGCAGGAGGCAGCTGATCAATGATTCTTTTGTTGTTGTTGTTGTTGTTGTTGTTTTGTTTTGTTTTAATTAACTTTTTTATTTTATTTTATTTTTTAAATAAATTTTTATTGTTCATATTATTACAAATGTTCCTTCCCCTCCCTCTCCCCTCCATTGCTCTCCTCCATCAGGTTCCCACCCCATCCTCTGCCCTTTCCCCACCCCCCATTGTCCTCATCCATAGGTGCACAGTTTATGTTCAGTTTCTTCCCACATCCCCCTCTCCCCTTTTCCCTAAGAATTCTTATCATTGATGTTTCTCTCCCTCTCCCTTCCTCTCTCTGAAATCAATCGAGAGAGAGAGAGAGAGAGAGAGAGAGAGAGAGAGAGAAGAGAGAGAGAGTTGGCTCAAATGTGACCTTGTTAGAGAAGCCCTCCTCTCATTTCTCTTCTTTCCTTCACCTTTCTCTGCAGCTCCTAGAATGATATAATATAACTTACAATGAAATCAGGAGTTTTGCCTATTCACCGCCCTGCCCCCAGGACAAACAGTGCTGGGGATATAGCAGTAATCAATAAACAATTGCTGAGTGAATAAGTGCATTTTCTAAAGCGAGGGTAGAGCTGTGACTTGGTCATGTCCATGGTCTCTACTCTTTTGAATATATTTCTAAAATTTCTTTTCAGTGTCGGTAAAGTGACATTGAACAGTTATCTGCATCTGACAAATGCATAGTCATGTAAGCCATACCTCAATCAAGACACAGAACAATTTAATCTTCCTCTCTCAAATACCTCATGTTATCTCTTTCTGGTTAAGCTTTGTCCCCATCTTTAACCCATGGCAAACATTTATCTGTTCTCCAGTGGGTAGTTTTGCCTTTTCCAGAAGGTCGTGTAAATGTGTCCATGCTGCATGTCGCCTTGTGGTTCTGGCTGCTTTCTCTTGGCAGAAAGCATTTGAGCTTCAGCCATATCATTGGGTCTAAAGGTTTGTAGTAGTATTCTATTTGTGTATGTTTGAATTTGATGTATTTCTGGGAGACCATGAATAAAGGGAATGTGCCATCAAGTTGTACATCACAAATACAAGTTTCTAGGAAAAGCATACACATTTGGAGAACTAAATTTAGCTGTTTAGTTTTGAACAAAATATGGAAAAGACCTGAAGAAAATACACCAAAAATACTAATAGTGGCTGTCTTTCTGAGTAACTTCCTTCCATTTCCCCTCTATTTGTATAGGTCTAGTTTTCTTTTTAAAAAATATATTGATTTTTTTTTTCAGAGAGGAAGAGAGAGAAACAGAGAGTTAGAAACATCAATGAGAGAGAAACATCGATCAGCTGCCTCCTGCACACCGCCAACTGGGGATGTGCCCACAACCAAGGTACATGCCCTTGACCGGAATTGACCTGGGACTTTTCAGTCCGCAGGCCGATGCTCCATCCACTGAGCCAAACCAGTTAGGTCTGGTCTAGTTTTGTTTGTTTGTTTGTTTTTTAATAAAGGGCTCATATCAAGAAAAAAATTATTTTGAAAAATACATTTTTTACATGGATATTAAAATAGCTGGGAAATATAACTTGAAAAGAAAATGAAAATATAGTTTAATTCCTTTTGATTTAGGTGAGGAATGAGAAAAAACAAAACAAAACTGGGTTCAGCAAAAAGTTCTTTTAACCCAAAGGAGGAAAATAGAGCTAACTTGCAGACTCTGATTTACAATTCTTTTCCGCCACGATTGTATCTATACGTGCCATCAAGAAGGCTGCTGCCTCTTTAAGAAGCGAGGGTCTCCACACAGCTCACAAGGTAATAGATCACCTATAAATAGGTTGTTTGCTCTCCGTGCAGATGCCATCATTACTAACTACTTTCAGGCTCTTTGAGAGCTAACTAATTCCGTGATGCATCATTGAGCATCTAGTTGCTTCATAGCAGATGGTTTCCGGGGTCCATCTGCTCACAGCGATGTTGTCAACAAGCCCCCTTCACCTTCACCAAAAGCTTCGGGAGCTTCGGAAGCTCTGTTCTCCACTACAGGTGCGCTTCCCTGGCTTGCCTCTGTGAAGAGGGGGCCCCTGTCTGTTTTTAAAATATTTATTTGTCCAAAAGAAAGGAGGTGCTGGTCTATGTGAATATAAGAAATATGATTGGGTCCTAGCTGGTTTGGCTCAGTGGATAGAGCTTGGGCCTGCAGACTGAAGGGTCCCCGGTTAAATTCTGGTCAAAGGCACATGCCTGGGTTGTAAGCTAGGTCCCCAGTAGAAACAGGGGTGCAGAAGGCAGCCAATCAATGGTTCCCTCTCATCATTAATGGTTCTATCTCTCTCCTTCTTTCCTCTCTGAAATCAAAAATATACATATGATTCATGCAAGAATAGGCCTTCCTTCTCCTGGCTGCTGGCACTGCCTTCATTCCAGCCTGGAGCCACCTTCAGCCTCTCACCTTGTTGGACCAATTTGCATACTCCCTCCTTATTGGCTACCGGCGCTGCAATTTTTGTTGAGGAGTTACGGTCAATTTGCATATTCTGTCTTTATTAGATAGGATAGATGTATATATTTGTGGAAATGCCAGGGAAACATATGATAGGGTATCTTAATTTAATATGTAAGCTTACCTAAGTTAGGAAAAGAGAAAGAGGGGGAGAGAGAGAAAGAGAGAGAAAGAGAGAGAGAGAGAACAATGAATTGTTTGCTTTCCTGGGCTAACTATGTCAAAATTGAGATACTAGGCTGTCCACTTTGTTCCATTACTCCCATTCCAGCTTATTTAGGGTTTTCTGGAGTGGGGGGAGGGGAGAATGCAAGGTCAGTGTGGACACATGAAATGCACTGCGGAGCTCCAACTACATCCACGTGGGTAAGAGCAGACTGCATAAGGGACCTGCATGCTGAAGAGACCCAGCAGTAAAGCTATGGGGACATAGCACATTCGATTCCAGAAATCCCAAGTGCTCGGTTACCTACATGATGGCTGAAATGTGCGATCAGGCCACTGGAGAGACGGGATGGCAGCTCGCTGTGAACGAGACAATGACAGCAGCTGCTCTTGAACAGATAGATATTCTTTTCCACGTTCGAAAACAAGGAGGAAAGACACAGTTGGTGGTATGGAAGCACCATAAGCAGGAGTTTTAAAGTACCACAAGGAACCCAGAGCCGATTTGTTTGGATTGAGTCAATGGACACTCCCAACCCAATACATCAAAGGTGGATTCAACACCATACACTGTATAAATATCTTTCAGATGTTTATAAAAATAGATCTATTGATTTGAGAGAGAGAGAAAGAGAGAGAGAGAAAGAGAGAGATTTTATTCCACCTACTTATGCGCTCATTGGTTGATTCTTATATGTGCCCTGACCCAGGATCAACCCACAACTTGGCACATTGGGACAATGCTCTAACCAACTGAGCCACCTGACCAGGGCATCCTGCATTAGCGAGATGTCACTGGGTCACCCATTTTTCAGCAAGGGAACTGGGAGGAGCCTGCCTTTCCCCAGAACAGTGTAAATGTCGACTGTTGTTCTCTCTGCAGCCACAAGAGAGCGCTGAAGAGGAGAGTGCTCTGAGTTTTATGTCCAAGTGGCCATATTTCAATTGGACTTTCAAAAAGAAAAACAGGATTTAGATTAGGACATTAAAGAAAATTACTGAAGCTTTCTTATATTTCAGAGAGCTGTTTGAAGGCAATTTATTACCTTCTTTTTTTGAAAAAAGCAAAAAATATTAGGGAAAAAAATGAGACCGGATCATTGAAATAAATGGCACTTACTCCATGCAATTGTCATTGGTGATGGCTCTAGTCTTGTATTATCCCATTCATTATTAATAGGTGTTTATTAAGTACCTACTAGGTGCCCAGAACTAGACAAGGTTTACAGTAGAGACTTATTTCCAGCCTCCAGGATCTTTCATGTTCCCATGCTGAAACTCCTTTGCTAAAGGGTACATGTCAGAGATGAATGATTTATTACTAGTCCCAACACCGAAGGAGTGGCCTGCGCTAGAGACAGGCAGGAACACACGTTCCTGATACTGCCATCAATGTCATCTTGATGATCCTGTCAAGAACATCCACTGAAATTGACTTTACCATCACTCCTGCTTTTGCTGTGAAAGCAGAAATACTCCAGACATGTTTTCCGTGGTTTGGAAAGCTTTAGAATCTATTTTCATCCCATTTTCTCCTTTAGGGAGTCATTGACTACTCAAGCATGCTCAGTGCTGTTTGCTTTATGAATGGAAGGCAAGGATTTAGATAGGTTTAGGTACTCTTCCAGTGATTTTAACAAATATTGTGAAATTGTGTGATCTCAGAAACTACAATATATTTTGCCAAAACCGGTTTGGCTCAGTGGCTAGAGCATCAGCCTGCGGACTGAAAGGTCCCAGGTTCGATTCTGATCAAGGGCATGTACATTGGTTGCAGGTACATCCCCAGTGGATGCGTGCAAGAGGTAGCTGATGTTTCTCTCTTATGGATGTTCCTAACTCTCTATCCCTCTCTCTTCCTCTCTGTAAAAAATCAATAAAATATATATATTTTTAAAACACAACATTTTAATTACTTTTGGATGGTGCTATCTAGTCATCTACCCATTGTCTATAGTTCTGTAGGGTGGCAGATGTGGAAGGTTATGGCAAGAAACGGGTTATGGAAAAAGCAATGGTTTCAATTTTTTTAAATATATATTTTATTGATTTTTTACAGAGTGGAAGAGAGAGGGATAGAGAGTTAGAAACATCGATGAGCTGCCTCTTGCACACCCCCTACTGGGGATGTGCCCGCAACCAAGGTACATGCCCTTGACCGGAATCGAACCCGGGACCTTTCAGTCCACAGGCCGACGCTCTATCCACTGAGCCAAACCGGTTTCGGCTCAATTTTTTTAAAAACAGCCCAGCCTTGTTTTCAAATGAAACCTTATTTAGGACCCTGATATATAAACCTGGTAAAATAGGAGCTGTTTTTGCTCAGCCCCCAAGTTCCTTAGTTCCCTCCCCCCCCAACACGAGTGCGCGTGTGCACACACACACACACACACACACACTCACACACACACACGTTTCCCAAGAAACCCAAGTGCCACCCAGAAAGCTTTCTGCCTGGTGTCAAGACTGATGGGTCTAAATTTCTCACTTTCACTCAATGCTTTGGATGTCCAGGATAACATGGGCCAGGTGATAGGAACTGACCTACGTCCCTCTTTGTAGCCATACCTGTATTTTATTGTTATTCCCCTGTTGAATAATTGATGGTATCCTGCAGCATCTCTACTAAAATATTCTGTCAGTGCTATCACTAGCATGCAGTCTGTTTACACAGTACTCAAAAAGGTGTCCAAAAATGACTCCAAGCTTTCTAAAATTAATATATTCTCTTTATGACATTTGTACATTATGACTCGGACATGTGTATCATTGAATTCAAGAAAAACATATATAAGAAAACAAATATTCTTAGAACTTTAAGTAGAGAGAGAAGCCATCTAATGTAAGGCCACTGTCCTTAAACCTTAGTGTCAGGCAAGTGTATCAGTTCATTAAGGCTGCTATAACAAGCACCCCCAACTAGGTGACTTCAGCAACATAAATGCCCTGTCTCATAGCTCTGAGATCTGAGATCAAGGGTCAGCAGGGTTGGTTCCTGCCTAGGTTGTGAGGGGCAGTCTGTTCCTTACCTCCCTTCCCCCCCCAGATTCCAGTAGTTTCTTGGTAAACTGTGGTGTGCCTTGGTTTGCAGAAGAAGTGCCTGGAGCTCCTCTATCTTCACATAGTATTCTCCCTCTGTGCATGTTCCCCTCAAGGTTCACATTTGCCCTTTTTATAAGGATCCCAGTCAGACTGGATTAGAGCCCAACCTAATGACCTCATTGTAACTTGAAGTGGATCCGTGATGATCCTATTTCCAAATAAGGTCAAGTTCACAGGTAAGGCTTCAATGTCTTTTGGGAGGGGGGTACAATACAACCCATACGACAGGTCCTATCTTACTGCTGTTCTGAAATAGATGCATAATGATATGCGTCTCTACCTGCTTAGGTCAAGGCCAAGGCAGGTGCACGGAGTCACCCTGGGTGTGACAGCAGTATTTATTGATCTAAATCATTCAATAATGTCCCAGGACACTTACTAGATTAGCTAACAATGAGTTAACAAAATATTCATAGAAATTATAAATGTATAGAATTCTTACCAAAAAGGTAGGCTATATATTGCCATAAATAATTTTACTGATTTGTCACAAAATGAGGCAAAGAAAAACGAGTGCATGAATTTAGTGCCCTGAAAAATCTACCTTTTGGCCAGCCCAAACTATGAACATGTAGGAATTAATCATAATTTCTAAATAATCTAGCTTTAGCTTTGCAAAACATAAGATTTCCTCAAGCTGAGGTCACAAATAATACATAATTGTATTTCCAAAGCTATAATACATGTCATATGCAAATCAATGAATTACTATTGATAAAAAATTGTAATTATACATAAAAATAAATTTTCCCTAAATAAAATTGATAATTTTGAATTTCTTTGGAATAACTGACTGCAAATTTGAAGGTAATTAGTGAAAAATAAGTGCCCTTTCAAAAAAAAAAACAAAAAAACTTCACTGCCAACAAATGGCTGACCTACATTTGCAAAATTACTAAGTGACAGTGATTAAACCGAAGGCAATTTAAATATTTTATTGCAACAGGAAATTGCCCTGCTTTCCATGCTTACTTAGTGGTACGAGGGATTCATTTAAGCTTTTGGTTCTTCACTCCTTAAAATGAGCCATTTTTTTTTTAATACATTGCATTTTATTTATTTTTAAATATATTTTATTGGTTTTTTTACAGAGAGGAAGAGAGAGGGATAGAGAGTGAGAAACATCGATTAAAGAGCAACATCAATCAGCTGCCTCTTGCACACCCCCTACTGGGGATGTGCCACAACCAAGGTACATGCCCTTGACCGGAATCAAACCTGGGACCTTTCAGTCCGAAGGCCGATGCTCTATCCACTGAGCCAAACCGGTCTCGGCAAGCAGTGTTTTGTTGGCTTAGAATAAGGAACAAGAAGACTATGCACCACAAAATTAAAACAACACCTTCAGACCCACACTATTACAAAGCTGACCTGAGTATTTCTGCCTGAGTATTGTATCTGGGCCCGTGGAGTCGCCTGGTTTGTACAACTAAAGCCTGGGTCACTCGGCAACTTCCTTCAAAGGCACGGCCTGTACCCTGGAGCAGGTTTTGATCTCCCAAAACCTTCCCCCTCGTCCCTGTTCCGCCGCATTTGCACACAGTGAACGTCCAATAAGGCCTGACTGGTACTGCTTTCGCTCTTGACACCCCCAGTCTCCCCACATTAGCTCAGATGGGGGAGCCCAGTCGGTTCCTTTTCAGTCTGCGGAGTCCCCTGGCGAGGGTGACACGGCCCAGTGGCCCTTGGGTCTCTCCTCTCAAAGTCACAGCAAGCAAACATGCTGAGCGGTGCCTGTGACGAGGTGGGAGGTCATTGCTGCGGAAAAGCACTCACAGGGTAAGGCGTCCGCCACCTGATTTCTGAGCCCGCGCCCGCCCTGCAAAAGCACCCGTGGCAAGAACAGTTGCCACTCGGAATCAGGGTTCCCGTGTTTGCAATCCTAGGGGAAGGGCTGGTACAGCTTTTCATTCTTCCCAGCAAACGCTGATTTGGAACCACGCAGATCGCATCATCTTAATTATTGTCTAGTGTTAGAGACAGGCAAGCTCAGGAAGGGAGGGAAGTCACGTTGGAGGCCAGCTCCTTTTCCAGAAACTGTGCCAACCTTGTACTGTCTTTTTTTATGCCAAACACAACCCTTAGTTAGCGGAGGTGAGCAGGCATCCTGTATGATAATGCAAACGCGCTCTGAAATGATATGATAAAGCAAATGGGCTCTGAAAGAAATCGCTGCATGCTACTGATCTCCAGAAGTATGTGCTCTCTTTTTCTACTGAGTGTGTCTCTGAAACAGTTTTCATTATAGACATTATGAAAAAGGGTAGCGATGTCTCAAGTTTTCCTTGAAGAGCTGTTGCGGTAGCTTAATTATTTCAGGAGCTGTATCAACTCCCGTTTCAAGTAAAACAAACAATAGATGAATTCTGATTCTGCATCAAATAAAACATGGAAATATTTTAGGGGATAACTCACTGTCTCTTCTAAAAACCACTTGTCATATAATTGAAGGATTTTCCTCTCTATGCCATCTATTGAATGAAAAGAATTAGGATCATCAGCATATTTGCAAATGATCAAAAATGAGATATTTTAAATAATTAAAAAATAAAAATACAGCTCATAAGGTTCATAAATTTAGAATAAATTTCACAGGGCTGATATTAGCTTTACAAATATGTACTTTTTCATAATCTCATAGAAAAATATTAACAAGAAAGAAATTGGGGAAATATATATTAGTTCACCCTTTTAGTCAATAATCATTCAAAAAATATTTTCTAAAACAAGAAATTTCTCTCTTGATATAGGATCACACCCAGAGAGTTTCTGACTATTGAAAAGAGAAGCATGATAAATGTTATCTTTACTATATAACTGAATTGAATTTTTATCATTTTGTCATAAATTGTTATTTTATAATAATCACATGATATTATAAAGACTGAATTACCAACCTCATAAAACCGCTTTCTTTCCCACTGGGTGTAACATAGCTTTGACTTTAATAACATTTGAAAAATATTTGACAATTAAATTGTTAACGTGCTGGTGTGCTTCCTTTTACAGAGAAGATGGCTCTAGGCTTAACTCACGACTATTTTGACAACTTAAAATAGTCAATGCGTTAGCTTTGGGAAATGAAAAGCTCAGATTCTCTAAGATTGCAAACACGAAAAGGATGTGTGCTGCTTTTCTCTTGAAGGAACATATTTTACAGCTTAGAATCCTTGTAGAAATGATTGCCCAGATACAAATGCTGGAAACCATCTGCAGGGGGAGGGGGGGAGAGCAGCGGAGGGAGGGGTGGAGGCCTGCGGGAGATCTGTTTTCCTTTCTCCTCATTACTTGTGAAATGCTGTCCACCTTTAGTAACCATCACTCTGGGTCTCAAATAGTTTGGCTCAACAGTCTTTGAAACCCTATCACCTCGATTTTTTTTTAAGGGTGCGCTCCCGGGCCTGGCAGGGCTGTGCCATTACTTCCTCTGCCTTCCCAGGTAAGAAAATTACTTTGAGCAGGTCATCGTGGAGACGGGATTATTACCTAATTGGAAGGAGCATGTTCCATTTCTCGGGAAGCAGACGGCATTACTGGGGCGCGCAGGTGCGTGTCCCCTTCTCTCCCGCCCTTTAGACGCTCTCGCCCTGTTGTTCCTTTTGGGGAAAGACACAAGACTCCTCGGCGCCCATTTCGCCTCCAATTTAATGAAGTTGTTAAAGTAGCAAGACTGACAGGTTAATTATCCTTTATAAAAGGGGGACAAATTGAACTGTGTCTTTCCATCATCTTTTGATAGATCAAGAAGCTCAGGGGTGCGCAGATGTGGCTCTTGCGAATAGAGCTGCAAAGTCAGCCCGCCACCCCGCCCTGACCCCGCTCTGCCCAACGGGGCCTCCCTAGATTGCACTTGTATTTTTTTTGTTGTTTCACATTCAACAGATCCCACTTTATTATAAATTCCGAAGGATTTTTTTCTCCCCCACCCTTTCCCTCCCTCCATATGTTGGCTGACAGCTCCCGTGAAATAACTGATGGCTAAATTTAAACTCAGATGAAAATTAACCCAAGTGTTAAATGCAAACAGGAGCTGCTTGGAAGAGGGAGGGGGGGGAGGAGAGAGAGAGTTATCACAGGCGATGCCAAACAGTGGAAAATGTGTGTAGATTAATCGAGCCTCGCCGGTGACAGGCCGTCAGGCGGGGTGACGGCTCTCGCTGGCGTTCTGGGCCCACGCAAGTTGGCCAGAGGGCAGCCCGGACAAGTCTTGCTTTTCAAAAAGACCGCGGGAAGCTTGACAGGAACGCTAACTAGATCATCGAAAGTTCATGGTCAAAGAAGAGAATTTTTTTTTTCTTCTTCTTCTTTTTCTGCAGAGCTTTGCACTAAAGAGAGTTTGCAGACAGGAGAGCCACGCATGAGATATCAAATTGCAAGTGCAGCAAGAAAAGAAAAAAATCAGAAGAGGAAAGAACTAGTGCTGTGCGATAAAAACAACAACAAAAAACGAACGAGGGTGCCGCTGATTCCAAGCGCTTATGGAGAAGGTGGTTTGGGTAAAAATCATAAGCTTTTGACTTGAGACATTTCCTTCTTGGAGAATAATGCTTCTCTTCCTCTGGGCATTTTCACAGAAATTACATTTGTATTTTTCTTTTTCAGATTAAAATATGCAATCTTAGTGAAGCTCATTGAAAGGAAATAGAAATCTCATCAAATATACTAGTAATTCTGTTCCCTATTATGGTGTACCTGTGACATTCATAAGACTCTAAGGAGAAAGTTCAACAGGCCATTCATTGTTCTCCATGAATACGGCAATATTTTGCTTCTCTAACAAGATAACATCAATAATGTACTATTATAGCTGAATGTTAGCAGGATACAATAAGGAAATCATTGAATCGTGAAGCAGAAAAACTGCTTGAGACCAGGCTCAATGTCCTATCAGACCCATGACGGTGAACAAATGAGTCAGCCTCAGTTTGCTCATTTGTAAAATGGGTGTAATAGTAACGAGATCCAATGAGATTCAGAAGTTGAAAGCTAACCTTTCACCAAACGAACCAAAGGAAACTTGCATCAACCAAAGGCAGACTGTGGATGCCAAGGAATGGCCTTGCGTGGGGGACAGTGGGAAGGACCTGAGGTTGAGAGTCAGAGACCAGAGTCCAGTCTAGGTCCGTTGCTGAGGGCTGCGTGTCCTCAGTCAATAGCAACCAGGATGTCTCTCTCTCTAAGATGATCGTGAGGGATGAGCATGATTTTGCATAGAAAATGCCCTTTTTGTAAACAACAACTTTCTGTACAGCGATCTATTCTTATTCTGTTGTCCCTCCCTCCTTCACGTGGCTAAACCTGCCCATCAAATGAAGGTGGACTTAAGTCCCGCCTTTCTTACCGCCCCGTGCTCTGACCTGGGGTTAGACCTTCGACATAGGAGTTTGGGAGGGGTGCAAGGCAAGGCCAGCCCCTGCTTCCAGCTCCTGCCATGGGCACAGGGGCCAGTGGCAGAGCAGGTACACAGAGGCCACCTGACTGGCCAGGCCAGGGAGGGGTCAGCTTGTACCACAGTGGCCCAGACACTAGGATGTGACTATTTCTCAAACCAATAGCAACATTCTCACTGGCAGGAGAGAACGTGTAGCAATAACTAAACTTCCAAAACCACCCAGGAGGCCACAGGGAGAAGGGAAGAAGTACACTGAGTGGCCAGATTATGATGATCTCTGAAAGCATAATAATCTGGCCACTGTGTGTGTGTGTGTGTGTGTGTGTGTGTGTGTGTGTGTGTGTGTTAGAGGCCTGGTGCATGAATTCGTGCATGGGTGGGGTCTGGCCAGCCTGACCAGAGGGAGGAGACATGAGTGGTTGGCTTGCCTGCCTGCTGGTCGAACTCCTGGTCGAGGGGACAATCTGCATATTAGCCTTTTATTCTATAGAATATACACTGAGTGGCCAGATTCGTATGCATTCAGAGATCATCATCATTTGGCCACTCTGTGTAAATGGCGCAGCCGCAGAGTCATTCACTGAATAGCATCCTCGGAGGCATCGTGGCCAGAAACGTGAATTAAATGGGGATGAGGGCCGCGAACGTGTCGTTAGCTCGCCAGTACAATGCGCTGTGACATTCACTTTTAAAGCGCGGGGAGGCGGTTAACAAGCCCTATTACAGCCTCTACGGAGCCTCCCCGCTTCTGCAGAGCCTGGAAACGAGGCGCCCAGGCAGCAGGGGGACCTGACCTTCCGGAGCCCCCGCTGTCCCCGCTTGGAAGAAGTGAATGCAGGTGATGCAATAACATGCCAACATGCATCACAGCCTACTGGGCTAAAACGAGTAAAAAAGGGAAAAGTCTTTAAAAGTGCCAAAGCATATAAACTAAGATAATTGGATTTGAAAACTCTGGCTTCTCTCTGTGACTCATGGCTTTCACCCAAAACATTTGTGGTGCCTCAGTTTCTCCTCCCCATGGGATGTCATCAGGATGAAATGCCTGGGATATTTTTAGTGGGGGGAGTCATTTTGGAGAAACCAGGGGACGCATATCTCGCCATCAGCAAGCATTTAGACTTTGCGTGGGCTTCCGTACAGGATGATTTTTACGTTGTTCCTACGAAAGATAGACTGATGGGGATGCCCAGGCTGCCAGGGCAGCTTCTCAAAGACCAGAGTCACTCAGAGCATAGTTAGAAAAAACTACGGTCACTCTGGGATTTCACAGGAGTACAGCTCTGTTCGCTGCTCCCGGACCAGGGACGCTCTGGGGAGGACTTTCTCATGCGGCTGGTTATAGGATGACATGAGGTCCTGCTGACACAATTAGGTTCAAACTAACCATCAGAATAGGAAGAGGAGACAGTTGGCTGGGCCTCCTGGTGGGGGTGGGAAGGAAGAGGCAAGACGAGAACCCAGGAGAAATGGGAAGATTGAGGAAACTCTGATTCCTCTCTGAAATCAATTAAAAGATGATGATGATGATTATTATTATTATTTTAAAAGGGCTGAAGGGGCGGATGGTGGACTTCTCAGTGGAGGCCAGTGTGGACAGATGGCAGGAGGACTTACTGCCCCTCATTGGAACTCTGAGCCTCCCCTAGGTCCGTGAACTCTACAGGAAGGGAGGGCACCCAAGGAAATAAACTTTCCATCCGTCTAGCGGGGCATGAAGGGAACACAGAATGCAGTTCGGTTACAGGAACACATTGAGGTGTCTTGCACACCTGGGTTTGCAGATGGAGATTCATTTGGGGGAGAGGAAATGGGCTCTCCATCCTCTCACCGCTCTCTTTATTTTATTTTTAAAAAATATATTTGTATTGATTTCAGAGAGGAAGGGAGAGGGAGAGATAGAAACATCAATGATGAGAGAGAATCATGGAGCGGCTGCCTCCTGCACTCCCCCTACTGGGGATCGAGCCCGCAACCCAGGCATGTGCCCTTGGCCAGAATCAAACTTGGGACCCCTCAGTCCGCAGAGGGACGCTCTATCCACTGAGCGGCACCAGCTAGGGTATTACCTTTCTTTTTAAATCTGTCTCCACATCTCCTTTTTGACACAAGGCAGATACTGAGTATATATTAGGTCTAGTAATAATTAATGTCGTTTTCTAATACTTTTTTAAATCGAATTTATTTAAACAATACAACAAAATTTAATCAACAATATAGTTGCCGTTGTTTTCTACTACTTGTGCCCAACGCTCAGGAAGCATTTTAATCCCTCTGTTGTAAAATTCTTGTGATTTTGATGCAAAAAATTCGGTCAATGCATTTTTGAGGCATTCTTCATTATTAAATTTTTTTCCAAGAAGAAAGTTTTGCAAAGAACGAAACAAATGGTAATTGGGAGGGGCAATATCAGGAGAATATGCAGGTTGAGGGAGAACTTCCCATTCCAACTGGCGCAGTTTTTCAGCAGTGATTCTTGCAGTATGTGGTCGTGCGTTATCGTGGTAAAGAATTACGCCCTTCTGATTAATCAGCGCGGGTTCTTTTTCTCTTAAAGCTTGGGCTAACCTTTCCAATTGGGCACTATACACTGCACTTGTAATGGTTTGGTTAGATGGTAAAAGTTCATAATGAAGAATTCCTTTAAAATTCCACCAAACACACAACATCACTTTTTTCGCATGCAAGTCAGGTTTTGGCGTGGGCTGCAGAGCCTCATTTTTGTCCAACCGTTGAGGCCGCCTTTTCAAATTAACACACAGCACCCATTGTTCATCTCCGGTAACAATTTGCTCTAAAAACGGCAAACGGTTTTGACGAGAGAGGAGCGAACTGCAAATTGTGACTTTTTGATTACGGTTGTTGTCGGTCAACTCATGAGGAACCCATTTTCCAAACTTTTGGACTTTGCCAAGTGCACACAATTGATTGGAAATTGTTTTCTGTGAACAATTTAAAGTTGTTGCAAGCTCTTGTTGGGTAATTTGAGGATTTTGCACCAAAAGAGCTTGAAGAGCTTCTTGATCAAAATTGGACACACGGCCTCGACCACTCTTGTCATCTAACAAAAAATTTCCCTAGCGAAATTTCTCAAACCAACGCTGGCATTTTCTGGCGCTAACTGCATCTTGACCAAGAGCACTACAGATGTTTTTTGCAGCCTCACTTGCTTTTCTTCCTAATTGGAACTCGTAAAGCATGCAGTGCCGAATATGCTCTTCATCCGCCATCTTCTTAGCCTTAGTTTTGCAACAAAAACCAAACCAAACACAAACTTTTTCAAGCAAAACTTGTTAATTGCACTTCACACGTTCTGTAGATACCACGTGTTTGAAGGTTATGTCAATACAAGTCAACACCAAGCAAGATTTTAAACGAATGTTTAAAAACGACATTAATTATTACTAGAAAGCAGATGAAATATAGGCCAGCGCAGAGGAGTCTGGTTGCTCCTGGCCACGGGGTCATGCTGTACCTACAGCGCCCTGCCCAGTGCCCCTGAGTGAGTGGTAGTGTTTAAGGATTGCGGGCGCTCCAGCCCTGTCCGCGGGGCTCCATCCGAGGGCCCAGGTAACTGACATGCCACCTTCCCTGACCTCTCCAGCATCTTGGGCTTCTCTATCCTCCCCCCTCCCAGCCATCTGTTCCCGCTGCTCCGACAGTCTTGCTGCTCACTGCCCCCCTCCCCCAGGGCCTGAGCAGGAGGGCGTGGAGGCCTCTGAGAGGGGGCCCCGTCCCCTCCACCCACCCTCAGCTCGAGGGGAGCACCAGCTGTCTGGCTTCATTTGCATGTCTCTCTCCCAAATAATGAAATTAGCCATGAGTTTCCTGAGCTGATGCAAGACGCCCAGGTAGGCGGATGTGTCAGGGCGTGATGGAGAGGGAAAGGAAAGGGCAAGGGAGAGCGTTAGGGTAACATGTCTGCAGCAGCAAAAGGGAGAGGAAAACAAGAACCAATCTTCCCAGAGACGGACCTTCCAGCTCAGAGGAAAATGGACTTTTATTATTATTATTATTATTATTATTATTATTATTATTACTATTATTATTATTTTAGCTCAGAGGAACTTTAGATGAGGCCTTTACAAGGTAACGTTCCCCCCTCTGGGGCGAAGGCACGCACATTTAGGAACAAACAGGACGAGGTGTCAGCCAAGGCTGAAGCGTGTTCTCCGTTACTGACCGTTTCTGGGGCCGGACGTGGAACTGTCTGAACGTGACAACAGCCAGTCATCCTGGGCTCATCTCCATGAAACAGAACATTTTAAAGCTCCTTATGTGTGTTGTTTTTTTTTTTGATGGGGTTGAGGAGGTGTCTTCAGAATGTCCTGTAGGTCCCACCAGTGTCGTCCATCTTCAGAGACTGCCAAGTTCACCCAAGAACACCAGGTCCCTTGCTCCCAGCCACTTGCAACTTCTGCCATTAAATGGTTCAACTGCAGGCAAGTTAGTCGTTAATCTTGGCCTCTGTCTCCTCACCCATTTAATGGGCTGAAAAGGATACCTACCTCAGAATAGTTTTGTAGGAATCATATTAGATATATAATATATAAAGCGTGCTGGCGGGCATTAAATACAAGGCTTGGTGGGATTACACGTTTGGCCAGTAGGGAAATTGGGGCTGTTGTCCGTGCCTGCACTGTTACAGGTAAGCACCTGGGCAGTTTCACCTGCAGAACTAACTCAGCATCTTGGGTTTGTCTGATTTCCCGTTGAGAACAGAGGCCATTTCTTGAAACTACAAGGAAGGGATGTACCTACTGGCAAGGCCCCAACAGGTGTTCTGCCCAAACGAAGATATTTACAAAGAGGTTAATCGCAAAGCATGATGGGTCATGGGAACCACCTGAGATCTATTGAGAATCAATGAAAAAGTCAGCACAGGGTATGGCTGGAGAAGATGATCTCCATGGAGTAGCCATCACACGAAGGGCAGTCTGGACTGGGGGAGCCTCATGATTTAACAACTGAATTCTACTGTCTGTCTGGACACAGCATCGCAACCTGGCATGGTTCAGCGGTGAGTGTGAACCCATGAACCAGGTCACCGGTTCTATTCCTGGTCAGGGCACATGCCCGGGTTTCAGGCTTAATCCCAGCGGGGGACATGAAGAAGGTAGCTGATTGGTTGATGTTTCTCTCTCATCAATGTTTCCACCTGTTCACTAGAGGCCTGATGCATGAATATTCATGCAATAATGGGCCTTCCTTCCTCCAGCTGCCAGCAGCGCCTATGCTCTGGCCAGAGCCACCTTTCCACCTTCCCATGCTGCCCAGAGGCCCAGAGCAGCTGGGATGGTGTGGAATGCCATGGCGATGATGCAAGCATCCCACCCCACCTCAGCTGCTCAGCATCTGTGTATGCAAATTAACCCACCATCTTTGTTGGGTTAATTTGCATACTCACTCATGATTGGCTGGCGGGTGTTGTGAAGGTACAGTCAATTAGCATGTTGCTCTTTTATTGGGTAGATTCCCTCTCCCTTCCTCTCTTTCTAAAGTCAATCAGGTAAAATATTTTTTTAAAAATGAAAAGCTGAACTATACAATCACAGCTTCTGAACAGGTGGAGGCACCTAAATGAACTAACTCTGCTGATATCAGTTGGATTAAAATAAGAATAAATGAAATTGTAAAAGTAGGCTACACAGAACAACAGTCCCCCCTTGGAGAAGTCATTTATTTGCCCAAATGCTAAACTAGGCAGAGCGCAGACTCTGTGCTTCTGGCCCCATCTCATGCTCTCATGCACACTTCTATCCAGGCTGGGAATGTTTCCACTGGTGTTGACCGGGGACATTTTTGCTTTGAAGGCGGTGTTTTCCTTTCAGTCATTTTGACATTGAGATCAAGAATAGTATCAGTGATAATGGTCTCTTTTATTGAGATGAACTTTAATTTCTTCCCAGTCGCTCATGGAACTTGAGGTTCACCTGGATTCCCCCATCCTTCATCCAGCGCAAGTGCAGAAGCTAATCATCAAACATGCAGTTGCAGGTACACCGAGGGGGGGGAAACACAGGTGTGTCTGCCGGGAGTGACTCCTTCCTTTTGCTTCCCTTCGTCTGTCCCCTCCCTGTCATCCCTGGAAAAGGAGATTTCTTCCTGACAGCTCTTCATGTCAGTCAGAAGTCCGGGTCAGACACTTACCAATTGACCCGGTGTTCAGGGGAGACACTCATTTCAGCACCTGTCAATAGCCTCTTTTGATCCGTTTAGACCGGAGCCTGCATCCCGGGGGTGATTTACACTGAGGCGTGCGTGGACTTTTAAAGGCAGGGACACCTTTTGGAGCTCCAGGAGCCCGCTGGCATGGGAACGGCTGCTTCTGCAAAGACCCCGAGAGGAGACAATACGTGGGGACTATTTTTTCTATAATATATTTTTATTGATTTCAGAGATGAAGGGAGAAGGAGATAGAAACATGCATGATGAGAGAATCATTGGTTGGCTGCCTCTTGCACACCCCCTACTGGGGATCGAGCCGGCAACTTGGGCATGTGCCCTGACTGGGAATCGAACCGTGACCTTCTGGTTCACAGGCTGATGCTCAATCACTGAGCCACACCGGCAGGGCATACCTGGGGACTATTCATACCTAAGACCTTACAGGATCCTGACTATAGTGTGGGACCCCGAAGCTGGGGTACAGAAGGGCTAGAGCAGGGGAGCCCAGTGTTCATTCATCAGATCTCACACAGCCTGTGGTCTCACTTCATTGTACCAGGAAGGCCAAGTTCGCTCATCTAACTCCGGAGTTACTTGGCTGTGGAGGCATGTGGCCAGGGGTCAGAGGTCACAGCTAACCTAGATTGGCCCTGGGAAAAGTGCCCCAAACCATTGGCTGTGGGGCCAGCATGCAGTGTCCCTTTGGACTGGTGTGGCCTGCTCTCTCTCCCCTCCGCCTTGGGGGACACATCAGGAGAGACACCCCACCTGAGCCTGGGTGTCCCCTCCCTGGCCAGCCCCCAGGATCCTACCCGGCATCCTGTGCGTCCCTCTTTGGCAGGTGTTTGTCACCACGATCGATGCCAGTGGCATCCCACCTGTGCCATCGGGAAAGAACCGTGAGCCTGGGAGGGAGTGGGGGGCTGGGGGGAGGGCATTTCCCTGACGTGCCCCCGCTGTGACACCGGCCGCTGGAGAATGCTGTCAACCCCTGACCTCCCCCAGACGTGTTTTTGAAATGAAGTGAAAAGAATTGCCAGGCGGGCCCGCCGCCACCTTCCCGGCCTGCGGTCCGTCCTTGATGTCAGTCAAAGGGGTTGACTGGCACCCACGGCGCCTTCACAGAACCCCGCTCGGAAGGCCTGCGATGACTGGCGTCAGGATGGCTCGCTGGGGCCGGTAATGACTTCCTGACATAATGCATTGTTTACCTAGGTGCCGCGCTCCTCCTCGCATCTTAATGAGCCTCATTAATAATAACGAGGAGTCCGCCGCCCGTTCTTCACAGCTGGACCATATGCACTAATTACACCGCGCACGCAAACCTAAGACAATTTGCCGGGTCCGGAGTAAGCACGGAAGGAGAGGGGCCAGCCTGGTTGGGAGGTATTTTTGCTGCATCCCCTTAAAGATGTCAAGTGTGATATCAAAGCAATTTGCAGATCATTAAGGCGCCTGTCACGTCTGAAGAGTGGGTTTCGGTTGTGTGTGTGGGTGGGTGGGAGTTTTCACCGGGACAAGTTGCAGGGTTTGGGGGGAGGAACTGGCTGGTGGACTGGCCTGGCCACTCTGGGAGCACATCCTGTGGCAACCAGCCGGGACAGTCCTCCCGTGGAGGAATGAACATCAGTGGTGGGGGAGGGTGATCAATTAGTGGACATAGCTCAGCTCTGAAGAATCAAGAACCTCCGAAGGGCCATGGCAGAGTCCGAGAGGGTTTGACGTGCTGGAGAAGGCAGGCGTTGAGTGGCTTTCCTTAATGTGAAGTTCTTAACTTCTGCACCAGCCTCATGAGTCTTAGGAATGGAAATCAGTATTTGGATCAAGGCAAGACAACAACGCTAACGAAGGCACAATGCCAGGTGACGAGACAGATTTTCCAAGAAGGACCGGAAGGCTCTGTGTCCCCCTTCACCTGGCTTGCAGGGCACCCCGGTGACAATCTTCCTTGGGAAAGTGCGAGAAACCCCTTGTTCTATCAGCAGCCAGACACGGGGCTGGGGACGCTTGAGTGTGACTATTGATTCTCCGGGCTGGCAGGCACTGGGAGGCCACAGAGACGCTGTGAACTGAGCTGCAGCTGCTGCAGGGAAGGTCACGGGTGGCCTCACTTATTTTTTTTAAAAAAAATAAATCATGCAGTTTCGCTTTTTGGTGTGGAAAGATCCTGGAGGGAAATGTCCTAAGAAACGAACGTGTTGCTCAGAGTCCCTACAAGGTCCTTGCGGAAGTCACACTCCCCATGCGGGCCCGAAAACCTCTGACTCCGTTCAGTGGGACAGAGAGTTGGGCCTTAGGGCTGGGGGAGGGGGGGGAGGGCTGGTTTGCTCAGAGTGACTTCTGGCCTTCCCAGGGCCCCCATCCGCCCATGTTTTAACAAGACGTAGTTCAAGCAGCCAGAGAGCACCGCAGCTAGTAACTGGTTGATTCAGCAAGAAACCCAGGAAAAGGTGATGCCCAGGTGGGGGGCATCCGGCGAGCAGGGCGAGCAGCTGTTCTCCGGAAAGGGCGGTGGGTGGGGGAGCACCCTGCCAGGCACCATATGCCTGATGGACAGGCAGCGAGCACGGGGTGCCTGAGTGGAGGTGACAGGCCGGCTCTCATTCGCAGGAAAAGAAACTTCCGTTGGAGTCCACGCGAGCGAAACCATGTGTACAAGTGGGGCGCATTGTCAGGCTCCTGGCCACGTGGCGGGATTGTCCTGGCTGTGACCTCCCCTTCTCTCCCCTCCCTTCCCCCCAAGGAAGAGAAAAGCCTACACCCTTCACCTGGCCCGTCGCCCCCGAGGCTGTCACAGACCCCAGAGAGGAATTCCTGGATGGAGAGCCAGCCTGCAGGCACCCTTGTAGAGCACTGTGCAGGCAGGTCCACGCGTGTTTTCTCCCCGGGCCCCCTGTGGGATCCCGCAAGCGGAGATGCAGTGTGTGGACAGAGGAGCCAGCACCCAAAGGCCTGTCTCACTGACCCACAGCCAGCACTGGCTTCGGTCTGCCTTCTGGGGCTTAAGCCAGAGATACCTGGTGGGCTATCATCAGAAAGGGGACAGGTATGCCGAAACCGGTTTGGCTCAGTGGATAGAGCGTTGGCCTGTGGACTGAAGGGTCCCAGGTTCGATTCCAGTCAAGGGCATGTACGTTGGTTGTGGGCACATCCCCAGTAGGGGGTGTGCAAGAGGCAGCTGATCGATGGTTCTCTCCCATCGATGTTTCTAACTCTCTATCCCTCTCTCTTCCTCTCTGTAAAAAAATAAATAAAATATATTTTTTTTAAAAAGGGGGGGGACAGGTGTCACTCCCAAGGCTGTGCTGGTCCCCAAATGTACCCCCTGCACCCCTTTCACTGCCTGTGCGGGCAGCACCCTCCCACCACCAACCCGTGTGCCTAATCTTTGCTTTGAAAGCTCATTGAGTGAGATCCTCACTCACCGGGCTGTCCTAATGTCACCTGAAAATGGGGCATTCGAGAGCAGCCTGGCGGGTGTTGTTTTTGAAGACGGAACTCACCCAGGGACCTCCAGCACCTTGCTGGACGCGGCTGCCAAGGAGAAACCACTTTTGTCTCATTGATTCTCACCAAGATCAGGAAATATGTACCAAGTACCTGTGTGGTCGCCGAGGAAGGAGGTGGCGGGAAGGCTTGGAGGCATGGGCTCTGAGCCTTCGGAGCTCAGTATGATGAGACAGGCTCGCTTGGGGAGTCGGTCACCAGCCACCTCCCCTGGGACCCGGCCATTGCCGTCATTGCCGAAGATGCAGCATCAGAAACACCCACCAAGTCTTGGTTCCCACCCTAGCATTGCCGGTATCAGCTCACATAGACTTGCAAATTGCCATATTGCCATTCGCTCACAGATCCTAGGCCACTAAGTGGCTCCACCCAAGTAGAAAATGCTCATTTTATTCCTGTTTCCCAGGGTGCTTTGCAGGATACAGAGAAGTGGCTGGTGGGCTGAGCATTGCTCACTGAGCTCACAGGCGGGCAGGCAGAGCCTGGCATCCACTATCGCCATCCCTGGTCCCCTCCCCCTGCCCCCAGCACCAGCTTGACATCTAGTGTCCCTCGCTGTGGCATCACCTGAGACAGCCCAGGGTAAGTGTTAATATGACCCCGTCCTTACACCGAATCTAAATTCTTCTTGCAGCAAGAGAAACCATCTCTCTCTCTCTCTCTCTCTCTCTTTTTAAAAAATATATATTTTATTGATTTTTTACAGAGGAAGGGAGAGGGATAGAGAGAAACATCGATGAGAGAGGCACATCGATCAGCCGTCCTGCACACCCCACAATGGGGATGTGCCCGCAACCAAGGTACATGCCCTTGACCGGAATCGAACCTGGGACCCTTCAGTTTGCAGGCCTACGCTTTATCCACTGAGACAAAACGGTCTTAGCTCTCTCTCTTTTTTTTTAATTTTTTATTTTTTTTAGGGGGTGTCTTTCTTATTTTAAACTGCTGCTAGACACTATTGATCTGGCTGCAATTAGCCTGAACTAATCTTCAAGTCTCCTGAGAAGTACTCATTTTCCGGAGATTTGGATGGGAATTCTTTGCAGGGTGGAAGGGCCGGCCGGAGGGGTTGATGATAGGAAAGAGCCGCCACTCGTGTTTACAAGCTGAATGCAATGATAGAGAGAACGGTGGCCTCATGGTAAGAAATATATAAAGAAGCGTCCCTGTCTCCCACACTGGTGTTTCTTAAGCCATTTGCCCAGTTAGAATGGTTCTTATTTCTGTGTTGCTACATTAAACATTTACATCTGTGCCTTAGTGACTTAGAGCTAGGTGTTATTTTAGTCTACAGATGAAGGCAACTTGGCAAAGACAGAGGTCTAAGGATGAGCGGTGAAAGACCAAATCAGGGTTGCCCACACCCGGAACATCTCAAAGAAAGTTTGGGGTCTTGTCAGACCCTGAGAGGTAGCCCATAAGCCCTTGGAATGTCCTGTCAGGTTAAGGCTGTCCCTGTGCATTTGGGGGGCTTTGGGCCACCAGAGAGTCTTTGCTAATAATGTGATCCAGGGTGGAGACTTTGGGACATGCTGGATCAGGTTGGCCTCTAGGGGCGCTAGAGATGGTCAGTTGCAATGAGGCTAGGTCAAGTGTGTGTAACTGCCTCCCAAGAAAAACTCTGGACAAGGAGGGTCAGTGAGCTTCCCTGGCTGGCGCACACGTGTGTTGTCGGACATTGTAGCAGAGTGGCTACAGAGAGACACCTCCCGGGAAGAACTTTCCCAGCAACGCAGAGAGTAGACTTACAGTCGTTTCCACTGGTGCAACGCAACAGTGACTGGTCACCTAGGGCAGTGGTCAGCTAACTCATCAGTCCACAGAGCCAACTATCAACGGTACGATTGAAATTTATTTTGAGAGCCAATTTTTTAAAACTTAAACTTCTTCTAATGCCACTTCTTCAACATAGACTCGCCCAGGCCGTGGCATTTTGTGGAAGAGCCACACTCAAGGGGCCAAAGAGCTGCATGTGGCTCTCGAGCTGCAGTTTGCCAACCACTGACCTAGGGAGCTAGAGCCATGCCCTCCATCAATCCTAGCATGCAGGAACCCTCCCTTGGATTCAGTGTGCCAGCCTTAGCTGGCAGCTTCTCCTTCTGTCTGCTACTCCTAGATGCTTAGAGGTCTCTCTATGTCTTACTGGCTAATCCCTTGGCACTCAAATCTTAGGTTAGAGCCCCTAATTTTTTAAAATGTTCTCAAAAATTGATTTGAGAGATAGAAGGAAGAGGGAGGGAGATAGAAACATTGATGAGAGAGAAACATTGATTGGCTGCATCCTGCACACCCCCCACTGGGGTTGGAGCCTACAAGCTGGACATGTGCCCTGACTCGGACAATGATCAATCCACTGAGCCTCACCGACCAGACTAGAGTCCCTAATTCTTTATATTAAACTCTCTCTGTTCAAATACTGTGTGGTTTTGTCTCCTGATTGGACTCTGAAATATATATCCTGGTTTCTATGAGTCATAGCAAAGTAATTTATGTCAGAGGAATTAGAGTTTGCATAATTGCTTTTATTTTATTTTTCCTATGAAATCAAGCAGCCATGCCATCATTTCCCTCCCTCTCCAAGCCTGCTATTAAAAATGTTACTCTCAATGATAGGTCTCCTTTATTGATATATTACTATAAAGCTGTATTCAGAGTGCTCCCTCAAATCTGGAGCTTTCACTAAATGTAATGCCAAAGCCAGAATGACTTCACTGTCCCAGTCTCTTTGGAGAGCATTGTATCAGGGACACACGAAGCTTTGGGAAAGTGACCTCATTTCCTTTTCTCTGCTTGGCCAACCACTCTCATCTAGACAAACTCTAGGAGAACTTTCAGTGCCCTGGTCTGCCTTCTGCCTCCATAGCAAGGTCATCCTGGGCTTCTTTGGAGCCAAGGATAGGGTGAAACACAGGTGTCTCATTTTCACCACTAGCCCAGCTGATGTGGCTCAGTGGTTGAGCATCAGTCCATGCACCGAGAGGTTACTGGTCGGGGCACATGCCTGGTTTCCGGCTCGGTCCCCAGCTGGGGATGTGCAGGAGGCAGCCAATCAATGTCTGTTTTTGTCTCTCTGCCCCTCTCTCTCTTTCTAAAAATCAGTAAAAACATACTTAAAAAAGAAATACAACACATCCTTGGTTCAGTTTTTGTTCCTCAAAGGGCATAAGATATAAAGATGTTGCTTATTTTCAGAATAAACCCTGGGCTCCGGGGCTTCCACACTGTTGCCTTTAATTAGATTCTCTCGTCAGTCATCCCTGCGCATTGTTCCATGTCCAGAAGTCCATATTAATAAAACGTCTGTTTACTTATGAGAACTTGGTGAAAAGTTTAATTTCAGGATGTTCATCCATCTGGCCTTGCCAACTGCAGAACTACAGAAGGATACGTTGATGGCAAAGGGAACACCATCTGTTTTGGAGAAGTGAGTTGATCTCTGCATGACAAGCAGAAAGTCAACTGCGACAGTGAAGAAGGTGAACAGGAGAGGGAAGGGTTTGCCCTAGACGGTTTGGCTCAGTGCATAGAGTGTTGGCCTATGAACTGAAGGGTCCCAGGTTCGATTCTGGTCAAGGGTACATGCCCAGGTTGTGGGCTCGATCCCCAATAAGGAGGCAGCTGATCAATGATTGTTTCTCATTATTTATGTTTCTATCTCTCTCCCCCTCTCCCTTCCTCTGTAAAATAAATGAAAAAAAAATATATATATATATAAGAATGAAGAGTTTGTTAGGCCTTTTATTTCGTACATGAGCATGATTTCCACAAGAGGGATCATAACCAATGGATAAGAGACACATCTGGTCATTTGGAAGAAACCATGACTCACAAGTTTGCCTTGTCGTTCTTCTCTTTGGTAGCAATCAACTGGAAAAAGAAACTATACTCTTTCCGCCTACACGTTTATTTAGGCAAATGAAATAACCTCTTTCTCTACTCCAGTGTTGTCAATCTGACAATATACAATGGAACTTGGACCAAATGTCTAGACGAATTAGCTCAGTTGCTGGTGGTATATCAATGACCCCAAAGTCCTGAACTTGACAGCTATCCAGTCAAGTTAGTGTTACACAAGAATAGACTTCATTCCATAACCGGAAGTGCATCCTATCCCTTAGTTAAGTAGCTGAAAGACACTATCAGGAGAGAGACAAGATGCAACCCGCCACATTTACTCAACAGAAGTACTTCTAAGTTCATGTCCGACTGATGGAGACCGGGTGGGAATGACCATGAAGGACTGCACATTACAACACTCAGCGAGAATATTTGTTAGCAAATGAAAGCTGGGGCAATTGGAAGAAACAGTGAGAGGACACTCCCTCTGTTTAACTGAACTGTTCTAACCATTTCACATCCCCTCCTAGGCAGCATTCGGAGCTGACGGCCAATACCTCTTTGAACTCTCTCTTCCTTTCTTGCTGTGACAGTTAAAAATTTTCCTGTTCTTACTCCACCTCCTGTTCCCTTGCCTTCTCTTCTCCTGTGCGAAATTCCCAGACTCTTTGTTCACTTTAGTGAACTAATCCTGTCAATGACTCAGATATAATCTACATCTGATTCATACCTAAATTTATTGTTTTGGTCCTGACTTTTTTTTTTTTTTTTTTACCAGAACTGCAGCTTCTTAAGACATGTTTACTTAACTATTATACAGTCATTTCAAAGTAAATATATCTCAGTCATCGTCCCTCCAATACCAAGCCCTTTTCCAAGGTTTACATGGTACCTAGCTTTTCTAAGTCAACAGGATTCTTCGTTTCACCACCAAGGCCTTCTTTTATCCATCCAACCATCTTCCTAGTGTTCATCTTAAAATACATATATTTTCACCAAAAGATGCATTTAAATAACAGTTTTTCTATTCTTATTAAACAAAGGCATCTGGGTTGTGATTCTAAGCAAACTGTTATTACGCTGAATTCCAGCAGCAAGCAGAGATATTTGGTGTGTATTTAGTCTGTGCACCCAGCGTATGCAGACTATATAGGTCAAGTGGAGAGAAATTAAGGGCTCTGTCATTGTTTGAAAGCAGTTTAATTATTAAAAAAATAATCAGACCCAACGAGTTTACTGCTTATTGAACTCAGATGGGCACTGTATTTGCAGGCCTAACTTCTTTACAAAAACTTGCATGTAAAGAGCCACAAAATTGCACTTATTCATTCATAAGTCTCAGCGGTTTCCTTGTGTTGAGAGATGGAGAAGTATATATTTGTGGAGGCCTCTCTGAAGTTAGGCAGGACATGGTCATGGTCTCATGTAACCAAGAGAGAACATTTCTGTGGATCTCTCAGCAGAAGATGCCGAGGGTGTAAAAGGAAACTGAGCTTCTAACCAGATTTTCTTCTAAAATCTTCTGTAAGTCCTTTAACAAGGAAATAGCCTTCCTAAATGAAACCTGCCATGAACTAGAGGGATATACTAGTATTGCTATCATACGAGGCTATTCTAGATTCCAGGTGTCTGACATAAGCCCTGAAATATATGAACTTGAATAAAAAACTAGTTAATCATTTCAGAAACTAAGCCAGAACACCGTTCTGAAATAATATTTACGGATGGCATTCAATCATTCACTTTTATCGCCTATTCTCTTAACAATCTAGCACTGAGAATCTTGCCAAATAGGAGTATTTTGGTTCCAAAGATCTGCTCAGAAACAGTTCTTTTGAATGAAATATGCATTATCAAGGTCAGAGTTGGCATCCTATAGGATTTTTTTATTTAATTTGAAGTAGACGGAACACTGACATCAACCTTGGACCAGTACCCCAACTGAAGCATGTTCAAATTGCTAAAGAGCTTAACTCCATTCCTCATCTTCATCTTTGCTGAGCTTGCTCATATAGAAACCAAAATCCCAAGGGTGGTAAATGGGTTTCACATGGACCAGTGGCTGAGTGGAGAGTCTTGGGGAGAGGGGTTCTGAGTCCAGGTCAGTAAAAGTGGGGACTGTGACAAGCAAGGTCTGCCAGGGGGGAGAGAGTGGCAGAAACAAGGGGTGATGAAGGTCTGGAACCCAAGGCCATTTACCACAGAGAAAAGAAACCTCTGGTGAGCCATGACATCTTAGGCAAAAGGCTTGCAAAACAGTCATATGGAAAAGGGTATTAACTTATTTGAAAGCAATAAATTAGTAGCAGGAAGTGAAGTCTAAAGAATGAAGAACTTATAATTAGAAAAGTCAAAAATGGAACATACTCTCTTGAGAGACAGACTCACCCCCAAGACTTAGATGTGCCCAGGCAGGGGGTATGGATATCTTAGGACAGATCCCAGTAGGTGTGGGAAGTCAGAAAAAAATGATTTCTTAGGGATCTTACGATATGCCATCCAACCTCAAACAAGAAAAACCATTACCTTCTAGAGTAGGGTTATTTGTACTGAGATAAAAATGAAGAAAACCATCCAGCTGCTTGAGATAAATATGCTTCACATTTCCACTGTAATTTCATCCCAATCAGAGGCCAAGTCCACACCCTGGGATTACCCATTGAAAGAGACTCTTAATTTGAAATTAAAAAAAAAAACACAACACATTAAAATGGTGATGGACAGAGACTTGAGGTGGTGAATACACAATATAGTGTATGGAGGATGGGTTGTAGAATTGTGCACCTGAAACCTGTGTGATTTTGTTAACCTGTATCACCCCAGTCCATCCAACAACAAAGATAAAAATCAAAAACATTGAAAATGGACATACTATATAATAAAAGCCTAATATGCTAAGTGTCTGGTCAAAAGGTCAGCCGTTCAACCAATCAAAGCATAATATGCTAATGACATGCTAAGGCTGTTCAAGTGCTCGCTATGATGTGCTCTGACCACCAGGGGCAGATGCTTACTGGTAGGTTAGCTTGCTGCTGGGGTCCAGCCAATTGGAACTGAGCAAGACAGGCTGGACACACTCTGGAGCCTTTCCACAGTCCCTTCCCTGGCTGGCCAACCTCCCATGACCCTCCCCGGGCCTGGTCATGCTCCCGTGGGATCCTTCGGCCTGGTCTGCACCCTCTCATAATCTGGGACCCCTCTGGGGATGTTGGAGAGCCGGTTTCAGCCTGATCCCTCAGGCCAGGCAGAGGGACCCCACTGGTGCATGAATTCATGCACCGGGCCTCTAGTGCATTTTATAAAACCTTAGCATTCACACAGGGTTTCTGCTGTGTGAATGCGGGTAATTCTTGAACTAACAGGCCTGGCCAAAATGAAACTTATCAAAAGCCAGCCTGCCATCTATTTGAAACCAATTGGTTGCCCTGGAAGGTTAGGCATGCGATCAGTTACTGTCCCATCAGCCATCAGCATCTTGGCTGCAGAATGAAGGAGATGGGGAGAAAAATCACACACGACAGAGATGAAAGCTGTGTGGTGGGAAGAAAAAAGCCTCCTTGATTAAGCTGTGGATTTACTCGAGTCTTTAATTCTCCTCCGGCCCGTCTTCACGCTGGCACATGGGCGGGCCGTGGATGGATGGGGACGCTCATCAGGAGGAGCACACACATCTATCTTGCAGGCTGATTTTTTTATTCGCCAGCTCCGGAGGAGTGGGGAGATTTATTTGGAAGGATGGTAATGAAGGCAGGAGGCACTGGGCAGACAGCAGTTTTCTTTACCA
The DNA here is from genome assembly GCF_014108245.1 of Pipistrellus kuhlii. Lineage (NCBI taxonomy): Eukaryota > Metazoa > Chordata > Mammalia > Chiroptera > Vespertilionidae > Pipistrellus > Pipistrellus kuhlii. Next base: position 3,986,204 of record NW_023425524.1, read on the forward strand.
ATGTGTTATTCTCACTTTCTTTCCCTTCTCGATACTGAGTTTCTCTTTATTTCCACTTATTTTTCTTAATATATTTTTATTGATTTCAGAGAGGAAGGGAGAAGGGAGCGGGCGGGGGGGGAGGAGAGAGAGAGAGAGAGAGAGAGAGAGAGAGAGAGAGAGAGAGAGAAATATCAATGATGAGAGAGAATCAGTGATCAGCTAGCTGCCTCCTATATGCCCCCAACTGGGGATTGATCCCACAAACTGAGCATGTACCCTGACTGGGAATCGAACCATGATCTTCTGGTTCATAGGTAGACACCCAACCACTAAGCCACACCGGCTGGGATCCACTTATTTTTCTTTAAAAGGAGGGATGTGTTTGGTCTCATCAGCCACTGGCTGGAGAGAGGATGGTAGTAAGGATATGAGAACACAGAATTTCCAGGTGTAATTTTTGTTGCAGTATTTCAAATGTTTTCATTACACTCTACATTTTTTTTATTATATACAGGCTAAGGTTTTATAAAATGCACTAGAGGCCTGGTGCATTTACTTAGACCCAATCATATACACTTTGAAATACTTGTTTCTTCACCCCCAAATGAGATTTCCTGTTTCCTTTCTTGAAGTTGTTTTGTGTGGTTGACCGTTGCTCTGCCTGGCAAGAATGAAATTGTTCCCTTCAATGAAAAATACTGACTTTCAATCTTCATAACAATGGTGCAAGGAGATGGGCTAGCTCTGCTGGGCCTTATAAAATACAGTAAAAGAGACCATCACCACCCTGATCTGAGTCACAGGATGGAATTACTCACTAAAAGGCTGGAGTGGGTATAGTTCTGGTTTCCTGCCAAAGGTGTGGCCTCTGGACTTTGACCAACCACCACCAGGGACGTCATTCAGACACAACAGTTAACCCCCTGAGCTGACCACTTGCTGGACCTGAGTCCAATGCCTCAAACGGTGTGGCTCAGTGGATAGAGAGCTGGCTTGTGGACTGAAGGGTTCCGGGTTTGATTCTGGTCAAGGGTTGTGGGCTGGATCCCCAGTAGGAGGTGTGTAAGAGGTAGCCGAACAATGATTCTCGACCAAGATGGCCTCGTTGGGGGACCATTTTTATGGCACTTTTGGTCACCAGGGGCTGTGGCTGTGACAGATATTCTCAGAAGCAAAAAAATCCAACTCAACTGTCCACACACTGCATGAAACTAATCATCTATAAAATACTATAGTTTATTGAATCATAAGAAGCGTGGTTTATGTTGTGGTTTCTGTAGGATCCTCATGTGTATGTTCCTTTTAGAACTGGAGAGTTTTTGAATGACCTAGAGGGTTCCCATTTCTTCTTTGAACAAATGAGAAAGAGGGAGGGAGGGAGGGAGGGGGGAGGAAGAGAGAAAGGGAGAGAGAGAGAGAGAGAGAGAGAGAGAGAGAGAGAGAGAGAGAGAGAGAGAGAGACTTCAAAGGCTGACACAATGTGTCCAGGTGACTCAGCCAGGCAGTGACGTCTTCTACTCCACAATCACTTCACACCTGAACCTCATGTTTACATTTTGTCTTCTTTTATTGTCTAAAAACAAAACAGTAAAGTGAGAGAAGGTATTTTCTAAAAACAGCACACTGAGGTGAAAAAAGGGAAAAAGCCAATGACACACAGTTCTCAAATTCTCTACACAAATCCTCCTCACTCAGAGTCTGCTCAGCAGGAGGTCTGGGGGCCGCACCCTGAGCTGCCCCATTGCTAGCCTTGCTGCATCCACCCTGATCTCTGACCTCTGTCTGCACCTGCAGATCCTGCTAAACAAAGAGGAGTGAGCTCAGACACACATGGCACTGGGCCAACCTGCCCCAGCCATGGAGAAAAATTGCCTCCTGCACGGCTGGGGGCAATTACAGCGTCTTTATCCAGAGAACACCTTCACCAAGAGGAAGATACTAAAGATATTTCTACTTTTGTTTTGTCTTATTTTTGCAGATTTACTCTGATGAAATTGAAAGGGGTTATACATTCACACAGTGCCAGACTGGATGCCAACAGGTTAACAAGTTTTCTTGTTGAATTAGAGGTTGGATCCCTGATGAGCACATACATTGAGTGGCCAGATTATGATGATTGCTGAACGCATAATAATCTGGCCATTCAGTGTATATCCTATATAATAAAAGGCTAATATGCAAATTGTCCCCTTGACCAGGAGTTCGACCAGCAGGAGGCCAGCCCCCACACATGCATGAATTCATGCACCAGACCTCAAACACTAATACACACACACACACACACACACTGAGTGGCCAGATTATTATGCGTTCAGAGATCCTAATAATCTGGCCACTCAGTGTATATTGCTTATTTCTCTCCTTACACAGCTGCTAAGACCATATTTCCTCTTAAAATAAAAGAAAAAGACAAATGTCATCCCTGTCCCAATGCAGGTGCTAACCAGACTCATTTTTCACTTTCCTTTTCCCCAGCCATTCCAGTCATTCAGATGCCAAATCCCTGTGAGGGAGGAAGACAGGACCCGGGTTTCCATGCACAACAGGTAATTTCATCGAAACTCATCTCACTGGGCCTCCAAATGGAATCAGGCCTTTCAGCAGAAAGAGGACCCGGACTGAAGCACATTGCGGACAAGAACTTGAGACAGCTGAGACGCACACAACTCAAGGAGATTCGGTGCACACAATGCAATGCCCATTGGCCAATGGTCTCCTCTGCACCCTCTCCCCCCATCCCGCTGCTGACTTTCTCCACTCAGCCTGGAAAGATGAATGCAGCTAAAGAAAGCAATGCCCCCAAAAAGGTATCTACAATCTCAGATACCAATCCTACCCAGAGATAACTACCTTTAACATTTCCGCAATGTACAAATGTATACAAATATATGCAACCCAGAAGTACTTGCAAGTATGTTTTTCATGAAAGCATAAGAAAAAAGTTTAAAAGAATAGTAACTAAAATAAAGGGGAATTTTCTACTTATTTTAATGGCTTGAAAACTGCAAATATCAAGACTTTCCCCCCCAAAATTATCAGGTAAGGATCTATGTCTCATCATTTCTTTAACTTAGCATATATTATCCAGTGGTCAATTTGCTTTCAACCTTTCACCACTACAAACAGAATATACCTTTGAATGAAAAGCTAAATTACACACAGATAGAATAGATCTCACTTAGACAGCTTTATACTGTGTTAGAAATACCAACAAATGTTCAGATGGATGGAAGGAGGCAGTCCTTTCTGATTCAGACCCAGTGGATTTCTGGGAAATTATCCACCATTACCCAACTGAGCAGTTTATAAAGAAAAATTTAAAAAAATAAAAAATAAAAGGAGTCAGAATATCCTAGTCAGAGAGTACATTTTAAAATATACAGTGTCCCCCCCAAAAAAATGTATACATATTATGTAGATTCTATTACATTTTGAAAATGAAAAGTATTTGAATAAGCACTGCCTTTTTCATTATTCAAACTGTGCATCCATTTTTGAGGGAACACCCTGCCCTCTGTGAGTGTTTAAAATCCAATTCATTCTGAGCCATTTTGGTGGCTCAAATCTTAGTGGATTAATTGAAGTGGGTTGGGGTAGGCACGGTTTTATCCTAAACGCAGACACGCTGAAGGGGAGAAAGATTAATCTGATAAAGGCACCACCGTTTCTAATCGGACTGATGGGCAAGAGCAGGATGGCTGGGAGAGGCAATGTCGGGTGAGTTACAGTCAAGTGATGAACTGCCTTGAAGCCAAAGCAATCAAGCAGATAGCTCTAAGAATTCCTCCGGCATCTCCAGTAAACACTTTGGGGCAAGTGTCCCCGAATTGGCCTTCTCCACACAGAGCGGAAGCACTCTGTCAGATTTGGTGAAATGCAAGCTTAAGGGGAGAGTTTAGCTGGGGCAGCCCCTGTCCACTTACCAAATTAAACACATTCATTTCCATTCTGAGAGGAGGTGTCATTTGGATAATATCTCCGATTCACAGAATAGTTGAAAATCCAAGAGCAGACTGACCAGGCATTGTTTGTTTAAAAACTATCACCTATTTATATTTGCTCCGTGTAATTAAAAGTAACTCTAAATATTTGTTGCTCATCCTTCTTTCTTATAAATAATGTAGCAAGTACTTATTTAATCTTAAAAATAATTTTCTCTAAATTATCATGATTCAATAAAATCAAGCTGCTTTTGTAACTGGTAGAGAAGAGCAAGGAATTCCTACTGGAGTATTTTGTCTTACACATCTACAATCTTAAATATCAATCCTACACATTTTTGCAATGTACAAATGCATACAAATATTGTATTGAATAAGTGTATTTTTCATAAAAGCGTAAGAACTTTTTTATTTTTAAGGAATAGCTAATTAAAACGAAGGGCAATTTTCTACTTATTTAATGGCTTTGAAAATGCAAATATTAAGGCTTCCCCCCAAAAATTATCAGGTAAGGATCTATGTCTCATCATTTATTTAACTTAGCACATATTATCCAGTGTTCAACTTGTTTTCAACCTTTCACCACTACAAACAGAATATACCTTTGAATGAAAAGCTAAGTCACACACAGATAGAATAGGTTTCACTTATAGACTGCTTTATACTGTGAGTTAGAAAAACCAGACAATTGTTTTAACGGTAGTGATACTTTATAAACCTTTGGAACTGAAATTCCATGAGGCAATATAGATGAATATGTCTTATTTCTCTTTGCGTTTTTCCTTTGAGGTCATTAAAAGGTAGAGGTAGTGGTATATGTGTTGAACGCACTGACTTCCACATGGAAGCATCCCGAGTTATAAGTGGGGACAGGCAACACTGATGCTGAATGAAAGGAAATAAGTTGCTTCATGAAAGCATAAGAAAAAAGTTTAAAAGAATAGTAACTGAAATAAAGGGAAATTTTCTGCTCTGCCTTCCCCAGCAGACCAGCTCTCCCGTGGCCCTGTGGGTGGGAGGGCACCGGGGGAATTCCAACTCGCATGATTTCTCATTCCTGCCTCTTCCCTCTTCTCCTTCAACTGGTGATCTGTGCTGTCTTCATCCAATACCTCCTTTAATTTGGATGAAAATGCCAGATTACTTCCTATAAGTCTCGCTTTGATTGTACTCATGGCTCTATTTTTATACACCTTAGCCAGTGAATGCAGTACACATTGAGAGCTATTTCTGTGAACCCGAATGTTATGTAGGTCTTTGTTCTTCTCTGCACTGTAAACAGGGATAATCAGAGACCCCAGACACTATTTACTTGGGATTCCATAAAGACACCTAGTAGCTCAAGAAGCACACATATTGAATATAGTCTATTAAACTAACTGTATCAATACAGTATTGAGACACTGTTTTGGTTTTGGAACATTATCAGTGCTTTATCACCAGATAGTGTAAAACTATTATTTATTGTATTAATTAACATGAAGTAAATGTACTTCTGATTTTTGTAAGCTCTAGTTCTTAACGTGTTTTTAGTCCACTTTGGAGATTTGAAAAATGAAACCAAAGATTTTTTATGTTAAAAACCCATTACACTAGAATTAAAACGTGTCTGGTTTTGTTATGCATTAATATTATCGTAGCATAGCTTTTTAAATGCTTGATGGTTCAGTTACTTAAAATACTTGGCAAAAAAATGCATACCTTTATAAAATATGTCCAGCTTTTGAATATAACTTTCCATAACTGGAGAAGAGACCGAATGATGGTAATATAGTTTGGAAATCCTAGAATAAAAAAGAGCAAATATTACCACAGAGCTCTTACTGACTTTGTATTAATATTATTATTTTTATTATTATTATTGGCTTTAAATATACATAATAATGACTAATTTTCAAAAAAGAAAAGATTAGTTTTATTTAAATGATCTTTGTTTAACCTGTTTATATTTATTAATTATGTTTAGTTTTATTTTAATATATAAAATAACTCATTTTAAAAATGTACATTTTGTGGATAGAGACAACAGTATGATAACTGCCAGAGGAAAGGGGAGGGGAAGATAAAAGGGAGAATAAATGGTGATGGAAGGAGACTTAATGTAGGTGGTGAACACAATACAATATACAGATGATGTATTATAGAATTCTATACCTGAAACCTGCATCATTTTATTAACCAATGTCACCCCAATGAATTCAATAAAAAACATGGTTAAATAAATGTACATTTCAACTTTTATTTTTTACATTTACTTTGGATAGAGATATATTCCAACTGTATATGCTTTAAAAGCATCGAATGCATCTAGTAGAAAAGAAGGAAGACCTAAAGTCAATGATCTAAGCTTCCACTTTAGGAAACTAGGAAACAGTGAGCAGAAAAAGAAAGCCAGAACCCAATCAGAGCAGAAGTCATGAAACTGAAACAGAGAGGAGCGAAAATCAACAAAACCAAAAGCTGATTCTTTGAAAAGATCAGTAAAATCGATAAACACCTAGCCAGGCTAAGTGAGAAAAAAGAGAGAAGTCACAAATTAGTCACAGTTACTAAGAGAGATGGGTGGTCACTACTGGTGCCGTGCACTTTAACTAAAAGGCTAAGTAAAGAAGGAACAGTGGACGTTTGATAACTAAGGTAAACTGGACTGACCACTTAGAAGACAGCCCACCAAAACTCACACCATGAGAAACACATAATCTGAATAGGCCTATATCTATTTAAAAAATCAACTCAGTAATTAATAACCTTTCCGAATAGGCTTTGATTCTTTCTAGTGAATTCTAGCGAACAAGGAAGAAATGATACTGTTCCAGAAAACGAAGCTTCCTCTGGAAAGCACTTCCTAACTCTCTCTTGTTTCGTCATCTAGAAGATGGAAATGCCCACCCCTGCCAGTGTTGCTTAGTGGTTAGAGCACGGGCCTGCTCACTGAAGGGTTGTTGGTCCGATTGCTGGTCAAGGTCACATACCTGGGTTGCAGAGTCAATCCCTGGCCCAGGTCAGGGTGTGTGTGGGAGGCAACCAATCCATGTCTGTCTCTCTCTCTCTTTCTCCCTCTCTCCCTCCTCCCTCATTTCCACTCTCTCTAAAACAAACAAACAAACAAACAAACAAAAAACTTCGGGTGAAGATTAGCAACAACAAAAAAGTAATTAGCTAGAAAAAAATTCACCTTAGAACTAATGCATTGCCTGGGTAAGTGGCAACTGGGGGATTTTTCTTTCCAAGACAATGACTAACTTTTTAAAAAAATAAAATATATTTTATTGATTTCCCACAGAGAGGAAGGGAGATAGTTAGAAACATCGATGAGAAAGAAACATCGATCAGCTGCCTCCTGCACACCCCCTACTGGGGATGTGCCGGCAACCAGGGTACATGCCCCTAACTGGAATCCAATCTGGGACCCTTCAATCTGCAGGCTGATGCTCTATCCACTGAGCCAAACCGGTTTTGGCGTCAACGACTAACTTTTGAAGCACTGAGAGACTACGTCTTCCCTCCACTTTTCCTGACCTTGTCTACATATGAGATTTGGGGGGAGTGGGATTTATGATAACTTCTTGGTGAGCTGAGAGCCTTAGCATACCACGTCTTATTCACTTTCTAATTACTTCCCAAAGAAGCAAACACTGTGACACAATACACCGGGTCATTTAAAAGGCGTAGGTGGCCCGGCCAGTGTGGTTCAGTTGCTTGAGCATTATTTCATGCACCAGGAGGTCACTGGTTCAATTCCTGGTCAGGGCACATGCCTGGGTTTCGAGTTTGATCCCCAGTAGGGGAAGTGCAAAAGTCAGCCAATTGGTGTTTCTCTCTCATCAATATTTCTCTCTCACTCTCTCTCTCTCTCTTCCTTCATCTCTCACTAAAGTCAATAAGAACATTTTTTTTAAAAAAAAAAAAGGAATAGCAAACTAAAACGAAGGGCAATTTTCTACTTATTTTAATGGCTTTGAAAGTGCAAATCTTACCCTGGGAATCAACTAGTCATTAAACTTTAAAATAAACAGTTATATTGCCTTGCCTTCATAAAAGTCAGTGCGTCTCCTTCTGTAGCCTATCATTTTCATCAAATATTGTTTTCTACTTGTTGGTTTATTCTCTCACTGTGAAACATGTATGATGATGTTTGGTATAAAAATCAAGAAATTAGTCTCGCGGCGGGGAGTCTGCTAACAACACCGTTTTAATCTTATCCTTCAAGCAGAGGCAGAAAACATATTAATTGCAACTTAATTTATGCAACAAATATTTCATTTTAATTATGCTTAATTTTTGTCAAGCTATAAAAATGTCAATAGTTCTGACACAAGTTTTTTTTTTTAAGTGAAAGAATTAAAATCAAACGCTGCTTCTGAAAGAAATTATGAAAGATTTCTAATTACTGCTGACGTTTTTGAAAAAATTAAATAAAAAAAAATCACTACTCCAGTGGCCCCAAAATAACATCTGGGAATGTGTGAACTTGAAGCTTTATTACCCGATATTTGTAATTCCTAGTAATATACATGCCTCATTAACAGGATGAAATTCTCACGGGGAGGATTTTTCTTTTTTTAATTCACAAGATAGATCAGTGACTGTCATTGACTGGTGGTGCCTTGTCGCCACAGAGAGAGGCTTTTGTTAATTCCGCTCAGGGAAACAGAGACAAGAGTAAGTGAGACTGACGACTGCTGATACATTGCGTTGAACAAAAGAACATTTACCAGGAACAGAGGGGAAAGAAAAACTGGCCAGCCACCGAGGCTGAGCGGCATGAATTATATTTAGCAAAACATTAGCAAGCTCTTGCCCTGGCCGGTGTGGCTCAACTGCCTGGGGGCATTATCCCATGTGCCTGAGAGGTTGCTGGTGTGATTCTGCTGGGTCCCGGTGGGTATGAGAGGCAACATTTCACTCCCACATTGATGTTTCTCTCCATCTCCCTCTCCTTTCCTCTCTTTCTAAGAATCAATTTAAAAATTTTTTTTAAAAAAAGTTATTAAGCTCTTAGGAGGTGGAAATCCTCCCCAAACATTGTCACACATAAACAGACTACCTCTTCCGGGAAAGCCTTCAGCTTTGATGGGAATGCCAGCTCCCTGCACTGAGCATCTGCTCACAATCACGCTCCTCCCAGCCCTGGTCCAGCGTCTGTTTTGCATCAGGGACTCCCAGTGTGAGCCCCCTCACTGGATGGTCAGCCTCCTGGGGGCAGGACCCTGGCCCTCTGTGTTACATCCACCCTCTCCCACATTCATTTGAGAGTGAATAAAATTGTTCTGGGTGTTCTGTGTTTAGAAACATCACTATTATTTTCAAAATCCTCTTTTGTGAAAGGTGTATAGACCCGTATTTTAAAATCATTTGTTGGGAAAGCTTCTAGTTTTAAGCTGGCCGAGCCATTCATTTCCTGCCTTATCCTCAGAACTTGGAGGATAATAAACATCTACCAAAGGGCTTCTGCAGGAATACCAGGAAACAGCAGTGACCCCAAATCATGATCAATGTCCCCCAGATGGGGTAGCATCCCAGACTTAAAAAGAGAAAACAAGCCCTAGACTGTTTGGCTCAGTAGATCAACCACTGGCCTGCAGACCAAAGAGTCCCAGGTTTGATTCAGGTCAAGGGCACATACCTTGTTTGCAGGCTCCTTCCAGGCCACGGCCCTGGTCAGGATTTGTGCAAGAGGCAACCAATCGAGGTGTTGGTTTCACATCAATGTTTCTCTCTGTCTTTCCCTCTCTCTTTCACTCTCCATAAATAAGAAAAGAAAAGAAAAGAAAAGAAAAGAAAAGAAAAGAAAAGAAAAGAAAAGAAAAGAAAAGAAAAAGGAGAGCAGACCAATGAAATTCTATCCTGTTCTTCTTTCCTAAGCCCAGGATGCTCAGCATGGGGATTGAACTGGAAGGTTAGAGTGGCCTCTGGGATAAAGGACCTTTCCTGAAAGTTGGGGGGTAGCGGGGCCGTGACAAGAATACCACCCAGAATCACAAATCTCTGAACATAGTTGACTTAACTGGGCACATGTTTTACTTGGTAAAAATAGAGTAAAAAAAGAAATAATTAGTGCACCAAAATGTGTACTATTTCCCTTAGATTTAAATTTTCTTTCTACTAGGACACTTTAATTAACTGCATCGCTCTCAGGAATTGATACCCTCTTTTTTATAGTTTTTATAAAATACCTAAACACGTAATTCCTCATTTTTAAAAACATTTTGCTTTCATTTTTTTTACATTTGACATCTCTAACAATGCTTCCCATAAGCAAGTCTACATAATAAAACATATAAAAATGCAAATGAGATAGTCAACAGAAACTAATGTATTTTATAATGCCAACTCCTTTTTTATAAGCTTTGAGAAAATTATATACACATTCACTAGTCTATGTACAATATTTAACGTCTATATCTGAACCCAAATTACTAAAGATGATGATCTATTTTTCTGAACTCATGTCCTTTTCCCAAACTAAATCAAATGAAGAAAGCGATGGGAATTTCCTCTCAAGCTATTTCATACATGGATGCCCCTGAACTTTACTGAGTCTAAACTCCAAAACATGTGCAGGTAAATCACTTTGGTATTCAAAACACTAAGGAATGTTTATTTGCTGTTGCCATTAAGAGCACAATTTATTGCAGAACATTCAAATCTAAGTGCTAATTTATTTAAACTCTATAAATGAAAGGCTGTTAAAATTCGAGGATACTGACATTTGATAGATAAGAATTTCATCTCAATTTTTTTAATACGTTCTTTCATTATTATTTTTGAACAATATAAAATTTTTGCAAGATTAAGAGGACAGGAAAATAGAACAACTTAAATGATTATGGCCTTCTGAAATTCTGTTTGGCATGGTCAGACAGTAGAGGGGGAAATAACTCTTGAATAAAGTTCAATTCAACTATGTATGTATTTTTAATTATACCAACTTTGCTACACATAAGAATTTATAAAAAAAACAAAGTGAAAAATAAGTATGTCTCATCATGGCCAATAGATAATAATGGTTACCAATTAGTTGATATCTCTTTTTAAATTGTACTTTAAAACTAAACCAATAATATGTGGTGTCCATAGTAAATGAACTATATTCAATTAATACTTAAAAATACTTGAGAAACTTTGGCTGGTAAAGTAGGTTAACCACTCCTGTAATATTATTTCCTCTCCTATTTTATTGAAGAAACTCTTTTTATAAGAAATATTAGAGGTCCGGTGCACTGAGATTTGTGCACTGGTGGGGTCCCTCGGCCTGGCTTGCACCCTCTAGCAATCCAGGACCTCTCAAGAGATGTTGGAGTGCCAGTTTCAGCCCAATACCCATAGGCCAGGCTGAGGGACCCCATTGGTGCATGAATCTGTGCACTGGGCCTGTAGTATACATAAAAGATCTTTGGTTAATCTTTTCCCACCCTTCCCCCTCCCTGCTTTCTTCTGAGTTTCATCAGTCTGTACCATGTTTCCAGCCTGTGCATTGATCATCTGCCCTCTGGTGGTCAGTGTGTATCATAACTACCAGTTGAACAGTCGAATAGTCATGGTCAAATGGTCAAACGGTCGCTTAGGCTTTTATATATATATATATAGATATAGATATAGATATAGATATAGATATAGATATAGATATAGATAGATAGATAGATAGATAGATATAGATAACATAAATTCAATTAAGAAAGAATATAAAAAAGTATAAAAGTAATACGTTCTAAGTAGTTCAGATTTGGCACTGATGCAACAGCCTAAAATAATTTACTAGTGTATTCACATGCTTTGTAGTCATTAGCAACTTGAAGGTTAATATAAATGATGAATAGAAAACATCTCTGAATTAAACTTGATAAATTAAAAGTGTTTCAAACAAATCAAAATCTTATAGAGGTAATTCACAGTTTCTTTTGAACAAATAATAACCAGAGTGGTCTTGATTTTATTCAATACTACTAAATAAAATTTTGACAATATATCTTCACTTTACTTAAAAAAAAGAAAAAGTATTGAAAAGCCACATTAAAACTTTACTTTATCATTAAAACTTTACTTTATAATATTAATATGCTAGACTGAAATAATTATAACTGTACTTCCTTTAATACAAACATTATTTAGCAATGTACTTTAGGACATTCATGCATAATACTTTATGTATCTCTTATGTTGACATATGTTTAGCTAACGTGGACGATGACATAGGTGTTGGTCACCAGTGACACTTCTAGAAACCCATTAGTTTCCAGGAGCTTGGAAGTTAATGGCTAACGTATTTCAATTAGTGTCGTCTGCTCTCCAACTCTCAGGCTAGGGCCTATCCAAATTTTCAAGACTGTTAATGTGATTTAGGGGATATTAACCTCACACAATGTTCCATTAAGCTCTTATCCATCACCAGGGCTAGTTCATTAGCCTTGGACGAATCTTCTCTTCCAAGAATCTCACATTTAGAGCCCTGGTGAAAACTCCTTTTTGTCTCTGCCATCAATGGCCTGTGGGCCTGGCTTAGGGTTCTGGGAGGCAAATTGCGAACAACAAGCTACCACCTTTGAAGTCCTCATGGGTGGAGGGGAAGAAGTCATCACTAGAGGGCCCGGGACTCAGTTACCCCCGAGGATCTTCTGAGGTTTTCAAATGGCAGAACATTCTCAGTCTAAGTAAATTGCTCTGAAATTCCTCTTTACTTCCTTAAATTCCTTTTAAAATTTTCAGTTAAAGATGACATCCAAATGTAAGGGAAAAAGAGGTAAATCATGAAAAAGGTTTTCAGTGGATGATAACACACATGGCAAACACTTCAACAATTTTAAAGACTACATTCTGAAAACTTAGGGTTCCTAAGAGGTCAAACCTCCAAGTACCCACTAATTCGGTGCCCTATTAGAACATACTGATATATCTATGCCTAGATGCTTAAGCATATACAACATTATGTGCATATTTTTTTAAGAGCTAAATTATTTTTAATATATTTTTATTTTATTTTGGAGAGGAATGGAGAGGGAGAGAGAGAGAGAGAAACACCAATGATGAGAGAGAATAATTGATGATGGGCTGCCTTCTGCACACCCCGTGCTAGGGATTGAGCCCACAACCCGGGCATATTCCCTGACTGGGAATTGCACTGTGACCTCCTGGTTCATAGATCAATATTCAACTACCTAGGCATGCCAGCTGGGCCAGAGCTAAATTATTTTTAACAACTTCCAGCTCAAATATTCTATAGAGACATGATTCCCAGTAAGTCTTCGAAACATCTGGAAAGAATTTACAAAATCTTAGAAACGGGCATACAGGAGGAAAAAGTAGGTTTAAAGAGCTAGTTGAGATAATAAAGCATAATTATTGATCATCTAGACTTTAGAAGTGATTAGCTTTATTTTCTAGTCTGTAAAATGAGAGGAAATGACAGTATCAACATCCCAGGTGAGTCCTGAGGATGATATAGGACTTTGGTCTCAGTGCTTCCAGATGTTTGGCTTAATCCAAGATGTAGACATCTTACAAAAGGATGCTGAATGATAAACAGGCATCTCTGCTCCCCTAATAGTAAACTACCACCTATGTATTTATTTCATAGAAACTCTAGCTGGAATTTCAGTCACTAGCCACCAGCTGGGATGGCACATGGCGCTACACCCACACTTGAGAAACATGCTGTTTGAAATGACTATGCTTTACTGCTCCCTGGTGCAGGACTGACACACTGTATCCACTTTCATTTTTGGGGTCTTTTCATTCCCTTTCTCCCACTTGATCCGCTAATATCTCTAATAAAAAGTGTTTTCTTTCTTTTTTTAAAAAAAAATATATATTTTATTGAATTTTTTTACAGAGAGGAAGGGAGAGGAATTGAGAATTAGAAACATCAATGAAAGAGAAACATCCATCAGCTGTCTCCTGCACACTCCCTACTGGGGATGTGCCCGCAACCAAAGTACATGCCCCTGACTGGAATCGAACCCTGGACCCTTCAGTCCACAGGCCGATGCTCTATCCACTGAGCCTAACCGGTTAGGGCGAAAGGTGTTTTCTTATAAAATAGCCTGTGCAAGCCCTGTTCCCAGACTGGAATATTTTAAAACATACACACACAAAACAACCCAACAGTCTAAGCTTTAGGGAAAAAACCAATTACAGAAACAGCATTAAAAACGCCAAGCACCAGGCAGAAGCAATTCTGGATCAGTTTAAAAAAGTGATTGATGAGACTCTAATCCAAGCTGAAGGACCAGTTTCACGAAGAGCTGCGACCATTCCGCACACTTCATTAGCTGCCATAATTAGCCTGGTGTTGCAATTTGTCAGAACTGGTGGGGACAATTTTCCTTGGAATGCAAACATCAAAAACACAGGGCCTCTCAGACTTCCGAAGGGGCTGGTGAGAGGCTTTTTCTGGCCTCTGTTAACAAAAAGATTAATTATTGCTGATGGGAGGCTGGGCGGTGATTGTCACTCTGTCCATGTGCATTACTTTTAGCATTAGAGGGAGGACGTGGGTGACACCATGCCACTCCATCAAGCGGCCTCACGTTGTAGCACAGAGTCGCTTTTAATATTCAGGGCATTTCTGATGGGTTTTTCTTCCTGTCTGCAGGGTCCAAGACTCACACCTAACCTATATAATAAAAGGCTAATATGCAAATAGATCAAATGGCAGAACAACCAGTTGTTATGGCATGTTCTGGCCAGCAGGGGACATGCGAAGAACATGCAGGGCATCAGCTGAGGCGGGATGATGGAGCAGGTGAGCGGGGGCACCAGACCAAGGTGGGTGCCAGTCGCTGTCATTGGGGCAAGCCTCTGGTTCTTACTGAAAATTCTTTGCTCCTGCATGCCGTGGCCCTGCCTAGCACTTGCACCTGCTGCCGGCCCTCATCACACCTGAGGACTTCTCCATCTCCCCCTGCTCCTGTGGGGTGATCAGGGCAGCAGCCACCACTTCCACCCTCTGATGGCTTTCACCCGCTGCTGGCACCAACCCCAATTGCTCTGTGTGGGAGCAGTGACAGCAGGAGCAAGTCTGCTGGCAGACAGAAGTCTGGGCCATGGCAGGAGGGGCGAGGCAGGGGTACAGAGGATGGGCTAAGACCTGCCCCTGTGCCTACTGCAGCCTCACTGCCCACAGTTCCTTTCAAGGTGCACAAATTCGTGCACTGGACCCCTACTTCATTGATATCAAGATTTTCCAACAGCCTCCAACACATTGAGAAGTTAGGTCAGTGCACTTTGCCTGAAATTTTAGCTTCTTCCTTAACTGTGCAGATCAGCAAAAGAGTGGTTCCGTATAATTCTATGATTGAGACATCTTTCAAATACGTTTATAAATCTTCCAAGACCGCATGTGTTCAACAATCTATGAAGCTACATTCATGTCACCTGTATTTACGAATAGAGGAATGTCATCTCAAGCCTGGATGAAGGGAATATACTTTGATTTTCCACAATATAAATTCATGAAATCTAATGAAGAGGGATGAAAGGAAAGGGACTCTTACTTCGTTTTCTTACAACAAAACTGATTTAGTCCTTTGGCTGTAGGCCGAGTTTATCCAAAATCAATAGTGTAATAGCTATATGCAGTGTCATTAAAATTTTTGCCAAACTCTCTTAATTTTTAATCCCCTTGGCTGTATCATTATTTAATTATTTGCTTTAAGATAATTACTGCTAAGCCCAAACTATGTTTTTGTGTTTTTTCTAAATCTCGTTCCTTGAACTGACCTGAAAACTGGAAGCAATAATTTAGTGATATGTGGAGGGAGAAGCCACAGCTGAAAAAACTGGCATTGTTTTCAAATCCACTTCATAGCAGAGAAAAAGTGTTAAAGTGAAAAAACATAACAACATCAGTGGACAATGCTTGTCTGAGTTTCCAGGGGTGGGGATTTTCCACAGATTCCACCACAATCAAGTCATTTTCACCTCAAACAACTGGACATATTATGTCACTTAGAAATGGGTTGGCCAATGGAAATACAATGTGGAAGTATCTTATGTAATTTACATTTTCAAGTAGTCATGTTAGAAATAGAAAGAAGAAACAGGTGAAATTAACTGGATAGGAATAAAATATTTTAACCCAATAAGTCCAATTTACTGTTAAGGTGTGGGAATGTTTACAGGTTCTTTTGTTGAGCACAACTTCAATCGGAAGGAAGCATCTCATAATCTCATGACTAGATAAGAGTATCTACAGTTTTTGGAAACACATCTATTTTGACTGTTGGATGAAGAGAGTTTCGCATACCATCTTGGTTGTTTCTTTCTAAATTAGCATGAATGACTCTCAAAGATGCCCCAAAATCCTGAATGGAGGCATGTATATATTCCTTTATGGTAGTGTGCCTCAGAGCCGGAGCCTTTTCAGAGAATGGTTGTGACAAAATGAGAGCAGAATATAAAATGAAAGGTCCTGAAGGTAAGGAGTCAATTTTAAGTACAAGTTTTAAAATACAATACTTGGGAGAAATGTGAAATCATGGCTGGGACAACACATGGAGTTCACTCACAGACTGGATTACCTGGAGAATTTTATTGTTATGATTCAATGCACTCTAGTCATATTATGCACAGTGCTGAGAAGTCACACATCCTTCTGAACAAGCTCTTACTCTGGAAAATGAGATTAGAGGGAGATCATTAAACCGACTCTCTAATTCTGGAGGAAGTGCTTCTGCAGGCTGAAGTGGAAAATGACAATCTGTTTATGTCTGCACAGGCGGAAATCTCTCTACACCCAGGGACATTCCCAATCTCTGCTGAAATTCACTTCCGCTTCAGTGTCCCTAACATGACACATGGGTTTAGAACTCTCCGCTGTCACAGTCTGTATCAATGATGCAGACTCCAAAACTCAGAACTTCAATGGTTTAAGGACAAAAAAATAAAAGAAAACGACAGAAGTTCAAACTAGAGATTTGTAGAAAACTTTTATACACCCTTACTCCAACCATTGCTATCTGACAAAGCAAATCATTGGGGTTCTAATTCCATTGGACACTACATACCTTAGTAAATTGTTATTTTTAAGATTTGTGTCCATTAGAACAAAAGGCTGAAATTAAATTCATGTCAAAGGTAGGAGTACTGCCATATGGAAGGCCTATCCCAACATTTCAACTTATTACGCAAGTGCAACCATGGTGGTGTTTTCATTGAAATTTATTTTTATATAAATTCTATAGTTGCAAAAATTTGGATTCACTTCCCACATCTTTATAAAGCAGACATTTGAGGGTAATAACTATAAACAAAATTTTAGAAAAACTGTTACATTTTTCTTCACTGTTAAACTAAAAAATTAGTTTCCAATAAAATTGATGGCATGCTATTTTGCATTTGTATATTTGCACTTTTTTCTTCTTGAGAGAAGGTCGATGGTTTCAATTAGATTTTTTTAAGAGTCAGACGTCAGAAAAGATATCAGATTATTAATCTGAAGTCTTAACATCAAATCCGAAGAAAAAGAGCAGTCTCTTTGTTTAAACTAAAAAAGCCACATTGCCATTCTTGCATTTTAAGTCAAACTTCCCATATAACATAAATACAAGGCCTGAGGTTGGCAAAGGGAAGTCAAACCACGTGGCTCAGTTGGAGAAAAGCAGACACCTGACTTATATTGGTGACCTGGTGAGTCTGTGTGGCTGGCCAGGTCTTGGGCGCAGACATCCAAGCCCACAACCATGGAACATGCCCTTGTAATGGATCCTTTGTCTTACGTCACTCTGTCTTACCTCACCACGCTTCCACAGAGAAAATAACCACAGGGCAGAGCATCACTTTGACATGCAAATTTCAGTATTTATTTCTCCTTCCTACCCCATCTGATGATGCCTTTCCTCTATGTGGGTGTGTGCACAGCTGAGCAGAAAGGACTAATGAGCCCAATGGGCAAAGACAGACGGATCTTGAGTGTATACAGTAGACAGACGTACGTCAGTTATTGTGATCTGAAGGCAACTAACTTTTTGACTATAATGTTTATAAATAAAAACAAGTTACACTGTCATCCTATGAGGTCAAGACATATAATAACAATAGAAATGATTATTTATTTGCCAAAAATCAAAAGTATTGATACATATAGGAAAGAGGGAAAACCTGAAAAGAAGTGTCTTTCTTTGCTTTGAGTAATAGACTTTACTGAGGCAGTATTTTATGCTCCATTGTACCTGTAGCAGAAAGAAGCCTTCTTAAACTATGTAATCAAAAATCAATCTTTAAATTTACCAATGATTATTTTAATACTACTAAGTGGTAACTTTATATTAATACATGGGCTAGTCTAGCTGGCATGGCTCGGTGTCTGAGCATCACCTATGAACCAGGAGGTCACGGCACATTCCTAGGATGCAGGCTTGATCCCCAGTGTGGGCATGCAGGAAGCAGCCAATCAATGATTGTCTCTCATCACTGATGTTTCTATCTCTCTCTTTCCTCTCCCTTCCTCTCTGAAATCAATGAAAATATATTTTAAAAAATACCCGGGATACATTCTTGGATGATTTTCTTCATAGAATACCAAATACTGAACATTTAATATTTAAACATCTCCCAATCGACAAAATCATCCAACTTCATATCCTTTTTTTTTTTTAATATCATCATCTATGTCTATTACAGATCAGTAAGATGAGAGTTTGAAAGTCAAAGCATGAAAAATTTTATCAGTAATGTCTTGGAGTGAAAAGAAATAAGTACATATGTTAGCTAAAAATATACCTAATATATCCCCTCATCTTTTTTTTTTTTCTGGAATACTTTTAGAATTTTTACTATACATCGAAATTTAGGTCATACTATCTGTATATATGGAAACTTACTTTCAAAACTGAGTATACATTTTATATATCACATCCTGTACTACCTTAATTTATGCTGTTAGGACCAGAAAGTATATTCATTCTTGCAGATTAGATTGCTTCCACCCTTTAGACATTATTTATGCATATTAAATGTCAACATGAAAATGACAGATGATTTCTGCATTCAATTAGAAGAACAATATACGCTGTCTCAAAAATCATAGGAGAGAGAAAGTCAGCAAAGTTTCGGCTCCAAACAAAAATAGTTTCAAATTCCACTTAGTTCTTTTGGAAAATGCTGTTTTGAAGGAAATGCTTTCGCCTTTTTTCAGGGTTTGTACGCTTTAGCAATACAGTATAAATGAACTAGTACTGATTAGGTCGACAAATAAAAAGGAAGCAATTTTCTTAAATAGTACACACGACATAAAAGCGAAGGAAAAAGTATATTGCAAATGCTATTTGTTCTTCATCATTGCTATCATAAAGGTCAGCCTGACACAGGGTACTAGGTTGGTGAGCTACAAAGAAATTCGGACAGATATGCCTCCAGCCTTCCAATGATGAATCATTTGGTTCATAAAGGAACATACTCAGAAAGAGTACAGTTAAAGTTATAAAACACCGAATGAATGCACATAAAATATATTTTATGTACCCTAAGGAAAATTAATTTTGGACTTTGATCCAATTTTAAACATTTTTAAGAATTGGTTTTAACCAAAGCCAGTTTGGCTCAGTGGACAGAGTGTCGGCCTGTGGACTGAAGGGTCCCAGGTTCGATTCTGGTCAAGGGTATGTACCTTTGTTACGGGCACATCCCCAGTGGGGGGTGTGCAGGAGGCACCTGATCAATGTTTCAATGAATCATTGATTGGTTGCCTCCTACACGCCCTCTATTGAAAATCGGGCCTGCAACCTGGGCATGTGCCCTGACCGGAATCGAACCATGGTTCATAGGTTGACACAACCACTGAGCCACACTGGCCAGGTTGTGAAATGCAATTTTTATATCAGCATTTAATTTGTTTAAATATGAAACCTGCCAGCTGCATCTAACTTCACTTGGGAGAGGGGCTCTGAAGGAAGAAGAGGGAGGAAACTGGTCTGTCTCCTAGCATCTGGCGTAAATGAATCAGTCACTGTGTAGATGGGAGGGATTTGGAAGATACTGGGTGTCGGGAGGAGAGATGAATTCTGTGTTGAGCATAATCGGTGTGAGCTGTCGCAGGGATAAGCAAAGAAATCAATTGTAAGAGTAACACAGCCACGTTTTTCCCCTCTCTAATGCCGCTTACGGGCAAGTTGCACGATTAAATGAAGAAAGTAGGCAAAGCAAGGCATTTGTAATACAACAGATAAATGACAAGGCCTCGCTGGTGAGACAGCATAATAAGGACCATCTAATTTTCTCCTTAAAATCCATTTATTCTCCAAAGCCCTCGATCATCATCAAGGGAGCACATTTTTCAACCAAGGGAATTATAGAGGAGGAGAATTAGATTTTATTAAATATTCCAATTGTGGTGAGCAAAACCCTCACAAATAGCCTTAGAATAGATTTAATAAGAAAGTAAGGTCAATATTTGTATCCTTCCAGCCAACATTGTGAAATATTTCGACTACTTTTGTGCCTTGATCGTATGTCATCAATATCCTTAAAGTCGTTGGCTGCCTTGGACTATCAAGTGATCACCATTTAGTTAGTTAGTTATCTGATATTTCATATTTGTTCCACTTTTAACATGCTAGCAGATTTAAATGTTCCCCTATAGCATATAATCTTATAGCAGCCACATAAAAAGTAACTTGTAAATTAATGCAGAGTTAATAACATGATTACCAACCTGCTGCTTATACAACAGAAGTTACAAGTTGTAGCAATATGGCTTCTAGCATCTTTTTTAGGATGACTATAAATGTCTAGTGAAGTATTATAACTCTGTGAAGAATGTCTTTATGAGAAGATATGCTGCCTTTAGGCATAATTGGGAAAATATTCAGACAAGTTTGTTAAATTGAATTAAACCCACAATATTAATTTTCATGACGGGAACAATTTCTTCAAATGAATGCTCAAGCAGGAAGCCCAGAAATGAGAAATTTAGCTGGTTGTTATTGTATTTTGGATTTGCAATAATGCAGAGAAGAGCCGAAACCGATTTGGCTCAGTGGATGGAGTGTCAGCCTGCGGACTGAAGGGTCCTAGGTTCGATTCCGGTCAAAGGCATATACCTTAGTTGTGGGCACGTCCCCAGTGGGAGGTGTGCAGTCTGCAGGCCGACGCTCTATCCACTGAGCAAAACTGATTCTGGCATCAAAGCCACTTTTAAAATATTGAAAATTACTACACAAGGTAAGAAATCTATCAGAAGCAAGACAGCGATTACAAAGCAAAGGTTGTATAAACATATTCATCTCAAGAGTTCACATTTAACCATTCTATAGGTCACTTAATTTTTTCTCCCAACAATATGCCAATATTCGGCTCTGTGCAATGTTCTAAAGAGCATAATAAACTAGGCAGAGTATATATAAATATTACATGCAAACACAAACAGACCTATTGATTTATAATAAAAATTATATCAACAAATACTTTTCCTGAAACCTACTGACTTCAAGAAGTCGGACGCCAGGGTAATAAAAGGGAGGAAATGAAAGAATCTCAGTCCCCGATGTATTAGCGAGAGAGAAAAAAGAAAGAAAGAAAGAAAGAGAAAAGCCCTCAAACTGAATATTGCATTCCTGCAGGCCATCCTCATAAGCAAAATATTTTCCCTCAATTACACCCAATTATTTAACTGTTTACACTCACTAATGAAATGAAACAACACAAAACAAACAACTGCAAGGGGCTGTTTATCAGCGAGTGCATCATCATCATCTATCAACAGTACGGGGAAGATTCTTAAAATTCCGTGGAGCTGGCCTGTTGAAACAGAGAGGCATATTTGATCGCAATCAGGGCACGGGAGTAAGATCGCCCCTCACCGGGGCCCGTGGCTCCGCGTACAGTGCAGCCCTAATGATGCCCACACGCCGCGCGGGCGCATCCATTACCATCATCATAATCACGGTCGTTAGGCTGCACGCTCATTACTACCGGGGTCCCGGTGACAGCGGATTCAATCACCGGGTGCAGCGGGCAAGCAGCCCCGGCCCCACCCAAGTCCCTGCAGCCGGCGATGTGCCACATTAAACCTGTGATACGTTCCGCATCCCCCTCCATTCCCCAGGCCCCGGGCGGGAAAGGTCAGCTTTATGTTCTGTGCAATATGCTTAGGCCCTCCAAATTAATCCTCTGGAGGACTGGCTGTTTTTATGCTTTGGAGCTTATCGATTGATTCTTGTTTAGGACCCAAATGCGCGTGGACATACCAAAACAAAGCACACACACACAAAAAAAAGGCTGCTCTAGCGGTGTCGTTCATCAATAATAAAGCGGGTAAACATCAGCCTCTTCCCGGGTTTTTCGAGCAAAGGAAAAGATAAACAGTCCCATTGGAGTCAGTTGTCTAAAGTGAATATAAAAGCTAATTCCAGTCAAGATAGAGGGGCCCAGACCATCATTTGTGCACTGGTTAACACAAGCATAGGAAAGTGCTTTGACAATCAAAAGAATGTTTATAGCATAAGGAGCTTTTAATTGTCCAAGTCTTTTACATCTACCCAAATAGACTAAATTAATAGTGATCAGTGTAGTCCCCTTATTAAGTTTCATTTCTATTTTAAATAGTGAAATGTATATTTTTTTAAAAGATTATTTGAACATTTTAATCTCTCTGGTTAAAGAAGGTAGAAGAGTAAGTTTTTTGTGTAGACAATCTTCAATTATGATGAAAAGGCTGAAGAACAGGAACCAAAAATACTTAATTGAGCTGTTTCTTGGCTGAAAGCAATCTATTGTGCTCAACTACATCATATGTGCATTTACAAGGTTTCAATAGTCTGTCTTCACTACTCCAGCCTTTTCCTTCTTTAGCTTTTTTAATGTCACAACTCCCTAAAACTGTCTTGAGTCAATTAAAAATGAATAAATTGTGGCCTCCAATTTCTGAGCTCAAGAAACGAAGTTTTATATATATATATATATAAAAGAAAAATAAGCCTGATTTTAGCAGTTTATGGGGTACAACAAGTCTCACCCAAATCACTTAATATCAAATTGAAATAAAAGTATTTTTAATAATTCTAAGGTTTACATATCAATAATAGAATGACTACTTCGGTGTTGTGCAGGTTATACAGCTACAGAGAGGGACAATTTATTTAATACCGTTATTTGAAGAGATCAGAAGGAAGGTGGGAAGAAGTAGGAAAGGAAGGGAGAAAATAAAGGGAAGGGAGGAGAGAAAAGAGAAATTCAAGTTTGCATTTAATGTTTTTCTACGTGGGTTTGTGTTAGGTTAAGTAGACTAATGATTTATTAAAATTTAAAGAATTCCTATACATTTCTTGCTTATTTTTGGGGCCTACAAGAACAATTACTCATCATTAATTTTTAACTATATATACATTCTAAAAGTATATAAGGGCACACAATGACTCCCAAAAAACAACAATACCCAAATAAATTATTTTTCTTTTTAGTGAGTATCCAAAAATCTCTACGTTTCCATGAACTGCTTACTTAAGTTAGATCCGGGCATATTCTTGGAATATGTTAGGATGCATGAAGTGAATCTGTTGTAGAAAGCCAACAAGAACCAGACTCTTTTAGGAATAGACATTTGCATAAGGATCTTTGTTTTTCTGAAGCAGCTTAATGTCCAAGGGTGAATCATTTGTATTTTTTAATGTATTAATTGCAATTTATATTTGTTGTCTATTTTAGCCTGTTAAAGGGGACACTATTTATTAACTATTTTTTTTAATGTTGCGTCAACTTACCTTGCCACCAATCCACTTGGCAGGATTTTCATCTCTGAAACGGTGACCGGAACCATACTTGCTTGATAAATGCATTGATGGAATGTACTTTCTATTCTTATGGTAGGAAGAGAATGGCAAAAATCTGAAAGAGCAGTAAGGTGATATTCTTCATTGGATTTCTAGAGACGTTTGATTAAACAAATAAAAATTTAGCCTGGCTGATGTGGCTCAGTGTTTGAGCATCAACCCATGAACCAAAAGGTCACAGGTTCTATTCTCAGTCATGAGACTCGCCTGGGTTATGAGCTCGATCCCCAGTTTTTCTGAAGGGGGCAAGTCTTGGCTTTTACAAACATGTCATTACATGAATGTCTGGGTAGTTGGAAAACAATTGGTAGAGGTCTCAGAGAGCAAAATTTAAAAACAGCCAATTAGATAGATACAGAGACAGTAAAGCATTAAACAGACTGTCACATTACAGAGGGAAGGTTAGGGAGAGGTGGGGTAGATAAGAGATCAACTGAAGGACTTGTATGCATGCATATAAGCATAACCAATGGACGCAAAACTCTGGGGGTGAGGGCATGTATGGGAGTGGGGTGCGTGGGGGGCAATGGTAAGATATGTACACATATAATACCTTAATAAAAAAAATAAAAAAATAAAAAAACCAAAAACCGAAACAAAACAGCCAATTAGCTTCAGGGAAAATGGGACCATTGCAAATATACAGTCTTTATGCACTGAGAATTAACATACCTCATTTTTTTTCCCAAATAAAAAAAATTACACTTACCATTTTTTTTCTGATAACTTTCTTTCATTTCCCCCCCTTTTTCTAGGCACTTACAATTCTAGATTCTCCTCCAACCCATTTATTTCACTGCCAGATAATTCACACTGACAAATTATGAACCCCAATTGCCTGTTGGGTCAAGCCTGCATTCTTCAGCCCGGCTGTCAGGCTGCCCAGCATGCACTGGGTCAGTTTACCCTCCTACCCCTCCTTCTCTGTCCCAGTTTTATGATGTGTTGGTCTGCATACACTAAAAGCGTGTGGAATATTCTCAGGAAGTATTCCAAAATGTCTATGATGTTGGTATTATATATCTATTTTTAAATATATATATTTTATTGATTTTTTACAGAGAGGAAGGGAGAGGGATAGAGGGCTAGAAACATCGATGAGAAAGAAACATTGACCAGCTGCCTCCTGCACATCCCCTACCAGGGATGTGCCCGCAACCAAGGTACATGCCCTTGACCGGAATCGAACCTGGGACCTTTCAGTCCGAAGACCAACGCTCTATCCACTGAACCAAATCGGTTTCAGCGATGTTATACCTCTTAAACATATTAAGACTTAGAGATCTGTAATAATGAAATTCCACTATTCCGTGGCCATTGATTTAAGACAAAAACAAACAAACAAACATTCTATTTTCAAGGCAACAGGGGACAACAAAAGAGCAATCATCACCATACAGCTAACAAAGGGATCTTTTGTAGACAAATTCTAGAACTTCTTAATAATACACAAGCTGATTATCTGTATCCCCAGTGTTCTAAAGCACCAGAACTTCATTAGAGGGAAATTAAGCTGGAAGAATGAAGGCAGCCCTTTGCAAATTTCCGCTGGAAATTGTCTGGGAAAGGCACAAGTCTGGATCAAAAGAGGGTAATCATGCTAACGGTGCCCGGAGCACCGTGTGGGCAATGCGATTTGCACACTAACTACCTCTCCCATTACCGCTTGTTTGGAGTGTTCTGTGTTAATGGGGTTAGCTAATCTAGTATTTTAACTTAAAAAGGCTCTGCTGATTAATAAATGTGGCACACTGTGCCAGTAATTAAAACAAATGGGAGCGTTACAAATAAAAGTTGAAATGTTAAGGAAACACTCTCTGAAAACATATGATAATGCCTATTTACCATAATACAATAACCGTTCGGAAAACACGTAGACTGCAGAGGGCCAAAGTGTTTGAAGAATCACATAAGTCAAAAAAAGTTTTGAGGCGTGTTGAACTTCCTTATCACTGTTCTTTGTTAATAAACAGAACTGGTCTCTTTTCTATACACTACATTCAAAAAAAAAAATTTTTTTTTTCTGGTAATCCTCAATCGAGGGTGATTTTCCCATTGGTTTTTAGAGAGAATGGAAGGGAGAGGGGGAAAAAGAAGAAATCCTGAGGTGAGAGAAACACATGGATTGGTTGCCTCTGATTGGGGTTGGGGATCGAACTTGAAACTCAAGGTATGTGCCCTTGACCAGAAGGAATCAGACTTGAGACCAGAAGGACTATATTTTAAATTAAGTTCTTAATTGGAATTCTAGATATTTTGCTTAATCACTTTGATGTCATAGTGACCAGTTAATCACACAAATGCATAGCCACATGCAGAAGATTCAACTGTGAATCGAGAGATATTTAAAAGGCAGAAAGGAGAATCTGAGGACCAATATGACGCTGGAGAAGGAGAACAGAAAAATTCACAGGTCCCTACCCTGGGCTGAGTGTTGGGCCTGCAATTCACACTTAAAACAAGAAGCAGGCCCTGGCCTGTTTGGCTTAATGGATAGAGTGCCGGCCTGCAAAATGAAGGGTTCTGGGTTCCATTCTGGCTAAGGGCACATGCTCGGGTTGCATGCTTGATCCCAAGTAGGGGGCATGCAGGAGGCAGCCAATCAATGATTCTCTCTTATCATTGATGTTTCTCTCTCTCTCTCCCTCTCCCTTCCTCTCTCAGAAATAAATAAAAACTTATTTAATACATGTCAGAGCTTCTCATAAAAATTACTTGCCAGTTATGTACAAGTTGCTGATGTAACATCCTGGCTTCATAAATACAGACCTAGGAAGGAGGAAAACCATGTCTTCAAGAGACAAAAGAAAGAGGGATCGGTTTCTTTAGGATCAAGAACAAACAAATAAAGCTTTGAAGTGACTGCTTCAAGAAATCCTCTGCAATCCACACTCTGTCAAACAGTACCATCCCCTCTTTCTATGCCTATCTTGAAGAACATGTTAAAGACTGTGACCTCATTGGAAATATGGTCACTGCAGGAATAATAAGTTGTGATGAGAGTACGGTGGGCCCCTGATCCAATTCGATTATTGATTACACATATGCAATCGATATCCTCATCAATACTGTCCTATCTAAAACATTTGCACGTCGTCGAAAATGGTTGCTTTCGGAGGAATCATGGGGACCTGACCTTTTCTCACAAATAAAAAGTTCTGTGCAGCCGAGACCGGTTTGGCCCAATGGATAAAGCATCGGCCTGTGGACTGAAAGGGTTCGATTCCTGTCAAGGGCATGTACCTTGATTGTGGGCACATCCCCAGTGGGGGTGGTGCAGAAGGCAGCTGATCCTTGTTTCTCTCTCATCGATGTTTCTAACTATCCCTCTCTCTTCCTCTCTGTAAAAAAAAATCAATAAAATATATAAAATAAAATAAAATATATTAAAAAAAAAAAAAAAGTTCTCTGCAATATCTAACCAGGTAACGTAAGGCCCCACACTCGGGACAGCTGCTTTTTTCAGCTCAAGACTCACATGTTCTCTTGAACATTTTTTGCCGAGTCCCATTTTCTGAATTCATTTCTGGCCTCTTTTAACGTAGTGATGGGTTCTGCCACCCGCAACGTTGGTTCCAAAGGCTTGTAGCGCTGCGCCAGTACTTCACTGATGTCACGGAAGGGCCCCTGGCAAGACAGGATGTTTCATTAGGAAGGATTCCTTTACCGTGTTATTAGTCATCAAGGCTACTGAATGCCTACAAAACACAGCAAGTTTACTTACATTGCAGAGGATATTTTATTTAAGTATATTTTTATTGGCTTCAGAGAGGAAGGGAGAGAAAGATAGAAACATTAATGATGAGAGAAAGTCATTGGTCAGCTGCCTCCCGTATGCCCCACACCCGGGGGCCGAGCCCACAACCCGGGCATGTGCCCTGACCGGGAATCGAACCGAGATCTCCTGGTTCATCGGTCGACACTCAACCACTGAGCCACACCGGCCAGGCCTAAATTACAATTCGTTCTTCTCTGAATTAGAAAATGCATGGCACAATATTGCATCTTCCAGAAATGTCCACGCTGGTACAAGTGATGATACTGAAAATGTGTTGCATTAATTTTCTGCACATCTAAAGAGTTGCTCTGCTAAAATTGGTAAGTCTATAGTTATAGTTGCTCTACTTTCAAATTTTTAAAAACATGTTGCTTTGAACATCATTTGCAAAGAATCCTCTCCCTCTTTGAGTA
Source organism: Pipistrellus kuhlii (assembly GCF_014108245.1). Lineage (NCBI taxonomy): Eukaryota > Metazoa > Chordata > Mammalia > Chiroptera > Vespertilionidae > Pipistrellus > Pipistrellus kuhlii. The sequence continues at coordinate 4,014,081 of NW_023425524.1, forward strand.
AAAATAGTAGAGACAATTCTGAACTTAGCTTTCAAAGAACACCGCTATTAATAGCGTTCTTTCACTAAAATAAGGCTTTTTGGTGAATGTCAAATCTTCTATTTTATTCTTTCTTGTGTTCTTTATTTAAAATTATTTGATACAATAGCAGCCATGCAATCACATGCAAACATAGCCAAGTCCAGAAGCCACAACTGGGAAAAGAGATTCACCACATGTCCTGCCTTTAAATTAGTAGTTACTTATATACCAGTTATGGGAATCCACTGGTTGTCTGACGAATTAGCATCACATAATGCACAATGCAAGTCAGAGGTGGCTGGAGATTTTGCTGTGCCATTAAGTACATATAGTTTTCTCTTTTTGCCCACCACTGTGCAGGAGAGAAGTGATGGAAGAGGGACCAAGATTTCTAGTCCTATTCCTTATCCTTCCTTAACTAGGTTATCCCTAACAGGCCACAGCTAGAATTCCTGCCGGCGCTGAGGGAAGACAGTGGGCTAATAAAAAGAAATGATTCACGCCTCATTTCTGTTCACTTATGTTTTACATTAATAGAAACCAATAATAGGAACCAGTTACCATAAAAGTCATGGACCGTAAATAACACAAATGGCAAATAAGTATCATCTAGTACTTTTCACAGCTGGACAGGAGGATTGCTATATTGGAAAGGAGTTAATGAATTTTTATTGGAACTTTATTTTTTAAAGATACAGTAACATAATTTCAAGTTCATTATTAATATCTATCTATCTATCTATATCCCCATTTGATATATATGTTTACATATATCTTTTATTATGAACTTTAACTTATTACAATATATATAATTACTAATATATTAATGTATCTTTATACATTTTATTTACTATATATTTGATGTATATATACTTTTTAATATATTTTTATTGATTTCAGAGAGGAAGGGAGAGGGAAAGAGAGAGAAACATCAATGATGAGATAAAATCAGTGATTGGCTGCCTTCTCCATGTCTCCTACTGGGGATTGAATCCACAACCCAGGCACATGCCCTGACTGGGAATCAAACCATGACCTTCTGATTCATAGGTCAATGCTCAACCACTGTGCCATACCAGCTGGGCTGGAGTAATTTTTTATACAGAGAGAGGTAAACGGAGGCACTCCTGTGCACAGAACCCATAAGCAGGAGCTGTGGGAGCTTGGCCTGTGAACCAAAAGCAATCCAGTTCCGGGTGGATTCTACCTGGTGGCGGTTGTACTCCCAGTTTTAAAGTGTTGGCGGGGATGACAGAACGATTGCTCTCTGGGACTTTTAGGACAGTCACTCAACACACCTCACTCCACACTTTATCTCTATCCCAGTCTATATTGAAGGTTGTCTGTTTATTTCTACTGGAGTCTTGCACTATTTCAGGCCCTCTCTCTTTCCCCAACTCACATACTAGTACTCTTAAAAGTACTCAAATCTAAATTATGTTTACAGTTATATTTAAAGATATGGGTCATCAGATGACAGGTTACATTAAATGTATTTGATGACACATGCAATATTTCTAGCAACAATAGGTTATAATGAGTACTGTTTCTAACAATATTTTCAGTCTGGCTGGTGAGCTCGGTGTTTGAGCATCTACCTATTAACCAGGAGGTTACAGTTTGATTCCCAGACAGGGCACATGCCCAGGTTGCTGGCTCAGTCCCCAGTAGGGGGCGTGCAAGAGATAGTCAATCAATCGTTCTCATCATTGATGTTTCTCTCTCCCTCTCCCTTCCTCTCTGAAATCAATAAAGAAAAAAAAAATATTTCTTAAAAAAGCAAAAAGCCAGTATTTTCACTCAAAAGTCTAGATCTTAACCTAAAATCCTATGTGTTAACTTCTCATTCAAAACATTATATATTAGTTTAATACCAAATAAATATTTGATTGCTTCTTTGGTGTATGTTTTAAACATACTTTAGATTTCTTACTTACAACATTAGATTCTATTAAAAAAAAAAAAAAAATTCCTGCCAAAACCAGTTTGGCTCAGTGGATAGAGCATCGGCCTGCGGACTGAAGGGTCCCGGGTTCGATTCCGGTCAAGGGCACGTACCTTGGTTGTGGGCACATCCCCTGTAGGGGGTGTGCAGGAGGCAGCTGATGGATGATTCTTTCTCATCGATGTTTCTATCTCTCTATCTTTCTCCCTTCCTCTCTGTAAAAAATCAATAAAATATATATTTTTTAAAATTCCTTTTTTTATGATCACAAAGGCAAAACAACAGTCACGTTTTAACAAACCAGCAAAGTACGCGATCGTGGGAAGAATTCTCACATGGGACCAGAGTACCTGGCACTGCTTCCGGTTGATGGGCGGCAGGATGTGGGTGCGAGGGAAGGACCGGGTGCTGGTGCAGGCCAGCCAGCTCTCCAGGTGGTGGACTCGCTTCCGCCTGGCTTTGGGCCGTGGAGGCGTTAAAGGCTTTGCGTTCTGCAGCCGCAGTTCCCACGGGTCGGGATTAATTCTGAAGGGCGAGTTGTATACGCCTGGGATCTAAAGCAGACAGAAGTTTGACTTGGGTCTTCCATTTTCACACGAAGTAAAAGGAAGATCAGGTTGGACTGTCGCATTTTTCCTATATGTAAGGACTATGCGAAATGACTTCTGGAGGTGGAATTTCAGATTTACCAGGGAAGATAAAAATAAAAAAAAGCCCCATGCTCCGTCTTGACGCCAGACCAGCCGTTTCAGAGTCATGCTTTGGTTGAAGACAAAATATGCTAAAAACCACTGAACTGTGGTTCCTATCTACCACACAAGGTACATCTTACATCACTGTATTTATGAAAAAAGAAAAATAACAGTCATTCTTTTTGTATTTTAACCATTAACTAACTATGAGTGTGTCTATGAACTATATCTACTATTATAGCGACCCATTCACTCAGACAAACCAAATACGCAAGGCTTGAGCCAGTTTCAGGGACAGAGTATGTATTCTCACCTAACTGATTTGGCTCAGTGGGTAGAACGTCAGCCTGTGGACCAAAGGGTCCCAGGCTCAGTTCCAGTCAAGGGCATGTACCTGGGTTTTGGGCTCCTCCCCAGCCTCGGCCCTGGTCAGGGCTCTTGCAGGAGGCAACCATTTGATGGTTTCTCTTACATCGATGTTTCTCTCTGTCTTTCCCTCTCTGTGTCACTTTTCCTAAAAATGAGTGGAAAAAATATCCTCAGGCGAGGATTACAACAACAACAAAAATAACAACAACAAAATATGAACTCAATAAACATTTGATTGTTTGAATGATGATTCATTACAAAATGGCAGTTATTTTAAGTTCTTTAAAATAATAAACCAGTGTGTATGCATATATATTTCATATATAAATAATAATCACCGTGGATATATATGTGGATATTATATATAAAATCAAAGTGGATAAAATAATAATCAAAGTGGATGTACATATGAATATGTATATAATATATTCAAAATAACATCCTGTATTTTGAATTCATGTGGTTCGGAGCTCTACTTCCGTAATGTCACAGTACCCTTGCTATTCATCAATGACCTTGTCACACTGTGTCAAAATAGTCAGGGCTTACTTAGCACAGCACCTGCTATGCAACAGAGGGTCAGCAGATGTATGGATGACAAATGTTCAATTCCAGTTTAGCAGATGTCCATTTTTCTGAAAATTCAATGGTGGTTGAGTACAGAACCGTACTTTGATACCTTTTCATATACACACATGCATATTCATAAGGACAAGTCACACTTTAGAGGACAGTATGATTGGCTTGTTGGCTCTGTGCATCCTCTGGACTAATGTAAAAACATGGATCCATTGAACCTTTCTCTCTTCCCTGAAAATGTGCTTTTCTATCGTATCCATAAATATTTCTGGTTGCTTATCTCCCTCATGGAATCAGCAGTTCCAAAGTATTAGGATTAGTTAGGATAGTTGCCTTTGAGTACCTATCCTTGGAAATGTTCTACTTCTAGCCCAACATGCAATTCAGTGTTAACCTGAGTCTAATACCACTGGCTCTGGCTGGACTCTGTGTCCTGTCCCACAGCTATCTTTCTGTGTGTCAGTCTCCCCCAGGCCAGCAGCTGGAGTGCCGGGACTCTGTGTTGGGTATTTTTTTATCCCCAGAGCCTAGCAGAGTGCTTGTCACATGGTAGACACTAAAAATGAGACTGGTCATGCTGGCACGGCTCAGTGATTGAGCACTGACTTATGAACCAGAAGGTCATAGTTTGATTCTGATTCCCGGTCAGAGCACATGCCAGGAGTGATGGCTCCACCCTCAGTAGTGGGCGTGCAGGAGGCAGCTGATCCAAGATTCTCTCTCATCATTGATGTTTCTATCTCTCTCCCCCTCTTCCTCCCTCTCTGAGATCGATAAAAATATACTTTAAGATGAGACTAGATGCTTTTCCGGAATAACAATGCATCATTCAGACATGCCCACGAGGCCTCTGTTTCTCTACTGTTTTCCAAAGCCACATTCTTGGTAAAAATACTTGAGATTTATTTCAGAATCCTACCAACTTCTTTCTAAGAAGTTATAGATTATACCCTTTTCATCTTTCTTGAGAAGTCAGTTTTAATTGGTTGTCGATTACATTGTGACCCAGAAATTAGCACTAACCCGAATCACCTCCCACTCAGCTTTTTCCTATGTTATAATCCAGGACTGAATCTTATCAGATAAAACCAACCTAATGTAAATGTATTTAAATATTTTTAAAATGTGTTGAACTAGCTCTTCTTTGCAACCCCCCCCCCCCCAATATAATTTATTTATATAAGAAAGAACAGTGTTGAGAATGTTACAGGCCATTGTATACACCACTTATAATGTCAGTTAACATTCGCTCCCTATAACACTGATTATAGAACAAGGTGGATACGTAAACAGATAGTGAAATGATCTTAATAAAAGAAAATATGTATACATATATATTAAAAATAGCTTTCAGTGGACAGTAACTTTTAAGTGGATGGTAATTTTTAACATCTTTCCAAGGTGATTTTCTATTGAGAATATATCAAATGTAATAAGGAAAAAACAATACGTACGGCATAAAGAAGACTATTCTGACATAGAATATAATTAAACCTACATCAGTCTAGGACAGAGATATAAGAAAAATGCCATTTTGTTCAGTGATAATCTAATGAAAGGAAGTCTGTTAGCATATCATTTCCAGATTAAAATAGTAAAATACGTGCAGTTTAACTAGATTATAATTTATGCTTGACAATGACTATCTACCTGGGTAACTGCCGCCGGCTATTCACGTCACCCCCATTAGAAATCTCCTCTGATCCCCCCAAATTTGCATGCCCATGTACACAGGGGCTCCATGGGAAATGCAAATTGACCGCAGGCCTGATAGCTTCCTGAAACCGTACTCTGCAGCCTCCATGGAGCCCTCCTCCTGTGGCTTCTCCTTGCAATTTAAATCAAATATAGATAGAAAATACAGTTTAATTGAATTGAAAATGTCTCATTTAAAATCTTCCGGCTGTCGATATTTTAGAAATTAAGTTAGTGCATTTGCGAAAGCCATCAATGGACACGCTCTGGCCCTCCCACAATCCCCCCAGCAGACACTTTACTTGGTTAGATTTAGAAAGAATGCATTCTAGAAATGAAGTTAATATTTTAGAAATTAAGTTCATATTTTAGAAATTAAGTGAATGCTCTATTTAAGAAACTCAGTTAATGCTAAACATGCCCGGCCCTCCCACAATCCCCACAGCAAATACCCTATTTGGTTAGGTTGAGAAATGACCCATTTAATTATTCTTCTTGCAGTAAATAAAATGATGTGAACTTGCCCTAGCTGGTTTGGCTCAGTGGATAGAACGTTGGCCTGAGGACTGAGGGGTCCCGGGCTCGATTCTGATCAAGGGCGCACGCCTGGGTTGTGGGTTCGATCCCCAGTAGGCCTCACGCAGGAGGCAGCCCATCAATGATTCTCTCTCATCATTGATGTTTCTATCTCTCCTCCTCTCTTCCTCTCTGAAATCAATAAAAATATATTTATATTAAAAAAAATAAAATGACGTGAACTTACTCTTGTCCCAGTTGCTCTAGTTAGTTCATCATGTGTAAGGCACCTGTGACTAAAACGGCTTGCTGTGGGTTTCTAAAAATATTCCTAGGAGCCACCAAAGGCCAAGTTCATCCTCAGGGACCAGGGCCTATTTCTCAGCCTCCACATTTTTCACCGCGTGGAAGGGCGGCTGCCAAGCTCGCTTGTGGGACTTCATTCTGGGCAATCATTTTCTGGAGTGACCAGCACTATGGGGAAATCTCTGCTAACTGTGTGGTTCTTTTTTTTTTTTAAAACAGCCTACAACTGAGTTATTTGCAGTACTGTCATGCTAACATTCAACTCAATAAGACTCAGGGGTTCTCAGGAGAGGACTCAGCTAACAGCCTCTTACTGACCTCCCTGCATCAGGCCGGACTGCAGTCTGGGGGCCCAGCGGTGGAGACCGCAAATGAGCTGTTAAAGTGCCGGGTTCTTTTTAAAGGCTGTGATTCTGACTAGTCAAAAGGGAGGTGGGGGGAAAAAGGCAATGAGTTATATAATAGATATATATATTTTTCTTGAATTCCTCCCTTCAGACTCTCCATCATGGGGACTTAAGCATGAACCAGAATATTAATTACGCTGGGCCGAGCAGCCAGCAAACGTGCCATTTGTTACCCAGTCACCCTTAGCATTACGTTCATATTTCGAACCATTCTGTATTTCTGACAATCAGTTGGCTCTTTACTTTCCAGATTTTATGCTTCTACTTGAGTATCATATAGGAAAGTCCTTAAAAAACAAAGCGCGGAATGCAATTGATTTGAAAACGAATGGACATCCTTTTTATATAGAGAGCATCTACTGTGTTTTTATTTCCCGGAGAATGTCTTTCTGATCATTTTCCTTCCAAAGGCTGACCTTTATTTTGTAATTGCCCGGGGGAAGCTGTGTCTAATTTCCCCTCTTCTTTTTGTTACCGAGGCTTACTCTTAACACAAGTTTCTGTAAAATAATAATAATAAAAAAAAAAGAACTTGAAATAGGACTGTGGGAACTTCAAACTCCCAAAGCACATTTATGAGGGCTTCGATTGCATGTGTCGCCGTTGGAGAAATCCTAATTCCTCCTGATTTCAAAGTCACTCCTTCTTCCGGGAGCATTCGGCTTCTGCTTCTGCAGACGGCAGGAGCACAGCACAGAGGAGAGTCACTGATGGCCACAGAAATGGAACCCAATTAGAAAGTATTTTCTTGCTCCACAATTCAGAATTTGTGAATCCTGGGAGAGAGAAGCAGTTTAAAAGGAGGGTTATCTAAACTATATTTGGGTTCTAAGTTTTCATTAAAAAAAAAAAAATGCATTGAGCCCGGCCGGTGTGGCTCAGTGGTTGAGCTTTGAAATGGAAATCGCAGTTCGATTCCTGGTCAGGGTACATGCCTCGGTTTTGGGTTCAATACCCAGTGGGAGGTAGGGGGAGGGGGCGTGCAGGAGGCAGCCAAAAAATGATCCTCTCTCATCATTGAAGTTTCTCTCTCTCCCCCTCTCCTTTCCCCTCTCTGAAATCAATTTTAAAAAGTGTGTTGAGCCAAAACTGGTGTGGCTCAGTGGATAGAGCATCAACCTGCGGACTGAAGGGTCCCGGGTTTGATTCCGGTCAAGGGCATGTACCTTGGTTGCTGGCACATCCCCAGTGGGGGGTGTGCAGGAGGCAGCTGATCGATGTTTCTCTCTATTGATGTTTCTAGCTCTCTATCTCTTTCCCTTCCTCTCTGTAAAAATCAATAATATATACCTATATCTATATCTATATCTATATCTATATATATGTGTGTGTGTGTGTGTTGAGGCAATAAGACACTGAGCGAGCACAGAAGAGGAGTACAGATCTCTGCTAACGGGAGAGGAACAGTGGGCCGGGGAGTGTGAATGAAATATGTGTGGGGCAGGGCCTGCTGAGTGGACGCTGACCAGTGCACTTCATCATAATTACCAGGGCACAGAAGTGCCGCGGGATTTATAAAAACCCTACTCAGCAAATAATTGCCCTGCAGTCGGAGGAGACAGTCGGAGTGTTAATACACTGCCACAGCCCGGCGTTTAGTAAGATATTCTCCATTCAATTACTCTTGCTGAGCACTAAGAGGGAACACGGTCATTTCTCAGCTGGAGCCCTTCCGCTTCCACCTGCATTTCAGACAACAGTCCCCCTGACCCTCAGGCACAGCTCCCCGGGAGGGCTGGAGGTTCCAGGGAAATGTTAGGGAGTCACAGGAATGTACCTGGTATGGCACTTAGCTGTGTAGTAAAACAAGAATGAGAATGAAAGAACTATGGCCGGCTACAAATGCTTATTCTCTTCTCTTGTTTCAGTTAAATAATATAATTTTTGCCCTAGCCGGGTTGGCTCAGTGGATAGAGCATCGGCCTAGGGACTGAAGGATCCCGGGTTTGATTCAGGACAAAAGGACGTGTACCTTGGTGTGGGAGGCAACCAATCGATGAGCCTATCTCACATCCATGTTTCTCTCTCTCTGTCTGTCCCCCTCCCCTCCCTCCCACTCTCTCTTAAAAATCAATGGGGGGAAAAATGATTTCTTATAAATAATAAAGGTTGTTTTAAATATATATATATGTGTGTATATATATATATATATATATATATATATAAAATTTTTAAGTGGTTAGGGTCAAATTTTAAAGGGGTCATGTTATATGCTTCTTTAGGTTAATATGTGATTTTTAGAAATCATGTTATCTTTACCATTATTATCAGATATTTAAAACATTCTTACAAAATGCCAATTAAAGTTTCAATAAGGTACCACTTTCTATGCAATAATATTGAGTGTCTACTAACTTAGAAAGGCTTTGCCGGGTCTAAGGCGTGTACAGGGGTGAATACAGACCATTATGCCCTTCTCAAGGGTAGGAGATGGAGGGGGGAGGGGTAAAGAGAATGATTCTGTGACCAACAATAACATAACCCCGCCGGCTGTAAGTGTCCTCTCATCATGGTTGTAACCTTGCCCCAGCCTGTTTGGCTCAGTGGATCGAGTGTCAGCCTGTGGACTGAAGGGTCCCAGGTTCGATTCCGGTCAAGGGCACATGCCCGGGTGGCGGGCTCCATCCCCAGTGTGGGGTGTGCAGGAGGCAGCCGATCCATGATGCTCTCTCCTCCTTGATGTTTCTATCTCTCTCCCTCTCCCTTCCTCTCTGAAATCAATAAAAATATATTTGAAAATATATATAAAAAGAAAGGAAAACACAGGATCCAGGAAAGGCAACAAAAGCGAGCGTGCCTGTGTAGAAATAACGGGGGCAGAGGACCCTTGAAGGGCACTCCAACAGCAAACAGGAGGGAGCAGCCGCAGACCGGGAGAAGACGGCTTCAGGGGGAGGTCAGCGGTGTCGGGGGCTGGGAGCGGTGGGGCAGCGTGGGGACCACCACAGCAGCGCCGGATGGTAATTAGGAGGTGACAGGTGACCTCCGCAGCAGCAGGGTCTGTCCTCGTGGCAGACGTGACATGGCAACTCCGTGAGAGGGAGGGGGAAGGGGCGAGGGGCTGGCTGCAGGCTTCCAGGACACAGGCAGTTTCCTGAGGACTCTCAGATATTGGGACGGAAAGAATGGCTCGCTCTCTCTTCTTAATTTTCACGCAGGATTTCCCTTCAGCCGTATCTGCGTGGGGGAGGGTTTGCTGAGAAACACTTGGGGGACCCTCGGGGAAACTTTCTCCACAGATCAGTCCCGTGGCCTCTGTATCTGCATCTGTGATTCCCGCCAAGAACTAGACAGAAGTCCCTTGTTTTCTTTCTTCTTTTTTTTTAAAAAAAATATTTTTATTGATTTCAGAGAGGAAGGGAGAGGTAGAGAGATAGAGGCATCAAGGATGAGACAGAATCATGGATCGGCTGCCTCCTGCATGCCCCCTTACTGGGGAGGGAGCTCAAAACATAGGCATGTGTCCTGACTGGGAATCCAACCGTGACCTCTGGGTTCATGGGTGGACACTCAACCACCGAGTCACGCCCATCCTGCCTGTGTAACTTGTTTCCCATCCATGCTCAACAGCTTCCCTTTGCGGCCAAGATTTGGGATTGTTTTCTTGCTTATGTAACTTCCCCAGGCCTGTCCCCTGGTCCCAGCACGGCTGCTCTGACCCCAGGCTCCTTCTGCTACCCTGACAGCCTCCCAGATCTGCCTTGGCTTAGTGTGTGTCCATGTGACGCACAGCCTCACTAGTGCACAGATAGTCTCAATCACGAAAGACACATTCCCGCACTGACACATCCCTGCACTGACAATAGACGGTCCAATCAGGTCCGATTCCTGGTACTTGGCAGAGTCAGAAGGCAGAGAAGGGATCTGTCTGTCCTGTGAGGTGGAGGAAGACCTTTCCCCAGAAAACATCAAGGAGATGAGCAAAGAAACAGAAGGCTTTAAATAACTGATGTGATGGACTATATACTGAGTGGCCAGATTATGATGATCTCTGAACACATAATAATCTGGCCACTCAGGGCGTATCCTATAGAATAAAAGGCTAATATGCAAATGTGTCCCCTTGACCAGGAGTTCAACCAGCAGGCAGGCTGGCCAACTGCCCATGTCCCCTCCCCCTGGCCAGCCGGGCCAGACCACACCCATGCACAAATTCATGCACTGGGCCTCTAATGTATACTGAGTGGCCAGATTATCATGTGTTCAGAGATCATAGTAATCTGGCCATTCAGTGTAAGTAGCCCCACGTGGAATCACAGTGAACAAGGTTCACACGAGTTACTGAAGGAGAATGAGAAGAAAGAAAGGACCACAGAGAGTATGACTACAAGAGTAATAAACCAGGTGCCAATCCTCCCCGAGGCCCCCCGGATTCTAACCAGGAGATTCCTGGGCAACCTGGGGAGGAGGTACTTCCAGAAGAGCAGTCGGAGGGAGCTCCAGTTCCATCCCCAGTGATCTGAGAACTCAGTGTTGTGACTCCTCTCTGCACAATCTCCACTCACTCCAAACTGGCTTATTACATACGAATGAAGCCTGTGTGCTCTCAGGAAAAGAGAAGGAAAGCAGGGAAGTATGTTTATGACCGCCCTCCCCCGATAAAGCCTTCCACTCGACACCTTTTCCTCCCCTGGATGCCTGGCTCTTTCTCTTGCCTGGTCCCTTCCCCGGGTGTTGGATTGGAAAACGATTTCAGAGTAGGGTTTAAAAGGTGACTTCCAGGACAATTCATGGCGGAAAGAGACATGCTTAGCATTGCAGAAACAGGCCACTGGATGGAAATTTTCTTTTGTGGAAGAAAATGTAGCAACAGAAGGGGGCATTTGTCACAGTCTAATCCCAGGGTTAAGAGGGCTCCGGAAGAAGCTGATTTCCCATGTGTCTTTGAAAAAGAATTTTTTTTTTTAAGGGAACAGGAAGAAGCCATTAGGTGGTGTCAAAGCACAAGGACTGCCTGCCTCATGGGCTGGCCAGTCTTGGGTGCGGGAATAAAGACCACGTGACTTTCCAATGGCTGGGGGCTCTCACTGTCTTTGTGCTATCAACCTGTGGCTTCTTGAATGGAAATTATTGATTAGTACCTATTAGGTTCAGATTACACCTGCCACTTGGGGACAACTGAACTGAGTGACTAGGATGTTTGCACTTTGCTCTCATCCCCATGATGGGGAAGAGCGGGCCTAAGCTATCAGTCGGACATCCCTCGAGGGCTTCCGACTGCAAGAGGGTGCAGGTCCGGCTGAGGGAACTCCCCCTGCCCCCGAGTGCACGGATTTTGTACACTGGGCCTCTGGTATTTTGATTTAAAAAAGCTGGAATTTGGAGTAAAATGAATCATAGTTTGATTTCTGGCTTTTGGGTTGTTTCACAAGTTTTTCATTTTTTTTTTTTTTTCAGGTTTCAAAATCTGAGGAAATAGTGCTTCCCTTGAACTTTGAAATCCAGAATTCATTTTAGGTCTATTAAATCGTCACTATAATCATTGAAATAAGGGATAGGCACAGCGACTTAACATTTCTCAGCAATAGGAGCTAGTGGGTAGAGCAAGTACTTATCTGTTTGCTTCTTGGTCCGACTGCTCATGCCCAATTAACTCGGTAACCAGTCAGCCACACTCTCCTTTACATTCTTTGGTTCTCATCCTTATCCCCTGCTTTCTTCCCCAACACTTTTCAGTCTTGCCCATGTAACCTGTCTCTCATCCATGCCCAACAACTTCCCGATGCCCCCCAAACTTTTCGATAAACACACTCTCTATTTTTTAAAAATTATTATAATTGAAGCTCCCTTCTCTTCTGGAACACCACTTCCCTTGTAGCCCTACTGAGAAGAATGTAGCCCTAGATTCTTATTGTAGCCTGTATTTCTAAAGACTAACTATGTGTGACTTAACCTCAAGTCTCACTTTTGTTTCTGCCACTTTGCTGATCTCTCCAGGAGGCTCTTTAAAAACTCCGGGCAACATTTTAGAGGCAGCATCTTCCCAGGAGCCAAACAAATGGGCCTTTGCCTGGGTCCACCAGTAGGTGGCGCAGACAACATAATTTATTACCAAGAACAAGGACAAGGGGATGAAAGTCAGTTTATGTGAAATAAAACAAATCTGCAAATGAGATTTTCTTCAAAGGGAATATGTCCTGTTTGTGTTAGATTTAGTTTGACTGGTTAGTGAATCAAAATAAATAACTTTATTAAATAATCAATCTTTGCAGAAAGATAAATTAAATTTTCAAATGGAGGCAATGTCCGCATTTTGCTTATTCAAATCAACTAAAAGTAGCTCTCTTTTCATAGAACTTTTACAGGGATGAAGACTTTTTTGATGTGTTCATTTAATAAGGGCGCCAAACCCAATCCTGTTTTCCAGGTAATGGGGTGCATAGCAAATAGCATTTTGTAGGAAATATAATTGACTAATCCTGTTGTGTCTGTAGCAACAAATTAACCTTATTACTACTAGTAAATCGTGATTGATTATTTATGCAAATAAGTTACCACATTCAGCTTTCTGATTGAAATAAGCATATACAGAAGGTGCTTTAATATGACTTGAACTTTTTAATTAATAAAAGCCGGAGGGGGTCTATCAATTCACTCAATGTAATACTAGTTTAGTTGTGTGATTTCTATTTGTGCTAACATATTTGCTTACATAAAGATGAGATAATTAATATCAGTAAAAATTAGTAGATTTTAGAACTTTTAAGACATACATTGGATTTGTACTGAAAATGAGCTTAAAACTGACTTTAAAACTGTGCTTTCAGTATGAGTTTGTCAGTATATCATCATAATTGTCCAAAATGATTGATATATTAAATAACATGATTTCATTTATTTTCTGTGTCTGAATTTACAAATATAATTTTAGCTTACGAAAATATCCATCTTTTCAGAAGCGTTATTTGTCTGAACTAATGTTTTGTTTCCACTCCTCTAAGTTAAACTATATTAGGACTATGAAAGTTTAACATAAAATTAGTTTTCTACCAACTAGATTAAAATAATTTCTAAATTACTTCCAATCAAATAGTGTTTCTCTCCTTGCTGAAATGTTATTACAATTATCCTCTTAAGTGGGGTAATAAAACATTTCTCATTCTGATATGCCTCATAAAAATTACTTACACTTAAATATTTATTCAGTAACCTTTCAAATACCTACATCAATTGACAGTAAAAACTGACAGGAGGCCAGCCAGCATGTCTCAGAAGTTGAGTGTCAAACTATGAACCAGGAGGTCAAAGTTGGATTCCCTGTCAGGGCACATGCCCAGGTTTTGGGTTCAATTCCCAGTTGGGGGCATGCAGGAGGTAGCCTATCAATGGTTCCCTCTCATCATTGATGTTTCTCTCTCTCTCTCTCTCTCTCTCTCTCTCTCTCTCTCTCTCTCTCTCTCTCTCTCTCTCTCTCTCCCCCTCCCTCCCTCCCTCCCTCCCTCCCTCTTCTTTCCCCTCTGAAATCAATAAAAGTATATATAAAGAAAAGAAATGTCTAAGTATACAATTTCCACACTTGTTTTTCTATGTAAAGATGGAACTGCTGAAGGACTTCTGTTAAAAGCTGTCCCTGAGACCTGACTGGTTTGGCTCAGTGGATAGAGTGTCGCTTGTGGACTGAAAGGTCCCAGGTTCGATTCCTGTCAAGGGCATGTACCTTGGTTGCAGGCACATCCCCAGTAGGGTGTGTGCAGGAGGCAGCTGATCGATGATTCTCTCTCATTGATGTTTCTAACTCTCTATCCCTCTCCCTTCCTTTCTATAAAAAAAATCAGTTTTTTATATATATATATATATATATATATATATATATATAATTTTTATTTTTTAAAGACCTGTCCCTGAAAACTTGCACCAGGATTTGGAAAAGGTGCAAGAAACCTGAATGCTATGCCAGCTTAATAATGTGCCAGTTCTTGGTTTCTTGGTCAATTCACAGCACAACAGTGAGCTGCTCCCGACTGGTTTGGAAAGCGGGGTTTGCCCTGGGTGTGGGGAGGGAATCGTGATGTGAGACCACACTGCTCCCTGTGCCTTCCTGCTGGCATCCCAGCAGCCGCTGCTAGAAAGCCGCTGTTGCAGGCGAGCTGGGTGCCTGCGAGCACCTAGCCAGCGGCACGGAATTGAACTCGAAGTGGTGTCTTTGTGATATCTTTCACCCAGTCATGTCCCATCCAGGCTGCTAGTTTGTCTCTGTCAGCCAGGGCCCCGGCGGCGCACGAGCTGTCAGGGACAGGTAGACCAACCTGCTTTGTGCTGAGGAGGTAATGCATCTTTCTGGCTTCGTAATCTCTCTTCCTCTCCTCCCTCTCCAGGTCGGCCTTCTTCTCTTCTCTCTCCTTCATCTCTGCAAACTCATCCAGGGCCTCCCTGCAGCAGAGCAGTGAGCGGTTACCCAGGATGCTGACAGTCTGCTGAGACTTTCATTTTCTCACTAATGACAAGCAAGTCAGTGTTTGTGCCCCGTCTCACCTGCTTACTCTGGCTGGGTCCCTGCAATCTTTAAAAGGCATTTAGAGGGTTTGTTCAAAAAAATAAAAAATAAAAGTAAATAAAAATAAATATAAAGTGATTGTTCAGTGGTTACATTTTTAAAATCAAATATCTATAACTTACCATGAATCTAATAGTTAAGGAACATATCAAAGGCAAAGTAAGTGAATTACTATATTAATTTCTTTGGTTGTAGATGAACTATTTGGATGTACTTAAATATCCCAAGAAAAGATTTGATCTACTGAGTTCCTTTAAGTTTTAATTTTCTATTTAGAAATCTCTCATAATTTATCTTTTATACAAACTGCTCTAATTTTATACATATGCTTAATTCATTACAACTTTATTTCTGTTAACAGTTTCCATTTACAGTTCAAATAATATATAATATCACTATATATATAATCCTATATTTATATATGATATCCTATATTTATATGTGTATATATTATCCTATATAGATATAATATATATATATATTATCCTATATTTCTTCTATAATGCACTTGAAAAGTTGACATTTTGTCCAATTATATGATCAGAATAAAAATTATGTGAACAAGTTTGTGACTAAGTATAATAAATTCCATTAAATTAACAAAACTTTCTAAATCATTTGTGTGTGCTTGTAAGATGTTTAAACAAAAAAAAATAAGGTTTTAAAACATGCTAAAAAAAAAAAAAAAAAAAAAGTACTCCAAAATAGAATGTTCTCCAATATGAAGAAACAAATAACTTCTGTGAAGAGCTATCCTTTATTTTAAAAGAGTAAGTTTAACTATTCCTATAAAGGTCATGTTTTGCAATTGGACTTCATTCTTAAAAAAAAATAAAATAGAGATGTAACTTCCTGTCGAGTTATTTCAGTAGAATATTAAGCGAACCCTGGGACTTCACCTCAAACACGTAGAGGGGGAAATTCCTCAAGAAGAAAAGACTCTCCATTCTCCCTCCATGCCTGGAAATGTTCCCGGGGCAAGTTCCTGCCGAGGGGCCCTCACACAATGCTTCAGACAAGGTTACTTATGAAACAGCCTGACGTTTAAAAATCACCGGGCTACGCTGCCGCAGCAGAGCAATTTTTTTTCAACATAAGATTAAATTGCAAAATAAATGAATTACTTGGAGTGGCATGGCCCTCATTTTGCCACACTTCTCTTGAAAATTGCTTATTAATATGAAAGAAGGAGTCAGAAAATAGCCCGTTTGCCATCGTGCGCGGTATTTGGGGGCTCCTGCGCCCCCCTTCTCCGCCCCCCCCCCCCCCCCCCCCATGGAGCCGGGCTGGCTGCTATGCTTAGCTTTGCTGGCCAACGGGTCCGGTGACCTGCCTGGCCTGCACCTCGGGGCTGTTATTAATCGCTGAGTAACCTGGTGGAGCCAAACAAATCTGTTTCCATTGAAAGGATCTCTATCTGTGTCTGGGAGTTGGTTCTGTAGCAAACAAACCTCATTAACTGTGTCCATTTTTGACAAAGAACCAGGAGTGAGAGGGACGGGTGACCTTTCTTTGTCCTTAAGGAACACACTTCAAGGCAGTTGCTTATGAATAAATGAGAATTTTTTACCAGGAAAAAAAAAAATAACAAGCATATGTGACATAGAACACTGAATAGATTATTCATTTTTCATCTTTACTCTTGCTGTTGTGGTAAAAAGAAATATTTCTTCTATCATTCCTCTTATAAGTCTTTAAGGTGATTTAAAATAACCAATGAGCTGCCACTACCAGGATAATTACTCAGATATGCCGCGGAATATAAATACGGTAATTTTCTGAGCAATCACACACACACACACACACACACACACACACACACACGGCATACCTACAAAGAAGTTTGTGCGTTACAAATGATTTAATGACTATGGAGAGATCTGACCTAAGACAGAAAAAAAGTCTCAATACAAAGAACACATGCATGAACAGGTAAGACACAGAGAAGTACACAGGACCTGACACAAAATCAAAACTGTAAATGATGAGAAGTAGCACAAACAGTCCATCTTCAGGCGCTAAAGAAGCTTGGGGAGCTCGGCCAGGAAGGCTAAAACCGAGAGATAGGAAAAAGAATGCCAGTGACCAGGATATAAAGCAAACTCACAAACAACCCACACAATCCACCCAGAAGTAACTGGCATGCCCCAAAGGCAAATCCAAAAAACTTGAGAAAGCACTGGAAAAACTAATCCTGGGTCATTTCAAAACACAAAGTAATTAATTTTAAAAATCCACCCAATTGTTGAGAAGACTCAATCTTGCATTCCTCGTTGATTCACTGCCCTCCCTGGGAGTATGCAGAACTATTGAACAGCAGAATTCTATTTCTGTCCCATCATCTCAATAAAATGAGTCACCATGGGATCTACGTGCTGAGTCACCATGAGATCTATGTGCTGAGTCATCCTGGGATCTACGTGAAGGGGTGGCCGGGCTTTCTGGCCAAGGGTGGACGGCCTCTCTCAAGGCGAGGCCAGCGAACTGGGACTCCATGGACTAGGCATTTTGAGAATGAAGAAAATGAAAGAGATGATAATGGTCCATGTTATAAAATTACCATACCATGACTTCACTCTGATGGTCCAATTGCTCCATTATTTCATTTGCCTACTTTGCATGGTTTTAAAAAGTAATAAGATTCCATTCAAAAGATCATTCATGAAAATCATTTTTTTTCCTCCTTTTTGCTCTTTTGAATAAACTTCCTTGAGGAGAATTCTTTTGTGCAGTATTATTTCTGAAAAAACGCACGAATTTCACTGTAAAATTATTTTCTTTTTACTATTCTGGATAGTTTCTCTAAATGGAAGTAAAAATCCTATATAATAAAAGCCTAATATGCTAAGGCCTCTCAACTGCTTGCTATGAAGTGCACCGACCACCAGGGGAGCAGACACTCCAGCCGATAGGTTGGCTTGCTGCTGGGGATCGGGGCCATGTCAGGACTGAGCGAGATGGGCCAGACACACTCTGGAGCCTTCCTGCATCTCTCCATGTCCCCGATCATGCACTGGGGGTGGGGTGGGGGGTGGGGTGTCCCTCGATCTGACCTGCACTCTCTTACAATCTGGGCTGAGAGTCTCCCTTCCTACCCTGCCCGAGTGGACAGATTTCATGCACCGGGCCTCTAGTTTTATACAACATACATTATGTTGAATAATTGAGAATGACATTGAACTAAGTACAAGAGGCACAATAACAACATGTATTCACATTGTGCATTTCTTCAGGAGCTCCAAGCCCTTCCCCAGACATTAATCCATCCTCACAACACTCTCCTGAGGTTGGTAAGGGGCAGGTATTATTAATCAGCCTCCTGTTCTTTGTTCATTTTTTTTTTAAATATATTTTTATTGACTTCAGAGAGAAAGGGAGAGAGAGAAACATCAATGATGAGAGAGAATTATCCGTCAGCTGCCTCCTGCACACCCCCAACTGGGAATCAACCCCACAACCCAGGCATGTGCCCCGACCGGGAATCAAACTGTGACTTCCTGGTTCACGGGTGGACGCTCAACCACTGAGCCACACTGGCCGGGCTTCACAGTAGGCTCCGGTGCTCTACTGTGTCCTTGAAATCGGGAACGGGGACACGGTCGCATGAAAAAGTGGTCTCTCTGCTGGAGTTCATAAATTCTGTTCGGCTTTGGATGAGTTCAAAGAGCTGCCATGTAAGAAAAGCCTTACAGAGGGAATTTATCTGATTATGGCAGTAATAATTACCCAGCTGTTTATGGCAGATAGAGAAATAATTCATGCAGGCAAGAGGCCGTGGTGGCAATGACACTCCGCATTTAGTAAATATGCAAACTGTTCACTTCTAATTAACCAAGCTCGAGGATGCCCTTATTAAACGTATAAACTAAAAGTGCCTCCCTGACAAGTGATGAATTGTTACATCGCACCAACTCTTGCTGCGGAATTACGGCAGTGAACTTGGGGCTTAACTTCATTAAGAGATCTTGTGGGATAGTTAAATGAGGATGGACAGCATAACAAGGCTCACCTGACAGCCAATGATATGTTAGCGCTTAATGGAACCGCGCCTCTTCCCCTGTCCTGCCGAACTGCTCGGGTTCACCATAGATAAACGGGGAAGTTCGTTGGAGTTCCAACAATGACAGTAAATGGGATATCAGGACAGCCCACTGAGGGAGTCTACCTCACGGCCGCTTCTTAGGATTCACACGACTTTCATGTAAGGACAGAAGATCTACCACTCTTTAACTTAAAATCCCTTGTTGAGTGACAATAAATGGTCTTTTTGAGTAGCACTGTAAAACCTTTCAACAAGTAAATGAATGGCCCTGGCAGATGCTGCTCAGTGGTTGAGTGTCAACCTGTGACCCACGAGGTCACGGTTTGATTCCCATGCCTAGGTTGTGGGCTCGATTCCCAATAGGGGGCGTGCAGGAGGCAGCAGATCAATGTTTATCTGGCATCATTGATGTTTCTCTCTCACTCTCCCTCTCCCTTCCCCTCTCTGGAATCAGTAAACATATACTAAAAAACAAACAAACGAACAAAAAACAAAACCTTACAGTACAGTGGCCCATTTCCTTATGCTCCAAGGAATTTTATTTTCTGCTATGAGAGGCAAGCCTTGTTATTGAACATGTTTCTCAAAAAACCCTTGAGACTTATCATATTTAAGGATTCAGAGGTAACAGGATTTATTGTATAGATAAATTCATTTTAAATAAAACAATTTCATTGAAAACTAAGCTATTTTGCATAGAACCAAGGCATAATATAATCTAATGTACTGTTAGAAATACAAGATATTTAAATATAGTACCATAAGTTTTAAGTTAAATAGAATCACATTCCTATCTTATCAACACCTGTCTGCCTAAGTTATTCCTGAGTTTTAGAAATTATTCCTGATTATGGCTGAGTAACTGGTCTACAGTTTTCACTAGTGGAGTAGTGATTATGGTACTCACCTAACTGCATCATTGGTCTCAGATATGGCCCTCAGATATGCCTTAAAACAATAATAATTGAAGCAGTATTTCCGAATCTTATAGCCTCGCCATTGCTTCTGAATCTATTGAAGTGAGTAGAAAAATAAAATGTCAGTGAACATTTTTAGTGAAATCATTAACAGTTCATCAGAATAAAGGTAATGATGGATGATAATACATATAAATTATATCACAAATTTCTCCATTAACATAACAACATGTACAGGTGCCAATGTAGGTTGTAGTCATAGATTGCAAAATATTATAATGACAAAAATGTACTTCTGGAATATAATTTATTTTAAAATATTTATAATTGTTTCACAAATACTAAGTATGAAATTAGCTATGAAAGATTAAAAATATTTGCTTAACCAATTCCTATTAATTCTACTTCCCAACTGAACAAGTTTTTTGTTTTATATAACCAACTGACTTGAAGACTGTATTTGGTCTTACTGAAATTAATTTTTCTAAAATATGTTTTTATTGATTTCAGAGAAAGGATGGGAGAGGGAGGAGAGAGAGAAACATCAATGATGAGAGTGAATCATTGATCAGCTGCCTCCTACATGCTCCCTTCTGGGGATCAAGCCCATAACCTGGGCATGTGTCCTCACGAGGAATCGAACTGTGACCTCCTAATTCATGGGTTGATGCTTAACCACTGAACCACACTGGCCAGGCTGAAATAAATTTTTTTTTAAGTGGGCTTTTTAAATTCAGTGGTATCAGTTCTCTAAACAAAATGTCTTGCATCTTCATCAAACCATTTGAATACTTCTTTAAAAATAACAAAAGCGAACATTTATTGAGTTTTTATTTCATGTCCTTCAAAGTAATCAGCTACTTTCAGAAGTGATTGGTATGAAACAATTATTGTCATTGATCAGCTCTGAATAGATAATTTTAAACAGCCATTGCGAGCTCAGCAGATTACAGCTTGTTAACGGGCAACTTCCAAATGACCTCTTAAGCTAGTCAAATCAATGATGCATATTCCTCATTAAGTAACATCAAAACGTAAGTGGGCTTATAAATAACGTTTATTTTAAGCACTAAAACAAATGGCAAAAGCCTGATATATCAAAAGTCATCTACTCATAGGAAAGGTCTACCTCCATTGAGTTTACTTTAATTCCTCAAAATTCTTAGTGACCTTAATGTTATCAAAAGACAGAAAAATAATGTTTTCTCACCTAAAATGAAAAACAAAGACATGGCCCAGCTGGTGTGGCTCAGTGGATGAGCATCAACCTATGAATCCGGAGGTCTCTGTTTGATTCCCAGCAGGGCACATGCCCAGGTTGCAGGCTTGATCCCCAGTAGGGGGCATGCAGGAGATAGCCTATCAATGATTCTCTCTCATCATTGATGCTTCTCTCTCCCTCACCCTTCCTCTCTGAAATCAATAAGAAAAAATATATATACATATATATATTTTTTTTTTTTTTAAAAAGAAGACATGGACAAAAAGTTCACTAATAATGTAGCTAATGCTGATGCTCCAAATGTATATGAGAGCATACAGAAATAGAGCACTTATTCATAATTACACCTTTTTAATGATTTAGAATGAACAACACTCTGGAAAACTATACAAAGTAATTTTGCCTTCATATTAATACCACATATACTACTGTTAGGAAGCGGACTTCCTAAGCCCAGTGCTTTGGGGGCCTCTGGTGACACCCATGTTTAAGCAACAGCAGAAACGGAGGACCAGCTCTCTACCCCGCCACACAAACATGCACCATTGCCCCTCTAGATGGGACAGGGAGCGAAATGAGTTGGGCAGCTGAATCACCTCCTGCCATTCGCATAAGATACTAAAAGCTGTGCAGAGAGAGCTGGGTGGGGAAATTTGGGGGGCCAAACTGAAGAGAGATCTGCTACGAAGCGGCCAAGATGCCGGAGGAGAAGCAGAACCGCAATCTGGAGCGAAGTCAAATCAAAGACTCAAAAGGCAATGGAGTGTCACTCAGAGAAACAGGCCAGGAGCCAAGGGAAAAAGTTACTGAGCAACTGACTGCCCGACTGGCCTGGCCTGAGGGGTTTTGTGTAGATGCCCTGCGGGTTCCGAAGGCAGTGTAGACCAGAACTCAGTGGACCCGTCCGTGTTGGGGGACTTTGCCAGGACTCCAAAGCTCATGAGATCTTCCATCCATACGAGAACTGCACTAGCCAAATATGACCTCCCCACTTCCAGTCTGTCCACCCCACACAGCCCAGGCAGGAGATCAAAACAGCCTGAACATCCCCCACAAGGGCTAACATGACTCCAGTGAGGACTGGAGGGGCAGAGACAGAAAGGACTTTAAACAAACGACTTGTTTTACTCCCTGCTTAGAGCAAGCCAGTGTTGGTTGATATATTAAGGGATATCAACATCACTGACTACAAGCCTAGTACTGCAGATACAAAGAAGATCAGATCTGAGGCCCCAAGGGACTTACAGAGGGGAGGGGATGGGGATGGATACAGCGTAAATGAGTAAGGCTAATAAGATGTCAGAGGTTCTAGAACAGAAGGGTGTCCATGGTAAAACAAGGACATCAAAAGAGAGAGTGATCAAAAGAAAGAAAAAGAAAAAAAAAAAAGGAGAGAGAGAGAGAGTGATCAGTTCCACATGGTAGACAGAGAGATACTGGAGACTGTCCCTAAGCGAGGCTCCCAGCATAGACACCCCTGCAGAGGGAGGCACCTTTCCGCAGGAATATAAATCATCAAAATAACGTTAATCTGCCCGCCAGAGTTCAACTCAGGACTTCCAGCGGGCATCTTACTGTCTTTTTTCACCCCCAATAAAATCCTTTATTACCAGAAGAAAGAATGAATAGATTAATGAAAGAAAATGTAAGAGAATGTAGGTTTTAAGGACATTAATAAAACCCGCGTAAGTAACTTCTCCATTTATAGTAGCTTCGCAATCAAGCTATTATATGACCATAATGTCTGAGACCAAAAAGAAAACAAACAAGAAAACTTTTGCCTTCCCCATTCCCCAATTCTGTGCCAATTTCAGAATCACCAACTCCAGCTTTCTCTCAGGAAAATAACACGTAACAATGAACACAGAAGTGATAGAAATAAAACTTCTAAGCTGGAAACTGACTTTATTACTGTTAAATCATTTGAATTATTTCTAATTGATTTGTATTGGGCAGGAATCTTAAATTCCAGAACCACGTTCATCTATTTATCACAATATTCTCTATGACATATGGAAACTAATACATTGCTTCATTAATATTTATGGTCTTTCTCCAGTTATGGCTCAGAGATATTTAACATTCTAAAACATAAGCATTGATAATTACATGTTTTACATTTTACTCTAATTTTTAATACTGCCAGGATTATTTAGTAGAGCTAACTTTTTAACTATGTTCTCTTTTCTCTCTTTACCATTAGCATATCAATCAAATTTGCATTATTCTGGTTTGCTCATTTTATTAAAAACGAATTCAAGGCACAATTGACTTTTCATTTGTTTAACAAGTGAAGAAATATTTACCCTGACAGCCATTGCATTGTAGATATTCATCTTCATATCATGATATGCTAACTGTGAATCAAGAAGGAAAAAAAAAAAAGATGGCATATATTTCAGTTACACAAAGACAGTGCAGTCTTTTCTTACATATAAAAGATAAGAATCTTTATACATAATACATAATAAGAGCTCTAGGCTTAGAAAAATGAAATCAAACTTTGTATTGAAGAGATAGGCTTCCTAATACATAATGCAGGCTTAACCAGAAAAATCTATGGTAGTCAAACTAGGCGCTAATGGAGATATATGATCATAAAATGCTCTCCGCTGAGTTTGATAATCAATGGGGCTCTACTGAGAATAGAATAACAAAGCAGAAATATTCACAAGTGCTGGTGACACGTAGCATTGTATGATTTATTCACTGGGGCTCTCTTAGCCAAAACTCACAGAAACATAAAAGGAATTCATATTTCAAGACGTCTGGTTTAATGAAAAATTCAAAGAAAGGCTGTCTTCAGTTGAAAGCGTTCAAGGATGGGGATGCAGCGATGGAGGAAAATTGTGCCTTCCAACCATCTGTACAAAATGCTATGTACTCAGCTGCCTCCCAAGGAATGCTCGGGAATTCTGTTCCGTTTAACATTCATTTTTACCACCATAAAACCATAAATACAATGATATCTCGTTACAGCAAATCCCCTGATACAGGGAAGACTTCCTCAAGTCTTGGTTTCTTTCTGGTAGAGACATTAATAAGCATGTCTCCGTTATAGCAAATCCCCATTTGCCACCATAGCTTATTTCAATGAAAACACTGCTTTCAATAACGCTTCCATCTCCATCCCAGCTTTTGATTAAAAATATAAGGTGAACCGGGGTCGCGAGAGGGCAATATACAGCAAAGGAATAAAATACACATGTTTTTCCAACACAAATTGCAACTTGATCTGTTTTTATTCAATGAAAATTCGTGCAACTAATAGTTCTCTGGAGCCCAGGTAACAGGTGCTGTGTCAGGCAAAATCAGAGACAAGTGCCTTCACATTTTACATAGGGTCCCGCTCTCCCTCCACCCTCCCTCCCCCAACACATCGGAATTTGTAGGAAAGACTTCTGCTGTAATTAGTATTATTTGCCTTGATTTGATCCAAAGCAAATTGTCTGTGCTGAGCAGCGCTGGCTTATTCATCAACAGTCGGGCAATTAAGAAACAGTTGGCTGCAATATGTTACTCACAAATGAACACAACGATGAGACTTCATTCTAAATTCACTGTCTTCGTGCTGAAACCGGTGTGGCTCAATGGATAGAGCATGGGCCTGTGGACCGAAGGGTCCCAGGTTCGACTCCGGTCAAGGGCATGTACCTTGGTTGTGAGCACGTCCCCAGTAGGGGGTGTGCAAGAGGCAGCTGATCAATGTTTCTCTCTCATCGATGTTTCTGGCTCTCTCTCTCTCTCTTCCTCTCTCTAAAAAAATCAATAAAAATATATTTAAAAAAATAAAAATAAAAGACAAAGATTTGCTCTTTTATAAAAAAAAAAAACACACAAAAAAACCCCAAAACAATCGAACAAACAAACAAAACAAAACAAAACAAAAAAAACATGCACATATGGATACCAGAGCGGATGGGCCTTCATTACTTTCCACAGCAGTGTCACCCTCATTTCATAATTTTGAGTGGAATCATTAAGATGATTGATTACCAAATAATCATGAGTATTTGTGGCATATGCTTTGCCTTGTTTGCTGGCAACCGATACCAACCTGGTGATTATCAACAGCTGATTTTTAAAATAACCTATATTTTTCCAAACCCCCAAAACAATTAAAAGTCAATTTCATTCTTTCTCCCAGTTGCTATTGATAGAATCTTTAAAAGCAGGTGAACCAGCCGAAACTGGTTTGGCTCAATGGATAGAGCACATGTGTCAAACACAAGGCCCGAGGGCCAAATCCGTCCCGCCAGGCCTTGCAATGTGGCCCGCACCGCGCTGTCATCACTGCACTCCGCTGGGTTTCCATCACAATGACAGTTTATGACTGTTCAGTAAACCATTCGGCCCTCGATTTAGGCTGGATTTTAGATTTTGGCCCCTTCTCTGATTGAGTTCGACACCCCTAGGATAGAGCATCGACTTGGGGACTGAAGGGACTCGAGTTCGATTCCGGTCAAGGGCATGTACCTTGGTTGCGGGCATATCCCCAGTAGGGGGTGTGCAAGAGGCAGCTGATCGATGACTCTCATAGATGTTTCTAACTCTCTATCTCTTTCCCTTCCTCTGTACAAAATCAATAAAATATATTTTAAAAAAATAAATAAAATTATATAAAAGCAGGTGAACCAAACTAAATTCATTTCATAATTCGGTGAAAATATATGAATAAAGTTTAAGTTAATATTAATAGTAAGTCAGAGTCTTAACATATTCAGTTTTAGGTGTTTATTTAAAAGGCAAGACCCTGAAGGGAAAAATACATTATCTTTCAGTTTTATGATCTGACATCAAAGGGTGCCGAGTGTTGACTTGTTAACATAACTTATTAGGAAGTTCTCTAAAGAAATTTATTATAAAAATTGGGCCGAGGATGGTGTTCCAGATGCTCTGGAGATACAGCCAGAGCTCCTTGCAAGACACCACCACATGGAGGTGTCCTAACGTCGTCAGCACAAATGCAAAGAGCTCACATCTTTCTTCTTTTCTTCCCTTCCTTCCCTTCCCTCCCTTCCCTTCCTTCCTTACTTTCCCTCCCCTCCCTTCCCTTCCCTTCTCTTCCCTTCCTTCTTCCTTTCCTCTCCCTTCCCTTCCTTCTTCCCCTTCCCTCCCCTCCCCTCTCTTTCTTCCCTCCCTCCTTTCCTTTCTTCCAGAAATATATTTTATACATTTTTATTGATTTTAGAGAGGAAGAGAGAGAGAGGGGAACATCAATGATGAGAGAGAATCATTGATTGACTGCCTCCTGCATGCCCCACACTGGGGATCCAGCCTGAAAATGGGGCATGTGCCCTGACCAATTATAAAACCATGACCTCCTGGTTCATAGGTCGATTGCTCAATCACTAAGCCACACAACCCAGGCTCAATTGATGTTTATTGACTGTGTTATGGGCCAGAGAGCAGTGTACATGTTGGTGATCCACAAATGAACAAGCTACAGTGTCTACTCACCATCTAAAAGGTAGAGGAAAATCATCAACAAATAAGTACGTATATACTGTGAAAGGTTCTTTAACAAAAATAAAGCTCTGGTGTCATTTGGTTGCAAAGAAATTAGTCATCACTTCTCCACGGGAAAATCAGGAATGGCCTCTCAGAAGAGGTCTCGCACTAAAATTTAAATCCAATTTTGTTCGTATGTAAATATTTACCACAGATAACTTAAAAATTACTTATAAATCTGACTGAAGTGAATGAGTTATGGCATATTGTATAATTTTAATACAACCATATATAAATTGGGTAATATTTACCTTTATCTTGCGTTGATAACATTTCTTTCCTAAGTAACTTCTCCACCATTTCTGAATAACTGTTGCAACTCTGTGTAAATACCTGAGTGAAAAATATGCTTATTAGTATGCTTTCACCGGAACAAAAATATCTCTTACAACCTGCTTAGAATATACCTTCCTGCTATTCAAAAAATCAAATTCAAAGCCAACTGAATGTGTACTTTCAAACAGTAGAGAGTTTCCATCCTGGGAAAGAATTCATAATGTATAGAAGAGGGGGGGAAAAAGTATAGATAATGATTCAGTATTTCTTTGGGGCTGCTGATGAAATAAATTCTTTAAAATTTCAATTATTCTTCAATATTTACTCTCTAAAGTATTCTTTTATTCTAAGACAATAAAACCAGTCATGGTGACATGTTGAGAGATAAGACAGGCACTATTGCTGTGAATCACTGCAGAATTTAGAAATACTTCTTGAGGTTAGAAAACGGTTCCCCACCCAATTCTTTCCTTATATTACTCAGTCTGTCCAGGTGAATGTTGTGTTCGCTGAATTCAAAAGACTTTCTTTGCTGCCAAGTTCCTAGTTTACTGTGATCAAAGATGAAAACTTCATACTTTAAAGTATATTTTTACTGATTTCAGAGAGGAAGTGAGAGGGAGAGAGAGAGAGAAGCATCAATGATGAGCAAGAACCATTGATCTACTAGCTCCTGCTTGCCTCCTACTGGGACACCAGCCTGCAACCCAGGCATGTGTCCTGACCTGGAATCAGAACCATGACTTCCTGGTTCATGAGGCGATGCTCAACCACTGAGCCACACCAGCCAGGCAAAACGTCACACTTTAATTTGCATGCCTGGTTTCTACTAGGTAATCATTTAAAGACATACACAGTATGATCTCTAGCCTGCATTCTGAATTATTACTGATGAGGCATATTCGTCCTTCACCTTATCCAGAAATTTTTTTTAATTTTTTCAGAATGGAAGGGAAACTGAAGGGAAGTTTGAGCATTGAAGAGCAAGTGGACCAGTTAAAGAGCAAGTTCAATCCTTTTGCAATAGGAATGGCATCATTCCAGTATCATTTACCAACTTATTGGAAAAAAATAAGCTTTTTTTTTTTTTGGTTTGTTTTTCTTCTTTCTTACCAGTCAATGAATTAATTGCTATTAATATCAGTCATTTGTCAGTCATATTCAGTAGAATTTGAAGAAAAGAATTTTGTCAAATAGGTTTACAATATTGAGAATAGCTGCAAGTTGAGAAACGGTCAATATAATTTTCTTTTCTGATATGTAAGAAAAATGACCAAAAAAATTATATCTTTAAAAAGAAGATTATATACCTCATCAGCTACATTACAGTAACATAAAATATTACTTGAAATGAGCATTACATGCATAAGTTACATTTTGCAAGGAGTATATTTTTATGGTGTATCTGAATTTTCCTGGACAAAATTATACCTGATATACGTCCGAACTTTACATCCTCGATACCAGCTCTGGATTGTAACTGCTGCATCATTTTCTTTTTTTCTAAATGCATCCACAACACTTAAAAAAAAAAAAAAAGAAAAGAAACTTTTCATTAGTGACTAATATAATTCTAAAGTAAGTCAGTCAGTTAAACTTAATGTTTAATTTCTTCCAAAATGGTCATGACCAATCAAACATCATTTTAAATAGAAATTAAAAAAGAGGGCAGAGCATCTGTAGTATTTTCAACAATAAAGGTAAATTTAAAAAATACTAGATAGGAAAAAAGCATTTCAGAAAGCATAAGCTATATTTAAAACATAAACCTTTCTCTGAGGGGCCATGTGTTTTCAACAGTTTTACTTTTTTAAAAAAATTTTTATGCTCACTTACTTTTCAACTAACTAATTTACAAGTGATGTTATAAGAAAATAAAGAAACAAAATAAAGAAAAAAAACATATCAAGCGAGATTAAAATGTTTGCATATTTCAGTCATTTCATCAGTTACACTAATCGCTTCTAAGTAAAATAAATCTATCACAGAATGCCAATTTTAGATAGAATTCTCAGAAAGTCCATTTCAGTTAAAGGAGGCAGGGCAGAGGGCCATGGGGTTATAAAGAGATAAAGATACAAAATGCAGTCATCAGATCTATTAATTTCCAGTCCAAAGAGGTTCAATGAAGACACACTTCCATTTTCATTTCAGCAATCATTAGCATGCTCCCTTCCTCCCCATTTGATGAAGTGATTTGCTCAGGGCAACTACTGTGGGCACAGAGGGACTTCCCTCCCAGAATCCTGCTGGGCACATAAATAGCATTTTATGTTTGCTGAATGAATAAAGAATGGCCAGCCATCTATTTCTTGCTTTTAAAAGCAATTCCCTCAGAATTACGGTTTTTGGGAGAGAGGTTATTTTTTTGTTGCCATTAAAGGTTATATTAAATATATAGATTTCATCATGTGTATTCATCATAATTAGAAGAAAAACAGAATGGAAAGTAAAAACACTTGAAACAATACAAATTCTTAGACAATATTATAACATCGGCTGAGAGAAAGAAAAACAGGATGAGCTGTTAAGCTGTCAGTGACCAGGAGTTGGAGAAATAAGTAGGTGGATGCTAGTTATAGGTAAGAAGGAGAGCTACCCAGAAAGCCTGACAGAAAAGGGATCCACAAAAGCAAAGGGAGGAACCAAAATTTGCATCAAAGGCAGTGATCTGGATGTGCAAAAGCGTGCTGCCGACCTGTGTGGCTCAGTAGTTGAGTGATAACCTAGTAACCAGGTTTGATTCTGGGACAGAAAACATGCCTGGGTTGTGGGCTGGATCCCCAGTGGAGGGCCTGCAAAAGGCAGCCATGTTTCCGTCTCATTGATGTTTCTCTCTCTCTCTCTCTCTCTCTCTCTCTCTCTCTCTCTCTCTCTCTCTCTCTGATGTCTCTCTCTCTCTCTCTCTCTCTCTCTCTCTCTCCTCCCCCAAATCAATAAAGTCATATTTTAAAAAGACAACAACAAACAAGAGCATGAGAAGGAAAGAATGACGTCACTCAGTAAGGCTGATGAGAAGTGAAAGTCTTGATAATAGGATTAAATGATTTTTTATGGTTATTTTACCCACTGTTGCCATTAACATTTAATATCACAGTAGACCCATTTTCCTTTTTCTTAATGTTCACTATTAAAATGACTGAGCATAGCTGTCTCTTCTTTTCCACCAATAATAAACACCTACTACCCTTACAAAAGACGGAGAAAAAGTATGAATAGGTGTATAGATACATCTAATATGTCCTTTCAACTTACCCTTTACTTATGATTGTTGTTATGCAAAAGATAAGCAATCAAATTATCTAGTTTGAGTTTATGTCTTCTAATATCTCCTGGTAATAGTGTTAACATATAATACATAGCCAAGAGCAAAATTAAGTTGCTTCATTTTTGAGTTATAAATAATAATGTATATAAATCCAAGTACACATATTGTACTATACTTATTAGAACTATATAACTTAAAGGGAAACATTTAAAAATATCTAGTAGTTCACTTACTGCTAAGTTTTAACTTATGTGCTAAAATTTGACTTCTATACACATTTATTTATTGCTCCCTTTTCTAAAAATACTGCTTAAAAATGAAATTTACAGATATTTGGATTACCACTGGGCTGCTGACTACTCATACAATATGTCATGAACTGCTAGACATTTTATGATTAAAATGAAAAATGTGGGTAACACTTTATTTTAATGGTATATTAATTAGTTCCAAATTATGATGAAAAATCCTATAGCAGTGAATAAAACATGACATCTACATGAATTTGAAATAAATTTATTATGATCAGTATTATCACAATGAATACTAAATGAATTATTAATGATGAAAGACCAAAAGTATTAATGGGAATGTAATAAAACATTGAGAAAAAGCTGGAAGTTTCTAGTCAATTCGTCATCAACTAGAAATAAGCACTATAACCCTGGATAACACTATATTCTTGTGCATATATCGGGGCCACAAATTAACTGCAATAAATAAAAATGAAAAAATGTGTGGTGAAATATCTGTTAAGTAATATGCAAAAACTATGCATTTTGCACATTAATATACAGTGCTTACTCTGCATTCTATGTATTAGCTACTAAATACTAGATTAAAAACCCAGTAGTTTTTCCTTCCTTCTCATTATCCTATAACTTGTAACTATTTTAGAAACCAGGAATAAAATTCCAATATTAGCTGCCCTCTAATTATAAGCTATATTGATGTGTAAAATTATTAGTTTTTGAATATCATTTCACTCTTAGCTCTCAAGGATGTCAACTTCCTTAAAGGTAGACACTATGCCTAATTTATACTTTGTGCTCATATGATTGCCCACATGCCTAGTAAGCCCTCTCCTATTAATTAATATATGGATACTGGAAAATCTCTGCTCCTGTTTTGACCAGTTCGCTCTGAGACCCACGATGAATCCGAGCCATGAAAGAGGCATCCCCTTGACATCTGTGTAGGTCAAGTTCAAGTTGGCTTTTCTGAGGATTTGTTCCCCCTCTTGACAAAAAAAAAAAAAAAAAAAAAAAAAAAAGACACCAAATAGCCCACAGCCAATAGTCCACTTTAGATATTGTCCATTTACTGGGACAAATGAGTCACAGAACAGAGTTCAATGATGGTTTTGAAAGAATGGAGGCACAAATTTCCAGGTATGGGGGACACACTAGCTCACCCAGACTGGGGAGCCCATGTTATCCCAATCAGGTTCTTTTTTTTATCTTTTTAAAATATATTTTATTGATTTTTCACAGAGAGGAAGACAGAGGGATAGTGAGTTAGAAACATCGATAAGAGAGAAACATCGATCAGCTGCCTTCTGCACACCCCCCACTGGGGATGTGCCCGCAACCAAGGCACATGCCCTTGACCGGAATTGAACTTGGGACCCCTCAGTCCGCAGGCCGACGCTCTATCCAGTGAGCCACACCGATTTTTGGCCCCAATCAGGTTCTTAAACCTCTTTTCATCCAACTGCGGAGTGATGATGTCATAAACCCCTTTTGCAATTTCATGGACGCCTGGCTTTTCCTTACATGAATACTAAATGAATTATTAATGATGAAAGACCAAAAGTATTCATGGGAATGTAATAAAACATTCTCAAGCTGCTATCTACAACGCCCCCTCCACTCCCTAAGGGTAACCCCTGGTAGGGTGACACTACTTTCTAAACTTGTGATGATGATGATCCGCAGCCAAGGAATGAAGAAGGGCAGGTGTCTATTTCTCGAAGGAGGAAACGTGTGGTCAGGAAACCTCTGCTGAGACCCGGCTGCCTGCACACCCAGCCGGCGCTGGGCGGCCCCGGGCGGCGGCGGGCTCACCTGTTTCGGAAGTAGAACTGATGCGCTAGGAGGGCGGCCCGCTGCTGCAGCTGGGCCAGCCTGGCCATCGCCTCCGGCGTCTGCCTTCCCGCTGGTGTTGCTCTCGGTCTCCAAGGCAACCGGGCCAAACCATTCGGCAGATTCCGGGGGGGGTTTCCGATGTTGGTGTACTCCACTTTTTGCCACCCTGCTTGCTTCTAAAACATTAGAGAAAAAACCAATATACTTTTAGTAGCAGCTAAATTTACTTTGGTGGCCTCTGTGAGTAAAATCAGGAGAAGTGAGGCAGTGTGTAGGGGGCGGTGGGAGAGGACTGGTGGTTGCTCCCGACTTCCGGTTTCCGCCTCCATGGGGGTTTCCCGGAAGCTGCGCTCAAAATGCTGAAGCGCTCGGTGCCCGTCTCTAGGGTGGCGCTGATTGGAGTCAGTCCTCGGGCCTGAGCCTCGAGGCTAGGCTCCTGGGTGTCGTTAATGTTCGGGGCCGCGGGGCGCCCACCGATCGGAGCTGCAGCCGCCGGGAACCGCTGGTGAGGCTGGAGGCCCTAGGGGGGATGCGACACAGGCCGGGGTTCTGGCCCGAGGCCGCCCGACCTGGTTGGGGGAGTGGTGGCGGGCGGCCCGGAGGCAGGCCTGGCCCCCACGCGTGTCGGGGTGCACGCGATCGGAGGGGGCGGGGGTGCAGGGGATCGGTGACGGGAGGCGGTGAACGCTGGCTGATGGCTTGTCTGACACGCCGCGGCATTTTAGGGGCAAAGCTTTCTGTACTCCTGGGGCAGGCAGTTCACTTCCCAGGGATGTGTTGACAGGATCAGGGGCGGGAAGCTTGGATCCGAATCCAGGCCTAATGCCCGCATTTACCTTTAAAAATGGGCTAGGTCATATCAGATCAAATTCCAGAGATCTAGAGGTTCTGGAAGTTTGATAGAGGAAGCGACCTCACCCTCCCGCCCACCCCTACCCTCCCGCCCACCCTACCTACCCACCCAGGCCCCTAGCCACCCACCCAGGCCCCTACCCTCCCGACCATCTTACCCACCCAGGCCTCTACCCTACCCTCCCAGACCCCACCCGTTTTTATTTTTGGAGTGGGAGTAACTGTTTCTGTCCCTCGAACATCCCATTCTAGTTCAAATGAGAAAGGTAAGGACATGGAAATAAATGCCAGGATTACGTCTGGGGCTTGTCAACCCTTGTCACTTTAGAATGACTTTGTCTCATCAGATTGCTTCCTCTGTACCCTTATGACTGACAGCCCTGTGGTAAGATTATTACTGGGACTGGCACGGAATACTGGAGTGACTTGTCTACACTTCCATACACTTTTCAGTCCTAGAGCTGGGGTCTGGGTGACCGATTTCCAGTTGAAAACCCCAATGCCTATTCCACTTTCCTCCCACCATCTTTTCCTCCAAGCATACCCAAGGCAAGCAGTGAAACATCCAAGCAGATTTCCTACTGACAGTGAATTCTCAAGCACCAAGAGTTGAACAACAGGTGAAAAGTGGCCAAAAAAAAAAAAAAAAAAAAAAATGTATGTCCATTCCTAGATTAGACAATGAATGAGAACACAGGGAATCCCGGTTCTTTCTCATCGGAGAAGATAAAAGAATATCTTGTTTGGACAGAGATCAGATCATCCTATGGCTCATTTTATAATGAATATAGATTGTTTATGCTCCTTTGAAATTCTCACATTTTCCATTCAGAAAAGCAGGGAACACATTTTTTTCCTCCCCAATGGTGATGTGATTTAGCTTAGAGTAAAACATATTTCTTAAGTGTTTAGTATTTCTTCTTTTGGCAATGGATATACTGTGTAACCACCACACTGAACAAGATTAAGGTGACCAGATGAGCCGCTTTTGGCGGGACAGTCTCGATCTTGAACAATTTGTCCAGAGTCCCGCGGCGTTTTAAAAAAGTCCCGATTTTTGGAAAGAGGGACGTCTGCTCACCTTAAACAAGATATAAGACTCTTCCATCACCTGGAATCACATCTCCAGGGTATTTTTACTAATGTTTCACTAATCAAGCTCTTTGTTAAGGAAGGGAGACAAAACGTGCTGTGTAGGACTGGTCTGCTGGTGCTGTCTTGATACTGACTTGTGGGACACGTGACTATTTAATTTAAAAATGTGACCCTTTCAACTCCTTCCTCTCCCACCTTCTACCAAAATCCTGGTTAGGCACCTCTTTATAATATAGTTCTCTCTCTCTCTTTTTTTTTTTTTAAAATATATTTTATTTACAGAGAGGAAGGGAGAGAGATAGCTAGAAACATCCATGAGAGAGTAACATCGACCAGCTGCCTCTTGCACACACCCTACCAGGAATGTGCCCGCAACCAAGGTACATGCCCTTGACCGGAATCGAACCCGGGACCTTTCAGACCGCAGACCAACGCTCTACCACTGAGCCAAACGGGTTTTGGCTATAATACAGTTCTCTTTTAAAGAGCCTACCCTGTTTTCATTTGGCAGCATACGATTCACCCTTAAGACAGTGCCAAGCACTTAATCAGTGTTTTTGAATGAAATTCTTGAAATCGTGCTTGATTTGGCAGAGTGAATGTGTTCCAGACAACTGGAACCTTTGCTTTCTAGTTTATCTGCACAGCCACCCTGTCATTCATCATTTTTACTGGATTTTTTTAAGTAACGTGCCCAAGTGTCATTTGTAGTATGATTTCAGTATATTTACAAAAATTCTTAAACAATCCACGTATATTACCTATTAATGTACAATGCCTTAAGGAATAACGTACAATATCTTAAGGAATATGTGAACTGGAAAGAATATGTCTGGATTTGTTAGCCTACCAGGAATTCCTGATGTATTTAACTCTCATCTTGACTACTGCTTTTAGGCACCAATTGGGTAATTTATCTCGTTGTTAACAATTTGCAAAGTAGAACTAATACTATATTCTATAATATAGATGCCAAAGGAAGGAAAGTTTTATACAATAAAGATCCTGTGACTTTTTATGTGTCGGGAAAGGAATATATACGTTTTGTTCAAGTAAATCTTATAAGTGATTCATATTATGTTTTTATAAAAAAATGTTATAATAGTTGAGTGTCTGCTATTTCCTGCCTCAGCACTCACATACAATTTTGAAATTAGGATCCTAAATATATCTAAATTGGTTCATCTAACATTAACTTTTAAATTTTGATTCATTTGGTGGACAAATAACATTTAGTATTTAGATAGACTTTTATTTTTACATTATTAATAATTTATACTTGAAGTCAATTTCTGGGCTTTTGGAGGAAGTATATTTAAAGATTGACCTAAACAAATTTTAAAAATTAAGTCCTTCATAATTAGCATACTGAACATTATTTATTTAACTTTGTGGCTTTGCTTTTAGAAAAAACATTGAACTGTTGATTTGGGACCTTTGTTTCTATAGTTTCATTTCTATTTGGTATTTTTAGGTCTGGAAAACTACATAGTGAAATATGTTCATTTTTAAATAACTCTTTTTTATTGTCTTTAATTTCATGTTAGGTTTGTTTGAGTTAAGTTTCTGTTTCAACAATTAGAAATCAAAGCAATGGCCGGTATGATTTAGGCATAAGACTCATTTAGGCATAGCTTCTTAACATTCATATTTATGGAAACCTTTTAACCATCTTCAATAGTATGCCCTTACCTGACTCACTTATTAACTATCCACTTAGAGTATGTTGTTAATATGGCAGAAGTGTGGAAACCTGGATTGCTAAATTTTTAGTCAAGTCATCTTTTTCCTTGGCTGCTTGCTCATTTTTTTAGTCATTCATCAGTATGCTTACACAACAGTTTTGTTTTGTTTTTCACATCTATGGTTTGTCACGCATCTGTGATTTGTCAAGCATTGTGCATGCGTTGCTCATACATGGCAGGCCCAGTTGGGTCACAGGTGTTTGTTTTTAGTGCTCATTAAAATGAAAAGGCAAAAGTTGAAAGTTATCGGGAATTTGCGAGTGTCTAAAATTATAGACTACAGAGAGTCTATAAAGCTGGAGTCAGCAAAGCAGGCCTGCCTTTACCCGGTTTGTAAATAAATTTAATCAGAGCACAGCCACACTCATTTGCTCATGGATGGCCTGAGGTATTTTTCCTCTTATGATGGTGAAGGTTGATATTTTTGACCCACTAACCTTCAGGGCTTACAAGGTTTACCAACTGGCCCTTTACGGAGAAGTGTGCCTACCCCTGCTATAGACTGTAGAATTGTATAATCTACAATTAGAATACTTTGATCCCTAAGGACTTCTAGAACACTGTAAGACACTTCCATCTGATATCCTCTCCAGGGTACCTTTCTTAAAATGTTTCACTCTGCAATACCTTGTTAAGGAAGGGAGACAAAATGTGCTCTGAAGACTGATCTGCTCTTGCTATGTTCATACTGACTTGTGGGACAGATGACTGATTTAGAAATGTGACTCTTTCAGCTCCTTTTTCCCCCTCTGGTTTCCACCTAAATCCTGGTTAGGCACTCCTTGATATTACTATAGCTTCTTAGCATCCATATTTATGGAAACCTTTAAACCATCTTCAATAGTTTACTGACGTATCTACTGAACTACTAGTAAATCCTTTGAGTATCTTGTTAACGTGGTTGTTTATGATCTTCATATTTGAATTACCTGTAACGTTTAAGAAATAAAATCCGAGTACTGGGCCCTCCATCACATCAGCTGATCTAGAATCTTCCAGAGTTGGTTCCAGAGGACCAGTGTAATTTATAAACATTCCCAAAGAATACGGATGTCTATCCTTGCCAGCTAGCGGATCACTTCCTCACTGGTGAGAGTTCAATGGCTTCTGTTTATTTTTATTAAAATAGTAATTTAAGAAGGCCAAGAGACTTCCAGATGAACTCTAAGCAAAATGAAGGGCCATTTTAGAACAGCGAGGCTCCCATTGAATTTGAACATAGTTTCTGTGTCAAACTGCTGCTCGCGAGCCACATGTGGCTCTTTGGCCCCTTGAGTGTGGCTCTTCCACAAAATACCACGGCCTGGGCGAGTCTATGTTGAAGAAGTGGCATTAGGAGAAGTTTAAGTTTAAAAAATCTGGCTCTCCAAAGAAATGTCAATCGTGCTATTGATACTTGGCTCTGTTGACTGATGAGTTTGCTGACCACTGTCAGCTAGGCTAACATTTGGATGCTGAGTGTTTGTTTTGTTGACCCGTCTTTCTTTCTTTAAAAACCCAGGCATTTCAGCCGGACCATGGAAGAGCTGGTGCATGACCTGGTGTCGGCCCTGGAGGAGAGCTCGGAGCAGGCCCGCGGGGGCTTCGCGGAGACGGGGGACCATGCCCGCAGCCTCTCCTGCCCCCTCAAACGCCAGGCCCGGAAGCGGAGGGGGAGGAAGCGGAGGTCCTACAACACGCATCACCCGTGGGAGGCGGGCCACGGCCTGAGCGAGGGCTCGGACTCCAGCCTGGAAGAGCCGGGCAAGGACTACAGGGAGAACCCCGCCAGCTACAAGAAGGATCACAGCGACTCGGACGACCAGATGCTGGTGGCCAAGCGCAGGCCGGCATCCGCCCTGGGCGGCGGCGCGCGGGGCAAGCGGCCGCTGTGGCACGAGGCGGACTTGGCCTTGGACGGCCTGGGCAGCCGCAGCCTGCGGCGCCGCCGCAAGGTCAAGCGCATGGCCGTGGACCTGCCGCAGGACTCCTGCAAGCGCCCCATGACCCAGCCCCCCGACGGCTGCAGGGACCAGGACATGGACCACGACCGGGCGTACCAGTACCCGGACTTTCCCAAGAGCAAGGTCAAGAAGCGGAGGCTGAGGCTCCCCAGACAGGGCCCCAAAACCCAGGACGAAGGGCTGGTCTTGGACAGCGAGGAGCTGAGCCAGGCCACCAAGGACAAGATGGAATACGAGGAGCAGAAGGTCTCGGACGAGCTCATGAGCGAAAGGTGGCTTTCCTGTTTCCTACTTAGAAGGGCGCCTGGTTACCATGTTGTGGTTGTGGTTTTGTATTTTAACTATTATTATTATTTTTTTTTTAGAATGATGATGATCTATAATCATGGTAGTGCCGATACTGTTGAACCATGGTCGTATTTCCTTATAATTTATGATCAGCCCAAAGCAGAATTGCTTCTTTGATTTTACACAGCCTTTCGATGGTGTCGTGATGACGTACTTTTCAGATACAAAGAGAAAAGGGAAAAGATTTTCGATGGGAAAGGTTGTGCATTTGGATCATAGCACATTGGTAATTCCTAGGATTGGGTTTATAATTGTTTGTTTAATTATGGAGTTTTAGTATTGGCTCTCTTTAGTTTCACTTTTTTCAGTTTATTTTATTTTTTAAATATTTTGTTTTGCTTTGTTGTTGTGTTTTTGTTTGTTTGTTTGTTTTTAAAGAGAGCGAGAAAGGGAGAGGAAGAGAGCGAAACATAAATGGGCTGCCTCCCGCCTGTACACCCCTACCGGCAATCCAGCCTGCAACCAGGGCATGTGCCCTGACTGGGATTCAAACCAGCGACCTTTCAGTGCACAGGCTGATGCCCTACCATCTGAGCCACACTGGCCAGGGCTTTCAGATTATTCTGATTACCAAACATCAAGAATTAATAGTATTTCAGCCCGTGTGGCTTGGAATGTTAAGGCTAGCTTGCTAGGAATTCTGATCGCTTATGAATTTGTAAAGCCCGCCTCACCATCTGGAACTCCTGAACTTGTCATTAGGCAAAGGAGAAAAGCAGTGATCTGATGGTTAGTCTAAACAAAGCATGTCAAACTCAAAGGCTAACACGGGCCAAATAAAGGAGGCATGTGGCCCGTGGGCCACGAGTTTGACATGCTTGGTCTAAACCATCCATGCTGGAAAGAAGGTAAAGCACAGCGCTAAGTCCTATTTTAACAGCATCCGAAGGTAAGTGGTCATTTTCCCGTTACACAGAACTAATGCTACTGGCAGGAAATGAGCAAGTATTGACGCTATTCATCCTTTCAGTTGTGTCCTCAAAACCAAATGCGGAATTGTGATGCCGAAAAAACATTCCTTACAAATGGTCTTAATTAGAAGTATTTGATTTTTTAATTTGTGGGACTGGCATTTTTATCATGTGGATTATTATATGTATGTATATAGAATATGTATTTGTCTGTAAATATGATTATGATTACAGATAGGAGTAGGATCTGGTAAAATTTTATAGAATGGGCTTTTCATTGCAGATGGCTTACCATGTATGCAATTTTTCTAAAGAAGTAAAAATGACTTTAAAAAATATTTCTGGAAGACTTTGAGAAATGTACAGTATCTGCTTTTCTTCCAAGAAAGTTGTCAGTTTTACACCAGAGACCAGAGCAAGAATTATTTGTATGCTTTGTATGTCAGCACTGGGCCCACTGTGACGAAGGGGGCTGCGGGGGGCGGGGGGGAGGGGAGCGCTTAGCTTGACTTGAGAGTAATTATCTTGCTCACTGGCTGGGAGGATGTGGCAGAGGAGATAAGTACTCGGTTCTGGATTATTCACAGATTGCCCGCTTTCTGGATTGATTGTGCAAGCCCCTCCTTTTATTGATTTCCGCCTTTTATTGATACATCTACCCTGGGAGAGAAATGAGATGAAACTCTTTCTCTTCATTGTAAAAAGCATTTGAATACCTAAGGTGTAATAAGGCCACCCAGCCATCCACAGTCAAGGTACACATTTTCATAGAGGACGTTTCCACTCTTGAATAAATAAAACAAAATTTTTTCTTTTAATTTAAACTTTCTTCTATAACTGTTTTCTTGTTACTTAAAAGCTAGTGTTTTTGAAACTACTTCCAAAGCTTTTCAAACTATATATGTCCTTGGAATTAATTTATAAATAAGAATTGAGTCTGGCCAGTGTGACTCAATGGTTGAGCATATAGACCTATAAACCAGAAGGTCACAGTTTGATTCCAGGTCAGGGCATATGCCTGGGTTGCAGGCTGGATCCCCAGTAGGAAGTGCATGCAGAAGGCAGCCAATCAATCATTCTCATCATTGATGTTTCTCTCTCTTTCCCTCTCCCTACCTTTCTGAAATCAGTAAGAATATATTTTAGAGAGAGGAGTGTATATGTTTGTAAATAAGAAACATTTGATGCTCTTAGAAAAACATTTTTTTTTCATTAAAATTTGTGCAGTACAGGGAGCTCCATAGATTCTCTGAATTTGAAGAAAGAGGGAAAGGTACTAATTCAGAGTTCCTTGAGAAAATGTGTCACATTTTTTTTTTTAATGTTTACATTTATTTTTTAAAATAAAAAATTGAAATATTTTGTAATCAGAAAAGGTTTGGATTTAGATATCATCTACCATTTTAATCCTAATATTTTAATCCTAATATATCAATTTAAATAATTTAAAACTGATTGGGATGGTTGTTTTTTTAAATAAGTTAGGTTACTGAATTCTAGGGGTTATCGGATCAGCTGCGGGGGGTAATTTTCTGATTGGTAAATTAAGAATTATAGTCAGAGAGGAGTGCATGAGACTTTTTAAAGAACATCATTCAATTTACTTTATAAGCCAAACCTCTCTTATCATGTGACTTGTTTTGTATGTTTTTAAACTATATTATCACATAAGCATTGCTGGTATTGGGACAAACAGTGACAGTTTATTCAGGTCATCTGAATGTCTACTGTTTTAATTTGTATGTTCGTTTTGCCTCTGATATTCTCAAACTTCAGCAGAAGTCATGAGAACCTGCTATTTTTGCCTACTCCCTCCTTTGTGGTGGGAATATTACGTTTTGCTCAGTGTTTGCTCAGAGGACCCTAACTTTGATGTAAGGGATTGTTTCTGTTGTCAACTTTTTTCTTCTTTGCCAAGTAGGAGAGTTGTTGTGAACTCTTCAGTGATGCCTTCTCCAAGATCTTTGCAGATGCGGTTGTGAAAAGTCATTTCATTCCCAGCTCTTGCATGTCAGGTGCGGGGAGAGGCTCAGGCGGACTTGGAGTGCGGCTTGCGTATTGTGTTGAGCACTGGTGTTCTGGCTCAGGCCTCATTGCATGGCCTGAGCAGGCAGTGGTGAGCATTTGATGAAAGCAGATAATAAAACACATCCATTATGTCAGCACCTCGTTGCAGTCACATCTGGCTTACTGACAGGGTCCCATTAGATTCCCGGGGTTTTATGTGCCAAAAATAATATGCTCCATTGTGAATGGAACCGAGATAGTTGCAGTTGGATATTTTAAAAAATCATCTCGCTTCCTTTCAGATCTTGTCAGGCTCCATCCAGTTCCACCCCTGAGCAGTCAGGTCTCTTTAAAATGTTACAGCGGGAGATCAATTGTTCTTTTGATCTTTTTTTCCCTCTTTTCCCTCTTTACAGTGACTCCA
Source organism: Pipistrellus kuhlii (assembly GCF_014108245.1). Lineage (NCBI taxonomy): Eukaryota > Metazoa > Chordata > Mammalia > Chiroptera > Vespertilionidae > Pipistrellus > Pipistrellus kuhlii. The sequence continues at coordinate 4,055,753 of NW_023425524.1, forward strand.
GCAGCCTCAGCAGCACTGATGCTGGCCTGTTTACCAACGATGAGGGAAGGCAAGGTACTGAAATGTCATTTTTTTCTCTCTGGGAGAACGCCTTCATTGTCAAGTTTTGCTTATTACCCTGTTTCCCCAAAAATAAGACAGTGTCTTATATTAATTTTTGCTCCCAAAGATGCGCTAGGTCTTATTTTCAGGGCATGTCTTATTTTTCCATGAAGAAGAATATGGTACACACATTGTTAAATGAAAATAAAGGAAATTTATTACCTGTATACGGTACGGTAGTACGGTAGTTGTCAACACAAACCAGACAAACTGTGAATCCTACAGTATCAAGAATTTACTCATTTATTCAATGGCAATCATGTCATCATCTTCTGGAACATCATCATAATAATCCAATTCCTGAATTTCCTGGTGAATTTCTTGTGACTCCATTTCTTTCAGAATCAGTGGACCAAATCTCTCATGTTTAGCTTAGGGGGGGGCTTACTTTTGGGGGGTGCCTTATATTTCACTCAGAAGGAAACCTGTAAGTAGGTCTTATTTTCGGAGGATGTCTTGTTATTTCCTAAGTTGACTGCGATCCTTTTACCTTACACACCTACTGAGTGGAGGAGAGCATCCTATCTTCATGACCTGAAACAATTGATTATCCCAAAAGCCAGGATGTGGAGCTATTAATAGTATTATATTATGGGAGGATTATCTTCCTTGAGAAAGCCCTACAGTCTTTCCGTGGTGTCTCTTGTAGCAAGTTCAAGAGACACTGGTCCCCACTCCCCTCCTGATTCGAATGCATTTCGGTCTGTTTAAGCATTTCTCAAGTTGGATGTGCAAGTCGTTTGTCATTTTTATTCAGCTGTGACATTTACGTGTCCTGTCCAGTTTGTGATTAGACAGTTTTCATACGCTCAAGATTGTAAACCGCTAAACAGGAATGTTTCACCGTGTAGATCTTTTTTTATTTTTGAAATTTCCTGGGGCATTATTGTGAAACTACCTGTTCTGGAAGGGAAAAAAACAGCAGGTGTACCTGCAAATACTTAATCATGAATGTGAACTTCATCTCCTGAGAGTCTTTGGAGGAAATTAGTAAGTTCCAAGGAAAACAACGAAATTTAGTGCTTTAAATTATTATTATATAATCCTGTTTTGCTTACTTATGAGCCTTTAGTCCTGGATAAATAGATATGTAACTGTTTTTAAAGACCAAGGCTTTTTTAAACTTAAGATTCTGCTGAAATATGGTAGACCCTTGGGGCTAAGATATACCTAAGTTATTATTAAAATACACATTTCCCCCAAAGTTATGTTATAAATGTTGACTACAGTAATGAAATTAAATGGAAAGAACTTTTAAAGTAACATTTTGATAAGCCTACCAATCATTGAAAAACATTGACTATGCTAGCATTTATTGTCTTTTTATACATTTCTCTATTGTTTTTAAATACACACACACACACACACACACACACACATAAAATACTGTTGATTCACATCTTTGGTACATTTCAAGTTGAATTTACATTGATCCATCATTATCCTCATGGATGTTCTCAACTACACATTGAATAGTGTTGTGTTTTATAAATACATTGCTGTAGTCCATTGTAGTTTTACTGTAAACTCTGTGGCACTGTCACTTTTCATTTAAAATCAACTTTTTCACAACCATTTCCTAATGAGCTTAATCAGATTAATTTCACTTAGTCACATCTGTTCATGACTGTTTCTCCTTTTCCACTCCATAGAAATAATGAGATGAAGCTAATACACACAATTATCTGCTGCAAAGAACAAACTACAGTCTTACATCTTTTCCTTCTCTGCAGGCGATTAAGGCTTGCTTTTCCTTAATGTGGGACTGGTAGTCACTGCCTTGGATTTCCCTACAGTTTTGCCAAGTGATTAACTTTTTACATTGGTTCTAACACATAACATTTTATTTATATGTAATTGTTGATGGCAATTCTTGTTATAGTGTTAAAGACATTTTTTAAGTAAAGCTGTGGGATAGAATGAAATGTTGAGGGTTTTTTTGTTTTGTTTTGTTTTTTATAGGCTATTTATATAATTGCTAGGTGAAATACAGGATCCCTAGTTAAATTTGAATTTTAGATAAATAACAAATTATTTTTTTAAATAAGCATCTCCCATGCAGTATTTTGACTAAAAATTCTGTACAAGTACAATATACAGGGTGGGCAAAAGTAGGTTTACAGTTTATGTGGAAAATAATACACCAATTAATAAATAATAATACAAGAATAAACTTCTTTTTGTACTCACAACTGTAACCCTACTTTTGCCATACCTTGTATTTATATTAAAAAGTAATCATTGTCTGGCCAGCATGGCTCAGTGGTTGAGTGTCGACCTATGAACCAGGAGGTCAGAGTTCAGGGTTGAATTCCCAGACAGGGCACATGTTCAGGTTGCAGGCTTAATCCCCAGTGAGGGGAGGGATGGAGGCAGGTAGGATACAGGAGGCAGCCGATCAATGATTCTCTCTCATCATTGATGTTTCTATCTCCCCTTCTCAATAATTCTCTGAAATCAATTAAAAATAATTTTTTTAAAAAAAAGTAATCATTTATCTGAAATTCAAATTTCATTGATGTCTTGTGCTTTTTAAGCATTAACCTGTTGGGATGACACAGCTGAGTTTCTGGGGCGTTTCCCATGTTTGCACAGGTGACGATGAGCAGAGCGACTGGTTTTATGAAAAGGACTCGGGAGGAGCGTGTGGCATCACGGGGGTCATTCCCTGGTGGGAGAAGGAAGATCCCGCTGAGCTGGACAGGCACCTGCCAGACCCCGTCTTTGAAAGCATCCTAACGGGTTCCTTCCCCCTCATGTCGCATCCCGGAAGAAGAGGTCAGTAGCACGTTGGACACGGTGGGCTTTGTCAGTCCAGGGCTAGTCGTTGAGGGAAGAAAGGCTGAAATGGGCATGAAAGAACCTAATGTTCTTGCTTTCAGACTGTTCCAAAGGCCCATGGTGAACACACTGGGGTGATAGAAAGGGGATTGAAGGGAGAGAAATATCCTGATATGTATTGTAAATAGTGGGTAGTGTGTGCTCACCACATTGGAATCCGACCTGCCATTCATTCCGGTCTTTTTAAGTATGAGTTTCGATTTTTCCCCTCACTTTCATTCGAGGTGTTTTCCCTGCTCCAACTTTTTTCCTTCTGGAACTGACAGGATCTAGTCCTCTGCTCCCGTGATCACAGGATCTCCTAAATTGGGTGTTTAATTTTCCAGGTTTCCAAGCTAGACTCAGTCGCCTCCGTGGAATGCCTTCCAAGAATCTTAAAAAGTCCGGAGGGACCCCACCTTCAATGGTAGGCATGCCTTTCTGTCTGAGTGTTTGCCATGTTTGGAAACGTATCCATATCTGTGGAATAAAAGCCACACCCTCTTCTCCTATTCGTATTCCAATGCCATACTTAAAGACAATCCATTTTTTTGTAGGCTCCAAACTGGACCAGTGAGATTCCCCTGTAGACCAAATCTGCTAATGCTAATAAATTAGTTACATTTTGAGCATCTGGGGAATGGCACCCGAGGGACCCTGGCTCCTGTCCTGTCCCCTGGAGGAGTTCCAGTGACTGGGAGCCCCCTTGATGGCGAGATGGGGCTGTTTGCCGAAGGCCTGGGATCTGCCTTAAGTCAGAAGCGAACCTGGCTGGGCGGCTGTCTAGGGACCTAGGCGGGCCCGGGGTGGGTAGAAACTACTGTACATTTTATATATTTTTCTCTTTTATGACTTTTAAAAATATTGAAACCATTCATGTATCACCTGCTTTGCCAAACTGCTGACAAAAGCTAGAGAATTAAAAAATGTCTGAATGTCACATCAGTATTGCTTAATGTGTATGTCGTGACTGATGGTTAAGAGCTCATTTCTACATGATCTGACTGTTGTAAATAAAAATGGCCACACATTCACGTTTGAGGGTCGTTTTTAGAGAAATCGCCTATCACCAGCATTGTTTCAAGTATCTGCCTTTTAACTCAGTATTTTAACAAGGGCTAGGATGAGTAGTAGGTGAGATTGCTTGTTTTTGCCAGTGTTTGTATTTTAAGTTTGCTTCCTACGTGGATAATGTGCTCTGTATGAAGAACTCATTGTATTTTACCCTATGGTATCCATTGTACTGCCTGCGTCACCCTAGCGTTAACTAGGGTGTGCTAGCAGAATTATTTACTGTTAGTTACTGTGATAACTGGTGTGTGCTAGCAGAATTATTTACTATTACCTTTTAAACTATGCGCTATGCCCAATCTCTGAAAGCCATCCAAGGATCCTTTCAGCTCAGAGCGTATTGAAATCATATGAAAGCTGGTATTTCAGCAAACGCTGTACGACTCTGAATCATGTTATCATGTTTCAAAGTGAGAGCTGCGTGCATGTCCTTAGAATGACAGACCGCATGTGTCACTGTGTCAGAAGTACTTGCATGAGCTCGCTCTCACCTCACAGAGGGGAAACGGAACGACAGCTCTGCTCATGGCAGAATTTAGACACTATATGAAATATATATATATATATATATATATATATATATATATATATATATATATGATGACTATTTTTGTTATGTTCCAATAATTGATGGCAACTGATGGAATACATGTATTTTTATATGACTGCATGGATTGTGAATGCAGCATTTCATGGCTAACTTCAGTAGGATGATGGAAAAGAAACTTGAAGCTGGCATCTCCTTTATACCCAGAGTTGTTACAATCTGAAACGTGTGGCATCTTTTAGATTATTTGTCTAAACTGGGGAGATCGCAAAGGACCAAGTGCCCATTTGCGTCTCTTTATCTTTGCATGTTTAACGCGATGTTTTAGAGGTACAATTCTGTGGTGTCATGTAATTGTAAGTAAGCTTTTCTGTGCTATGTCCTGTGCCTTGAGAATTTATCACCTCGCCCCACCCCTCCCCGAATTACATAAATGCTTTTATCTAGTATAATGACTGTCTTTTGGATCCGAACACGTCACTTTCAAACCTTGGCCTGTGAACTCTGCCTTACCAGTCATGAATTGGGATGAATGCGCTCCAGGTCTTGGTTCCGTTTTACCTATTTTTATTTTTGCTTCACTGCTTGCCCGAGCATAGCTGGGATTTGTAGCCCATTTTCTGGGCTTATTGCAGTCTCACTGTGGTATTTTATAGAAGCTATTACAAGTGATGGCTAGCTTCATGGTATTGATGATACATGGCTTAGCCATGGTAAGTAAGAGCTGCCTCTCCTCTCTAAATTGTAAAAAGGTGATTGAGTTTCCCTTGATGGAGATGTGCTGTGCGTGTGTGTTTATCATGAAACTAGTGCATTCGGCCATAAACTGTTTCCCGGGTCTCCCTTTTTCTGTATTAATTTCCTGGAGACAATGGGCTTTCTCAGGTTTTCTTTCTCTCAACCCTGAATTGTCCTTGTTTGGATTGTTAAGTACTGTAATCTCTTTCTTTTCTTTCTCCAATAAAATATCTGACTTGGGTAAGAAAGGTAAGCTCTGTTCCAATTTGTACTGCTATTTTAAAATTCCTATGCCACGTTTTTATTGTCATTGCTCATACTGTCAGTGTTATTTTAAAGAACCTAGTTTTCAAAATCATAATTTCACAGAAGAGTCATGTTTAAACAGTGCCCCTTAGATTTTCACATTGGAAAGAAAGCCAGACTGCTTTCAAGAGGGGTTACTTTTCTGTGCAAAGAGAAACACACGTGGCCGTGACCTGTTAGCATGAAGGCCAAGCGCTTCTGTCTCTACTGGTGATCTTTGAAGGAAATGACAGAGGAGAGTTTTTTTTTTTTTTACTGAAATATGAATGCAAACATGAAGGGGCTAGTTTTCGATTGGGATTTTTACTATTCACCATAGTTGTGTTCTACAAAGCTTACGCAAACACCGAATTAGCCAATGCTGCGCTTGCTCCCCAGAGAGAAACAGGCTTAGGTTCCTATGAGCTTCTGATCCAGACATTTTCATCAGCCCAGCAACAAATAATCCTGTTTTATGTACGCTTGTGTTTTAAAACGTCTTGTGTAATCTACTAGTATATGGTTGATTCATTAACATTGAACTTACAGCCAACACCCTGTAACTCAGGCCTGAACAAAGTGCACCAACGTATGTCACCTCCATAAGGCACGTCACAGCCCCACATTCTGGGGACACCAGATCACACGACAGCTTTGTGCTCCGGGACATGTAGCACAGTGAGTCACCAACAAGAAGTACAAAAGTGCCCAGGATCCAAGTGGTTAGAGCATTGGTTAGCAAACTGTGGCTTGCGAGCCATATGTGGCTCTTTGGCCCCTTGAATGTTTAGCAAAGGCCAGCTTAGGAGTACTCTAATTAAATGAATAACAATGTACCTACCTATATAGTTTAAGTTTAAAAAATTTGACTCTCAAAAGAAATTTCAATCGTTGCACTGTTGATATTTGGCTTTGTTGACTAATGAGTTTGCCGACCACTGGGTTAGAGTATCGGGCTGTGAAAGGAGGGGTCTGAGGTTTGATTCCTGGTTAAAGGCACCTACCTGGGTTCCCTCCCTGCCCCAGTCAGAGCTCCTTTGGGAGGCAACCTGTTGATGTGTCCCTTTAACATCCATGTTTCTCTCACTCCCTTTGTCCCTTCTCTCTCTGAAAAGCAATGGAAACAAATATTCTTGGTGAGGAAAAAAGGAAAAGCACAAAAGTGAGAAAAACGTGGCACTAAATAAACCACAAAAAGGCCACTTGTTTATAACATCAGAGCTAAAGCAAGAAGACAGGTGCCAAATATTTATATACTGTTTTGGTTTCCCCCTTTACCTTTAATCATAATGTATGTTCTGCAATTAACACTATAATATTGTATCAGACATTTTGTTCTTGTGGCTACTTAAATATTATACAGGGCAGCCAGTCTTTCTGTTGCATTTTAAAAAAAATTAACTTTCTTTTTATTTTAATATGGTTTTTAAAAGAGATTTTAGAGAAAGAGAAACATGGATGTAAGAGAGAAACACCAATCGGCTGCCTCCAGTAAGCATCCCGATCGGGGATAAAACCTGCAACCTGGGCATTCCCTGATTGGGAATCAAACCAGTGGCCTTTCGGTGCCAGAACCTAAGCTTAACCAACTGAGCCACACTGGTCCGGACTTCATTACATTCTTAAAAATGCATGAAATGCCATGTTTTCTTCCTCTTATTTTTTTTTTTCCACTTTAGTACTTGTATGCAAATCCTTAGGTTATTAGTCAAGAAATGGCCTGTTTTTAAAGATTAAAAAAAAATAATCTATGGACTTTTTAATGGATCTCTTTAAAAACATTGAATTTGCAAACATTTGAGGTTTTTTAGAAAATACTTCTAGTAAAGATTATGCTTATTATTTAAAAACATTTTGTATCCTAAGAAACCTCTGAGATATATTCTAAAATGTTGTTTTTATTAAGACTGCTGATGGTCACCGGTGGATACTGAAGAACCCCTTTTCCTCTTTGTGTCTTAAAGGGGTAGTGACATTGCTAGAGGCCCTATTCTTTGTCTTTCCCCGACCCCATCAGAATAGAGGAAATGGGAATGCTGCAAACATTTCACTTTTTTCGGAGACTCACCTCAGGTTTTCTGCCTTTTATGTTGCTGATGGAATTCTTCTGATGGTCTATAAACTCAGTCTTCTAATTTGCCTTCAGTCTGTCAGATAGCTGATATCAGAAAAGTTCAAAATCAATGATGGGTAGCATACTTCCAAATAATATTTAACAAGTGCTTTCTATATGGAAGTCACCTGCAAATCCTCCAGCTGAAGGTCAATTTGAACAACGGAATTCACAATGAAGCCATAAATGAAAGGGGTTCCCAGCACTTCAGGCAGCGAATGCCAACCAGATGCCATTGTCTGTTTGTCCATGACAAACCAGAGACACATGCCAACAGGTATTTATACATATTATAAGCCAATAAACCTTGTAAAGTTGTTGTTAAGTCTCAATTGTCTAAAATATTGACCCCTGTTTAGTGGAGGAGTAAGGCAGAAATTTGATGATTTCTTTATATACCAAAGAAGTGATGACTTGAGCTATATATCAGTATTATATATGGCATCTTTTTCTTAGAACTTCCCATTTAAGTCTGACAATTGATGATAGACAATTCACCATTATAGTATTCCAGGTCAATACAGTTCTGAACTGGTAGGTGTGTTTCTCTTTAAGTTGCAGTATTTATTGTAGGAATAGTTAATAGCGTGTACTTGGTCTTTCAGATTTGTAGAGATTTTAGTATAGGTAATCTAGAAATAATATTTAAAAATGATACAGTATTGCCGAAACCGGTTTGGCTCAGTGGTAGAGTATCGGTCTGCGGACTGAAAGGCCCCGGGCTCGACTCCTGTCAAGGGCATGTACCTTGGTTGCGGGCACATCCCCAGTAGGGGGTGTGCAGGAGGCAGCTGGTCGATGATTCTCTCTCATCGACGTTTCTATCTCTCTATCTCTCTCCTTTCCTCTCTGTAAAAAATCAATAATATAAAAATCAATAAAATATATATTTTTTAAAAATGATACAGTATTACTAAGATTTCATCTCATTCCATGTCATTCTATCTAATAAAGATGGCATATGCAAATTTACTGTAACTCTATGACAAATATGGCGGTGCCCATAGCCAATAAGGAAGGAATATGCAAATTGACCTGGCAAGGCGAGAGGAGCAAGGTGGCTCTGGCCAGAGCAAAGGCAGTGCTGGCAGCCAGGGGAAGGCAGGCCTATTCTTGCACTAATCTTTGTGCATCAGGCCTCTAGTTTACATATGTCTCTGACAAACTCTTCTAATGTTTTAGAAGAAATTATTTGAACGGGGTATTTTACATCACCTTGTGAGTGGATGAAGGTGACTCAGAAACTTGATGACTTACTTAACTGTGTTTTCAGCCACAGATTTCTCGGGTCAGTTGTACTATACACAGGTAATGATGATTTCGGTGTGGGAAGAGCTAGGAACACAAACTGAGTGTTCCGTTATCTTTCAGTTTGGTTAGTAAAAGTTAATTAGGAAAGGGAACGAGAAAAGAGACTAATATTTGTGAAGGGAAGCACTGATCCTTGGAGCATGTCCACTCTTCACTTCTCATTTTAGTTGTCTGTGTTCTCTGTCCTCTAGCACTCTGAGTCCTGTTTCCTTCCTCATCTGTCCTGTGAGCCCTTCTTCCCAGTTCCAGCTATCGCTGCCCTGGAGTAGTTACTCATAAGCTTACTACGCCTCCTGCAGTGGTCCCATATTCAGCGTAGTCCTTCATCCTGTACCTTTGCTCACAATGGTGCACAACCTCTTCCTACTGTGCGATTCATCTCCTTCCAGAAGCAGTTCAAGTTCTGTTTTCTTTTCTTCAAAATCTTCCCTAACTCTTCACACAGCTTCTGAAATTACATCACACCTACCCTCCCTGCCTCTTTTGAACTCATGCATGGGTAGCCTTCCTATCTGATACTGTTATTCCTCTGCTCATGTTTATTCAGTAACCCCAAGAACATGTCATACCTGGTGGTTCCTAGCACATGGTATTTGCTGAAAATTCATTAATATTACAACTTAATGAATAGTTTTTCTAATCCTGCTTCCTCATAGAGCTTTTTAAGAACACTGGTGTATGCCCAGCCTTTGGAATTGACTATTTTTAGGAAATACAAATTAATTGAACTCATCCCTTGATTAAACAAAATCTCAGAGCCATCCTGTTTCCATAAAAAATTACTGTATGTTATATACAGAATGTCTCCAAAACGTGTATACACACTTTAACTGCTGCTAGCTCAATTTTGAAAATGCAATGTATTTTTAAAGATATATTTTATTGATTTGAGAGAGAGATAGATATATCAATGATGAGAGAGAATCATTGATTGGCTTCCTCCTGCATGCCCCTATTGGGGATTGAGCCCTCAACCCGGGCATGTGACCAGGAATCAATCAACCACTGAGCCACACTGGCTGCGAGAAAATGCAATATATTTTAATAAGCACTATTTTTATAACTATTCACAGTGTATATACATTTTTTTGGGGGGGCCCCTATATGTCACTAGTACACTATGAACATCTTTATTGCATAGTTGTGGCGATGTTTGTTATTGAAATGCCTTGACTTCCCATTGGGGTCTTCCTACAGAAGCTGGCTGTGTAGCTGACGGGATGAATGCTCTCTCTTTCTGAGTCTCCCAGATCTCTCTCAGCTCACAGTGCAGCACTGTGAAGGGCAAAGCAGGCATTTGATTGAAAAGGGACCTGTACACGCGTGTGTGCTCGCGAACACACACATGTGCACCCACACAGTTTTTTAGATTGCAAGTCTTTATTCTGGTAGGTAATCATTTCATTTAGATGGTATGAGGGACCTACACTAATTTTCACAATAGTTGTAATCATAAACTCGTTTAAAAGGGAGAATGAAGATATGAATGTGTGTGAAGACATTAGATGTTCTAACCATTAATGTATGGCATCCATGTGTCTTGAGTGAATTACAAACTTTACTCATTTCTGGGCCATTTGTTTTATCTATAGATTATGGGTAATTATTCATTTGACAAGTTACTTTATTACTTTAATGTATCTCAGACTACTGAATGTAGTTATAGTGTGATTATTGTAATAATTAGGATTCATTAATAACTAAAATTAACATTTCATGTACATTAAAATTAAAAAGAATTGGAATTTGATTTTGTTTAAAATCTGTTTTCTGGTATTTATTTTGATTTACTAACAATATACTTTTTTTTAAAATATATTTTATTGATTTTTACAGAGAGGAAAGGAGAAAGATAGAAAGCTAGAAACTTCGATGAGAGAGAAACATGGACCAGCTGCCTCTTGCACACCCCCTACCGGGGATGTGCCCACAACCAATGTACATGCCCCAGACCGGAATCAAACCGGGACCTTTCAGTCCACAGACTGACACTCTACCACTGAGCCAAACCGGTTTCGGCAACAATATACTTTTTAATTACAGTTTTCCTAAGCTCACATGTAAATAGCAAAATGTTTTATAATCAGAATTATACTTAGAAATATTAACTTCAGTGGGTTAATCAGTACATTATATTTTGTGTCTCCCTTTGTGAAAAATTACGAGTAAAATTTGTTTGTTGGATGCCGGGACCGGTTTGGCTCAATGGATAGAGCGTCGAGTTGGGGACTGAAGGGACCCGGGTTCGATTCCGGTCCAGGGCATGTACCTTGGTTGAGGGCATATCCCCAGTGGGGGGTGTGCAAGAGGCAGCTGATTGATGACTCTCTCTCATTGATGTTTCTAACTATCTCTCTCCCTTCCTCTCTGTACAAAAATCAATAAAATATATTTTTAAAAAAATTTGTTTGTTGGGAGCAAGTGTGCATACATGATGTATTAAACTTCAGTTTTACATTCGTGGAGCACTTAGCCAAGTACCGAGTATAGTCAGATGTTCAATACCTGTTTTCCTGCATAACTCTAACTTTTTGCCTCGCAATAGTATGTGATTTTGGTGGATATTAAATGGTTAAACTGCTTAGAAATTTATTTGCACCCTTGCTAAGATCTGTTACAGGAAGGAATAAAATTAAAAGAGTCTAATCAAGTATCATGCTTTAATCCTTTTTTTTTTTTTTTTTCCCCCTCAATAAGGACTCTTCTGTTTCCAATTCAAAGTAATTTTTACCTGCCCTTTTAGGCTAATGCCATTCTTTAGGAAAGCCCATCTATTCTGGCTAGGTAAGGCATTTTATTTAATTTTATAGTTTTTATGATACCATATATTAGAGGTTGCCAAAAATATAGAAAAATTTTAGAGAACACTTTTGGATTTGATGGATTACCACTCTTGAAAGGGAAACAAAACACTAAATATTTCTAATCCGGCATTATTTACCGCATGGGTGGTTAAACGCTACTTTCAGCCTCATAAAATTAAAAGGAAGAAGTCTGCCAACTGGAGCAGGAATTGGATTTAGGAAGAGTGGTACAGAGCCAAAATATTGCTACAGAATTAAATGTCAAAAATCTTCTTTAATAGTAGATATATAGTTCACAGTGCCTGGTTATGATTACTACATTTAATCTAAATCCCTGAAAGTTGCTCTCTCCTTTTCCATAAAATACAATAGGACACAAATCAGTTTTACTGGAGATGGATAACAATTGGAAAATAATGCATCTTCCCGCCCAATAAATTGTCAGTTATACCTTTTAACTAAAATCAATTCATCTTTCCGAAATTTATTGCAATTCCTAATCATAAATCTCCTCAAATGTTTATTCATTTGGTTTTTGATACATTTGCGCCACTTTCGCTATGGTCGAATGTTTTCTCTCTTGATTCATTGTAAATTAGAAAATCTATTTTGAGTCAGTCTTCTAGTTAAGAAGTTGAAATCTATAACCGAGCACCTTTTTCACTCTCCTCTGTACATTTTAATACCCTTGAACTTAAGTGCAATCCAGTCAATTCTTTTCAGAAGGAGCTTAAAAGACTTTTCGGCGTCCCTTCTGAGAAAGGGCCGGATTCATAAAACAAACACTTAGGAGGCTGTTAGGTGATTATTGCCAGAGATACATGGGTAGCTCCATCATTTCATGTGCTTGTTACAAGGAAGGGTAAGTACTCATTTGAATTAGGATCCTCTATCGATCCTGTTGGGAGCCTGCTTTTATTTTCTGTTGATAGTGACATCCAAAGGAAACACAAATATTCCATTCCATTCTGTCTTCCACACGGGTCTTTCTCTTATTAATCTCCAAGCACACTGTTAATTTTTAAATCTCTCTCTACATTTTCGGGTTGTTCTTTTCAAATGTATCCTAAGTGTGAAACCAGATTGGCTTTACACCACACGCCATGATATGGAATGCAGCCATTATTTTTTAGTTAAATACATCACACATGAGTCTCTATCTTGGTTCTTAGTTATGATCATTAGAATTAAAGTAGATTTTTTCAAGTATTATATGATGAGCACTGACTCTTGTCATTTTCATTTTGTACCTTTCTTTACTTATTCCACAGTGAAGTCAGATTGGTATTTCTTTTTTTCTTTTACCCATTTCCACTTTTACTGTGCTTTTAAGAAATGAACGTGAAAGTCAGTTTACTTTCCGACAAATTTAATAAAAATGCACTTGCAGTCAGTACCTTCTAAGACTTGGTTTTAAGTCTATACTTTTTATGTGATAGTGACTGAAATTCTAAGATTAATTTTTCAGAATGGATATTATTAGAAATGAAGGTGGCATTAATTTGAATCAAATCTGTAACTCATGGACAAATTTGTGTTGCTGCTAACATAGAATGCCATATGATTAATTTAGCAGTTAAAAAGGGCAATTTATACAGCTAGAATAACCAATATGGAATTCACTAATTGGGGTAACTGCTCAGTGAAGAAAACATGTTTTCTAAGGCAAAGATCAGACATGAATTACGGGTCTTAGTTGTTCATCTAAAAATAGTGTTTCTTTTTATGAAACAACTTATTAATTTTTTTGATCTATGGATTCTTGAATATAAAGTTTATTACTCACTTGTACTTAGCAAATTAATTTCTATATTAACACATTATAGGCTTTAATAAATTTAGCTAGCTGTAAAAATGTTAAAAACAATCTCTGACTTATGTGTACTTTCTAATTTGGTTTTCCTATCACATTGACTATGAAAGTAAATCAAATCATGCTCTTAAATAAATAAGAAATCATCAACCACATTCTTACGCCTTTCTTTTAAAATACTGATACAGCATTTTTGAGGTATTCCTCTAGCGGTTTTATAAAACTTGGTTAATGATACAGTCAATTTATTGCTTAAGTATTTAGTGTTTTTCTCTATTCCTTTCAGTTAGGAGGACTTTTTAAAAAATATATTTTTATTGATTTCAGAGAGGAAGGGAGAGGGAGAGATAGAAACATCAGTGATGAGAATCATTGATCAGCTGCCTCCTGTACATCCCCATTGGGGACTGATCCCGCAACCCGGGCATGTGCCCTGACAGGGAATCCAACTGTGACCTCCTGGTTCATAGGCCAACCCTCAACCACTGAGCTACCCTGGCCAGGCTGTTAGGAGGAATTTTAACAATAACTAATATCACAGTTGTCACCTTGGTCTGGCAGTGTTCAGTTTTGGGAAGCACAACAGGCTTGTCATTCCCACCTTTCAAAGGAGGAAATAAAGGTTCTGACACGATGAGTAACAAGATGACATAACCTAGAGGCTGAGGCAGGGTCACTCTGCCCATTCCCGGTCCATTTGTCTGTCCCCTCTGCCTCTCTAATCTTTCTAGTTGAATGTTAACTCATTCTAGAGAGTGGATTTTTGTTAATGTTTTTAACTAGTTGTAGGGGTTTTAACAAGTTTACTATTTTTCAATCCAAATGGGCATTTTTAAGGAGATTAATTAGTAATCTATATATTCCATCCCACTTCCCACAGTGCTCTAAGCCACTGACATAACCTGACTATTCTTGTTCAGTCTTCCTCTCTCTACTTCCTTTCTCACCATCAGCAGTTCTTCTAATGTGATTCTCGCCACCCTCTTGACCTCTAACGTTGTCTACGGGTGCCCTCTGGGTTCACCAGAGAAAATTCAACCTGTCCTTCCTGCTCCAGGTCTTGCCACTTCCTTCCTAGTGGCCTGGCTCTCGCTGGTCGGTGCATCCTGAGTGTGCCTGGCCCTCCCAGCCTCTACCCCCCCACGATTTTCACCTTCTGAAACATCACCCTTCATGTCAGTCTGTGGAAACCTTGTCCATTCATCAGAATGCACCTCAGTGAAACCCTTACGTGAAAACTTCCAGGCCCGAAGGCCTCACTCCCACCACTCCACTCCTCCCAGAACCTGTTCTGGCCTCTCCCAGTGTTGTGCAAGCAAAAGGCTCCTGACTGGAAGTCAGAGCAGCTGGCTACAAAGCCATGACTTCCCAGCTGTGTGACCTTGGAGGAGTCACTCACTGAGCTTCCGTTTCCTCATCCCTAAAGCAGGGACAGTGAAGGATAAGGTGGACTAAGGTATGTACTAGGACTTGTGAACTGTAAAGGAACTGTTAGTGCTCATTTGCTTCAGGAACTCAAAGCTTAAATGCCTTCAGGGCCAAGCTGATTGTGTGTGTGTGTGTGTGTGTGTGTGTGTGTGTGTGTGTGTGTGAAAGAGAGAGAGAAAAAGAGAGATTGGGGGGCGGGGGAGAGGAGAGAGGTAGCTTGATGTTGAGGATGTAGCTGTAAATTAGAGAAGGCATTCCCTAGCTGCAGGCATTCAAATTCAAAACATCAGAAGATATTATGATGGCCGAATTAAATAGTTGGTTACTTCTGGTTTTACTAGAGGCCCGGTGCACGAAATTTGTACACTGTGTGTGTGTGTATGGTGGGGAGAGGTCCCTCAGCCCAGCCTGTGCCTCTTGCAGTCCGGGACCCCACCCACCTTGCTTACCACCTGCCTGCTCTCTGCTCCTTAGCACTGCCTTGGAGGTGGGAGAGGCTCCGCCATCACTGCTACACTTGCGAGCCTTGAGCTCGACTTCTGGCTGAGCAGCTTTCCCCCTGTGGGAGTGCACTGACCACATGGGGCAGTTCCTGCATTGAGTGTCTGCCCCCTGGTGGTCGGTGAGTGTCATAGCGACTGGTTTTCTGGTCGATCCGCCATAACGGTCACTTAGGCTATTATTATATAGATATCTTGAAAATGTGTAAACTTATTGTAGCAAAAATGACTGAGATATTGTACACTTCTTTTGCACATAAAGACTTTTGTGGACTTTTATACTTCGCATACATCTTCATTTGATATCACATATGGCTGGTGGATACCATGTGGGATAGCACAATTGAGGCTTCCCACTGCATGGAAAGGCGCTGAGGTTAGGGGGTACCTGCATTTCTTTTTCTCATTGCATTTGGGAAGATCACACTAGCTTGCTAGTTGTATATAAAAATAGGACTTTTTATAAACAGCAGGTAGGTGGTGCCCTGGTTGCAGGCTTTGATGGATTCTCAGTGAAATTCAGCTTACTAGTATGTGGTGCTGAGAAATATATTTCAGTACATTTTGTAAAGTCTGCCTTATAAGTACCATGAAAAAATAAAGAAGTTAGTGCTGAAAATTTAGTATTTGGCATTCCCCTTTAAATGTTGGCTAGCCCTAATATTATGTCTCAACATTCAAACCCTTGATGATTTTTATGTGCCAGGTGCATAGATTTTACAGCTGCAGTCTGAACATTTTTAAATTAAAATATATCTTTCATTCTGATTGTATTGATTTACACGTCTCTGTGTCAATATTAAGTCAAGTGAATTTTTCAATAAGTTGAATAGATCTGGCAGGGTGAGTTAAATTTATTAGATTTGCTCGAGCTATTTTCTTGTCTGTGTTTGGGAATCTCTCTGCTTTTCTATTGCTGATTAGAATTTTACTCTGAAAATAGCACTACAATTTCAATAACACATTTTCATATCTCTTAGTGGTTTTTTTTGTCTTGAATGAATTGCCATTGGAAACCTTGTCACTACTTATTACATTCTTGGCATCCTTTGCTACTGTTTTTCAAAACAATGTATTTTTAGTTTTCTTGTATATTATAAAATATTATTATTATTATTATTATTTTTAAATACATTTTATTGATTTTGTACAGAGAGTAAGGGAGAGAGATAGAGAGTTAGAAACATCGATGAGAGAGAGTCATCGATCAGCTGCCTCTTGCACACCCCCTATTGGGGATATGCCCGCAACCAAGGTACATGCCCTTGACTGGAATCGAACCTGGGA
Source organism: Pipistrellus kuhlii (assembly GCF_014108245.1). Lineage (NCBI taxonomy): Eukaryota > Metazoa > Chordata > Mammalia > Chiroptera > Vespertilionidae > Pipistrellus > Pipistrellus kuhlii. Next base: position 4,072,572 of record NW_023425524.1, read on the forward strand.
CCCTTCAGTCCCCAAGCCGATGCTCTATCCATTGAGCCAAACCGGTCTCGGCATAAAATATATTATTGTTTGAATTTTATTTGAATCACAAAACTAATTCATGTTTCTTTATAGACTTTTTTTGGTAAATTTTAAGTATGAGAAAAAATATATATATATATTATATATACCTTTGAAAAAAATCAATCTGTGACGCTAAGTTAACTCAGTTAATTGGAAATAAAAAAAATTGTGAGGGTTTAAAAGCTTTAGGCATAATTCACCATAATTTCCAAGTGTGGATACAAAAAAAACAAACCACACTTACTTTTTTCTATTATAAGCGAAAACTTCGCACATTTTGACTAAGGTAGGCAGAGTATCATGTACATAGGATGGATGAGAGGATCTCTCATTCTATATTCACACACGCAGAATACAGAAATTAGTAGCCCAAGGTGATGCCAATTCAAGTTCATTGACTTTCTCAGTTGATTGTAATTTCATGTAGATATTTTAGACCGGCATATATATATATATATATATATATATATATATATATATATATTCATGTCTATTATTTATTATCTAAATATACTTAATATCAAAATATGTGAATTGTGTGATAAGAGGAAGGTGACAGTGTTTTTCCATCAGTGAAACACAGTCATTGTGTAAATGGATGAAACTTGGATACAAGTAGAAAATGGCAAAAAATGGTACCAGAAACTTTAACCAGGATTTAGTGAACTAATCAAGCTATGGAGGAAATATTTCTATTTTTTGTGTCTTGATGGTATTGTGTTATGGTGGTAATTCTTCCACTGTTAAATTAAATTTGCCTGATGCTTTGCAATTATTATTTTTTTTTCCTGGGCAGAGTGGGGCTGTAGTGTAGAGTAAAACCAGCTTTTATGTAGTACTTGGGCATTGATAACTGGTACTTTTATGGGGTCCTTGACTTTGACTACTTAGTACCTCCAAATTACCATGGGGGAAAAAAAATAGAGTTTTATCTGTAGACAAAATATCTGGCTCACTTCAATAGAAATATAGCACCAATATTTTATAATAACAAAAACTAACAATTGAATACTATGCTAGGTTTCTTCCACAAGCATTCTCGTTTACTCCTCATAATAACCATATAGTGTGAGTATTATATCTCAGTTCTATAGATTGGGAAATTAAGACATAGGTTAAGTAATTTCTTCAAGGTCATGGAACTACATCAAATGGCAGAGTCCAGCCTTGAAAGTAGGTCTCTCTTGCTCTCAGCTACATCATCATATTGCCTCCTTGAGCAGGAAGAAGTGTTTTAGTGTTGTGATCAGTCGGGTTTTATTATTTTACTTTTTAAGAGAAGATACAGTTTTCAAAACGCAGATGGGAAATTTTTTGCCTTAAAATATTAACAATAAAAAAAAAAACCATTTTATTTAAGCTTCCAGAAAAACATTAATTATAGGCAAGTGCAAATTTCTATTAAATCTCTGCTAAGCTGTTGAATATATACTTGTGAAAGTAGTGCATTATGTGAAAATATGTGTGCATTATCCAATTAGTAAATATATTATTTGTATCTTCTCAGGCATGATATTAATGGTAATTAATCTTCTTTGCACATTTCTGTTTTAGAATTTTTAAAAACCGTGTGCAGCATAAAACAAAACAGCGCTAAAACAACCAAGCTCTGATCACCACTCTTGCGATATATTCAGTCATCTGCTTAATCCTTATCCCCTTCGCATTGTCAATACCCATCTAATTCCACTTTAACAACAGTAATTGGCTGATGGAGTAGAAGATATAGATTTGTTTTCTTGATGACTCCTTGACTTTTTTTCCTCTGGTAATACTAATAGAATTCCAAATCCGTTCTGGTGTGATCATGTCATGAGTAGGTCAACAATCATGTCAAGGTCCTATTGGAAAGCTCATAGCCAACATCTTAATTTAGACTTAGCTCTCTTTGTCACCTGTCTGTGCAATTGTAAGCAATTTTTTCGAGTCTCATCTCTCCATTATAACGGAATTCATTTAGTTCACAGGGGTAGAGTTCTGCATCTGAATTATGTGCCTGGCCTCAGCTGAGTAAATGAAATATATAAAAATCCGGGAACCCCATTTGCATGGATATATATATATATATATATATATATATATATATATATATAAAATATAAAACTCTTACCCATTTTTGTTTTGCAATCAGTATTTTATATAATCTGTGTTCATGAAATATGAGTGGTTTTGTGGTACTAAGTTCTAGGAAAGAATACTTTCACTTTAAAGAGATTATTGAGTTATTACCAGCTGGTTTGTCATCACTGTTCTAATTTTATTTCATTACTGTGACAGGACCAATATGTATTCATAATAAGAAAATGCTCTTTAAAATTATTACGCTACTTTGATTTTAGGTGGATGGAAGATATAGAATACAGGCAAAAGCATTTCAGCTGTTGAAATATGTTACATAAATGTGTATATGTGTATGTATGTGTTTATGTTATTTATATATTTTTTTATATTTCTATTTTCTATACTTGATTAATAAACATATTCCTACCAGATGTATTATTTTCTATCTACCTATAAAAGAATACCCTGTGTTTTGGGTAGTAATAGATGATAATAACCAGAAGCTCATTAGGTTTGGATGTTAAAAAATTGGAATACTGAATAAAAATATAAACCAAAATAGGAGCAATGGGTTAAAAGAGAGGAGCTGTTATTTTTTAAGATGGATAGAAATGGATTTCTGTAGAGACATAGAGAAACCAAAGGCAATCTAATTATTCTGAAATTCTTTACAATTTTACATTTTATAATTAATTCAAATGATCTTTTATTGAAATATAGAGCAGATCTTAACAGGGATGTTTGTTTGTTTGTTTGTTTGTTGGCTCTCCTCCAATCACAGAGATTGTACACTTCCAGGAGCAAGCTTTATTATCATACTAATAGGTTTCTGGAACTTCCATTTATTTGTTTGGAGGCCGAAGCAATCAAATTGGAGGCACATAAAGAATCAGTAACAGTTTTCTCATGTCATGATGTATTGATCTTTTACATCAGATATATTTTAAATCTGAGCCACCTGGAATTTTTACCAATAAATCCAAATTTTACTTTGCTTAAATAAGCTCACCTAACTTTGTCTTTTCCGTGTAGCCATTTATTTTTTAAAAAAACAAAACTGGTATAAAGGCATACAATGGCTTTCCTATTTAAGGTGAGATTGAATGTGCTAATTATTTTAATGACGTTCTCATAGTCGCACAATGTTCTTATGATAACTAATAGGTACAGCCTTTTCCAGAACCTCGTGAGGAACCCAGCATTTTGTCATGGAAAGAACAGCAGATCATGGGTCAGATCTTAGGGCAAATGCTGGCTTGGCAGAAATCTCACGCTGGGACTTTGGGCAGGGCACATACGCTTTTTATGTGCTTAATTCCTCATTTGTAAGAATCAAGACGCATCAAAGCTGTTTCTTTTTTAAAACCTATAAATGCTAGGGTTGCAAGTGCCAAGGTCACCACCGGTCAAATCACTCCTCAGGCCTAGAGAAAACATACAGTCACCAGATTCCCAAACCAGTGTGTACATTCATCAGGAACTAAAGAGCACTCACTGACTTGAATATGTGAGAACTGAATTTTATATTTTTCCTTATTGTTGAATTTATCTTGAAGTGTGCTTTTCTGTATAGTTTACTAGACAAGCATGCTCTTTGGAGGCAAAAAGACCCAGATTCAGATCCTGATTGGACCTGCCATTTTCAGACTGGGTGATTTTGGACAATTTACCTAGCCTTTCCGCACTTCCTTTTCTCCTTTTGCAAATGGCAATAGTGTTTACCCGCAAGGGTTTGTGGGAGAAGAGAGGTTGAATGAATCTGATGTATGGTTCATATGGGCGCTCAGAAATGTCTGCTTTCCCCCCTTCCTTCTTTTCAGGTCTACGATGACTCCATTTACCATTTTGCCTCACTTTGATAAATTACAAGCTAGTCCTCTGTTGGCAGATACACATCCAGAAACTAGATATGGTCTCTGAATGTCACTCCACATTATGGCATCAGAAGGGGACTTCCCAGATTTAGACAGTCTTAGAGCTCAGGGGCTTGGCAGTCAGCTCAGCACCAGGCTCTGCCCAGGGCTGGGATGCGGGTTTGAGATGCAAGTTTCTTGGTTTCAGTCTGAATTCCCAAGGGGTGGGGCTCAGGGAAGTGGGGACCACTGAGAGGATAAGACCATCATAACTGAATATTTAAATATGTTCAAAAGGCACTGCTTTTCCAAAGACTTTTTCTTGCTCTCTGTATTTCTCTTGTTTGCCCATTTTCTGAGCATTTGGGAAACCCTGTAAGAAATAATTTTAATGTTCCGTATTTTAGTAGATGCCCTGTATTCGTGTCAAGACTGCATTTCTTCTCTTTTAAAAATCACCTCTACCAGGATCATTTTTACAAATCATCCTTATGTTCTTGGCAAAATAATTAGGTAAACATATTTGGCTAAGTCATTAATGGAGCTCCCCTTATAACTTGCTCTGTGATTCCAACTTGCACGTAATTCAAACGTATTTCTGTAATCTAATTAACAGCCAGGGTAGGCTGATTCTGAAAAGGACATCTAGCAGTTTTGACACTGAGAATTAATTATGAGAGAGAAGACAGATTTGTGCTCGGGCTAGAATTAACTAGCAGTTCAAAAACATAAGCAGTCACCTTGGGCACTTGTAACGCAAGATGACTCTCCTCTTAATATCTAGCTTATAAAGTTTATTTAGACAGCTCATCTGCTTGTCAGCTCTGTTTGTTTCTTTTTCTATTTCATTTAATTTAGAAAATAGTTCTTTTCTTCAAACACTCCAAACTTCATGTTTGTTGAATTTTTAAAAAGTCACATTTGATGTGAGTCTGTGTTTGAATGGTTCAGATACTTATCAGAGGTCATTCATTCCAGGAAGAAGAAGATGACATTCAACTTCACATTTCCTCCCAGTTTCAAAGAATATCTCTTTAATTAAAGAGCTGAAAGCCACATTAGTTGTTTTCGAGGAATAGCCCAACTAAAAATGCTGGCACTGTGATTTTTCTGGATTTTCCCCTCCCCGAAGCGACCACAATTATTTTAATGCTTCTGATGCAACTTTTCTCATTTGACAACAACAAAGACCCTCTTCAAGCATCTTTCATTGGTTAATGCAAGAAACACTGCGATAGTGGGTTAATTTTGAGTGCACAAAGGGCTATTGGAGGGTAGAGAGGGCATCTGTGGGATAAGCTTTCAATGTGATGAGGACGATAAGAGATCTGCCATTTGTGCAAAAGACAGCATTTGACTTTAAAAAGTGTCATTTGACTTGTCTGAAAAGCATATTTCAGATGAGTGGGTGATGATCCTGAGTGTCACACTGCCTTTATTCTTGCGTTTCTAGTGTTTTGGATCTTGGCTGTCTGATTTTGTTCGCATACATCTCAAGTGGGTACAGAATTGCACTTCAGGTTTATTTTGATCAAGATGCTTGGTTCACACTCTATTGACTGGAACATCTTTCTCTTCTCTGTCCCCCGTCCCCCAGAAAAGTAGCTTCTCTCCCCTGTGTGGCCATGATTGGGCCCCGTTTTGGGGGAAGTCCTATCCAGGTCTTAACAACTGACCTTATCTGAAACCAATTATATCAGAACCTCTGGAAGTGGAACCCAGACCAAAGATATTTGGGTGATTTTTCATGGGTGTCCAGCTGAGAGAATTATAACAAAAAGGTCCGGGCAGATCTGTGATTGAATTCTGCTGCTTAATATCTTTGCTTTGAGACCCTGGGTGAGTTATTTTAGTGAGTTATTAAGATTCTGTTGTGCAGATTAAGGGATCATAGAACACCTGGCATAAGGGCTGTCCAGCACATACAAAGTGCCCATGAAGTCTGGAACATCAATAACTTCATTTTTCAGACTGAAGTTGTTCTCAATAACATTACATATGGCCTGTGTATCCAGACCTTTGGGAATTCTGAAAATCCTATATAATAAAAGGCTAACATGCAGATTGTCCCCTTGGGGGTTCCACCAATCAGCAGTTCAACTGCTCGCTATGACATGTACTGATCATCAGGGGGTGGCATGGAACAAAGGAAGGCCCCAATAGGCCCTGATTGCTGGCTAGTCCTAGATATCCTACCCACGCACAAATTTCGTGCACCAGGCCTCTAGTTATATAAGTTTTTAAGTGCTTGTTTTTTATATATTTTCTGGCATCACAGTGTAATTGGCTCTAGTTCTACCTTGTGGATTACAACGAATACCTAATTTAAATTCTACTTCTGCTTGCTCTCTGTGTTACCTCTCTTGGTCTCACTTTTTACCCCCACCTGTAAAATGGTTATAAAGCTATTAGGGAAAGGAAAGGAAAGGAATTAAGAATTGCTACCTGATAATCTCACACATATTTGGACAGTTTTAGATCTTTTTTTATACTAGATTGCCTCATTTCTTTCCAGTTATTTTTCACATTTTCTAAACACCTTTCTGGGTTGTGTACATTAGTCTTTCAAATTATGGTACCCAGAAGTAACTTCTTTTTGTCAAAGGCTGAATTTTAAATTGCTCATGTTTTCTTTAGAATTTCGATTCTGCTACCTAAAGTAGTCTTTGGGTAATTGACTTTAAGAAGCGTATTTTCTATTTTTTAATTCCAATACTTTGATGTAATGCTGATTAAACTGAAGGAGCACAGAATGCTTGCCATTGGAAATTTCTTTATAAACTCATTTCAGTTTGTTAATGTTCTTTGCCTAAGGTGCCTTAGCTGTCTATAATTCCACCTACCTGAACTTGAGGCCAGCCTTATTCACTCTCATCATTGCAAATAATTCTATTATATTACAGACTTCGTTAGATACCCTTTTAAGGCTCTAATAGAACCATCTTCCTTTCAGGGTAGTAACCTTGACAATAAAAGTAAATGCCATTTCTCCGGCAAAACATTCTTAGTGGCTCTATGCTAGTGCCTAGTAACTGTTACGGTAGGTTTCCTCTAGTGTCTGGTAAACTGTTCAGCAAGTGACACTCGATTTTACCCCCCCTTGTCACCACTGTGTTGCCGATAGATTTGTCAATCTCCTGGCATATTATAGGTACACAGAAATGCAGTTCCAGGATTATATTTAAAACATCTTTGAGTATTTCTATAACTCAAGAGATTTAAACTAACTTAAAAGCAGTAGCTGGGGAAAGACTCAGAGCAGAAGTGGCGTTTGAGCTGGCGATGGGGACATGAAGGGACACCCATCCCTTCCAAGTACCCATGTTGAGTGGTATTTTTTCTCTGCATTATTGCTCAAAATACCTCCTTAAGGTCAGTATTGTTACCCATACATTAATGGTAAGTAGCATCTAAATAAATGTTTCACCAGTTCCTCCTAAACATTACCCTCAGGCATTTTTAGAGTTGAACATGAAACTTAATGATGTGCCTATTTATCATGTACAGAGGCCTGTCCACCACTTCCTGTTTCCTGTTCTGTGCCCACGACCCTGTAATCAGGCTGCTCTTTCTTTCTAAATCGCCTTCAACCCTCCCCCAGTTTTAGGGGGACAGAGTGGCTTTTAAATCCATGAGTTTTAATGTAAAATGTGGAAAAGCAAATCAACTAGATGACAGACTCATCTGTTTAGGCTAAGTGTGCAGTCACCAGCACATTAAAAAAAAAAAACAAACCAAAAACGTCTCTCTCCTAAAATGTCATTTGGAAATATATTAATAACTTAATATGTGATTGCACCCAGCTTAGGACTTGGCTGATATTTGTTTTCTTTCTTGATTTTTCTTTATGAAAAGGACACAAGTCCTCTGAAATCGATGGTAGGCATAGGGAACTTCATGTCCTTGATTGTTCAACACAGTCACACCTACTGTATGATTTAGCCCTACGCCCAAGAAAAGTAACTGAAGTGGACAAACGGGACATCCCATCACACTCTAAATGTGCCTTCTGAGTTGTCAGGAGGAAGGCGTTGGCTCCGTGATGTAGTATGTGTGGAGCCAAGCTGAGTGTCTGCCATGCTAGAGCAAGCGAATGGAGACATTCACTTGGGGTAAGACAAATGGCATTAAACGAGAAAACACACCATGAATTGCAAATGGAGCTGAGTTAATTTGTTGCTACAGTCGTGTTGCCCTACTGTTAAATGAAGGCTGTGTAATTATCTTGCTGGCAGAGATAATGTCAAAACCTCATTTCTCCTTACATGCCTCGTTTTTACATGGGGGCTAATTGAGCTGCAAGGTGACAACTGATTATATATGGCCATCGCCGCGTCCTCTTGCTCAATTTGCCAATAACGGTACCCTTTTTTAAGTGATGATGCTTGTCAGATGTTAAGGAATTAAAAACAAACAAACAAACTATCTGAACTGTCTGAGTCATTTGCCACATTCCTTCCTATCTGTACATTATTTGGGAGGAAATTATCTTTTTCATATATACTCTAAAACTTTCTCTTCATTCTTCTGACAGCTTATACACTGTAGTTAAAGGAGATAGCAATACCAGTTCACTTGGTATTTTGTAGAACATTTTAGTTATGTTCAGGTGAACGGTATTTGTTTCCTATTTTTTCATTTCTGGGAATTTAGGGTTGTTTAGGTATCGAAAATAGATTGTCAGAAGTTCAAATAATAGGAGAAGAGTACTTTGTTCATCAAAGTCAATTAATTAAAATAGAGCTTTCTTTCTTTTAGATATTTAAGGCTATACTATTATATTAGCACTATTAGCCTATACATCTCGTCTACCTCTCTACTATGGTAGGTCTTTTTATAAGGTGAAAAAAACAGTGCTTCATTTAAATATGTTTTTAATGATTTCAGAGAGGAAGGGAGAAAAGGAGATAGAAATATTAATGAGAGAGAATCATGGGGCCGCCATCTACATGCTCCCTACTGGGGATTGAGCCTGCAATCCTGGGCAAGTGCCCTGACTGGGAATTGAACCATGACCTCCTGGTTCATAGGTTGAGGCTCAACCATTGAGCCACACTGGCTGGGCTGCTTTATTTTTCCAGTGATCAAAGGAAGCAGGTGTGGCATGGGTTAAGTTTAAAAGTCTCACCCAGAAGTTTTGGGGTCTGGTATTAGTTTGGGAGTCTTAGGTATAGATTACCCCAGCAATTCATAACCTTTGGTAGTTACTTTGGTTGAATTTATACTTCACCCGCTTCCCAAACAGATGTGCAGCTACACAAGTTTGACTTCTCAAGATTGGCAGATCAGCCGAAACCGGTTTGGCTCAATGGATAGAGCGTCGGCTTGGGGACTGAAGGGACCCGGGTTCGATTCCGGTCAAGGGCATGTACCTTGGTTGCAGAGAAATCATGAACTATTGGAGCTGCCACAATCGGAGCATTATTGTGTGCAAGAGGCAGCTGTTCGATGTTTCTCTCTCATCGAAGTTTCTAGCTCTCTATTTCTCTCCCTTCCTCTCTGTAAAAAAATCAATAAAATATATTAAAAAAAAAAAAAGATTGGAAGGTCGTACTGGATTAACTAAAGGGAATGAGTCTTGTGAATGGGTTTATATATTTCTGAATCAAACACAGTAACTATAAGCATTGACAATAATCATAATAAAATAATAATAATGCTCCGATTGTGGCAGCTCCAATAGTTCATGATTTCTCTGCTCTAGTCACCTTCCAGTGTTCTCAGAGAGCGGGCTGCACTGTAGATACGGTGCCATCAGTCGCCAGGCTTGTGGTTTTAATAACAGGAGCGCCCAGATGCTCAAGCAAAGACAGGGCCTGGCTGTTTTGTACAAGAGGCTGCTGGGACTTTTGGGGCGCAGGGAAAATGGGGCTGCCCCCGGCTGGTGACCTCATAATTTCCAGAAGCAGGTGGAGGTGACAATTATAGCTCCGGCCACTCTCTTGAACTTTCCGTAGTCAGGTGATGAATTGCAAATGGCCGGACGCTGTGCACAACAATAAACTCAAATAAATCTTCCATGTGTAATAATGACAAGACGGAGAGAGTGGCAGTCATAACAAGGCTTCTGTTGTCACCCACGTTGCCGCAGCCTTGAGATCCATCATTATCGGCCCGGGCTGGCTCCGAAGCTGGACAAGAAGGTCCGAAGAAGGATGAGTTGTTTGCACTGAAGAGTCCAGTTGGTCCCATCTGGACGAGAGTAAATGGGATTTTTTTTTTGCCTGTTCACTAGGCCAGAGCTGTCCATCATTCCGGGCAGGTATCTGACCACTTCCTGCAGGGGGACAATATGGCTTCGCGCTGCTTGGTTCTCCCCCCGGTGGTGCAGGGTAGCATTTGTGAAAGCTTCGGATTGCTTTCCGGTGACATACAGATGCAGTCCTGTCTTACAAAACCCAGCCGGTGATATTTTCCAGTGGGGGCGGACGGATGACTTCTCAAATGAGAACGTAATTTTAATACAACCTGTGACAGGTTAAATCGGTGCCTTGAATCATGACATTATGTTGAATAATAATGTATATTTTCTTCAGCTTAATATAACTCACTGTTAATTTTGAAACAGTCATGTACACAATACAAAAAATTGTAGGACCTTTAAAATTATTTTAAAGTATTACCTAAATTCCCTAAATACTATTTTATACACACACACACACACACACACACACACACATATTCTTTCCCCCCCCCACACATATATACTCTTGATAATAATAATGTGCCTGTGCCATTTCTGCCAAAATTAACTGAATACTGTTTGATTTAAAAATAAAGTTATATTCACTTGAATAGCAGTGATCAGATAAAATACAATATTATTTTTGGATTGATTTTCTCCCCCTTAGAGGCATATTAAATTTTTAAAAATAGAGTTGGGACATTCATTCACGAAGACCATATATTTATGTATTTTGTATGTTGTCTCTATTGTAATTATGATGTTTTTTAAATGAATATTTAGTAGCGGATAGGTGACTGCCTTCCTTTTCTATTAGTCACAGACATCTCTAATAAAGATAATAAACATTCTCTTAGTGTGTTTTTTATTACCTTTTCCCCCCTATTTATTTTCTATCATTTAAAGGATAAGATCTTATAGTGATTTCCTTACATTTTAGACCTAGTGTTGGTCTTTACGAAAAGCGTACTCATTAGTAATGGTGGGATCCTTTGGTCATAGTTGGTTTTGATTTTTGAGACTCTTACAGCTATTAACATCTACATATATGTTCTTAGCTACACCGATAATTACGTCACTCAGGTTCACTTCGATTCCTGTGGTGACTTGGGACTCATGAACATTCCTGTGCCTTTTAGTGTCTTAATGGAATAAGCCAGTGGTCGGCAAACTGCTGCTCGGGAGCCACATATGCCGACCACTGGGGTAGGGGCTTAATCACAAGGAACAACAACAGCCTGTTGTTATTGGATTCCAGAGTCTAGGTTAGTGGATGGCAAACTCATTAGTCAATAGAGTGCCAAACCGTGGCTCGTGAGCTGCAGTTTGCCGACCGCTGGAATAACCGCTTTCAGCTTCAAAGCCAAAGCACATTGTGCTTCATCTCTGCAGACCTCGCATCCCGTAGTGGCCACACGTCAAGAACACTGTTCTTTCACGTCGGGAGTTAGACCATTTGTTTTCGGACTGTGGGCAGCTTCCACCTATTTTTGGAAACCCCTCTGTGGCCTGACCATTGGCGGTGACATAATTGATGGCGGCGCCGGGACGTGGGATGCTCCATCACTGTCCGGCAGAACCCTCGCTGTCCACGGACACCTCCCTTGGTCCCCGGTGGCTCCTATCACTCCCTGCCTGCCTGTGGGACAGGTAAACCATACGAAATTCGTATATAAGGCCACACACACACACGCACACACACACACACACACACACACACACCAGTTAGATGCGTTCCTAAATTCAATGATATAACTATGCTTTGAATAGTGTCCATATGTCTGTGGATTTGTCATACGCAGCTGCTTAAGGACCTAAGGCACATGTGTCAAACACAAGGCCCGCGGGCCAAATCCATCCCGCCAGGCCTTGCAATGTGGCCCGCACCGCGCTGTCATCACTGCACTCCGCTGTGTTTCCATCACAATGACAGTTTATGACTGGTCAGTAAACCATTCGGCCCGCGATTTAGGCTGGATTTTAGATTTTGGCCCCTTCTCTGATTGAGTTCGACACCCCTAACCTAAGGAATAGCAATCTGTTGAGGTGTCTCCTGCATATGTGAAGGCTAAGGGTTCATTGGAGTTTCAGTAGATAAAAGATGTATGAGCTATTAGTACATCAGTATTTTCTGTAGGTATTTCACATCTAGAAATACGACTTGTACTTATTATGTCAGAATGAGGTATTCTTTAAGGATTTATCTGAATCTCTTAATAAAACTCTTGGCATTTAATGCTGAGAAATAATACTAGTGGCATCTAAGACTATGATGACTGAAAATTTATTTAAGTGAAGATGGATGGTGTAAATGATTATAATTATTTTGTAGCCTTCAAGCATTCAAGTTATTTTACTTCATCTGAGAGGTTGAGTAACTAATTCCTTCTAACTAGCCTTCCCCTGGTAAAGAGGGTTCATAATAGTACTGTCCTTGCAGTATTTTACTGGGTTAATGTGTATAAACTGGTACACGATCTCTGCCACACCATTTCTAAGAAGTATTAGACATTATTGTTCAAATACAACAGTTGTGTTCCTGTTTCTCACTACAGTTCAGACTGCTAATTTGGTTGGCAGAGGGAATGTTTGGGGCACTGTTCTCAATGGAAAGGAATCACATCTTAAATCTCTTAATGCTCTGACCTAGACCAGTGGGCCTCTAAGTCTCTGGGCATCAGAACCCTTTGAGGGCTTCTTACACTAGAGATTGCTGGGCTCCCCACTCCCCAAATTTCTCATTCAGAGGGGATGGGGTAGGGTCTGAGAATATGCAGTTCTAGCAAGTTCCCGAGTGATGCTAATGCTTCCAGGGTCATGGACAATGAGACTGCCCTTGACTGACATGAGAAATGAACCAGTCTGTGGGACCCACCCATCCCAACTGCTGTTTGGTGACTTTGGTGCCAATAGAATGCCCATGCGCCTGCAGAGAGCGAGAGGAGACTGTTTACTGCCCAGAATCCTTTCTCTGTTTCTGACCTGACCGGATTCACACTCCGGACTGGTCCAGGCGTCCCATGTTTTATTCATGATTCATGAAAATGTCATGTTTTATTTTCTTAAGAGGTTGGAGGATCTAGAATGATTTTGATGAAAATAAAATGTTATTTCAAATAACTGCAGTCACATCACTGGCCAGCACTGAATAGGTGTCCAGAAATATTTGGTGAATAAATAAATAGTAGCAGTTGTTGTTGTTGTTGCCTTTTATTGAGCAGCTAGTATAGGGTAGGTTTTTGGCTAGGTATTGATTTGTGTTGTCAATGCTCATCACAGCCCATAGAAATACATATTCTTTTTTTTTTTTTTTTAATATACATTATTGATTTTTTACAGAGCGGAAGAGAGAGTTAGAAACATCGATGAGAGAGAATCATCGGTCAGCTGCCTCTTGCACACCTCCTATTGTGGATGTGCTCACAACCAAGGTACATGCCCTTGACCGGAATCGAACCTGGGACCTTTCAGTCTGCAGATCGATGCTCTACCACTGAGCCAAAGTGGTTTCAGCAAAATACATATTCTTAATCACGGAGGAAGCTGAGGCTTGGAGAGATGAGCCTCGTCACAGCTCACAAATGAGGGGCCCTTGTCTTTGCCACAGAACCTAGGTTCTTGCCACTACACCAGGCTGCCTCTAAGTCTCCTATTCTGGGGAGTATGATAGCATTCAAGGGAAGAAGGATGGACCACTTACGAGACTGGCATTTACGAAGACAGGAAACGGAATTCTGCTACTCAGTTTGGAATTGATTGGTCTTTTGTGCAAAATATGGCTCTGCTGGTGTATATTTGACACGTAAATAAACTATACGTCAACTCCGAGAAAGACGATCGGAAACTGAAAGTGGGAAGTGGACAGTTATTCCGTGAAGAGCTCTCCCGATAGAGGAGCGATCAGAAGGGAATGAGGTGTGATTCTGTTTGCACATCATTGAAAGCAATTGGCACCCAAGGGAAGCGTGATTTTTGCACGTCACTAACCTGTGAATCTAAGTACGCTGATAGCTTTCCGTTATTAAACGTTTCCTGTTTCCTAGCACCCGTGAATTTGCATAGGACCAGTTAGCTTTTAGACTCACTGACCGGTTCAGAAATCCTCATGATCTGTATGTAACCCTTTCCTTAATGATTTACCTAAACTCTCTCTTTTTGTAATTCTCCTGCCTCGAGTTATCTGCGTAGATGTATCTTCCACAGGAGTGAGGGACCAGTGAGTGCTTATTGCATCAAGAATGAATGAACAGATTAATGAATGAATGAATGACTAGAGGCATGTGCACTTCACGATTTCTCTTTGAGCAGCGCTGGGGGCGCTGTAATTCAGATGCAAGGGAAGCAGTCATTTGTATCGTCAGGAGAAGGAAGACAGGAAAGGAAGACATCTGATCAAAATAAACCTCTCGTGGGATGGATGCGGATCTTTCTCTGCTCAGTAGCCAGAATATCATAAATGCTCAGGAGCTTTTTCAGCCTGAAGCTGCATTTACCATCTCCATTTCCCAAATGTTCGCTATGACTGACAGTCCTTCAGTACCTAGTCTAATATTGGAGGCAAGAGATATTGGGGGGGGGGGGGGGGTTGAGGGAGGTTGGGAGGGAGAGGCGGGAGGGGCAGGGTGGGAGCTGGGAAGTCCATACCCTGGAGGGAGATGGAAATGAGTATTAAATTGGAACAATATCTTTAAGTGTGTATCTGAGTTACCAGCTATCAGTTGGTCATTAATTGAAGATAAATTCAAACAAACCTCGCACGGAGCCTGGTCCATAATGGAGGCTCAGTTAATGGTGCTGTAGTGGGACTCAGAGGTGAGGGGGGTGGGGGCTCAGTTAATGGTGCTGTAGTGGGACTCAGAGGTGAGGGGGGGGGGGTAGGGGGACGATTCAGCCAAACTTAAGGATTTGAAAAGAAGGTATGTAGATACTATTAGAGGTTGTACAGAAGGAGAAAAGGAACAAGCAATTGTATACTTGCTTAGGTACTTCCTGTGCATCTGTTTTTTTCTGCTCTTCTTTCCCTCCCATCCTCCCTCTCTCCTTCCCCCCCTCTCCCCTTCTGTGATTGGACCCTAATCAATTGTGCTTTCCCTATCAGTCATGCAGTTGAAGTATACCAGTTCATTTTTAAACAGTTTGAACTCCAGAAACTTTTTATTTAAAAAAAAAACACACACTCCAAAGCAATGTACTTTTCATTTCGGTATTGAACAATTTTAGTTTGTATCTGATATGCTAATATTTATCCTAAACTATTGTTATGTCCAACGTATTAACCAAAACTAAGTGATTATAATTAAAGGAGTGGCTATTTAAAAAAATGCTGTCAGCATAGATGTGTCCGCGTTTAGTGTTTCTATAAATACGTTTCTGGATAAATTGTAGAAGCAATCCTAGAAATCAAGCTTTTCGGGTTATTTATTGCCACTGTTTCCTATGCATTGAAGCCCTCACCGTGGCCATTACTATAAAACGTTCCCTAAGTACATAAAGGCTCTGATCGTTAAGATTTTTATTGCCAGCCACACATACAGAGCTGCAAATTGCCTTGTTTCAGATTTATTATGTATTACTCCAGAAATTCTATAAAGATCAAAAGAACTGATTACAATGTTGACCTTTGCATTAACTCATCTGAATTTAAATTCAAGTGTTTGATTTGGGAAAATAAGTCCATTTATCATAGGTCTGCTACTGAGGGGATTGTGCCGCCCTGGTTGGGACTGCCGAGACCAAATTTATTTATTGAGCGTGGGCCTGAAAATTGTTTGTAGGACAAGAGGAACGAAAGTCTGACCTGCCATTGGAGAGCGCCCAGGGACCAATGTGGACGTTGCCCTTTTCAGATTTCAAGTAGTCAGTCTGTTTCAATCTCATTAATCTCTGGGTAGTAAATTGAACAAATATAGACTCTTTTTCAAAAATATAAACGCTTCTTGGACTTAAAATTAACGGTCCTCCTTTTACTGAGAAAATAACCATTATCAACCTAAACTTGACATTTTGGAGGAATATTGAAATGCTTCTCATTCTGAAATTAAATTAGGCTTTATATTATGAATTGGATGAGTTTGAACTTACACTTGTCAATTTTTCTGGATTACTAAGGAAAAACTGTTTATTAATATCTTCCTCTCCAGAATTACAGATTTTATTAATGTCCACTTATTTACTGCTTCCATTTTCACCACTCAAAAATTGAAATGGAAGTCCTTGCACTATACCCACATCCACCCCCCAAATTGCATATCTCACCCACGCTGATAAACCTTCTCATCTATCTGCCTGCAGGTAGGCAGAGAGTTCTAGAAAGTGACTTGATAAAGCAGGATCCGAGGCAGTCAGCACAGGGCATCAGCCCATATATATCCCTAAATAGCCATGCCTTTTAAAATTAGGGTCCAGCACTGTGACATGAGATGATGGGCGTACCTTGGCCCACAATAACTTATTGATGAGAAAGTACACATTCTGGACTAAGATTTATGCCTATCTTAACATGAAAAGTTCAGTGCTTCTCTTACTGTGATTAACACTCCCACTCAAGTCCCTGTCTGAGTGGAGAGGCCAGGGAATCACCCATTTGCTGAGTTTCAACAGACAGATTGAACAAGTACCTAGTCCTAGACCCTTGACATTGGCAATGGGTTTGTCCGAAGATATTCATGTGCTACACATGGGAGAATGTAACATGTAACCAATTATTTACCCCATAAAATCCAGTAAAATAAAACTAAAACAAATAAAAATAATAAGTAACTCTTCAGGCCATTGGTGAATGTTTCTATAAACACAAGACCAGAGTATTTCTCAAGATAATGAAGTGAATTCTGCCTCCAAAATAAACCCCAGACCACATAACAACATTACTTTAGTAATCCAGATAATGACTATAGGATGAAATTCCTAGATGATGGTCAATTGACATTCTTGGAATAATCCAAATTATTGAGTAGGAAAGTTGTATTTACCAGATTAATATAAATATCTCCTTTTTCTTTAATTTGGTTTAAATGGGCATTGAAGTTCTAAATGATTTAGTTGTTCTTTGATGAATTTGATTCTCTCGTACCTGTACCACAGTCCTTAGTATGTAACTTTGAAGTGGTTTCATTTATTTTAATGACTCTTTCACTTCTTATATTTTAATATTTTGAGTAGCATCAAGATATTATAGTAGTGCCCAGCCTGGTTGAATATTGACCTGTGATCCAGGAGGACACGGTTCGATTCCTGGTTGGGGCACATTCCCCAGGTGCAGACTGGTCTACAGTGTGGGGTGTGTAGGAGGCAGCTGATTAATGATTCTTTCGCATCACTGATGTTTCCATATATCTCTCCCTCTTCTCTCTCTCTCTCTCTCTCTCTCTCTCTCTCTCTCTCTCTCTCTCTCCTACCTCTCTGAAATTAATTTTTAAAATATATGAATTTTTAAAAAAGCGATATTATAGTAGTGATAAAGTGGGGTGGGAGGCAGTGTACCGAGTTTTGTATACAGAGTACTCGTGTTCACTGGATAGCCCCTGCTTTTGAGAAAACTATGTTCTTAGAGACAAACATGTACATGTAACTATCACAGAGCCATGTACGTGTAACTATCATAAAACCATGTACATGTAACTATCATAGAACAGTCTGTTATGTCATAGAAGAGAAATACAGGAATTCAAAGTGGAGAGAGAAATTACCTCTGTTGTGTGGTTATAGAAGCCTTCAAGGTTTTTCATTGTTATTTTGTGTAAAATCAAAGAAAGCAGGTGTGTGTGTGTGTGTGTGTGTGTGTGTGTGTGTACATGGAAGAGGTGCGTTCATACTCTGTATGACTTCAATACCAGGCATTCGCATGGTCCGCTAATTCAAGTTTCTTTTAGGCTCTCAGAATTGGCAAATCAGCTGTAAAACATTCAATTTAGAGACCATTATTACAGATAAGATACTTAACTCTATTTTATTTAAACTCATGACCTTTACACTAATTGAAAAGCATCAGGAAAGCAGCAGCCTGTGTAGTCACTAATAATGTCTTTGTGGAAATTACTGACTTCGGTTTTGTGATTTAGGCTGGCTACCATGCAGTTTAACTTAATCTGTAGAGTAACTCTTCTTTATAATTCAGGGTGTTGTGAATATTAAATATGCATCTGCATATTTCTAATGTGCTTGTGAGAAGCAACTGCTCTGATTTTTATCAGCCCTAACCAAGCTGGTTTTGAGGAATCCACTGGAGAGGTAATAATGGTCCCAGGAATCAACTTCTCCTATTGCTCCATTCCTCCTTTCGCACCCCTCCCTGTTTCAGATTCCACCAACCCTACAAGAGCCCGTATTCCTGCCTTATCTCCTGTAATAATTATTGTCATGTCATTATTGACATTATATATTTTTTAAAATATTTGTATTGATTTTTTTACCGAGAGGAAGGGAGAGGGATAGTTAGAAACATGGATGAGAGAAAAACATTGATCAGCTGCCTTCTGCACACCCCCTTCTGGGGATTTGCCCACAACCAAGGCACATGCCCTTGACCATAATCGAACCTGGAACCCTTCAGTCTGTAGGCTGATGCTCTATCCACTGAGTCAAACCGGTTAGGGCTTGAGATTATATCTTGCATTAGACTTTAAGACAATACAATCACAACATGATAGTTGACACTGATCCATGTATCTTACAGGTTATCTCATTTAATTCCCATAGCACCTATACAATAGGCCTTATTTTTACCCCCATTTTATAGACAAGACACTTAAGCCTGCCATATGACTAACTGAAAGGTGGACTAACCGGGGTTTGGACTCAGGCGATCTGGCCCAATACCCACACTTTTAACCATCATGCTCTCCTGTGCCTAAGAATAACTTTATACGGGAGAAAAGGAGAAAACTGAGGAACGTTCTGAGTTCCAGTTTATGTTGTTCAACTTGGTGAATGTCCTCCCCTCTGTGATCCCTGCACTGGACAGCAAAAATCTCTCCTGGGACTTCTTGATTTATTTTCTAACCTTATCATGACAATGACATCTTTGTCACAATCGATCTTACAACGTGCAGATTGAAAAATGTGATAGACTTCATGCGGAATTGTGCTGTGAAACAGTGGAAAAGCTTAAACTAGTCAAGTCTGGAATGCTTGACTTTTTGCTTGTGGACCGAAGGGAAAGGTATTCATCTGTTCAAGGTGAGGCTAAGTCTTCGTTTTTGTGAGTGTCTTCAAAGGGCTGATGACATTTTGTAAATGTATTTACACTTATTTTGTAAGTGAGGCAGTGGAAAACGTGGCTTCTTTATTTACTACATTTTAAAAATATATATATATATTTTATTGATTTTTTACAAAGAGGAAGGTAGAGGGCTAGAGAGTTAGAAACATGGATGAAAGAGAATTATCGATCAGCTGCCTCCTGCACACCCCCTACTGGGGATGTGCCCCAACCAAGGTACATTCCCTTGACTGGAAGCGAACTTAGGACCTTTCAGTCTGCAGGCCGACACTCTATCCACTAAGCCAAACCGGTTACGGCATATTTACTACATTTTCTATCTCATAACTTTCCACAATTGGAAAGCAAGAACTGGAAAGCAGTTCAGACAGGTATATATATATATATATATATATATATATATATATATATATATGCACATTTATTTAATGCTCTGAATAAAGTGTCAAATAATGAATACAGAAAGTTGTTTTAGCTACTGAAATGTTGATCATGTAATTCTGAATAATTTAAGCAATGTATCAATAAGTACTTCGATCTCCTAGTCTGCTTAGTTTAAGTTTTTAATGTACATTGTAGAATTTTTGCCCAAAAGCTATGTTACTAAGTTTATGGTGTCAGTTGTGATTGCTGAATAT
Source organism: Pipistrellus kuhlii (assembly GCF_014108245.1). Lineage (NCBI taxonomy): Eukaryota > Metazoa > Chordata > Mammalia > Chiroptera > Vespertilionidae > Pipistrellus > Pipistrellus kuhlii. The sequence goes on from NW_023425524.1 coordinate 4,092,591, forward strand.
CATAATTATCTTCACTGTCATGTAACCCCCTAACCTCTTTGACTACAAAGAAAACAAAACAAAACAAAACAAAACAAAAAAAATCACATGCACCAAGCTTTTCCATGTGTTGAAATTCTCATTAGGAATGTGAACTGTTGAGTATCTTTTTGTTTTTAAATTTAATCCTTAATACAATAGAACAGACTCTGAATAAGCTGAACTCCAACAAGAAAACATTTTCTAGATTCTGTTATTGAATCTAGAAAATATATATACAATATATATCCCGTGTTTCCCCGAAAATAAGACATCCTCCGAAAATAAGACCTAGCACATGGAAAGATAAGACATCCCCTGAAAATAAGACCTACCGCAACTTTGGGAGAAAAAAATTAATATAAGACACTGTCTTATTTTCGGGGAAACAGGGTAGATATATGCTTTTTTTTTAATTTCTGCAAAATTGTGAGAAATTGAAGGGGAGGCTTCAAAACACTCATTAGAGTTTTTCTTTATTATCTGAAATTCCTTTAAGTAGTTGAACGTTACCTCTAAAAAAGGTTTTGAGTGTCCAGGGAGGTGAGAGGGTTTTATAAACAAGTTCCTGGCGGTGGCTGCATCCATCCCATCCATCCCAGGCCAGTAACCGGGGCCTCCTGCGGGTCAGGGGGGGCTGTCCCAGTGCTGTCTGAGCTCTGGGGTTATCTCGGTGTCAGCCAGCTCACCCCGGGACCTGTGGTGAGCAGGCGAGATAATGGGATGGAATTCTGAAATGAGGGCTGAAATAGACTGGAGTTGGTCGCACGTGAGAATAACTCTTAAAAATAAATGTAGTCACCTTTTGACATCATTAGGCATATTTGGTAGTGACTTTTAATGGGGCATATTTTTTAAGTGGATAGATTGGGTAGCATATAAAGTGAATCCTAGGCAATTTTATGTTGGAATAAATAAATAAAAAATTACAAATTCTATCACACAAGATTTTTATTCATATCTATATGAACAAAAATTGGAAAACTTTTTCTCTCTTCTCTATTATGATTACTGAATTAATATTACCTAACACTACTAAAATTTCAACTTCTTAGGATTTGGATATAAAATTACTTCTACTCAAATACATGTGCAATAATATAGAAATCTTTAAAAATGCTTTGCTACACTATATTTCCAGGATAGTATCTTTATAAACAATTACTCATTCATGCCTTTTTTAAAGTCACGCGTGCTGTAATACATTTTTAAATTCAGTCTTTCTTTGTACTTCTCTGCAAAGTCAGTTTGCCATACCTAACTATACTCTTAATTTTGAGAAAAAGTTTGTGTGTGTGTGGGTGTGATGAACCTCCAGAAAGTGTTTATTTTTAAATGTAGTTGACAATTGCTTGATCTGGATTAAGATAATTCAACTATCATGGCATATAAGTTAGAATTTTGGAAGAGGTGTGGATTTTGAGTGTAATGAAGTAGGGATGAGATTATAAAGTATTTCAGACCATTGTTTGCATAGTGTGTTTATTACTTTGCATGGTCTATGTCCACAATGGGCTTTACGTACGTAGTGGCCATGTCCTTATTTTCCAGAAGCCCACAGTCCTGCGAGCATCATCGATGAGTGATTTAGGAAGCCGTGGTCAGCCAGCAGAGGCCACTCACAGCTCGCTGCTAACACTGAGAAAGTGAAAGTCTTTCTTTAGTGACTATAGGCCCTCACTCCGAGCTGGTTAATTTTTAATCTCTTACTCCAGGAAACTTACGGTGTGGGGCAATATGACAAAACAGTGTTGCCGTATTTGATCCTGAATCATGTAGATTATTCTTTCCTATGAATGCATTTAGGTCATTATTAGTGTATACCGGAAATGAGAATGGATGCACTTATTAAAAGCACTGTTATCATAATAGGCCAATCATTTTAAATTTTTAACTATTAATGCCGACTTATTTTAACTGGGAAAACAGCTGTTTGAAGTGAAGGTTCAAAATAAAAACCTTGTTGACTCTTAGATGAAAAACACGGCTGCTGATGTTGTTATGTTGCATGGATGTGTCTGTGCACATTTCTAAACCGTCACCAGTTTAGTCTCACCTGCATCTGGATGATTCTTTGAGAGAAAGATGTGAGCTACTGTCACATGAGAATGTCCCAAGACTTAGCATCTTCCCTGGCCACTCAGGCTCCTGCTGGGAAAGCTAGCCCCAGGTGACAGGAGGGCCCTGTGCTGGCTGGCTCCATTCCCTCCTATTCCTTTCTCTCCGGCTCTTTAGGAAAACGCTCTGGTCTAAAGGTGTAAGCTCACCTTTGCACCGATGCCTGCTTTTGAAGGAAAACACGGCCCTCGCTGTCTGACTTTCAGGTTCCTGCACATACTTGCATGAGGAACATGTTGACTCCTCTCTGGCTTCGTTTTTCCATGTTTCACCGCTTCGGCGGAGCCATCGGTCATTCTCGTCAGTCTGTCCCTAACACGGGCTGACAGCTCTGTTTGAGCCACCAGCTCGCTATGCTTACCACCGCCCGGAGTTAGCCTAGGGTCACAGGGAAGGAGCGCAGTGTCCTAGGCTGGAGATTGCCTGGGAGCATAAAATCGTCCCCCTAATCTGCAAGGGACATATTGTAAGACCCCCGGTGGATGCCTGACCAAACCCTAAACATACTGTACTTCCCTGCCTATGGTAAAGTTTAAATTATAAATTAGGCACAGTGCAAGATTGACAATCACTAATAGTAAAATGGAGCAATTATAAAACACTGTGATCAAAGTTATGTGAATGTGGCCTCTTTTTCAATACCTTCCTGTCCTGCACTCACCCTTCCTGTTGTGATGATGTGAGTGATACAGTGTCTGGTGATGAGCATAAGGGCAAGAATGATGTAGGCCTGGGGATGTAGCTTAGGCTGCTGTGAAGGGGACTGAACACAAGCACTTAGACCCCCTGACAGCCCATCCAAAAGACAAAGGGATGGTGACTCACGTCCAGCCTGGATTTCCTCCTGCTGCTCAGATCGGGGCAAGATTTAAAACTTACGAATTGCTTATTTCTGGAACTTTCCTGTCATTATTTTTGGGCTATGAGAGTGAAACTACGGTAAGGGTGATTCAGTCTGCATCTCCTGTGGCCGGTCCCCAAACACAGAACACATGTGTTTGGAGTGATATCTCTGGTGTGTGGTGCCCTGTAGGGGGAGAGTAGAAGGCTACGAGCAGGACAACTGAAGTTCAAGTCCATCTCTGTGCAGAGCTGTGATCTGGGCACTTGCTCTCACTCAAGGGAGCGGTAGTTTCTGCATCATTTGAGAGTCATTGTCTGTGCACTGTAGCCACCTGCTTGTGAACACTCCTTATAGATAGGCTAGAGCTATAAAGAATAGCAGGGTTGTTATCATTAATGACAATAATACTTCTAATCACATGCATTCCTGATGGCCATAGTGGTCATTATCACACTTTTCGTTGTTGGTTCATTTATGCTTACATCCCTCCAAGGAGGATTGAAAACTGCTTAGTAAACATGTAACTGCACAATTTGGAGTCCTTAACCTTGACCCGGATTAAAAATCATCAAGTTCATCTCCATATCCACTTCAGAATCATTTAGATACCATGAAGGCCATGGATATAAGATGCCGCATAGATCCTAAGAAGAGGTTTTTTCCCCCTCAAAGTCTTACCAGTGTGAGCTCTGCTGATAAGAGCAAGATTGCTGGTCAATATTGGTATATTAAAAAATGTGAATGATGATGGAAACTTTGTATACTTTTCTGTAATGTTATTCGATTTTAGGAAATTCCAAACACTGAGGCATTTTCTTGGTTGGAAGACCAACTTACAGTGTATAAATTTAGTCATTTAGTAGGACCGTTTTAGGAATCTCAGGAAATTCAGTTGTCCTCAGAAAAGATTGTCTTCCTTCTAGAATATTCCTTCTAGGAGGACGCTGTCTGACACTAAGAACCCCTGGTAAGTGAGGACTATAGTGACACCCTGCATCTCACACGCACACCATCAGGCTGCAGGCACCTAGGACAGTCTCTTGAAGTTGGTTAGGGGGACTGTCCCTGGAGACTGTCTAAACCCACATTTTCCTTTATTAGAGATCTAGACAAATGAAATAAAGTACGAATTTCTACATGAATTATTTACTGATATTTTATTCTTAAAAAAATACCTTGGAATTAGAGGGGTTCCTTAACGTAAAACTTTATCATGACATCAGAAAGTTTAAGCCTGGCTGGTGTGGCTCAGTGGTTGAGCATCAACCTATGAACCAGGAGGTCACCATTCGATTCCTGGTCAGGGCATATGCCAGGGTTGTGGGCTCGACCCCCATTGGGGAGAGGGGGGTGTGTGTGCAGGAGGCAACCAATTAATGATTCTCTCTCATTATGGATGTTTCTCTCTCTTTCTCCCTCTCCCTTCTTCTCTCTGAAATCAAGGAAAAGCATCTTTTTAAAAAGAAAGATTAGTTCAATGGAACAGTGTAAGTTGACCCCTATTACCATATACTACTTGTTATGTAGTAAATTAAAACATAATTTTATTCACACAGTAGGTAACTCGTAAGTATCTGCTGAACTGTACCAAGTGGAGCTGGTTTGGCTTTTGAACAAGGAGAGTTACTGCTTAAGGAGCTAGAGAAGAGAGAAGAATTGCATTGGAAATTAAGGATCGGACCAGAGTGCTCTGCGTGCATTTCTCGCTAGTGTTAATTTTACTCCCAGTGTTGGCTCTGGACAGCTCTGGAATGGAAACCTGTCACGTGGACAGCAGCAAGTCGGGTTTGGCCAGCTGGTTCAGATGGCTTGAGCCAGGAGAGAGAGTGCACACAGAGTTCTGTCTCCTTGTCCCCCTACATCAGATAACTGCTTCGTTTCCCTGTAATCTCTTAAGTGAGAACCCTGTATGCTACCTGAGTTGTTGATTTTGCCTTGCATTTACCTTACCAGTAATTCTAAAGGAAATTTGTACCTTATTGTATGTTGCTTTAAAGGGAATTCTACTGTTATTTTCTTGAATGTTTTTCCATCCCCACAGAGACTGTGCCTGTTGTGAATTGTGACCATTCTGCAATGTTGTATGTGAGAATAGATGACATGTGAAATATTTTATTCATTCTCCCAGCTACCTCATATCAGAACCTTTCCACCAACTTATAAAACCCAGGGGCCCTCATTTGAAATACTTTAGTGAAATCTTTCTACTTGTGTATGGGGTTAAAAAGGTAACCTATTTCACGCCTTCATTTTAACAGTTATTGATTAACATCTTTTACTGCAAAATATTTATCCGATTACCTTCTCAGGCCTTAATGGCGATCTATGTGTAGACAGCCAAGCAATTCCCAGTTCCTCCGCCTCCCCTCTCCTCCCCTTGCTCCCAGCCCCGGATTGAAAGTCTTATTTTTAAGCCTGTTTCCTTTGAGTTGTTTTTCCTTAATATGTCACTTGCGTTTGACTGACATGCTTGTCAAAGGCACCAGGGGCCTTCACTGCAGAGCCTGCTAAACTTTAAAGGCTGGTTTCTCTCTTCAAAGGAATGGAGTCAAATGAATAATGGTCCCCCCAGGAGCCGGGACTATGGGGCTTGACAACCTGGCAGGGTTCGGGCCTGTCTCCCTCCAGCCGGGAGGCCCAGGCCTCTCAAGACTGAAAGCTCCCTCCTGGGTAGCAGCTGCCGCCCAAGTGTGTATCAGTGTGGACACCAAAGCAGGATGAAGTGTAACAAAACGAGAGCAGAGTTGAAGAGAAGAAAGGATGATGGCTTCTGGCAAATATATGGAGACAATAGCACTTCATTATTTTACAGAGGGAATCTTAATTGTTGAGAATATGAGTGGAGTATCCCCATATTGAAGATGAATATGAGTGGAGTTTCCCCATATTGAAGAAGAATCTGAGTGGAGTATCCCCCATATTGAAGAAGAATATGAATAGAGAATCACCCATATTGAAGAAGAATATGAGTGGAGTATCCCCATATTGAATTAAGAAGAATATGAGCAGAGTACCGCCATATTGGAGAAGCTTTCTACTAATCCCAGAAGACCGTTGTGGTTCCGTTGTCTGATTTGGGAAGTCAGATATTCGCCTACCTAATTGTAGAAGAATGGGATGGGATGCAGTGGATTCAATAATTGTAAAGGGAAAATGTTTATCTTTTGAGGAAAATCCTGAAATTGGTGTTAATAATTTAGTGCTAGGAAGAATAAGAAATTGCTTTTGATGTCTAATGAAATTGAGAAAAAAAGTTTTTATATCATATATCTAAATTTCCCACATTGGTACTTACGGACTTTGAATTTTGATGGTACTATTATTAAATTTTCATCTATCACTACTCATTCCCACTTTCTAAGGCTGATAACTTGATTATAAATAACAATAGCAAAAACTAAGACCCAGATGGTCTTTTAGCATTACAGTTTATTTCACCATCTAAAAAGGCTGGAAATTGAACTAAATGTTATGTTATCTATGTCTCCAGTGTTTTAACAAATAACAAGAATTGGATTGTGGAGAGACTCTTTCTCACCAACAGACTACCTGCTCCCTGCATAATTTTGTGGGATGAAAGCTATGTTTTTTAACAGATAAACTTTAGCATGTGAATGCTGGTAGTGAAATATTTACATGTGACTACTGTATTGGCTATTTAAAGAGATATGATTTTTATAAATTGTGATTTCTTCCCGAGATATTTCTGGAATAACTAGAGGGCATACTTTTGGGAAAATAAAATAATGCCCATACTTGATTGTTTACTAGGAGTGAACACTTTGAACTGATGTTTAAAAATTGCTGCATTGTATTTTTATAAAGATTATTCTCCTAGCCTCAATTGTAAATTTTTAGAAAGAGTTCTGTAAGAATGTTTCTTGACATTTTCTAATACTGTGAAATGTCCACTAATAAGCCATCACCGTAAGTACATGCTTTCAAGCTTAAAATGTACTGGCACTCCAGCACAGCACTACTTCCCACAAGCTGAAATCTCTATTAAAGTCATTTGTCAGATTTTCAGAAAGGGCGTCTCGTGACTGGAGTGGCACAAGGTTCCCATTGTAAGAGCTCTGTACCCCTGAGGCCGTCCAGTGACACTGACCCTGAGAAGATCATCATGCATAGATTTCACTGTTGCTTAATTTCACTTAAAAAAAAATTGCAACTGTACCTATTTGCACATCTTTATTTTTTTTAATTTTTAAAAAAATATATTTTATTGATTTTTTACAGAGAGGAAGGGAGAGAGATAGAGAGCTAGAAACTTCGATGAGAGAGAAACATTGACCAGCTGCCTCTTGCACACCCCCTACCGGGGATGTGCCTGCAACCAATGTACATGCCCTTGACCGGAATCGAACCTGGGACCTTTCAGCCCGCAGACCTACGCTCTACCACTGAGCCAAACCGGTTTTGGCTGTTTGCACATCTTTAAAAGTAAAACAAAAATTGGCTTGAAATAATAGTATAGGGTATTTGCTTCTATTTTTTTTATTTTTATTAAAGGACCATGTAGTACTAGGTAGATCATGCAAAGTCATTTAAATATCCACTTTGGCAACTATAAATCTGAGTTACTTGCAGCAATTGGATTGAGCTTATGCTTTATATATAAGTCTGATTTCTGAGAAATACATACTCTGATTATTTCTGATCGGGCTGAAAGCTTACATTTGTATCGTGGGGGTAAATTAGTTATAGATTCTGTTTTATTGTGTTCAGTTGCATTGTTTCCATCAGGCAGTTTATCACACGGGTGCATGTGAAATTTCTCCATTTATTAAATTTCAGATTATGTATTTCAAGCCTGTGCAGGACTCTAAATATTTTTTCCCATACGTATAGCTTCAGGTAAACAAGCAATTTTAGCCCCGAAAATAGCTTCTGCTTCTGTCAACACGCTGTTTATTCTTTCTCTGAGATAAAAAGTTCAGTTTTCTGATATTTGTACCAAGATAAAGTCAGTAAACAAGATTAATACAGTGTGGAAAAGGTTGTCAGCAGCCCTGGCAAAGGAAATAAGTTGCCTGTACATAGAACACACTGTAAACTGAATAAAAGTGTCAGGTCCACCAGGAGATAATGTGATCATGAACCCTTAACAAAGCATGACATGGGCCCGGCTGGCTTTTCTGGCAGCCACGGTGGGGAGAATGGATTACTGCATCCCAGGAATACCCTCTGGAGGAGCGTGAAAACCGCATTTGGAGACGGGTGCGGGATGGAGCCCTGGAGAGGAGCCGCGTGTTGACCGGTGATGCTCAGACCTCTGGGTTGTTAGTGTCTTGGACTGAGCACGTTTGCAATATTTGCATTGCTTGGGACTGCCGACTGTGCGCTGGCATCCTTGTTACCCAAGTGATCCAAGAAGGGAGTACATATTTGAAAATGTTAATTTGGGTCTTTCTCTCCCTAGGCATGCCATTTTTTAAGTCTGTACTCCTAAGTGGCACTTCTGTAGTTACAGGGATATTGCATTTTTATTACCACGGAGTATAGCCAAGGCCTTTTGATGTAAGTTTCTGTCCTGTTGATTGTCATGGTGGGTTCATTCTTGCATGGTGTGGCTGATGTTCTCTTTGAGAGCCTTGGGTGTAGGTTTCATTATAAAAATGCTCTTGAACCTTTCATTCTTTATCTGATTTATAAGTAAAATATTGTTCTTTTAGGCGCCATTACGTTTTGTTGTGTGTAAATACACAGATAATTCCTAACTTTGTGGGAAAGCTTTACGAAGTTTTATATTTAGGAATGAATGACAGAGACATTGGTCTGGGAGTACCCTTTGCTCTGAGATTTTGTTTAGATGTTGAGACCTAATATCAGATTGTCCAATCTAGAGCGGATGTCCACAGGTGCACTTCTCTCCATCTCTGTCTTTCTAGAAACGGCCCTGTGACTGTTTCCTGTTTGAACTCTCCTTGCAGGGGACCACTGCGGGGCCAGGCAGTAACAAGAGGATGGTTCACTTCTCCCCGGATTCTCACCACCACGAGTGAGTGCCCGCTGACCTGTGCAATCTCCTTGGGGTATTCTGTGTCTTTCTTTGTGAAAAATGGTAGCCATTGCTGGTGAAGGCGGTTTCATTTGGTTCTTCCTTAAGAAAGAGTTAATATCATATACCCATGACAGAGGTGCAACAACCATTTCAATGCATCCCCTGGAGAAATTTAAATAAAGGTTTTTTGTACAGTCCTCCTTTTATTTGTGGCGGAATTGGAAATTCACATGTTATCTGGAAACATTTAAATTCTGTCACATGAAGTAGAATCAAGCTCTTCTCCTTCATTCGGTCTGAATTGCTAACGTGAGGACTAAGTGACTTTTTCTCCCGACTTCTCCGGTCTCTGCTCCTGTCCAGCATCAGCTGCGAGGGACCGTAATGTATTTCCATTTAGCAACAAAAGGAAGAGACTCATTCACTACATAATTCAAAAAATTAAGTACTTGAGCTTTGACTTGGATGAATTATTGGGTAAATTGCTAGGTGCTAATTCTATTTCTAAATACATCTTTGTTGGAAGAGCTTAAATACATTATATACTTTGGCTCAGTCCCATATGTCTCCTGTGGAGTTGGTTGAACTTGAGAAAGGCCATAAAGTATGGAAAGACATGAATTAATTATTGAATTTTTTTCTGGCAGCTAATCATATTAGGACCCATTGGATTCTATTTTTTAAATCCATTCTTTAATAAATATAAAACTTATAGTGCAAGTATAGCTTATTTTATATAGATTAATATAAGTATAATTTATGTGCTGTAAAATGTTATTTATATAGATAAAATTTCATATAGCTATTCATTTTAATAGCTTATTTCCTTCATTTTTATGATTCTACTAGAGAGTTGGTGCATGAAATTCATGCACTCGGGGGTGGTCCCTCGGCCAGGATTGCGAGAGGGCACAGGCCAAGTTGAGGGACCCCACCGGTGCATGTTTGGGGCCGGAGAGGGATGCAGGAGGTTGGCCAGCGCAGGAGGGCTCCAGGGTGAGATTAACCCATCTTGTCCAGTCCCAATCAGCCAGACTCCAGCATCAAGCTAACCTATCAGTTGGAGCGTCTGCCCCCTGGTGGTCAGTGCACATTATAGCGATTGGTTGACTGGGTGTCTGCCCCCTGGTGGTCAGTGCATGTCATAGCAAGCGGTTGAGCAGCCTTAGCCTATCATTACCATATTACACTTTGATTGGTTGAAAGGATGACCAGACACAGCATATTAGGCTTTTATTATATAAGATTATATAGGACTAGTGGCCCAGTGCACAAAATTTGTCCATGTGCAGGGGTGGTGTTCCTCAGCCCAGCCTGCACCCTCTTCGATCTGGGACTCCTCAGGGGATATCCGACAGCTGTTTAGGCCCGATTTCAAGATCCCCCCGAACCACCTCTGCCTCAGCCCTATCACTATGGCTTTGTCTGGAAGTTCTCCGGATCTAATTAGCATATTACCTCTTTATTAGTATAAAATAGAGTCCTGGTGCACAGGTGGGAGCTGGCTGGTCTGCCATGAAAGGGGTCCTGGATTAGGGTGAGGGTCCCTTGGGAGGCAGGGATGGCCTGGGTGAGGGGCTGTAGCAGTTTGCAGGCCGGCCACACCCCCATGGGTGTCGTGGGGCGGTGGGTCTCCGCAGAGGGGCATGGCCAGCCTGGGTGAGAGGCTGAGAGCCGTTTTCAGGCTGGCCATGGCCCCATGGGGGTGAGGATCCTCACTGGGGGGCTTGGCCTCCTGGAAACTGCCCTCAAACCGCCCTCAGCCCCTCACCCAGGCCGGCCATGACCCCCTCCCAGTGGGGACCCTATGATGAATTCCTTTATAAAGCAAATACTTATCCTTTATTTTTACCTTTTGTGTAAATATGGAGTTTGCTTAAAGCCAGATTTGCCTGGATCATAGGTTATGTTCATTGGGAATACTGTTACACTGCTAGAGAGTGAGAGTGGCTTGAACTCTATGTTGTGATACATCGATAAACTGGATCAGTTCTTCTGACTTATTGTGATTCCCTTGGGTGAGTCGTTTAGTTTGCATATGTCTTAATTTTTAGTTACGGAATAAGGGTAATAACAGTCCTTTCTCACAGAAGCCATTTTCACAGAATACTTATGTAAAATGCAGAACAGTTATTAAACGAGGTATAAACATTTCAAGATAATGATGACGATGATGCTTTATTTGGATAGCGCATTTCACTTTCGAGTCTTTTCAAAAGCACCACTCTCCTCAATGTGCTTACTGCTTCTCTGAGGCAATCAGAGCAATATCACATCCCTACTTTATACATAACTAGAAGCCCCGATGCAGGAAGATTTGTGCTAGAATGGGCTTTCCTTTCGCTGGCTGCTGGCACCACCTTTCTGCTCAGGCCCGGGAGCCACCCCTTTCTGCTCCGGCCTCGCCTTCCCACACTGCCCAGAGGCCCTGAGAGAGCGGGGGTGGGGCAGAATGCCCAGTTGTTGCTATGTGTCCTGCCCCCGTCACTCAGTGCCTGTGTATGCAAATTAACAGCCATCTTTGTTAGTCTAATTTGCATATAACTCCTGATTGGCTGGTGGTGTAGCAGAGGTACGGTCAATTTACATGTTTGTCTATTATTAGGTAAGATGTGACTGTTCTACGTCAAACACTGTCCTCCACCAAAAGTCAGTTAAAGAAACACATGTCTTCAGCATCTGTTACTTATTTTCCAGGATGCTCCACCTTCTGGTGGGGGTGGCTGATAAATATCACCCACGGGCTTTGGCATCTCCGATGACATTTAGGGATGAAAATTCCCCGAATGAAAGTTCGCCAATTACTCCGTTCACTGTGCACAGTGGGGGAGGGGAAGAAAATTATTTAAACAACTATTGCCCACACTGGCCCTGTACATGCCCATACTGGTCGTTCCCACACTGGACATACCCACACTGGCCCTCTACCACGGGGGGGAGGGGGAGACCGAGCTTATGGTGAGGTTGGAATGAGATAACCCACGTGTGACCATGAACCTGGTGCCCAGCGCACAGCTAACATTTCCTGGCCAACAGTGTCATGAGCGTGGAACAAATGGGTTCAGGTACGTTCAGCTGATGCCCCCAAATCCACATCAAGAGCTCTGTGGAGCATAGCCGGGCGATGTCAGATTCTTTTTATTTTTTAATGTTTTTTGAGGACTCCCACCAATCCAGAGGTCATCATTTGTTGTAATGATGCCATAATTAAGTTGTGGTAAATGACAGCATTTGTAGATTTTACAACCCAGAATTGATTCATAAAATGAATCCAGTCCCAGCAGTTTATGTTAACATAATTAAATGGAAATTTAATTCTAACTGAGTTTGCTTATTAAATTGAAAATTACTGGGTTGTGAGCACTCTTACGTTTCTGTCCAAATTGCTCTAAGTCTAGAATTACATGAACTATCCATTAGAATAAAGCCTATTTCAGGCGCCGTGGCTGGCGGCGCATACATTTCTCACAGCCTGCAGCCTGATCGCGGGGGTGGGGGACCACGGGCTTGGGTCAGGTTCCTGCTAACCTCTCTCCTCTCTCCTCCCCAGCCACTGGTTCAGCCCCGGGGCCAGGACCGAGCACGGCCAGGTAAGAACCACTGTAATCCAAAGGAAGCAGCTTAGCCTCCTTCAAATACTTAACTGTTTCTCTTCAGGGCGGTAGATCAGCTTTATGAGAAAAAAATATATAAGTCTCAGCTTAGGAGGAATTAATTGTGTCCTCGCTTAACACACAGACCACATGAATGAGCCTCAGTGAGCACTGAGTTCTCCGACTGCCACCTTCCACAGTCATGCCTGTGTCCTCTGTGAACAGACTCTGGGATTCATCTTTGTGTGTTTTTCAAAGTTAAGGCATCAAACAGTACATATGTTTAAGCAATCTGAGGATATTTAAATGAGATCAGCCAGCAAAGAAGATATTTTTTGCCTTCGCCCTTTAGGAGGTGGCAATAGTTTCCTCCACGTGGTATTTCTAGATGTGTGTTTTACGTAATTTCTTAGTCGTCCACGTGGCAGTACAATGATCGGCTGACTTAGCCAGAACTTGACGTTCCTTTTAGTTAACTTTACACATCAAGTTCATTCTTTGCAGCACGCTAAGGTAATTTAGGGCTTACGGGTTTGTTTGTTTTTTATGTTTTATAAAGCATAGATATCTTAGACTTGGCATCCTGACCAAGTTTGTTTTTTTGTTTTTTTGTTTTTTTTCATTATTGATGATAAATTTATTATTTAAGTGGGTCAAAACTATGATATGTAAGGAGTACATGGGAATAATAAACCCCAAACTCACAGAGATTCTTTTTCCCTGGGGTTTGGTAAGAAGTAAGGATGGGGGTAGAGGGACTGGGCTTGGCAATGATAATTGGAAACATTCCTGTCCAGTAACCACAGTGTGATGAGAGATACTTGGGACAACCATAGAGGGCGCTGTACACCCTCCACGGGCCACGGAGGGGAACATGCAGCTTACTGAGGCAGAGAACATAGTTCAGAAGTTGCTTAGTTCTTCTAAAGGCTGAGGACACTGAGATGCTGGCTATGAGGAGGCTTGAAGTTATTGTGCAGACATTTGAGGAATTACCTGATGAATGGCTGCCAATATAACCCTCCCCCCCTCCCACCACCAGCTTGAATGCATTCTGAATATCAGGTAGTAAATAGAGGTTTGCAGTGGAGTAAGGATTCTGCTCTTGGCTTCTTCCTTTCCTGTTAGGGATTTGACTCTTTCACGAATCTTGCAAAGATATCCTGAGTAACCACAGCAACTCCTCACCCCGTCTATAAGAGTAACAACCATGATCCACAAGGAACATGTCTCTTCCTGGTTTCATGCAACAACTTTTAAAATTGTGTTGATTGCCCAGCTGGTGTGGCTCAGGGTTTGAGAGTTCACCTATGAACCAGGAGGTCACGGTTCGATTCCCAGACATGGCACATGCCCAGGTTGCAGGCTCATCCTCAGCCAATGGATGATTCTTTATCACTGATGTTTCTATCGCTCTCTCCCCTCTTCCTTCCTCTCTAAAATTAATAAAAATACTTTAAAAATAAATAAATAAAACTGTGTTCCTTTTGTGAACCTCACATTGTACTAGGCTCTGTGCTTATGAATTTTAATGCAATTCTTATGTGAGTCCTTTTTCAATATACACCTGCAGGTCACTAATAAGGAGCTTGTGTCTCCCATTGGCCTAAGTCCAGCAATCTGAAAGTTGGAAGGTAAGAAGCACTTCGCACCATATTCAGAAATTCTGTTCGTAATCAGAGTTGACACTGTTGAGTCAGAACCTGAAAGGGGACCTCACTTGTGACACGGATAGGCATTCAAGGAAACAAGACAGTTACCAGGAAGAAGGAGAAGTTTCTCATGGCCGAATGCACTGCCTAAGCATGCTCACCAGAGCAGAGCTCAAGGATTCTTGTCTCTGACCCTGAAGTTCTGAACAGACATCTCCCCTCCCCCCTCCCACACCCCCATTTTCATTCTATGGGGCATGGCATACGCCTGCTGGGGCTCTTTCATATACAAATATATGCTTTCTTTACGTTCTGGCAATACTCGGTTAATTTTTTCACCTTAAAAGATGTAAGTTCCATCTTAATTAGTTATATTCATGACCCAAAGATCCAAGTCTATATTTTTTTTTACCTGAGTTTGATTGTAAATTTGCGGAGTCACACCCAGATTTATAATTTTAGTGATAAAGTGAGATAGTTTTGTGATGGATGCCTAATACAGGTGCATTGTATTAAATAATTTCCGTATTTGTCCCTTTTTATATTAAAGCCCATGGAAATCATACAAGTGAGGAAGGAAAGAAATCCCCATATGAATCTAATAGGAAGAGCCCTAATGCTGGAGTTCATAGGAGTGCTGTTTTTTTAAGTTCCCTAGGGTTGTCCCTCTGAGCATTAGCCAACCCCGTAGCCAAAGCACAATATTTATTTTGGTCATTGTTGTCACATTTTTTAAAAACTAAACTACAGAATTCTCTTCTTTTCTCATAATATTATGTTAGGGATTTTGAGTTCTTTAACTTTTTAGCACAAATCACAAGTATAGAATTCATATATCTGTTTTTTATCTTAAAATTAGGAAAGTTAACCACTACCATTAATTTAAGGGGGAGGGAGAGATTTCATCACGCCATCTCTAGCTATCTGTGTCACAAATGTTGGTTTGTATATATACACATATATTTTTTAAAAGACACTAGACTTAGAGATGCCAAAGTAATTAACTTTTTTATTTTTTATTTTCAGAAACAATTTCGTTTCTATGGTACGAAGTGTTTCTAAATGGAAACACTTTCAGATTAATGGACTTAAGATAAATGGTTGCTCTTTTCTCTAAGTAGTAAAGGATGAGATTCGGCTTCAGCTACATATCAGATTCAGGATCTCCCTCCCTACTTCTTTATCTCATTTATTTATTCTTTCAACAAATTTGTATTGATCAATAAAAAGAATCCAGACACACGGCTGGACCCTGGCTATGCAGGTAGATCAATAACGGAAGCAAAGGGCCAATGGGAAGCAAGAATGTGATCCGCTCCCCAAACTAAATTGGCTGGGATATATATTGTAGAAGTAAGGAGGTGAGGTTAGGGCAGTGGTCGGCAAATTGTGGCTCGAGAGCCATATGCGGCTCTTTGGCCCTTGAGTGTGGCTTTTCCACAAAATATAATACCACGTGCGGGTGTACACGTACAGTGCAACTGAAATTTCATGGCCCATGCGCAGAGGTCTGTTTATAGCTCTCCAAAGAAATTTCAATTGTTGCACTGTTGATATTTGGCTCTGTTGACTAATGAGTTTGCCGACCACTGGGTTGGGGGGAGGAAGAAGTGTAATAAATGACAGGTCTAGGAATGTAATTGAATCGTGAAGGGTGGTGAATGCCTTGTACAAGAATGCGGGGCTTATCTGGAGAGAAGCTGGAATCAGACATCAGTTTAGAATTCCTGGCTATAGGGGGGAGAATGGATGAGTTGGGGGCAAGGAGGCACATGGCAGGCTGTTACCAGTGAGAGGAAAGAGTTTCTGGACCAGGTTGGTGGTTGTGGGCTGGAAAGAAGTGGATATTTAAGAGAAATTTAATATATACTTATTTAGTGAAGACACTCCCAAAAGAAGGAAAGCTCTAACCATCCTCTTAGTGATCTAATTAAGGTCTGTACCTTCTCCAAGAGGACCAAATGTGGCTAATAACAGATTCTGAATGATGCCGTGGGACAGTGCAAAGCAGTTTTCATGAAAAGTCATTGATGCTGGTCAGACAATGCCCACTGGCAAGCAGGCTCATTAATGACCATCATAATTGTAATTGTTGCATTTGAACCATTTTCTCCGCTTGTCTATAGTCATAGAGCTATGGGTGCCGCGTGGTTTATGTTATTTAACAGAGCAGCCTTCCAGGTAGATATTACTGTTATCTCCATTTTGTAGATGGAGACTGGGACTTGGAGAGGTGAGGTCCTCTGCCTTAGGTCAACACAGCCTATAAATGGCAGGCCTGTCACTGCCACCCGGAGACGAGTGTGTGACAGGCACAGCAGGCATGAGAACCCAGCTCAGCCCTGTGCTGTTCCTCCCAAGATTTCTCTTTGTGTTGCTGTTGGTTTCTAACAGGGGTCCAGCTTCCCTTTAGCTGTACAATCATTTCCCGCATAAATCAGCTACAGGCTGAGTGAAGCCACAGTAAAGAGAATTGACTTCTTTTGCTTCTTTTCAAATAGTTGAAGTGTGAGAGGGTAGTGGCCGGTGAGGCATTCTGAGATGGCAATCATGTGCATATTCCTTCTAGTTACCTGTTTTAAAGCCAATAACGTCTTTGAAAACACAACGTTTTCACTGTATTTCCTTGTTAGGCCAATAAATACAGAGATAATATGTCACTTATGTGGGCCCACATGGCAAAGCATCAGGAAGGTCCGAGTTTGTGCAGTGGTGGGGGCTGTGGGCAGAGGTTCCCCGACTCCCAGCAGGACCGCCCCAAGCACGGGGTTGGAACAGGGTCCTACACCTCTGGCTCTGGGTCCTCAGGGAAGCCCAGATCGCCAGGTCTGAGGGACATTTTTGCAAGTCTCTGCGGCATCTCCAGCTGCAGAGTAGCTCTGTTGATGAGAAGTCAGGAGGGAAGGAAGGATTCCCTTTGAATGAGAACACTTTCCTCTCACAGATAATATAATGATCATGTTTCTGTGTCTACAACTTTGTCTTAACTCTTTGGACAGCATCAGCTTCTGAGAGACAACCGAGCCGAGAGAGGACACAAGAAAAACTGCTCTGTGAAGACGGCCAGCAGGTAGGCAGTTCGAAACCACTGCTCGCTCTGATCTCTGACACGCCTGTCCTTGTCTCCATGCTCGTGACATGCCACGGTGAGGGGGGTCGCTTGCCTTCTGTTCTAAAGAGCTGACGTAAGCTATTTTATGTGTTTTTTATAAGACTGTATTTTAGGATTACTAAAATGCCATGAAGAGAAGGACGCCATTCTGGATTTATTTTTAAAAGGTGGTGAAAAACAAGATTTTAAAAGAAAGGAAAATTTTCTTTCTCCCATAATTAATGAATGTTAGTTTAGGGCACATGTGTCAAACACAAGGCCCGCGGGCCAAATCCGTCCCGCCAGGCCTTGCAATGTGGCCCGCACCACGCTGTCATCACTGCACTCCGCTGCGTTTCCATCACAATGACAGTTTATGACTGTTCAGTAAACCATTCGGCCCGCGATTTAGGCTGGATTTTAGATTTTGGCCCCTTCTCTGATTGAGTTTGACACCCCTAGTTTAGGGTTTAGAATAATTATTTCCTTTTTAATTTTCAAAAGGAGAGATAACTTGTTTCTGAAAATGTAAATGGTACTTAGGCCCCCTGAGAAAGCGAAGTACTTAATTTATTCTTATACTATGTAACTGGGTATATAGAAAATATGTCCTTTTAAAAAGAACATAGGTTCTTGCTCGTTTTCTATTACTGAGTCGATGTTCTTTTTTTTTCTTTTTTTTTCTTTAATGCAAAGAATTTGCCCATCTATTGCTTTAGGTGCTATGGCTTCAAAGTTTACATGTGGTGATTCTGAAGACTTAATTTTCATTTCGATAAAAATGGCTGTCATAATCTTGAGCAGAACGAGTTAACAGACCTCAGCAGCCACCATTGCTCGTGTGTTAGCCACTCAGTTCAGATCCCCACGCAGGCACCATTGCTTTCAAGTACCATGTTATACCAGCTAACCCCACTGAGAACCCCTTAGATACCCGCCAAAGCAAAAAAAGATACCTGCTATTCTATTTTACAGACCTAACCCTTCAACAGCAAACGGAAGTTGGACATCAGGGACAGTCAACATAAAACCGATATATTTATCCCCAGGAATATCAGATTCTTTTGCTCTGCATTCACCTCATTAGAAACTACAATTAAATAATTTCACCTCGTGTCTCAGGTCCTAACCTCTGCTTAGACCAGAACGCTCAGGGTGGCCTTCCCAATTGAAAGTCAGCACCACATGTACTGAGTGATGCCCAATACTAGGCGGTGTAATGTTCATAACACATTTTAATGTTTAGTCTCTAATCACTAGCCTGTATTGTTCTAAGAATCCCTACAAAAAGACTGATAGTTCAAAGCAATTGTGCTGAATTACTTAGATTACGTTAGGGCCTTTCCTTCTATGTTGGGTTTTGTTTTTGGGGTGTATTTCTTTTGGGGGTTGGGGGGAGGGTTTGCCCCTTTTCCTTGCTTACATGATTTTTGCCATTTACCATTGTGAAGCACCAGAGGCTAAATCATCTTAATAGCCTGGTACATAAGATGAAATCAAATAAAAACATGTTTATATTTTTATTGCCATTATTATTAACTTTTACTAAACATTTTAAAATGCCTTTTAGAAGCCTGTATTCATTCATTTTACTTTGATCTTACGAGTATTACATTTTTCATCTACTTAGTGTGAAAAGAGTTGATAATCCCTGGAGTTATGTGTGCTATAATTTGTTATAAATATGTTTTTTGTTTTTTTTTTTGTTTTTTTGTGTGTTTTTTTTCCATCATCATGTCTGGTTAATAGTGAAAAGTCTTCTAAAATTTTTAAAATGACAATAGATTTCATCAGAGAATCAAAACAAATGCCATCACATTCACACCTTCTTACACATACATTCACACACCCTCATATACATTCACTCAACACATTCACACACAGTCTCACAGTCACAATCTCACACACACACACACACACACACACACACTCAGTTTGGTCAGAACATTTCTGTTCACACTGACACAGCTCGCTCATTTCCATATGATGCCACACATCGCTGTATTCCGTTGCAGATGTAACAAATACAATTACAGCTGTTCTTTATTTGATCTTCCAAAGATCCAGAGATGCTGGCGGATTCAGTTTGCTTAGTGCTCCCCATAGACTCATCTGTTATTTGGGAAGGAGACCTAATTTGCAATAGATACAAAACTATTTGTCATTTTGCAGCTTTGCCAAAAATAAATGAAACTATTAATTACTACATTTTTGAGCAGCTGCTAATAAATTGGGAGAGGATAACTGTTCATTAGAGTGTTGGTTAATGACATGGACGAATGCTTTTCAGAGACGTACATCAACAAAAGTAATTGCTGCATTATTTCTATTATTTAAGAGGAAGTTAACTATCCTGTGTTAATAAATTTAGTATTTTTAACAGATCCTTCTTTGTTGTACTAAAACTAATGATCCAACACCATATTTGAAAGCAAAAATATAGCATCAACTTTATATATTTTGTGTATTTTATGTTTATATGTCCAAAATAATTGCTTGAATCTGCTTCTAAATACTAATTTTAAAAATAAAATTTTAAAATTTTATTTATCACATCTATAAATACTTTATCATTGTTTCTTTCCAGATCTAAAATTGGCATTACATTTCATTGCTCTACAAAAGTTTACCCAGTCCTTCAGATAGAAAAGCATATTTTAAATTATTTTAATTCGTCCATATGTATGCATGAGTGAACAAATAGAAAGTCACATACTCCCGCTAATTAGAATGTATACATTCCATATTTTTTTAATTGGAACACATTTAATTGCATGTGTTCTAATTTTTTAAAAAATTTGAATAGCCTCTAGGTGTAGAGGTACTTAGACTAGAATAATTGGACACATACCACATATACAACATCAAATGGTTTCGAAGGCATTCGATTCATCTGTTTGACTCTATATGACCAAATTATCGTTGTAAGAGGGCATATTCTCCCATTTCCAGCTCTCAGGCCTGCTGTCCGTTTGGCATCCTGACATCCTAACCTCCCCTGCCGGAACTTTAAACTGATGATTACAGACTTATTTTACATTGTGATTACACTAAATAAAATTAGTTATTAGCCCATTAGAATTCTGCGAGGTTTGCCTTCCATGTGATAGGAATAGCCCATATGGAAAGGGGGAGGGGGGTTGCCATTTGAAAACATGTCACGTGTCCGGAGTGTGGTAAATGAAAGAGCAATGGAGCACCCCCCGGGGAGGCGCTCTTTCGTGAGATCTGGCAGATGAACTCGGCTTTTACAAATGACTAACGGCGCACAGCTGGGCCCCTCCAGAACAGCAGTTGCATTTGGCCATCGTCGCTAATATGGAACATAGTCAGCATCTGAAAGGTGTTCCCGTGACCCGAGCTGCCACAGACGTGTCGCCTGAAGCCCATCTCCTTTAGGACAGGTGTCTGTTCCGTGGTTGGCATGCTCTGAATTGGTGCTGTGATTAAACGGGCGTGGGCACAGAGGTCACCTTTCAGGCCCCGGGTTGGGTCCCCTGGATGCCAGGAGGTGCACCTGCAGAGCCGGGCACAGCAGCTTGCGGCCCTGCTGCTGCCAGGGTATAACCTCATTACGGGACGTCTGGGGCCCTGTTCGTCCAGTGGGCATGCGTGCATACCAAATACTCCCCCAAACAGCAAGCCTTCTAATCTATTAGTAAAGGAATCCCTGTAAAAATTAATAGTTTAAATCGGCCACTCAATAAGCAGCAGCTGCTACCTGACGGTCTGAACCGGAAGGTCCCGGGACTAAATCTACGAAGTTCATATCCGCCACACTGGAGACACTTCCGACTTAGATAGAACCTTATGTATCTGGAGAGCAGATCACCTCACTCCTGGACTCAGAGGTGTGTAACTGCTCATAATATATAACAAGAGCCATCCTGCAAACTAAAAAGTTTAACACATAAGTGTAACTAGAACATTTTAATGTTATAGTTCATAATTGAAAAAAATTTCAAATATTAAACTTTTAATTGTCACTTCTTTTAGTTCATTTTCAATTAGGAGACAATTTAAAACTAAACTTAAAAATCACAAAAAGAATGTCCCAGGGAGTTAGGAATATGTTTTGAAAAGAATCCATTTTCTATGATCAATATTTTCTTGTCCTTTCTCTTTAGCAACATGTTTTCGTCAACCTGTAGTGATCTGTTTGTATACCAAGGTATTGTTAAGAATTTACTTTTGTTTATTTCATATACTTCTGATCAATTCCAGCTCATGCCCAATTATATTACTCTAAATTAACATAATTCAACAGATGTTGATATTTAAATGTTTTCTGGCATTCACATCTTGGACAGCTGTCTTTGAGCTTGGGGAAAAGGCAAACATTTAGAGTTAAATGCTCAACATATGCTTAAATTACTAATTAGAAAGATGGAATAAAAACTATGCATTATCCTTTCTAAGGACAATAAAGCTCAGATAGGGATTTCTGTAATCTTTTTACATCAAGTTATAGTCCAGGGTATCTATGGCCCAGAAGAGGTAGACTTCATGGGTAACTTAATTTCAGTTCTCATCATTCAAAAATTACTGAGAGTCTCAGTAAGACTTGAAAAACCTATAATGACTTTATATTTTCACTTATGATGTCAAGATGATAAAAGCCATTTTAAACAATGTTATTGTTAAATTTTTCATCATTTAGAAATAGAGAAAAATAAACTCAGCGGGTACATCCCTGGCTTAGATATTTATCAATGTGTGGCCACTGTTGATTCATTTATATCCCTGCCCACTCCTTCCTCTAACCCCGAAGCCCATCTATTGTTTCAACTGAAATATATTAATATGTTCCATAAAAAATAGCAACCTCTTTAAAAAAAACTAAAAGAAGCCACAGTATCATTATCACATCTATAAAAGAAAGCAATAATTGCAATTAATGTCTTCATGTTTATGAATATACACTGAGTGGCCAGATTAGTATGATATCTGAACACATAATAATGTGGCCACTCAGTGTATTTGTGTATCAAATGGGTACCAAAAGTATTCTAGACTCGAGGAGATCAATCAACTATTTGCCCTGAGCTATCAGCCAGTGCAAGGGAAAAAACTGATCAGGTGCATGATTTATAGTATCTTTGATATCAAATGAATAAGGTACTCAAGAGAAGTACACTGAGTAGCCAGATAATTATGCATTCAGAGATCATCATAATCTGGCCACTCAGTGTATATGTACATATAATATTACCATTTCCTGATTTTAAATTCTCTTTATACATTGTTTGAATTGGAATCCAAATGAAATCTTCCTATTATAATTGATACCTATCAATATCTCTTAAGTTCTCTTTGATTTGTAAAGTCTCCACCCTATCACCCACTCCCCCCCTTTATTTCCTTGGAATTTTATAGTTAAAGAAGTCAGGTTTGTACCGTAGTGTCCCCCTCATCTCAGGAATGTTGCTGGCGTGATTCCCATGCCATCAGTTAACATGTGCCTGTCCCTGGGATTGCCTGTGATTGGTGTTTGGGTTTAGAGTGCTGATTAGGTTTCATTGGCTTTGTTTTGGTTTGTCCTGCCAGGACTCTCTCAGTGGCAGTCCTGTACACTTCTCTCGCTTCCTATCTTCCTATCTCTTTATCATATACAAAGGCCCGGTACATGAAGATTTGTGCAAGAATGTGCCTACCTTCCCCTGGCTGCTGCCACGGCCTTTGCTCTGGCCAGAGCCACCTATTTGCCTTCCCATGCTGCCCAGAGCCCTGGAGTGGCACTTGCGTATGCAAATTAACCCACCAGCTTTGTTGTGTTAATTTGGATACTCACTCCTGATTGGCCAGTGGGCGTCACAAAGGTACGGTCAATTTGGATCTTACTCTTTTATTAGTGTAGATTCCTCATAACCACCATGAGATTGCTATTAATTCATTTGGCATTTTGTTTCTAAAATTTAAAAAAATAATATGGGACATGCAAGTTTTTCTAAGGAAAAGCATTACATAAATGCGAGGAAAGACTCCATTTATATTTGAAACTAGTTTTCCTTGGGCATTTCTCCATGTAAATTTAAAAGCAATAGACCTTCCGAATATGGACAGTAACAGGCCTGAATTAACAGAACCATGAAGGCTCTTGATGGCAGAACTGTTCCGGAGTGTAAGCTCGTGCCCCCTAACTGTGCCAGCATTTCAGCTGGACGGAGTGAGGTGCGTCTCCGAGTTCTCTTCCTGCTCGTTGATCATTAGCGCTCAGGCCCTCGTCACAGCCTCAGGACAGCTCACCTGGCTAGGACCGTCCATTTCACAGTTTAGGAGATACTTGCTAACAGGTCTGTGAAAGTTTTATAGACATAATGATTATGGAAGAGGAGGAACTGAGGGCATTATTTTCATGAAGTTACATTTAGTAAAATGCAGAATTATGTAGGAAGAGGGCTAGGGCCTGCAGAGGCGTTAGACGCTGGCTCACATGTACAAGCTTGGTTTTATGGGCATGTATCCTCCGGAGCCTAAGGCATGGACCCAGTGTGTTTTGTGGTTTGCTATTTCCGTAAGTAAACATTTACTTACGATAGAAATTGGAGCCTCAATTAAAATATTGACTATCATAAAAATAAGTTAATATAAAAGCCCTGCCATGCCTTGTTAAGTTTCATTCAATAGCTATTTACTAGTAATATGTGCCTGTGTCAGCCAGGTCTGTAAATACTAAGGGGAATTTACTTAAAAAGGTAAATCAGATATGGGGCCCACAGCCTTCAGGGAATGTCAGTGCAGCGAGAGCGTTAGTTCATGTACACACACAGGACTACAGATGAAGGTAGAAAACCCTGTGATGTGAGTGAGAGAGAATTCTGGCAGTAGCAATCAGAGAGGGCTGCCTTGAGGAGGTGACATTTCAACCGGGTCCTAGATTCCCAATTAAACTTCACCTACCAACAATAATTTAACCAAAATTCAAGTAGCCCATATGAAATAGGGCCACTTCCTGGCATATTCCAAGTAGAAATAACTCCTCCCCTCTTTCAGAAGTTTCAGACATGCTGGCCTGTGATGACAATACCCTGTGTTTATAAACTCCTCGACGTAGGGGACAAAGTAGCCATACTCAACCTATGTACATTACAGCATCTAGAACTATGACTGTAAAATGAGTCCCCGCTCAACAGGGACACCTCCCGGAAAATCACAGCCAGCTCAGCCTGGAGCTTGTCACTGCCAACTCCATCCCAGAGGCCCTTATAACTCTGCTGATGTGCCACCCATGGCCTCCAGAGCTGCCTTGGTCAAGAACCTGGTCTTGAGTCCATCTCTTCTCTGAGCAGTAACTTTCCCACAGAAGCAGCAACAAAACCCAGAAGTAGGTCTACAGAGACCTAGGAATAGGCTTTTCCCACTGGATTCCACTATCTGTTTAGTAAATACTCTGATGAACTCAGGCCAGCAGGCAGCTCCATTGTCTGTTTTCTGGAGAATTTAAAATAATCACGAATGGACAGATGCATTATTTATTGCAACTCCAAGCGATGCGTGCAAGGAGGCGCCATCTCCTCCCCCGCCTCCCTGTGCCCCAGGTCCCGTCCGATTGAGGTGCTCACCCCCCCCCCCCCCCGCCCCCAAACATGCCATGTCCCCGGCGAGCTCCAGGGTGTCTGTGCCCCTTCATGCGTGTCCTCTCACCTGGGGGCCCAGGGTCCCTCACCTGCTGGTTGGAATTCTCTTTGAATACCGAGTTGAAATTTTTTCCCCACATGATCAGTAGACTTTAACCCCAGGAAATGAAAACCGTATCTTTTTTATTTCTCAATCCCGTTTTATGGCAGAGGGCACGGCATGCATTTCATTCTCAGTAGACATTTATTAAATGGAGGATAATAAACTCAGCTGAATGATGTAGTGAGGAAGAGGCAAAAAGTGATTCTTTTGAGGCAAGCATTTCTTGGCTCACCTGCAATCCCTTCATTTTTTGTGTATGTGATTTTTTTTGGACAAGTAACAGCTTTCCCGGACTCCGGGTGCCTCAGAACCATGAGGGGTTAGGTTATTGGGAGGATTAAACAAGATAAAGGATGTGAAAATATTTAGCATCATCGTTGGTGCTCAGTAAGCTTGGATGTTCCCTGTAAGTCATCTGATCAACTCAAAGACTTACATGGATTCAAAATAATAATAAAGTAAGAAAATATCTTCTTTGCTGCCCTTTTCATTCCATCATTCCCTGAAGATGGTGAAAGAAAGAAACTCGCCCCCGTCCAGTTTGTTTAGTTTAAGAATAAGTTTATTCTAATTTCCTTAAAAATGATAAAATGAATCTAGTGTTGACTTAGGAGAGATTTTTAAAAAGTACTCAAAATGAACATAATTCCCTTGGATATCTCCATTAAATGCAAGAAGATCTGTGTCTACATTTTTAAAATGGGATGTTGGTACTTGAACCTTACATTAAAAAAAAAAAAAATCAATCAGACTGTATAATCAGACATAATCCCACATTCTGGTAACAGCACTACGAAATTCCCTAGCCTGATATGGTTGCCATTTATAATATCTATAATTAATTGCATTAAAGATATTCCTAATATTCTTAACCCGTTTGTTCTAAGTGAACAGAACTGAACCTGAATCTTGGTTTAGAGTCACATATAAGGCGACTAGAATAAGAAAATTAATTCAACAAACATTTTCAAATATTATGGTACACTTCAATGGATGACACGGATATGAAAATGAGTAATGCAAAGACTTCAGTCAGAAGAGTTAAGTCTCACATGCTGCTGATGGATAGACATCCTCCAACATGGACCAAAATGGGGACAGGTTGTGTTTTTCCAAGATCTGGTTGAGGAAGCAGAAATTGAGGCATTGGGGGAGGGGGGGATGTCAAGTTCTGACCCCCTGACTCATCCCACATGCACATGAGGCCCCAGAACCCACAGCTGAGCACACACCCCAGCCTCCTTGTGTGGACAGTCTGACCTTGCCTTTGGTCGCCAAATCCCTTCAGCTGCCCTAACCACTCGCTGTTATTACTTCCATTGTGTGCTACTTTCTAATTCATCTCATTTTCACTTGCATTTTTGGCTACTTTCTAATTCACCTGGCTACGACTTGTATCTCTTGTGGTTGCACGCTCGTGGTACAAATAAAATGCAGTAACAGTGAGAGGCATAGAGAGGAACACTCCCACAGAATGCCACCACACAGAAGGGCTGTGACAAGAGAGAGTAAGACAGAATAGAGCAGGGGGCCCAGTGATGGGCCACCAGTCCCCAGTTCAGTGCCCTTCATCAAGTCAGGGTCGTTCGGAAGGGATGGGTCATGGGCTCAGGCAGAATGGTTAAGTCCAGGGGCCACAACCAGAGAGAAAAGACCCTAGACCTGGTCAGGGTATGACTGACAACACCAAACGCAAAGGGTTCCTCATGCACAAGTAGGGGCTTTGAGAGCGAATACCAGGAAAAACAAGGACTTGATGCCATCCTAGGATTTAAGACAGAGGACCTCTAACAGGATGGATCTCCCAGCCCCCACCCCCTCTCTGCCCCATGGCCCTGCAGTGACAGGGACTGGGTCTCCCAGCCCCCACCCTTCCCGCTGGCCTGATGCCCCCCACAGTGACATAGTGGCCCTGCCTCACTTCTGTGCAGCTGGTACCCTGTCCTGGCTGATATTTTTCCAACTGACAGTGAGTGTTGTTGCCAGATGCCCGGCCCCGTAGTCACATCTGCTCGCCTCTCCTCTGCAGCTTGTCGAGGCTGCTTGGGAACACGTTCTATCCAGGGGGCAGCTCTAACTGAAAAGCCTCTTTTTTGTAAACACTTAGGCTAGAGAGATAAGCTCCAATGTCTCCTCTTTAAGGCTACTGTGTCTAACACGCTGCATCCGTCCTCGGAGCCCAGGTCAGAAGCCAGGTTCCAGGCGAGGTAGTTCTCCCTGGGACTTTCTCCTTCTGCCTCTTGTTTTTTGTTACTTATTTATTTTTTTCCTTTTGGATAGCATGCCAGTTTCCCACCACCAGACTATCTAAAGGGATGATGGGATACATAAGGGAAGTCTGTTTCAAAAGCAAAAAAGTGAGTTCTTTGTGAGCTCTGCTTTTCTCATATTTAGTAGGAAATTTAATAATGTGTGTATGGGAAATCATATTTCAGGTCCTAACTAAATGCCAGGGCTTCTTCCTTTATCCTCTCCACTTACATACTGTGTCTGTGACCCCCAGTGTTGAAGGTGTCAGTAGATACGGAATCATCAGGCTTGGATTGGTCTGCCCTCTTCTCCATCATAAGCCAGTCCTCTGAACAAGGACACTGATAGGGTTGACTGGCAATTTCCATACGGCGCTTTACAAAAGGGTCTTAAACATTATTCTATAGTGACTTTGGGTCTGTTGGTAGGACAAGGAGTTGTCATTTGTCAGAGCAGCACAGCCAAACACAAACAAACAGAAATGGCCAACTCTCGCCTCCTCTCATAACCCAAGTGCTCAGCTTTGCAAAGGCAAACGACTCAGACCAAAGCAACAGGCTGTTTCTGAGACATTCATTGATTTTAAATTAAATAATAACTGCTATGTTTTACATGAAAAGTGACAATTAAATGACAGGGTAGACCTTCATTGGTGGTGTTTGTAGCATCTCCATTGCACCATCTAAAGGGAAAGGGATGAGGGGGAGAGGACAGCCTAAAGGGGGAATCTTCCCAATCAGTAGTCTGGATCCCTCCCCACCAGAGCAGGGAATCTGTCCCTGACAATTTCTGGACTGCAGTGGCCTGTTCTTTTTATGGCTCAGGTCTTCAGGTTCTAGAAAGAATGGTTTTCCTTTGCTTTCTGTTTACTGTAACTTGGAGTTGAGAAGAAATCGCCCATGGCTGGGAGGGTATCTTCTACAAGTATAGTCTTCCATAGAAACACAGATTTTTTTTTTCCAACTAAGAGAAAAAAGGCACATTAAATGCCACCTGTTATATAAAGACTAAAAGTAAAATCTCTGGCAATAGTTAATGATATCAGTTGTGCCTGCCACTGCCACCACTGTCCCTAATTACTCCCGACCCTATGTCTTCAGCTCCCTGCTCAGACTTAACTCTCCCAATAGAACTTAAACATTTCATTCTCTGGTATTTTCTGTCTCCTCTCTTCATCTTCCCCACCACTGTGGGATCTTATGCAAAGTCAGGAGTAGATATTAATACTTGCAGAATCAGTGAACTCATTAATTTTGGATAAAAATGATGTATCTTTTCTGGTACTTTGTTTACTTCTGCTTCTTTGTTATTGTAATTATATTTTAAATTTCTGTGTGTTTTTTTTATTTTATTTTAAATGTAGATGTGATCATAACCATTGATTTTCCTTATCTCTGTGAGCCATAGAGAGCACCACAAAGACCAACAAAAATGTTAGTTATGCATGTTAATGAACACTTTGACATATATGTGTGATAATATATTTCTGCAAAGTTAGTCTAACTGAGTGAACTAAGTTTTCAATCTATCCATTGAGCCAAACCAGCTAGGGCTTGAAATATTTAAATAATTATAATTAGTTATTCTGTTACAGAAAAACACTATGCACTCAATATAACGGAAAAAGAAACTAGACAAATGCCCATTTGCATCCTGTACTGATAGATTTTCAAGGTGTATTTCTTTGGTTGTGTATAGCCCCTTGAATTAGCCTGATCATTAATTGTACTTTACTTTGTACCTTACAGACAGAACTTACATTTAATTTCATTCCATAACTCCCAAGGTTTCATAGTATTTAAACACCTGAGTGCATCTGTATAAATACATATTTGGGTTCTTAACTGAATTGATATTTTGCTTTTACGTTTTTCTCTAATAAGCTGGATGTTTTCAAATTGGGTTCTATAAAACTTGAGGCTACTACTGCATATCTCTATGAATTACTAAGAGCGTGTGCTCCCATAAATGAAACGCTTCGTTTATTTCTGCTTCATGACCACCAGACACAGTCCCAAACCATGTCAGGGACTGAGATCCAGGAAGTGGACAGGTCCCTCTGTAGCTTGAAGAATCTGAAGACATTTCCATCCTTTCCATGTTGATATTACTTTGTCTTGGTTTCCAATGGGCAATTTCTGATTTCCCCAAATCTGTTTAATTCAGCAACCCACGATGAGGCAGAATCATCTAACTCTAACTAGTTCCAAGAATAGCAGAAGGTTCTCATATGCTGTGTCTTTCCGAATATGATCCAATACCCCATTAGCCTGCTCAAGAGCAGCAGACCGGCGTTAATGCATTCCCAGGATGTTGCTTCACCTAACTGGTAATTAACTGAGGAATTCTAATCATATGAATTATAAGGGAGAGCATCACTGTTTCCTTCTTCTTCCTATTGAAAATGTTTTAAGAGAATTCGCTGCCGCATAATATCCTCCAAGAAATTGATCATACTTTTCCTGTAATAAATGTTGTTCTGACAGTAAAGCATTAGTAACCAATTGATAACCTAGCAACAATATTGTGATCTCTTTAGATAATTAATCTTCGCTATTTTCCTGTCAGAAGCCACAGCGCTGGATTTTATGTTGAGCCAGAAAGATTGCCAGTTTTGAAAATTAAAAAGCATTCCTTTTATATTATTCATTCCAGTAACAATTTATGGAGGCGCATTTAGCTGCTGAACGCTTGTCAACAAACGTAATTATGTTTCGATATAAACAAGATTGGTGGTTTTACGATGCCGCTCCATCTTGGTTGAGAACCTTTGGATTTAGGTTCAGATTGTACAAGCTGTGTGTTTGTGTATCGTGCTTTTTCTCCTTTGTTAATAGTTGTTGTTGTTTTTTTCCTGATAATTGCTCCCAGGCAAACCAGTATGCATTTAGGATCATTGTTCATGGGAGATGTCAAACGGAGAAGGAAGGCAGCACCCTTGCCTGGACCGCCTACAACAGGTAAAAGGAAGGGGGCGGAGCACACAGGTGAAATTCATGAGTCATCAAGAATAAAATACTGATCATTCTTTTTTTTTAAATATATATTTTATTGATTTTTTTTACAGAGAGGTAGGCTGAGAGATAGAAAGTTAAAAACATCGATGGGAAAGAAACATCGATCAGCTGCCTCCTGCACACCCCCTACTGGGGATGTGCCCACAACCAAGGTAAGTGCCATTGACCGGAATAGAACCGCAGGCTGACGCTCTATCCACTGAGCCAAACTGGTTTTGGCAAAATACTGATCATTCTTAATCACTATGCCAAAGAAGAGGCACAGTTGCCAGCAACTGTTACATCATTTGTATTTGGTGTAAGATGGATGCACATTCCTTCTGTAGAGGTTTCAGGCAGTCCACCAATGAAGTTTTCACTAAACACCTGCCCCCAATGCAGTGCTTTGTGAGAGGTATTAAAGGGCACACAATCTTCAAAGGCTGTTTCTGTAGCCTCAAGAAATGTAGACTTGTTGTGGGACAGGGGGAGGGATGCATAAAAGGCAAATAAGCCCAGAAGAGATTAATAGTAATAAACACAAAAGTTTAGGCTCTCCTAGCTGGCATGGCTTGGTGGTTGAGCATTGACCTATGAACCAGAAGGTCACAGTTCGATTCTTGGTCATGCACATGCCAGGGTTGCTGGCTCAATGCCCAGTGGGGAGAGTGCAGGAGGCAGTTGATCAATGATACTCTCTCATCACTGATGTTTCTATCTCTCTCTCCTTCCCTTTCTTCTCTGAAATAACACACACACACACACACACACACACACACACACACACACACACACACAGTTTAGACTCAGCCTCCATGTGCAAGTAGATGGGAAGCTGGCCGTGACTGGGGCCGTCTGGTGTCTAGTCCCAGCTCGGCAGAGTCGTCATTCCTTATTAGATGACGTTCGCATCAGAATAAAACATCTCTCAGCATTTCCACCGGAAGAGCCATGTCATTGGAAGAGTATGTCATGCTAATGAGAGTGGCACAGGGAAACCACAAGTGCTGACAGAGAGAAGTCACTGGACCAGAGGGGACAGGGAGCCTTTCTAGAGGAGCAAGGACTCCAGCGTGGCTGAGGGAGAGGAGTAAGATGAGCATGTACTGCAGAAATCTCACGCAAGAGCAGTGGTAAGGGAGGGAGGCAGAGATGGGGAACCAGGGGTAGCGGGAGCTCACTGGGCATTAAGAAGTGGATGTCCACATAGGAATAAGCAGCAGTTGGCATGCATATGATGCAGCCCGATGACCATGAGAAAACTTTCAGGGCAGATACTCAGTCAGTTACAAAGAATAACAGCCTTGGTCTCTTGCATGGGGTCCTCAACCATCCAGATTTATAAACATTCTCTTAACTTCATCTGGGAAACCCTTGGTAGGAAAATTTACTTTTTTCACAATTAATTATAGGCTATGAAAATAAGATTCATGTGAATAGCAGCATAAGCAGTGAGAAGGGAAAATAAATATATATAATATACATGCATATATATCTATACACACACACACATACACACATAATCTTGATATGGAGATTTTTGAGGTGGGGGGAAAGATGTGAAACTTAAATTCTCTATTTAGGGGACCTATCCCATAGCTCTCTAAAAAAATAAGGAAGAGTAATTTAAAATTACAGCACTCATTATCCAGTTTCCTTATCCATATAAAGGACTACATTATGAAATTATGCCTGTGGTTATAATATCTGATCTTCTAGTTGTATTGAATTTTCAGAAATTGGACATTGGGAACACCTGTGTGTAGAATGTGTTTCTTTTGATGTAGAATAATATTTACCACTGACTGGGTACCCACTGTTTATCAGATACTTCATTATTTCATTTTATCTTGCAACCACTTTATGAGCTGGTCATTATTATCACTTTATGCCAGAAAATTAAAATTCACAGAAGTGTGAGGATCTTCTTCTCTATCTATGATATTGATGGCAAAGGGAGGTTTCAAGCCCACACCTGCATGACCGCTAAACCCATGTTCTGTCTAGGACCACTTAGTCAAGACCTTTTTGTAAGACTATATATGTGAAGTCGATCTCATTGCATATGCTTACTTGAACACACTAGTATATATCATAAGTTTCATAGAAGATTCATCTAAATATTGCTGTACAGAGATACAGAATATTAATTAGAGCACTTCTAATATATATCTTTATATGGGAACATATAGCCAATTTCAGACCAAACACATGTCATAAGTTCTTCAGTTCAAATCTTTCATAGGCAGATGCAGGCTTCTTAAAATGCCCTGTTCCTTTGAATGGGCCCCTGAATTCTCTTGTCTTTCAATGATTAGTGGCAAAGACAGAACAATCGTAGGAATGTGCATGCAGCACCTTCATGCCAGCAATAAGGAGCAGACAACACCTGGGTAATGCCTCACACTCTCAGGGAAAAGGAAAATGTGCAGGGAGAAGGAAAATACAAAATGGTCAAGGAGGGTGATATAATTATTTCTGTGAGGTGGTTTTGATGTTACTATTCATAGTGCCAGAGGGAACCACTTATATGGAGTATGTGTTGAAAATTGTCAGAAAATTAGGCCCTTTCACATTATAATTCCAGACATTAAACTTTAGCCTAAAACATTTAGAAGCTCACGCCAGCATGTTCCAGATGTTATACTCTAAACTGCTGTGATTTTCTTAAGATTCTGGATTTTTATTATATTAGATTTTTTCCCTTCAAATTTCCTTAAAGAATAAAACTCATAGAACTTTTTGTGATTATTCAAAAAGCAGTGGTGCAGGAGAACTGTGTCACACATTTCCAGAACAGTCTCAAATCCATGCACACCAGTTCCTCTCAGGAGGAGGAGAGTGAGGTAATTTAAAAGAGCTAAGCTTCTAAAACATTTCTTCCAATATTAATGAATCAACTCCAAGGTGAAGACTTATTCGAATTCAAGTAAGAAATGCTTTTGCATAAATATACTTTGATAATGAGATCATGAATCCTAGATTGTCTTGTCTCTGAAATTGTCATTTTCAAATTCTGGAATATAGTCAGTCACATAATAAAGAGTCAGTTATATCTGTGAGCTTCCAAAGTTGAGTTAGCAGGTAGAATTAAAGAGAATTTTTTCACCTTTTCATAGGCCCTTTGTAGACCTCTCAAAAAACACATTAAATTGAGACATGTTTTTCATAATTCCTGCCTTTAAATCAACATTGCATCCAAGCTGGAAAAAAGCAGGTGAAGATCACTCTCATTTATAATATGGAAGAAGAGCTAAAAGCCTGTCAGCTTGAACATTGTTTGATGATTCCCTCTGATTTACATGTGAACTATTATGCAGTCAAACAGCAGGTTAAGAAAAGATTCACTAAAAGAATTGTTAGAAAAATCAGGCACTTTCATTTTATAATTCCAAACTGGGTTAAACACAATAATTTAGGATCCTAAATATAAAGTTGTACGTTGTGTACATAGTATTATTTTTTAAAAAGACTTAAAGTCTTTTATGAAATTAATAACCCAAAATGCGATCATCTTTCCCTGCTTACTGTGTTGAAAATTGTGCTCACCCCATCTTAGCACCAGCATGAAGCTTAAGCTCATGGCTTCATAAGGCTGTGCACTAGCCAGCAGCATTATCGCTTGAATATTTATTAATTGTGACAGGAACACCAAGTTTATTTCAGTGCTTGAGCTTATTTACTGCTCCTTCACCTTTGTAGTTTGTATTGACAAAGCAAAATGAATATTGATAAGGCTGGGTATTGATTTTTTTAAATGTATGGCTTGTTCCCTGTCTCATTCAAAGTCACACAGGCAGAGACACGGTGGGTGTCGCCGTGGCGAGGATGCAGAGTTACTATTCTAAAATTGAGAACTGTTGAAGCAGGAAGGCTTGCCAGCAGAATGCATTTTATTGTTTGAAAAATGTCATCTGTAAAGGTGAAGAAAAGCAGTGAACAAAATAGGAGGAATACTATTAAGGCATTTTTAAAAGGCAGGCAGCAGTTCTGGTTACGGTCTTTTTTTGTGGTAGAAGTCACAGCTTATTGAGGGTTTGAAAATTAAAAGATGTAAATATGCTTATTGCTATTGTGGCTATTATCTTTTTTTAAATGTTTTGTCCACTATACATTACTGAACTCATTGTTATCAAAATGCTGTTATTATTTTGATTTCTAGTGAAATAATATCATAGGGAAAATAGTCACCAGAGGAATCAGTCTTTTTTCTGTACATTTCAAATTATACAAAAAGATACGTATTCAAGTTTAATACTCAGTCTAGAGATTGCTCCAATGTAACAGTGTTTGTTTGTTTTAAATTTATTCTTATTGTTGAAAGTATTACAGATGTTCCCTTTTCTCCCCATTTGCTCCTTTGCACCTCACTCCTGGCCCCGCCTCAGGCCCATGGGTTATGCATATGTGCATACAAGTTCCTGTTTAATCTCTTCCCACTTCCGGGTGTGTGAGATCATGCGATACTGGCTTATTTCTCTTAGCATAAACAGTGTTTTTATGAACATGCAAGTTCTTGGCAAGAGGCTGCATTACAGCTTTTGTGACTTTTCAACGATTTCCTTTCATTCTACTGAAAGTTTAATCCTATATAATAAAAGACCAATATGCAAATTGACCAAACAGGGGAACAAACAGACACTCTGATTGACCACCAGGAGGCAGAGCCTCAACACAGGAGCTGCCACTGGTGGTCAGTGCTCTCGCTAAGGAGCAGCAAGCAGGCAGGCGGTAAAAAGTGAGGGGCTGCGGGATTCCCCCCAATATACAAAGTTTTTTAAAATATACTTTATTGATTTTTTACAGAGGAAGAGAGAGGGATTGAGAGTTAGAAACATCGATGAGAGAGAATCATCGATCAGCTGCCTCCTGCACACCCCCTACTGGGCATGTGCCCACAACCAATGTACATTCCCTTGACCGGAATTGAACCCGGGACCTTTCAGTCCCCAAGCCGACACTCTATCCATTGAGCCAAACCGGTCTCAGCCCAATATACAAAATTTCATACACCAGGCGTCTAGTAACAAAATAACCTTCCTGAATACTTAAGGCACGGAAGGCAGGTTGTAAATTATAGTAATGGCTGAAGATTTTTAAACATTGCACTTTTTATTAAAAGTCGCCCTGAACAGTGTGGGTCAGTGGTTGAGCATCCAACAATTATACGGGTTCGTAATTTTTTCAAACGAAATAATAAAAATATTTGACAGAGTTGTAACACCTATCACTTTCTGTACTTAATGCTGCTGCTTTTCTTTTCTTTCTTTTTTTTTTAACAGTCATCAAAACCTCTGATCCTAAGTGAGTTACTGAACACTACAGGGCAGTTTAATAACTTAGTGGTTTAATAGCATCACTAGTAATAACAATACCAGCCCTGGCTCTGGGCTGGCTAGTCAAGTGCAGGGGGGGGAAGGATGGGGAGACAGTGGGTGTGGACCACTGAATGCTTGCCAAGCTCAGGACAGGGATGGAAAGGGGCAACGGAGACTATGTGGGAAGCAGCACATCACCTCCCCTTTCCACCGGCTGCTTATCCAACATCAATACAACACTTTAGGAGCCAAATTACTAAACAAGCTGCCAATTAGGCTTGCAGTCAGCTGGACAGATTAGCAGCGAGGAGAGGCCGGTACAAGATTTTCATCTCTTGAGCCAATTACGCAAGTGAATTACCAGCCGCAGTAGTTTTTGGAAGATGCGAGGGGAGAGGACCAAACGGGCTATAATAGATACAAGGGTTCCAGCATCAGGCGGGCTTGGGAGGGAGTGCGTGGAAGGTTATTGCTGAAATTGCCCTAGCGGGAGGAGCGCCTTCCAGGGAAGGACTTAAAGGATTTAGCGCTGCCAGGAGCAAAAGACAAGGAAATTGTGGTGGTGGTGGTATGCTGAGCGAAGACTGAACGGTGCCCTCCCTTGCCTTAATCTCAAAAAAAAAAAAAAAAGATGGGAAACCAACAGTATATTTTATTCTAGAATCAAAGTATCTCTCCATTGTTTGGATGAGGTTTTAGTTTTTTTTAAAGGTTGTATGGAAAAGCCATTGCTTTTTTGTTTTGTTTTTGCTTGTTTTATGAATCTTTGTTTCTACATGGAAAGATTTAGCATTGGAGATATTTAATGTTTCTTTTTTGTTTGTTTTTCTTCAAAGCACAAGATAATGCTTTGCTTTGTTTTATTTTCATTAAGGATTGCAACTAGCGTTTTTAAAAAGAGAGGGGATGGATTCCTTTCCACCTACATGAAAGCACAGCACTCCTGGGCCCCTATCCTGGAAATATCAACGTTTTAAAATCATTATAGTGAATCAGTTTTCCTTTGCTCTTCACTTGAGAACAGAAATGTGTCACACTTCTGCAGTTTTTGCAGGAACATTTTGAATTGGCCTTATTTATCTGAGATTTTTGCAACCTCTTGTATTAAAAATATGATTAGCCGAAACCAGTTTGGCTCAGTGGTAGGGCGTCGGTCTGCTGTCTGAAAGGTCCCAGGTTCGATTCAGGTCAAGGGCATGTACTTTGGTTGCGGAAACATCCCTGGTAGGGGGTGTGCAAGAGGCAGCTGGTTGATGTTTCTCTCTCATCGACGTTTCTAGTTCTCTATCCCTCTCTCCTCCTCTCTGTAAAAAATCAATAAAATATATTAAAAATAAAAATAAAAATATGATTAAACAAATCTGCAGCCTAGAGCAGCATTAGACCTCAGATCTGATTTTTAGCTTATACATTGAAATAAATTAATTCATAACTATCACTAAAAAACATCAGGGCTATGGGAGAGAATACTCATGTACTGTTTAACTGAAAATACTGGTCAGTAGCTGTTCAGTAAAAAATTAAAGAGACCTTGGAGATCTGTCTTGGTTACCACCATAATCATAATTTCAAAATAAAATTGTAGTGTCTTTTTAAATGTTTTTTTTTTTTTCATTGAACATATTGGGGTGACATCTGTACATATAAAAGGCTAATATGCTAAGTGTCCATCCAACCGGTCACTATGACACACACTGACCATCAGAGGGCAGACGCTCAAATGCAGGATTTGCAATGATGTGCACTGGCCATTTATAGAGAAATCGCACTGTAGACCTGGTTCCCACAAAGCAACACTCAACTTCCCCCAAGTGGGTGACAGAGGCCCCACCACCACACTGGAGCCTGCACCAAATCACAGCCCACACTGCCCAGACCCCATGGTGCAAAATGAAGCCCACAGCCTAGCCCAACCCAGAAATGGTGGATGTGGGTGCCAGGTAATGAGGTCACATAGCAACGCCCGGCTTCCTCTCCCTAGTGACTAGCCTCCTTAGAGTTTCTTCAGCCCAGAAACACAACTTGTTTAATAGCCAGGTGGAAACATTTTACACTTTGACCAAATATCTGTGAAGCATTTCCCCCTGCCTCATCTTATTTGATCCTCACAGAAGTCCTGGAGTAGGTAGATAGGAGACTTGGTGGAATCCTATTTTCTTTTCATTAGCCAAAAAAACAGAGATTTAGAAAGTTTAGGAACTTGACCTGACTGAAAAGTAGTAAGATGATATGGTGGACCTTGAAAATGACTTCAGGTTTTCTCATGGTGCAGAATATGGTCAAACACTGCCACAGTTAAATATTTTACCCTTTGTTCTCCCTGAGTGATCTACAATAATAATCTGCTTCATGTGGATATTTACTGTTGTGTTTCTGACAATTACCTGAAAGAGAAGTTGGGGTGCTTCACTGGGCTGGAGAAAGTTTGGCTAAATCAGAAAGCAGGTCTAATTAAGGAAGTTATATCTATATATATAAAGCTCTTGCTAGTGCCAATCATATGCATGTGTTTCGATGTGTCATTGTGGATCATGAATTTGGTTGACACTTCTATTATAGAGAAAGGGCAAATAGTGATATTAAAATACTTCTTCTAATTAATTTGCTTTCAGTGTGCATGAATCCATGCACTGGGCCACTAGTTAGTTATTAAAATTATGTAGGTTTTGTATGTATTAGGTAAGTATTTTGACACAAGGCTTTTTTTTTTTTGTAAGTAAGAGATTCCCTCCCAGGTGCCTCTATGAAAGAAAAACTGAAGAGAACATGGTTTTCTTGGCCTGAGAGGACCTTCGCCTGTGTCAGAACTAATAGCCTTTGTCATTTTACCTTTTCAGGATTCGTTGGAGAAAACGCCCAGCCCATCTCAGAAAACAACATAGGGAACCGCATGCTCCAGAATATGGGCTGGACACCTGGCTCGGGCCTCGGACGTGATGGCAAGGGACTGGCCGAGCCCATTCAAGCCATGCAGAGGCCAAAGGGATTGGGACTTGGATTTCCGCTACCAAATAGCACTCCCGCAGCCCCCAGCACCCCGATCCCCGCCTCGGGGACATCCGCCTGAGAAGAAACCCTTCACAGTTTTGCTTCGCTTGCTCTGTGTCCCATTGTTCTGAGATTACAGCACAGCTTCTGTTCATGGAGCACAAACCGGCAAGGCCTCAGACCTGGCACACCAGCTTCCTCACCGCATCCAGTCCTACCGCGGCGACAGAGTTGCGCTTTCATCACAGCTCCTGGTGCTCAAGTTCAAACCATCCCTTTAATGTTGCCAGCAACTTTCGGCTGTTTTTAGGTATAAAGAACAAATCATCCCTCTTATTTATTTTGATCGCAAATGTCAGTAATGGCTGATGCTTTTAAGCTTGATTCATTCATATGTGTGTGTGTGTGTGTGTGTGTGAGGTCCGGGCAAATGTGAGTGCATCCAAGGGTTTCTAAGATGGGACAGGCCAGGGAGGTTGTGTCTCCATCACCCTGATTGAGGGTGACTCAGAAGACCCATCAGTGAGGTTCTAAGTGAATCTGTGATTGGGAGATGTGTCAGTTCCATAGTTGTTGAGTTTGGCATTTGTGAGTAAGTCCGTGTGTGTGTGTGAGGATTCTCTAATGGAGAGATACCCATTTGTCTTCTGACCTTGGACAGTGTAGTGTGAAGTTCAAAGTTGACCAACTGCAATGAACGTATCCCTCTGATGTTTTGACAAAAATAAACCTCATCCCTATTATCACCAGAGTGCCCTCAACATCACTTTAGTGCGTGTTTATAAATTTTACCTCGTTTAGAACATAAAGTAATTATTGAAAGAAAAATGTATTTTTTAAATTCATCCTGAATTTAGAACTATAAATTCTATTAATCTAGACTGACTTCTACCTCTCTCTTCCCAAAGGTTGATTTTTTTTTTTTTTTAAAGATCAACTCAACTGTAGTAAACTAATTTTAAAATGTAACCATTGGTGTAAGTTAGAATATTGAACCCATTTATTTGAAGATATAAATGGCTCTCCCAAGAATTCAAATGTCAGGCAATGAGCCAACCCATTTACAAGGTGAACAAAAATGAATGGAACCTACTTGCCCTTTTCACATCTTAGCAGTTTCTTTAAAACCAAGCAAAGCAAGTCATTTTTATTATGTGCCTGGTAGTCTTATGTCTGAATCACCTGCTTCGTAATGTTAGAGATTCAAATTGCTCCTTAGTTTAGAAGATGCCGATTTGTCATCTCCTGCATTGGTAATGACCAATAATAATATTCTATTTGTAATGGCCTTTATTGGTTAAGTAAAGACCAAGATCACACATGTGAATCTCCTTGCTAGAGGTTTTGTTTTTTGTTTTTAAGGTCTTGAGGTTTTAGGTTCACTGCCAAATGAAGGTGAAGGTACAGAGATTTCTCATAGATACCCCTACCCCCACATATGCCCAGTTTCGCCCGTTATCAACATCCCTGACCAGAGTGGTACCTTTGTTACAGCAGAGGAACCTACCCTGATACATCACCATCGCCCAGTTCACATTACAGTTCACTCTTGGTGCTGCACATTCTATGGACTTGGACAAATGTATAAATGACATTATAGCACCATACAGAGTAGTTTTACTACTCTGTATGGTGCTATAAGTTCTCTGTGCTCTACTCTAATAGGTTGTTGAAAATCTGTAAATTCCCAAGAGATTTTTAAAGGAGGGAGAGGGTTTTGTGTGTGTCATAGACCTTACGGGAGTGGTACCCAAAGAAAACACCACCAATTAGAGAGAGGAAGTCCAGCCTGCCCCTGGAAAGCCTGGTGATTTGCCAAATGTACACATTTTGTAAGCATCATCTTCCCTCTTAGGGGTACTGTGGTAAGAGGACAGTTTGACTTGAGGAACTATGGGCTACCAGGGGAGTTGATCTTTGGAAGCATTCTTATTGGGTGAAGTAACTGCTATTTTGTACAAGCTTGGTACTTAGAAAACTGTCATTTTTAAAGAGTGCTTTTTGTGAAATACTCCTCTTGGATGTAAAGGGGGAAAGCTGGGAAAGATTGTCCAGATAGTGGTCTAAAAACTTCTTTAAACCCCAGTATTTTCTGAAGATCTTAAGCTTTTCTAAAATCCTGGCACTTTGAAAATCCATCTCATTTGGAGCCACTGATGCACACACAGTAAGGTTATCAGGCGACTGGCCCCAGACGCCTGTGAATGTGGCGGGTCCTTTCACTTCATCTGCTCTAACTCCTAAGGGAAGAGCGGACCATAAACAAGTGGCCAGAGAGCCCCTGAGGTAAAGACTGCAGCCTTCATGCATGCTTCTTACTGTCTTTTCAACTGTCCCAATCTTCTAGATGCTCCCTTAACCTGGGTGTGGTCCTCTAACACACACACATACACACACACACACACACACACCCGCCCCCAACCATAAAAATCCATCTTTATTGGTACCGCTGATAGGAGAAAAGCTTACTCTTGGCTTTTAGCGCCCTCTATGTGGCTCGCTGAGGACTTAAAGTAATTCCTCTTCCATGGAAGTGCTTAACTACATGGAATCCATGAATCCACACCCAGAGTAGACAAGTGGTGATGTCCAGGAGCCTTCCCCCACCAAATCCGCCCTCCCCCGCCCCACTTCTGCTCTCACAGACATTCACCAGAAGCGCACATGACCCTGCACCATTGGGTCCTTAAAGAATAGCAATGCAGACACATGACATCCTGCCTGTACCTGATCTTAATGGGAGAAGTAAGCACAACTTAAACATGGAACTTTTAATGTAAATCAATTATCTTTTAAGTATAAAGTCCACTAATTTATTTGTTTTATATATAGTTATAGTTCACTTTTTACCAGTTACTATGCCTATGGAACCCAAAGCGCCCAAAGCAATTTATAATGAAGAACTTGTCATCCATATCTCCTTACAAAGGTGGTGAGATTTTTCGCTGCTCCTTCTTAAAGCTCTTCTACAGTAGCCAAAGCTTCCTATCACACTAATTGGTAGTGCTAAAAATTTTAGGGAGCGCATCGGTCTCTCCCATTACTGTCCAAATTGTCCATTCTCCAGCAGTAGCCAAGAGAGGCTGAGCATGAATTAGCAATTCAACTTTTTGTCTTTATGTACTTACTAGTAGCCCTGCACACAAATCTGTGCGCCAGTAGCTCGCTGCTGTCCTATAGCTCCTTCTGCCTGCCTCCCCTCAGCTTGCTGCCCTGCCCCTTCCTGTAGCTCTCATCCCATCCTGCTGATCCGTGATCCAGTCGTTACGCAGTTGGTCGTTACTTCAAGGTGTATTGACCATTTGCATATTACATCTTTATTATACAGGATTATACTTGATACTGGCCAGCCTGTGTGCTAGGGCCATTCCCTCTCACCCTTCTTTTTTCTCCTCTCCCTCCTCCCCTTTTCTACCTCCCTTCCATCCCTCCTTCCTTCTTTCTTTCCTTCCCTCTTTCCCTTTCCTCAAATTTACTTGTTAAGGCTATATTCCCCTTAGATTTGTTGGTTTTCATTATTAAATTATATGGTACCCTTTTAAAAAAAATTCCACTGCTAACTAGAATTTAACCAATTAAATGGGCTCAGCTTTTGAATACACATATTTTTATAATTCGTATTGTGACTATTAAAGAGAAGACAATAGGGTTAAAGATAAACATAATGTATACATATGTGTGTGTTGACAGAGCACGCATATGCAACATACAGACATAATTGCAAAACATTGCATCTTATTAATGTCTGTTTTAACATTGTGAATTGATACTCTTGTAATTAATTGAACTGACAATTGCTTCTCTTCAATATATTTTCATTTTGAGCAGATGTCTCATAAAAGAAAAAAATAATTGTTGACATGCTTTTAGCAACCATTGCTTCCTGTACATTTTCTTTTTTAAAAAGATTATGTAAATTGGTATTGTAAAATGAAGTTGTTTAGCAAGGAATATTTTGGATTTTTATTTTATTTTATTTTGGTAGAAAGCTATATTAATAGTACAACAAAGAACCGAAGAATAAACTTAATGTTTAAGAATGTTATTTATAAGAAGTCATTGTCTTTGTGCTTTGTTTCCCTCTAAAAGTAATAAAAAATAAAGTTGAAAATACTTTAAATTGCTTTTTAAATTGCTACCCATTTACCATTAACGTCCAACGATGCATTTAAATTCATTGTTCATCTTTAAGCCCTGGAAAATGTCTGTTTTTTAAAAAAGTTTTAGATAAAAACATGGCTAAACAAATGTTTGACTTCCATTTCTTCTCAGCATTTTAGGAACTGTTTCTACCACATATTTGTCCTGTTTTTGTTTGTTTTCTCTGAAGCTGGGCTAGACTGACTAGCTGGCTTAGGTCTCCATCCACTCAAAGATTCTAGGATTTCAAATAGCAAGCACAGGTTCTCTCTCTGGCCACTTGAAACATCACAAGCCACTCCATCTCCTTCTGGAAAATTACGTTTCTCATAAACATGCTTGGATATTTTAAATATTTTATATCACTCACCACAGCGTTGAGTTCTGTTTGCTGCAGGAAGCATCTCACTTGTGACGATAACATTTTATCTTTTCTCCCTAAAAAAACGAAGTAGATCTTGTTAGAGTAAGTGGGTATCTTTGTAATCCAATAGGTATTAAATACTCATTTATTTAACAGGCTTGCAGTAATATATACTCAACTGCCAAGCGGACCATGAAGGCTCCTTCTGCTGGGGCCTACTTAGCGAAGACTCATTACTTGGCTCACCTGACATTTTAAGTAGATCCAGATTTGTCTCCAGCGAGTCAGTGCCACTGACTGCCAGCGGCATGATGGACTATTTTCACTTTGGGTTTTATCTGTACATTAGGGCTGTCTTCCATCTCTGAATTGTCAGACAGTTTAAATCTTTCTCACATTCACAGACCCCACTCCTGGAACGTCACCCACATGTCCTGTGCTTCCTCCTTAGTCCTTAGTCTCTCAAGGATGGAATTAGGGAGCAAGTGAAGGCTTGTTTAGTCTGTAGGGGTGTTTTTTTTAGTTTGGATTCTCAGAATAAGTTGCTGGCGTTGTAAATATGTGTATAAAACTTGATTTTTCAGCTATATGATGATGGAGTCAGGACAGCATTCTAAGTGAAAGGAACTCCCAAAATTATTTCCCACCTGTTTTCATCTTCTACTACCTTTCAAAGAAATGATCATTTCTTTCTAAGGATAGCATTCTATCCTATATAATAAAAGACTAATATGCAAATTGTCCCCTCAACTGGGAGTTTGATCAGGGGATGGGGCCAGCCAAATCTCACCTGTGCACGAATTCATGCACTGGATTTCTAGTTCTTTAATAAAAGCAGAAAGGATGAGAAATAGTATACTATTGTAACAACATATATACTTAAAATATGCTTCCAAACACAATCACATTATTATGTCCCTTATTGAGGTGAATTTCTTCAAATGCCATAGTTAAATGAGCTGGTAAATTTAGTGGGGAAATGATATAA
Source organism: Pipistrellus kuhlii (assembly GCF_014108245.1). Lineage (NCBI taxonomy): Eukaryota > Metazoa > Chordata > Mammalia > Chiroptera > Vespertilionidae > Pipistrellus > Pipistrellus kuhlii. The sequence goes on from NW_023425524.1 coordinate 4,136,635, forward strand.
GGTTCTGTTAGGAGGCTGCCTGGCTAACCTGTGGTTCTTCATTGATGGATATCATTCACTATGGAAACGGTGGGTAACCCATGCTGCATGTACAAGGCATGGAATTCACAAAATAATGTTCTGAATGGCTGGGAAGCCTTGGGGAGCACACAGTCAAGGTGTGAAACCTGAATATTCCTAATACAGTGGCTGTGGTGTCTACAGGTCCCTGGCAGGAAGTACAGTGTTCTGCATCCTGTAAGGCTTGGCTCTTGATCCCTCCTGATTCTTTATACACCTGTCCTTTTCCTGGACCACTTTGACTTCCTCCCCACACATCTTCATCTGCATCACATGTTTTATTGATTTCAGAGAGGAAGCAAAAGTGAGAGAGAGAAACATCAATGATTAGAGAATCATTGATTGGCTGCCTCCTGCCGCCCCCTACTGAGGATAGAGCCTGCAACCTGGGTATGTGCCCTGACCAGGAATTGAGCTGTGACCTCCTGGGTCATAAGTCAATGCTCCACCACTGAGCTATGCCAGCTGGGCTACGTCAGATCTATCTATATAGTAGAGGAATATGCAAATTAGCCACGGCACTGTAACATCCCGACCCAACAGCAGGTACTGAGGCTGCATGGCACCTGACCAAGGTAAGGGACCTCAGGTCCCACTCCTCATCCAGCAGGGCTTGACGGGGGTCCTCAGGCCACGCCCCCCCCTCCCTGTGCCGGGATGGGGGACCTGAGGCTTTGCCTCCTTGCCCAGAGGAACTTGATAGGGGTGGGGCTGGCAGGGGCTGGATCTCCTGGATTTTCAAATCGAGTGGGGGTGATGGGCGGGGACTTGACTCTAGGTCCCCTGGTGCACCCCAGATTCTGACAGAAGGGAGATTTTCATATGCATTTTACTAATTTTCTTTTATCTCTGACACTTCTATTTTAGATGAAGGGCACAAAGAAACATTAAAATATTTCCTCTAATTCCCTTTTAATGTGCACGAATTTCGTGCAGCAGGGCACTAATATTTTTTAATACCACGCGACAGTCTTTCCCAATGAGAAGAGCATCGCTGAGCCTGGGGACACCAGCCTTTGGTGACTACCCTGCCACCGGGCTCTGCACGCGGCCCCCTACCCAGGCAGCTAGCAGCAGATTTCGCCACTTGGGGAGTAATTGTCGCGCCTCAGTGACAGATGTGCAATAGAGAGCAGCTTCTTCAGGAAAAAAATTAACAGTTTGTGCAGTGTGTCAGCTCGCTCTTTTTAGTGCTGGGAGGTCTTGGCCCCATTATGGGTGATTTAGAAATTGAGGCGAGCTAGGCCCGGCTGCCCACACTGAAAGCCTTAGTTCGGGGCCCTCATCTGCATTCCGGGGCTGGCTCCCCTGGAGAAATTGGTGGAGCCCCTCCAGCCAGGAGATGAGTGTGGGCTGACAATGCCTTGATTTGTTGAGAGAGAGAATAAATGGGTTTTTCAAGAGATGAGGAAATATCACCATTACTGGCCAATTTACAGCATTTTATCTGTGCTTCAAACATGTCACTTTTGTTATTGTTGCCTGGTAATTACATAGTGAAACGGAAAGAAAACAAATTCTGGTTACGTATTCCGCCGGATTGCAAAATCATATCCTGATAAATGCCCATTTATGATACACACGGATGAAAGGTTCATTTTAATTTTGAATGGCCAGCTCAGCCATAAATAGGATAGAAGATTAAATTGCAGAGAATCTGATTACACAAAAGCAAACAGTCTTTCCACTTTTTTCCAGATCCCGGAAATTCAGGGAGGAAATTCAGGCCCCATTTTCTTAACTAAGAGGGTGAGTTTGCAGAGACCCATTTCACAAACAGGATTTTCCTTGAGACAAGACCAAAAGCGATTTCAGAATTGCATTCTGAAAAGGAGAACTTTGAGGGAAGCCAGAGAGCTGTCTGGTTTTGAGATATGTCCATCTTACATGTTCCTTAAAAAGCAAGTGGGCTTGTGGTGGGTAAAACATTTCCCAGAAGGTGGAATAGCTCTATGTTTTGAAGTTTATGTCCTGGTTACTTCCCTAACGTCGCCAAACCTTTGGATGCTAGAAAACAAATGCTTTTTCTTGCATTTGCTTTTCTTTCAAAGATGATTCTCTCCCACCAACCCTCTTCCGCTATTTGCCATTATTGTAAGTGAATGCTGCCTGAGGAGTCTAGCTGAGCATGTAGATATCAAATAGCATATTTTTTCATGGGTCTCTTGTTGCTTATCCCTTAATCCCTTCTTTCTGCCCATACTGGTTTCCCTGTTTCCATTCCTTTGTCTATGGCCTTCCCCTCGCCTGGCTACAAAGATTCCCCAGTAACCGGTGTCATTTAGAATCAGGTTAAATCTCACTTCCTTCTACCAAGCTTTTAACTTGTTTGTACCTTTCTAAGCATCAATTAGCAGACTAATAATAATATTAAACCAGCACAAAAGCAATGTGTCCACGTTTAGTTACACCCTGCACAGGGATCACTGACCCGCAATGGAAATTTGACTGGCTGAAGAAATGAGTGAAAATAATAATAATAATAATAATTAATAAAAAGAAATTCTAGCCAAAACCAGTTTGGCTCAATGGATAGAGCGTCAGCCTGCAGACTGAGGGGTCCTGGGTTTGATTCCGGTCAAGGGCATGTACATTGGTTGTGGGCACATCCCCAGTGGTGGGTGTGTAGGAGGCAGCTGGTGGATGTTTCTCTCTCATCAATGTTTCTAGCTTTCTGTCTCTCTCCCCTTCCTCTCTGTAAAAAATCAATAAAATATATTTTTTTAAAAAGAAGAAGAAATTCTATAGGACCAAAGCTATAACCCCAAAATTAGGAATATTTAAACTTGCCTCAAATGTTTGAGAACGCCCCAATCAGAATAGCTGCCTGACCGCTTCATTTAAGGAAAAATACTAAAATGCAGCCAGAAGGCGTGGAAAGATTGCACACAGGCTGCCTCTGGCCCCATTTTCTTAACTAAGAGGGTGAGTTTGCAGAGACCCATGAGCAAATTGTCTGAGGGAGGTGCCAGGAGAGCAGGGGAACACACTCCCTCCGGCGGGCGCAATTGCTTCGCCAGGCCAGCTGGCATTTCACACGTGTACCTGGTGTCACACCCGCTGGCAGCCATGTTATCCCGACTTAGAAATAAAGGATTGACCGGAGGTGTCTCTCCCGTCACCGGCAGGATAATAAAATCCCAACTTTAACACCAAAATAAGCGGTGAACCATGAGCTCCGGCTACTGCTTGGACTCGTGTTTAACTCAATCTCCAGGTTGTCAGGGTGGCCGGGGGAGGTCTCTGGGCCGGCTCAGGATGGGCTTAAGCAACACAAGGCTTTACTGCTGCCCGCCCGCCCGCCGGGATGCCCCCATCCCAGGCCCTAAGTCCCCAAAGTGGTTTTTGAAATCTGAATAAGCGCTCAGCGAGCGTCTGCAAAATTGTGGCTCGTTGTGCAGGAATTAGGAGGAGTGTTTTGCTTTGTGCTATTGGCGAGCATCCTCAGAGACACGGACTCTCGGTAATAAGCTCTCATAGAAGGCAATTGTTCTGGAATAAGGTCTCCGTGTCTGATTGCAGGGTCTGCAGGCTCCAGACAGTAGGGACACGACGCTTAAGCCTCCTCACTTATTGCCTGCTGGCGTGCAAATATAGGATTTGGCCGTTGAGTCTCTCTTGCAAGGTACCCACATTCTGGGAGGTGACGGGGCTGTGGCTCTCTGCAGGCCCCGAGACGAGAGGGGGCCCGGAAAGCCGAAATCACAGCCAGGGTATGGGTCAGCCGCATGCATAATCAACCCGCAAAATACCGGCCGATGGACCCCTTGCAAGAGTTGAACTCTGGACTCCCCGCCACGGAAATAAAACAAATACATGAAAACGAACAGCCAAATCCTCATAAATGCAGCAAGGAAGCAGCTGGTCACTGAACGACCACGTTAATAATAGGAATAAAAACAGAACCAAAGCTGGCACAAAAAGGCTTATAGATGTTAAGAAAAAAAAATAAAATAAAAAATTAGTGTACAGAAAGGGATCAAAGCCATGCTGGTGATATGCTAGCCTGCAGCGGAGGAAGGCAGGAGAGAAGGAGAGATTTCAAAGTCAGAAAGCATCCTGACACTCCTTCGAGAGCAGCCCACTGCGTGAACACACTCTCCCAGAGTAGGTTTTGAGTTCCACGTTCCTTCTGCAGTGGGAGAATCTCTATATTTGCAAAAATATTGATGAACAGCGTTCTTTGTGCAGGGACATCTCTGCTGACCTCATGCTTGGCCGCTGAGTCCTCATTGAGTTTTGTCAACCAGTGTGCTTTGCCGTTAACTACATTCCCATGTCATTCCCATGTTCCTTTGTGATGCAGCGACCTGTCTGTGTAATGAGGCCCGGGTCCCTTTGACAGCATATTGATGAATCATGACAGGATTTGCATGCATGTGTCATGTAAACAATGATGGCTAAAACTTTGGGTGTTCATAATGCTGTGTGGGCAGCATAGGGGGCTCTATGTCAGTGTCAAACCTGCCCATCTCTGGGAATTTGGAGCGCAGCCTGTTAACTTTGGTTCCTTCCCGCCCTCGTGGGACATTCATCCTCCTATGGAGGGAGGAAAGGAGACCCTCAGAGGCCGTGTGGTCTGCTAGGAAACGCAACGGTTCAGGGTTGGAGTCCTGGTTGTTGTGGGCGGCCTGAAACTTTTGAAGCCTCCGTTGTCTCTCTTCTCCTGGTTCCCACTTTCCCAATTGGTTATAATGAAAATCAAATGAAATAACATCACATGAAAACATTTTTAAAAATATATATTTTCATTGATTTCAGAGAGAAAGGGAGAGGGAGAGAGAGATAGAAACATCAATGATGAGAGTCATTGATCAGCTGCCTCCTGCACACCCCACACTGTCTCAGGATCAAGCCCACAACCCAGGCATGTGCCCTGACCCGGTTTGAACCACAATCTCCTGGTGCATGGGTCCATGCTCAGCCACTGAACCAAGACAGCTGTGCCTCCTTAACATTTTGAAAATTAAAATGTTAAGGAACTGTACAGAAGAGTTAATGCCAAGGACCCAAATAATTTTTATGTGGAGCTATCAGTGTTCAAATATTAAAGATACCTGCTTACAGAGGTGATTAAAACAGGAGAGTGTTTCTTCTGATCTTTAACGAAAAGCAAGCCTCCAGACCCACAGGTGGAGGCAGACCTTGTTGTCAGAGGAGACAGAGTCTGAAAAATGTACACATGGTCTGTCCAAAAGCTAGAAGGTAGTCTCATTTGTTGAGTGTATGGGGCATCTATTAATAGTATTGAGAAAATTGTCCATATTTCAAATGGCAACATTTTTCATTTCTTTCAAATGGAAGTTACAGCAATATCAACAACTCATATGCCACATGCCACATCCAAATAGGTAAATATTCACAGCTTAAGCTGTGTTTTAGCTTTTTTTGTTTGTTTGTTTACACAATAGTCCCTACTGTAGATAGTATTAACGTTAACTATAAAAAAAAATTAGTTTCCCAATTTCCTTTACTGTTCTTTGCTACCATGGCTGATTTTTTATATTAACATCTCTGTTGTTTTAATATTCCTGCTTTCCTTGTGTACATTCTAAGAGACTGCTGTGAGTGCCAACTCGTTTGATTTATGGAGAGAAAGCACTTCTTCAAAAAGTCGGCTCTGGATCTGACAATGATCGCCTGCAACGAATCCCTTCTCTATATTTGCGAGACAACGCTCCCTTTTCTTCCTCCACTTTACTCTAAGTGAGAGATCTTAAATACACTCAGCGAAGCTTCCCTCAGCTTACAGAGTATCCTCATAAAAGCTAGGATGTCAAAAACAGTCAAGTTTCTAATGCTTGTCTTTCCTGGTTGAAGTAACACACACACAAAGGTGCCAGCGTAACATTCAAGAACATATCACTCCCTGAAATCCTAGCTAATCTTGTATCATTAAAATACTTCTCTTTCTTTTCATAGTATTTTGTTATATATTTATAGAGAGCTTTACAATTTACCCACTGCTCTTAATTTCAAAAAAAAATTCTTCTTAATCATTGAATCATGAAAATACAGGCAGGAAAATACAGGGGTGGTTATTTTAAAATAAAATTTTTAATGCCCTAGTTGGTGTGGCTCAGTTGGTTGGAGCATCAGGGTGCATGCCCAGGTTGTGGGTTCGATCCCTCATCAGCGAGGGTGCAGAGGCAGCTGATAGATGTTTCTCAGTTTCTCTCTCTCTCTTTCCCCTTTCCCCACCCCCCCATCTGCCTCTCTGAAACCAATTAAAAAAATATTTAAAATAAAGAGATATTTGAGCTATTGAGTTTTAGCATTAAAAAAAGTACACACAGCACTCCTATGCAAATATTATTGCCACTGCTTTCTAACAGCATTGTTGCTATGTTTTCACTTTTTCTTTTCTTTTTTAGGTGAACAAATTTTCTTAGTCAATGAAAGACTTTGCTTGGTAAGGTGTCTCAAACTTACAAGGGTGCTGGCATCTCTTGAGTTTGACACATGGCAGAACAGATGCATATAGACGGTGTGGGGGGGCCTGGGTCTCCAGGAATGCCAGAGGGCCAGGTCCTTGGGGCCTTTCCAGACCTACCCTTCACCTTGGGACCGGGACAAGAATGCCAGGAGACCCCATAGACAGTACTCTGTTTTGCAGTGGACTTGAATGAAATGATAATAATTATTGATCCAACAAACTAGAATAGCTTTGCCTAAGTCCTTGGGGACTATTGTGCCAATGTGTACTCAGGGACCCTGAAGTACTGCTTATTAATGTTTGACAGCCTAACAGCTCCAGAGGAGCGATTAGAGACCACGGTGTAAATCTTTCTGGGTTCTCACTTCCCAGGCCCCACCCGTCGGAGACGGCCACAGGAGACTGAGTCAGACAGTACAGAGCATGCAACGGTGCTCGCACTTCAAAACAACACGGCCATACTATCCAGGGCCAACAGGCAGTGTTTCCCTAAAATTTGTTGCTTCTCCTGCTTTTCTTTTTATTTAAAAAAATATATTTTTATTGATATTTTAGAAAGAGCGAGAGATAGAAACATCAGTGATGAGAGAAAAATCATGGATCCTCTGCCTCCTACATCCCCCCCTACTGAGGATCGAGCCCACAACCAGTGCATGTGCCCTGACCATCGGGTATCTAACTGGTGACCTCTTGGTTCCTGGGTCAATGCTCAACTACTGAACCACACCAGCTTTTCTCTAACATCATGCATGTACCGTATTTTTTGGACCATAAGACGCACTTAAAAGTCCCTGCGTCTTATGGTCCAAATATAGCCTACACATATACTTAAAAAAAAAAGTTTTTTTACTTGCCTGGCTCTGTGTGGTCTCTGTGTGCTTGCCCGGCTCTAAAATGGTTCTAAATGCTGCTGTTTACTTTACAGGGTTGATTACATGTGTTTATGACTGTGATGTTGGGTTTTAATGCACATAAAATATTTTAGGACACTATTTGTTTCAGAATCTTTTTTTCTTCATTTCCCTTCTCTAAAAACTGGTGCGTCTTATGGTCCGGAGCGTCTTATGGTCCGAAAAATACGGTAATTCATTCTCTTAGACATTTCAAGATAACGTGTACAGTTTCTTACTAGCTTTCTCTCTACTTTTTGTCATCTATGTCTATAGATTCCAGAACTAGAGTAAAATGAATTGGCTATGAGGTAGTCTTCACAATGACAACAATAAAGTCTGAAAAATATATTCCCTACAATTTTTTAAAAATATTTCATTGATGATTGCCAGCTATATCCACAGAGCCCAACTGGAAAAAACGGGAACTTTTTTAGTCCTCGTCGCTAACTCTGGAGGCTTTATGAGCTATGGTATATTTCATGGACACATTTTCAGCTGTGCAAATGTTTGGAATAACACTGCAATGGCAGGAACGCTGAGCATACTTTCCCGGGCCTCTCACTCACTCCTGTGCTCATGTCAGGCATGTTTTTCCTTTCATAACCGAGGTCCGCCGAGATGCTGATGGAAGAGAAGCCTCAGTGTTTGGCCAGCGCAGATCTCATTCTGAGTCATCCCCTTTGGTTTGCAAACCTAATCTGGAGGACTGAACTTCCGAGGCCCGGGCTGCATGGCCGCAGGAGCCCGGGAGGGCTTACGCTGCGTCTTTCCAATGCATCCTGGCATTGCCGCCTGCAGCCAATAACTTGTTTTTAACTGGCAGCCTGCCTCCCCCGGATGGAGGCAGCAGATTGCCTCTTTGCCGAGCACTTAGACGAGGTACTGATCTAACGACAGTGGACAAGCAGCTGGGAGCGGGGCTGTCAGCCTGTCACGCGCTGACAAATCTGTTGTTCATATGCAGGCGGGACGTGTGTGCTCGCGTGCCAGCCGCACCATCCATCTCTGCGGGCCGCTCCCCAGAATGCCCGTGGACCCCGCGCTATCATCACATCCCTCGGAAGGTGCTCATTTGCTTTTTTGTGATGGGGCCTGGCAAACGAAAACGAGTATGACGGCCAGCCTCCTGTTTCTTTCTCTTTCTTCCTGCAACACACCGCGACGGCCTATGGCATTGTCAGGTAGTGTCACCTGCATAAAATCAGGACTTTAACTGGCTCCAGAGGGCTCGTCGGAAAATACACAAGACAGAAGGAAGGGTGCATATGAGACATAGACATGGTGTGTGAAAGGGAAAAATTTGACAAAATGTCAAGTTTTTTGTGTTTTTGTTTTCTGTTTTCTGTGTTGTTAGTTTTTTTAGATTTTTTTTTGTTTGTTTGTTTGGGGGGAGTGTTTTTATTTTCCAGGCAAGGCCAACTTTCAGATGATCTTTAGCAGATTTCCCCCAGAGCCACTGAATTTGGCACAGATTCTCTCTCTTACCGTTTGTTGGTCCTCACCTAGAAAATCTTAAAACAAAATAACAAAATTCTGGCTATAGATTCATGAGTTGCATCAGTTAATATATATATATATATATATATATATATATATATATATATATATATATGTATGTATTCTTGTTGTCTTTTTCCTTTTCTATCCATAGCTCACTTTATTTCTCTGGAGGGAAAAAAGAGACTAAGCTCATCAGAATGAAGACTACAGTGTGGAGTATTTAGCGGTGTTTGGTTTTTTAGAATGTATTTTTATTGATTTCGGAGAGTAAGGGAGAGGGGGAGATAGAAACATCAATGATGAGAGAATCATTGATCAGCTGCCTCCTGTATGCCCCCACTGGGCACTGAGCCTGCAACACCAAGCAATATCATAGTAAATCTTTTAGTTAATTAAATTTTATATATATGTGTGCGTGTGTGTGTGTATAAAAATTATCTCTCTCTATATATATTATAGAAATATTATAATAAATATATAATGAAACTATATATATATATATATATATATATAAATGGTCTGACATTTAGGAAATTCATTTTATGGGTCTTTTTAAAAAGTAGCATAATGTGAATGTACTCTTAACTGAGGAAACATCTTTGATTCCTTGAAATATTATTATCCCCCTCATTTTACATTGCTTTAAGCTATAACACAGCTTTAAGCAAGTATTTCACTTTATTACAATATGTTTCCCACATTTTTATAGCTCTGGATGAGAAGGAAAGTGAAAATGCTCTATGTTTAAATCAGTAGTGCAGAAAAACAGGAAAAAATTGATTCATCTTTTGGAAATGAAGTTGTCCTAATAGAAAATAAATGATAAATATCCAAGAGGTGCTAAAGAACTCTTGTTGGCTTTATTAATATCCACATTAACTCCTTTATGTACTCTCCCATTTTAAGACTGTGCCTATGTTTATATATAATGGTGTGAATTCCACACCCCATTATAAAATTTCTGGGTGCTCTTTATTTTGTCCGGAGACTGGTGATTTCTAATTCCCAGAAAGACTACCCAATAAATCTTCACTGCAAATGAATGACTCTCTGAATGCAATATTAAATGGGCAGGCACATGAAAGCCAGCGCAATGGGTGTGGAAGACCATTGTGGCATGACCTTTGTGCAAAGCCAGGTACAGAGATCATTCCTCTTGCCTTCTTCTGGCACAGGACTGGTTCTTATGTAGACATGCCCCACCTGGCCCTCGCATTCCCCCATCCCTATGCCTGCCTGCCACTCCCTAACTAACATTTACTGAATAAAACTGAACCAAGAATCCACCATTCTTTCTGGAGCTCTGGAATAAGAACACAACAGTGATGCCTGGGCAGTGTTGCTCAGTGGTTGGGCACCAACTTATGAGCCAGATAACAGTTTGATTCTCAAACAAGACACATTCCTGGGTTATGGGCCCGGTCCCTAGTAGGGGCCATGCAGAAGGCAGCCAATTAATGATTCTCATCATTTATATTTCTATCTCTCTCTCCCTCTCCCTTCCTTTCTGAAATCAATAAAAATATATATTTTTTAAAAAAGAACATAACGGAGTTGCCAGTGGCAATACAGAATGTCAACTTCTCGTTTCCTCCTAAACCTCCCACCTGTCTCAGCTTCTCCCACTCTCATTGTCCACATGACTACAACAGCATCATAGCTTGTTATATGTCTGTGGGTTCCTTACAGGGTCATCTTTTATTCATGTCTGTGTCCTCCACACGTGGCATAATAGCTGTCACTTAGGACGTGCGTAATACATGGGTACCGTCTAGAACAAAAGACAGTGGTTTTCAGTCATCCTTTCCACTTGAAATGATGATTTCAAGTCAAAAGGTATACTGTCAATTTTGGCTGGAAAGACAATGTTCCTTCACAGAATCCAGATCCCTTGTCCACTGTTTAAAAAAAAAATAGAAAGAAGAGAAGAAAAGAAGAAAGAAATATCTTGATCATCGTCCTAACCATTAAAACCAATTTAACGCAACCCACAGGATCCAACAAGTTGGCTAATGTTTGAGATATTACACACTAATCCTGTCCGTTTCATCTGTCGATTTGGTGACATAGTCTGGTCTTGGGATTTTCCTAACCTATAGATGCATCACTCCCAAAGTCTTTCATCACTTTGAAATCCTACCAATCTCTGAGGTTAAGAGCTCTCTTAAAGGGGAAAAGCTTTTCCATACAAAGCAGAGGTTCCTTAAATCCATTCAAGGCATATATTTGGCCAAGTCCCTGGTCCACTTTCCTTTGCTGTTTGCCTCCAGAGGATGACTCTCAGGACATCTCCCTGTCTGCCACCCTCCTCCCCTTCCCGCTCACTGGGACACCCAAAGCAGCCACCTTGTGTGTTATGCGTGTCATCTGATCCAAGTCCTGAGGTCATGGGGAACAAGAACGCATTTTCTAGAGGCTCTTTGTGTCCTAGTGCCACAAGTAGCCTCTCAAGGTTTATCTGACATGCATCCTCTAACCTCAGCCTAAAAATAAGCGAAGCCAAAATTAAACACGGGGCCGTCTAAAGACACACCCGCTCCAGCAAGGTGGGACTTGGGCAGGACTCTATCTGACTCTGCCTCTCCCTGGCTGCCTCCCGGCATTCCCCATGGTAGCTTTTGTCTGCTGTCCTTGTTCATGGCTGGCTGCCTCTCCCTCCTGGATGACTGGGTCCCGGGATCTGTCTGTGGAGCTCCAAACACAGACATCCTCCCACCAGACAGGCTGTGGCTTCCTGGGATACTAATGAGCCTGGGCTATTTATTGGGTCTCTCTTTGCCCATCCCCCTGCTCTGCTCCTTGAGTCCTCTCCCGGCCCCAGCCCCCACCCTCAGCCAGAGGGCTACTTCTGCTCCCTCTCCTCCCTGCCTTTATCCGGAGACGGAGAGGGAGAGGGGAATTATTTATTGTGCGTCTGCTTAAAATGAAAGGCTTTTACATTTTAATGAGCACTAAATAGGTGCGAGGAAATATTGTTCATTAGCCATAATCTGCGGAATTGCTTGAGTGAACTTCCTTTGGAGGCTGCTTTAAACGGTTCACTCAAGTAAAGCCGTTTGTATGGTAATTAAGGGAGCATTTTTCTGTCAACATCTGTGCTGCTATTTATAACAAGGGAGGTAGCTCGCAGCAACTGGGGCGAGCGGGAAGGGGTAGGTCCTGGAGGTGCAGGTGGTGGCGCGGGGTCCCTATTTGGGCCGGTGGTGGCACCGCTTTTTCTTCCTGGCACCTTTACAATCAGGACAAGCCTCCCTTTTCTTCTTTTCTTTCTACTCAACCTCTAATAATCTGAAACCAAACAAACAAAAAAACGGTTGCCACTCTTCCTGGCTGGGAAGAATTATCTCCCTGACATCTCTTCATTAATCACAGCCTTCACTTGGCAGCCCAGGCAGGGAGATGCAAGCTGCTCTGGAGAAGCGAGTGGTCTTCAGCGTCGTCAGATGCTTTCTCTCTGACTGTCATCCTTTATCCTCCCCTTCGCCTTTACACACACACACACACACACACACACCACACACACACACAGGAGCTGCAAGATCTCTGGATGAGAACTGTGGGATTCGGGGCAGGCAAAGATCGCGGGAGTTGGATGCCTCAAATTCCTGCTCTTGTAGGGAATCAGCCATCTCTCCCTAAAACGTGATGTAGAGTCAGCTCAACTGGTGGGCAGCCTGTGATTTGTAAGACCATTTGCATTCTTCTTAATGAAAGAAAGGCCTGGGCCTACATACCCCGGACCAGAGAAACTCAGGACAGGATGCTGATCTAGAAAATTCCAGAGACAGACAGTCGGGGAAGAAGGGGTTGGTTCAGTGGGCGGCCCGGCTATGCTGAAGCCAGGATCAGTAGACACAAGAGCAGGCAATCAACAGATGCAGACAGCCTGGAGGAGGCTGGCAAGGGGAGCTGGTGATCCCCGTAGTCAGGGCTGGGGCTGGGCAGGGCTCCAACACTAGGAGGGACTGCAGAGCAGCAGGTCAGGCCACAGATGAAGGAGCTACCCTTGAACGCCTGGTGGTCTTTCCAAATCTTTTCTGACTAAGGGCAGAGCTATTCTGATTTCCCTGTCTGTGAAGGTTACAGCAATACAGGGACAAGGGGTCAAGCAGATTCTAACTACTGAAGGAAGTCTTGATCACTGACCAACTAGACTAGGATTCTTAAAGCCAAGGAAAAAATGTTCTCTTCATCCCATCCCTTCCCTTTTCTTCCCTTCCCTCCCTCCTTTCTTCCCTCCCTTCCTTCTTTCCTTCCTTCCTTGAGTAGGTACTCAAATATCTTTTAAATGAAAAAAAATACACAATTGAAGGTCTGTCAATCATGAGAATAAAAAATAATGGAATAACAGAACAGAAGGGAGAGGGATAATTGTCAACTTTCCTCCTCTTGGGGAACTTACAGTTAAAAAGTGATTAGTAAAGAATCAACATCTTCAACGTCATCGGATACTCTTGTTCATCTCACTCAATATCTTGAATGGAAAATACACCGAGAAGCTCACATCAAGTGTCTGCTGAGACAGACTACGTGCACACACAAGCTCTACCATACTTCTGACCAAGGTTATCACACTCTATGAGAACCTCCCCTCTTTATTAAATGTCATCTTCAGTGACAGCACTTGTTATTTCGCACAGTATTTTATTCCTAGGCTAGCTTTTGCCTCGACTATATTTTTATTTGTTTATTAATGAATGTTTGGATTCTGTATCTTGTACCACGGTAATGTCACTAAATGACTAATTTAAAAAAGTGAAATAGACATTAACAAATGCAGAAAACTTCAAATGAGTAAAGAAAACTCACACCTGGAGGTAATGTGAATAACTCAAATCTGCACATGCCCCCCAAATTGCTATCCGATTAAAATAACTGCCTGGCCATATTTGATTGGTATAATTTGGCTGGAAAACCCCTCTTATGTAAATGTTGTGTGTCTCCCCTACCCCAAGATCCAGTTCCAAATGTGGTCTATAAAACAGTATATGCGATATCCTTGCAGGATGTGACACAAGAGCTAAACCACTGAGTGAGTGGAACTGGAGTGCCATCTCTAAGTGTTCTGAGATTTACAATACTTTTTCCCAGGACCCACTGCCAGCATGTAGATCCATGTTATGCCTTATCCTGGACCTCAGTGAGGTTTTAAGTGTAGCCAGGGAGACTGATTTTAAGTCAATAAGTATGATAAAGTTTTCTGGATTCCATCACAAATGTGTGCATTGGACGAAGTAGTAGCATGAGGAGACAACTGTCAACCTGGGAGAAAAAGGCACCAGCACAATATACGGCGAGTGAAGACCTTGGGGGTGAAGGTACAATGAGCTATGAGGGTCAAGGGTAGGAATCATGTAAACACTCTGAGGAATTTCCCTCTCAGTATAACTTGTAGGCAATAGAGAATCACTGAAAATTTTAAGGAAAAACACACACACCCATCTTATTGGAATCCTAGATTCCTGGGCAACGGTAGAGATGGGACTAGGAGAGTAGAAGGCTCCAGCTAAGAAAAACCAATGGTAGCTGAAACCAGTTTGGCTCAATGGATAGAGCGTTGGCTTGGGGACTGAAAGGTCCCGGGTTCGATTCCGGTCAAGGGCATGTATTGGGTCGGCAGGTAAGTAATTGCGGATTTTTTAAAGAAAATCAAAGACAATTTTTTCATGGAACTAAATAACTTTATTCTGTAATGTATTGCCCATTTTGATCAATGACCTTTTGCCATCTTTCAGGCAGCATCATAATCCCATGTTCAAAAAACTTCTGTTTTTTATTAGCAAAAAACTGAATCTGGTACTATTTGACATCATCATCATTATTGAAATTTTTACCATTCAAGGAGTTTTGTAAAGATCGAAACAAAAAGTAATCAGATGGTGCAAGGTCAGGACTATATGGTGGATGTGGCAAAACATCCCAACCAAGCTCCATTAATTTTTGCCGAGTGACCAAAGATGTGTGTGGCCTTGCATTGTCATGATGGAATACAACACCTTTTCGATTTGTCAATTCGGGCCGCTTTCCTTCAACTGCATTGTTTAATTTCATTAGTTGTTCAATGTAGACATCAGAATTGATCGTTCGGTTGGGTGGTAAGAGTTCAAAGTAGACAATTCCTTTGTAATCCCACCAAACTGATAACAAAACCTTCTTTTGATGAATATCAGCTTTTGATGTTGTTTGAGTTGGTTCACCTGGCCTGCTCCACGATCTTTTCCGCTTGATATTGTTGTAAACAACCCATTTTTCATCGCCAGTTATCAGTCGTTTTAAAAATGGATCATTTTCATTACGTTTCTTTAGCAAATCGCAGCTGCTAATGCGTTGCGTTAACTGTGATTCTTTCAGTTCGTGAGGAACCCATGTATCGAGTTTTTGAACATAGCCAAGTTGTTTTAAGTGATTTTCAATGCATGTATGTGATACATGAAGCTTCTCTGCAATCTCACGTGTTGTACTGTGACAGTCCGAATTGATTATTGCTTTGATTAGGGCGTCATCAACTTCAACTGGACAACCAGAGCGTTTTTCATCTTTGAGTGAAAAATCACCAGAACGAAATTTGGCAAACCAATTTTGACACTGCCATTCTTTTAAGGCTTCGTCACCATAAACAGCACATAACTTTTTATGAGCTTGCGATGCGTTTTTCCCTTTGTGGAAATAAAAAATCAAAATATGACGAAAATGTTCCTTTTGATTTTCCATTTTTCAACGAACGCCAAACGAAAACTACAAAACAGATCAAAAAACTTTTTTTACTGATTAACAGCTGAATAGCCAACTATCAAATAACAAAATGTGTTTTACATTTTTACTACGTCTGCAAACCTAAAAATTCAACTGAAGCCATATGTGTGAAACCCGCAATTACTTACTTGCCGACCCAATACCTTGGTTGTGGGCATATCCCCAGTAGGGGGTGTGCAAGAGGCAGCTGATCGATGACTCTCTCTCATCAATATTTCTAACTATCTCTCTCCCTTCCTCTCTGTACAAAATCAATAAAATATATTTTAAAAAAAAGAAAGAAAAGAAAAACCAATGGTGAATTTAATTTTAATAGAATTATTTTAAATTTCTTAATATTACAAATTTGGAGAAAAGCACATAGAGAAGACTAGCATAGTAACCAAGGGATATCCGATAGAGGATGAGATTCAGAACTAAGGCAACAGCACTGACCATGGTAGAGATGAGAATGTGGATGGCCTATAGGCATGGCGGCTGTAGGACTTGGCAATACCTTTCCAGATCACCTACAGACCATAGGTCAGCACAACAGGGCGATATGGAGCAGACACCCAGAGATCTAGCCAAAGAGATACTGACTAAAGGGTGATGAGGGGACTCAAGCAAAGAGTCTGGCCAGCAAGTAGAGGGCACTAGGTGCAAAGCAAAGATTTTCTGGCCAAAGACATTCTGAATCGTGGTTATAACTGCTCTCTGCTGGGGAAGGAGGAACATAAGAATTCCTGAGGTGGGGGTGGAGAGGGGGAGAGAGAAACCCAACACCTTTCTATTAGGAAAGACTTAATCTTGCTTAGATGCTGGCAGAAATCCTGCAGGGAAAGCTAGGGATATAATAACCTGCCCTCTACGATCCACAGACTGTTCCACATGACACAACAATTGAAATATTCCAAGAGATAACATATAGAGCAATAAATGGTGTATAATTATTATCTCTGACCATTATCTGTCTTTTTTTTTTAATTTTATTGATTTTCCACAGAGAGGAAGGGAGAGAGATAGAGAGCTAGAAATGTAGATGAGAGAGAAACATCGACCAGCTGCTTCCTGCACACCCCTTACCAGGGATGTGCCCGCAACCAATGTACATGCCCTTGACCAGAATCGAACCTGGGACCTTTCAGTCCACAGACCGACGGTCTATCCATTGAGCCAAACTGGTTTCGGCCCTTTATCTGTCTTATGGCACCCACTTTGGGAAACATCTTGCTCATTGGAGGGAAGCTATGTGAAAGCATGTTAAAATTAACATGTGAACATTCTTTATTCACGCAGACATTTGACTAACTTGTTTAAAAATACCTCTCTCCACACTCGGCTAGTAAGACATATTTCATGCTCTCAAAAAAGATTACAACTTGAGAAATTCATCTGAGTTTGCTTAATATTTAATGATTACATACAGTTTTACTTAATTGTGAAAGTCAAGACAAATTTAGTATTTTAATTTTGGGGACAACCTTCTCTGGAGAAGAATAATCCTTAATATTTACCAAGTCATGTACTACATAGCATTAACTAGAACAGATAAATGCCCACATTTAAACATGTTAAATGGCATGTCCTATAATATTGATATAAATAACTACATTAATATAAAATACTTTGATAATCAACATATGACATGTTTTTGTACAGTAACGTTCAGACAATGTTTATATTCTTTGGGCCCATAACAAAGATAGTTCTTCAGGACCAAGTTTTTTTGTTTTTGTTTTTTTTTATAATGTTAACTACACCATTATAGAATGAATACATCCTCATTAACAAGAGCCATAAATAAAGACTCTATTTTGCTTATGTATAGTACCATTTGGATTTAAAATATTCAAAGCACCTTAACTGGGTGATGAAATATCTTTGTTTCACAGAAATGTAATTAATTTCCTACCTCAAACCTCCCTTCATGCTTATAATCCTATCTTGCAACAGAATTTCATCTCATTAAAGAAGTGCGAGGGGAAAAAATGATTTTAGGCTGTGGAATAAAAAAGAAACTATCAGAATGTAATATGGTGTTTACTGAACAATAAAAATAAACTATGTGCTTTTTCCAATGGCACGCTCCGAGCCGAGGAGAGGATGACACAGAACAGGTATGAGAGGCATAAAACCTGAAGGAAGCAGTCTCTGTGCCCTTTACAAAGCTCTTTTCAAACACGGATGCATCAAGGATCATAGTGTTCGCATTAACTACTCTGCTAACTGTAATTCAGAGCAGCTTGGCTATGCTGGGACCCATAATGTTCCAGC
Source organism: Pipistrellus kuhlii (assembly GCF_014108245.1). NCBI lineage: Eukaryota > Metazoa > Chordata > Mammalia > Chiroptera > Vespertilionidae > Pipistrellus > Pipistrellus kuhlii. The sequence continues at coordinate 4,154,533 of NW_023425524.1, forward strand.
AGATGTTAACAGTGAGGGAATTGGAAGATTACGGAGGTCCATGGGTGCAATAAAGCTGCAGTGGGAACGGAAATATTGCCGCGGCTGTTATGTTCTGAGTGCATCACATTTACTGACAAGGAATACATGAGTGATAGTGGGGGCCCAGGGAATGGAACTTCATACTTACTGGTCAGCAGCATATAAATTCCATAAATTAAGCAAAGTTTTATGTATTCTTCATTTCTTTGCAGACTGATCTTTCTCAGAGGGCCTTTGTTTCATGTTAATTCCACCATCAAAGCTTTGTTCGACCACGCTCTCCTCTTTAGGAGAATATATCCTCACCCGGGGTTTTCTGCCTTATACGCAGCCCCATTCTTTTAAAATCTTGGCGTGATCTCCATGTGGACCTTCAGGCAACCTCACCATTTATTTATTTTTAATCATGGGCTCTATCCATCTTCCACCCCTTACAGAAACTCCATCCCTGTCTATTTAAAAAAGTTCGTGTTCAGCTTATTTCTCCCCTTCATGATCTAACAGGAACAAGGCGATGGAGAAAATTTGGTTAAGGGCATTATCTTCCCTATGGGAAGGTCTGCTCCACTTATGGGGGACCAATGCAGAATGGGCATAGTGGTTCATATATGCCTTGGTGTGACCTCCAGCTTTTTAAAAGAGGCTAGACAACAACCTCACTGGACCTCAGGACAAAGTTAGAATGTGAGAGGCAAGAGTGAAGTTATCCTATATAATAAAAGCCTAATATGCTAAGTGTCTGGTCATCCGTTTAACCCAGTGGTCAGCAAACTCATTAGTCAACAAAGAGCCAAACCATGGCTCACGAGCCGCATGTGGCTCAAGAGCCCAAGTTTGCTGACCACTGGTTTAACCAATCAAAGCGTAATATGCTAATGATATGCTAAGGCCATTCAACTGCTCGCTATTATGTGCACTGACCACCAGGGGGCAGCTGGCCTGTTGACAGTTGCTATGATGTGCACTGACCACAAGGGACAGACACTATGACTGGTAGGTTAGCTTGCTGCTGGAGTCTGGCCAATCAGGACTAAGGAAGACAGGCCAGACATGCCCTGGTGCCCGCCCCCCGTCCCTCTTCAGCTGGCCAACTTCCCATGTCCCTCCTCAGCCCCAATTGTGCACCAGTGGGGTCCCTCGATCTGGCCTGTGCCCCCTCACAGTTTGGGCCCCCTCAAGGAATGTCGGAGAGCCAGTTTCAGCCCGATCTCGCAGGCCAAGCCAAGGGAATCCCACTGGTGCACCGGCCTCTAGTACTTTTATAATACAACCAAGTCAGCAACCGTTTTTATGTTGGAAGTTATAAGAGTTAAACAAATAGTTCTGGGCTGCATGCGAGGTAAGATGGCACCAGAGTTCTCTGCATCTAGTCACTCTTGTGTAGACTCTTAGTCCAGATCTTCCTTTCAAACAAGTTCTTCGTCCATCACAGGATGTGTCAAGGCTAGAAGTTATGCACTCTTGAAATGTAAGTGGTGAGAGCAGTTTTCATTGTCTCGCTGGCACTATTATCTTTTAAGTCCTGATGATCTCTTGTGTGCACAGGCCTTGCGCCTATAAATCAGTAGAAGTTCATTTGGCAATGTGATAGGAACTCTTTCTCAGCAGTGCGAGGCACTGATAAAGCAAACAATGCCATGCTGGCGAGCTACTTATGAAGAGGGGAGACGCCCATGCAGCCCACGCAACCCACGCAGAACACGCAACGAGGGACGGAAAGCCTTTCGAGGCTGATAGTCCTATTTCACTGTCTATCAGAAACTTAGCCATGCAGGCTTTCCCTCTCCTGCTCCCCTTTTATCGGATGTAAATCAGCCCTGACAGGAAGTTTTATGCCTAAGTCCGTTTACTGTCCTTGTTGGTAGTACCTAAATTAATATTTATAAGCTGGAAGAGGCCGAAAAGGATGCAGCAGTAAAACAGCTAAATGCTCCAGCTGGGCTTGAACTGAGTCCCACCTCCTTGACCGTTGACATTGTTTAATTACTCCAGGCCTGGCATCCATTGCCAATGTCATCCTTGCGCCTGCAAATCATTGGATATTAACCATGGAATTTTTAAGGCATATTGTCACATGTTTTACAGTGTTTTATCAGTTCTCTGCCCTGCCTCTCTCCTCCCCACTTTCCTTGTTGTTAATCTCTTTCTCGGTAAACGTTCTTCAGGTGCCAGGTGATCTATGTCAGAATGAGTCACTGGAAGGAAGCCTGGTAGGCTTGTTGACTGACAGCTTGACCATAAGGTGAAGTGGGGACTAGCCCATATCTCTGGGGATCCGCCATGACAGAATCTTATTTTATCCTTGTCTTTTCCATTGGATTACTCACATTCCTCAGTCTCCCGCCTGACAGACCTAAGTCTGCATTTTTGTCAATAATTGAAAAGGAGTTGGGGGGTCTCCATGGTCAGCATCCTTTCACTTAATGGCCTCCTATTTATCTATTTATATTTAAAAATATTTTTTATTGATTTCAGAGAGGAAGGGAGAAGGAGAGAGAGATAAGAACATTATTGATGAGAGAGAATCAATGATTGGCTGCTTCCTGCATGCCCTACAGTGGGGATCCAGCCTGCAACTGGGCATGTGCCTTAACCTGAAATTCAACGGTGAGCTCTTGGTTCATAGGTCAACTCTCAACCACTGAGCCACGCTGGCCAGGCCTTAATGAGCCACTGAGTAAGGATTTCCATCCTTGCCTTGCAGGCCTGTAGCCTAGAATGCAGAGTTTCTAGATGGGGATCTCATAAAGTGACCCTCACGTCTTCTGTGTTAGGGAAGAGCTGTTGCCTGGTGGAGCAAAGGGATCTGGGGGGTTTAATTGCTTCTTAAATACATTTTCAAAAAATCCTCTTTCTATCACCCCCACCAACACCCCTGACTCTTAGTTGCTTGTTGCCCCTCCTTCCTGAGACAGGCTCTCAAGTAAAACCAGCCTCTCTCCTTGCTTCCCTCAAGACAGGCCCAGTTTCAGCTTCCTCGGGTCTGCCAAGTCCAAGGCCACTTCCCCACCCACTTTCCAGTTTGCAAAGGATTGATGCCTGTTTGGGTCCTGCACCTCCTCTCCCACTTTCTTCTCCTTGGCAGATTTATGCCAGTTTCCTGTCTTGTCACTGCAGTGCCGCTTCCGAAGGAGGCTGACATAGACAGGTGTGTTTATGTAATAGATCTTCTTTTATTACGTATTTGACTTGGAAAACATAGGAACTAAATCTGCGAAGTAATATGCATCATCCTTCTGGGTAATGCTGTGTTTTGTCAAATGCAAACTGTGATGTGAAATAATGAGATTGGCTTTCTGATGTGGCTCATAATCCACCTCCAAAGGCAATTTGAAACGATCAGTGTCAGAATCTTGTGGGCAACAGCTGCCTACTTAAGATAAGTGGCTCACCTCCAAGGGGCGCTTCCTTCGTCGGGGACAACAATTCTCTCGCTTTTTTAGTTCTGGTTTTGTGTAAAAGTCCATTTTTCACTTCGCTCAGATAATGATTGAAAACTGCTCTCTGGTGCATGTTGTCAGTAAAATCATCGACTCCACCAAGGAGCTCCGGGATGCCCGGAGAGGTGGCCATTGAACCACTCCATCCAGAAAGACTTTGGGACTTGAGTAAAAAAGGCACTTCTTGAGCCCTCACTCAGGCCAAATGAACCTAAATATCTGGAAAGTTTGGGCCCGGAATTAGATTTTTAACAAGCAGATGGGTTGCTTTTTTTTTTTTTTTTTTTTTTTTAATATATTTTATTGATTTTTCACAGAGAGAAAGGGAGAGAGATAGAGAGCTAGAAACATTGATGAGAGAAATACATCGACCAGCTGCCTCCTGCACACCCCCCACCGGGGATGTGCCCACAACCAATGTACATGCCCTTGACTGGAATCGAACCTGGGACCTTTTGGTCCACAGGCTGATGCTCTATCCCACATGTGTCAAACATAAGGCCCGCGGGCCAAATCCGTCCCACCAGGCCTTGCAATGTGGCCCGCACCGCGCTGTCATCACTGCACTCCGCTGCGTTTCCATCACAATGACAGTTTATGACTGTTCAGTAAACCATTCGGCCCGCGATTTAGGCTGGATTTTAGATTTTGGCCCCTTCTCTGATTGAGTTCGACATCCCTACTCTATCCACTGAGCCAAACCGGTTTCGGCAGATGGGTGGCTTTTATGCGCAAAAAGTCTGAGAAGCTGGTTGTGCCAGGAGTAAGAATACAAATGGAAGCTCACAATCCCTCTTTAAAAACCAATCAATAAAAGCTTACAAATCAATCTAGAAATTGTTTAAAATAATTCATTGCATTCTCTTACTTTTACTGGTATCCCTTCTCAATGAAGTGGAAGAGCAATATCAAGCGTAGCATTCTCCGGCTCCTGAAGTTCCAGGTAAAAGATGGACGCAGGAAGAGAGCCTGCCCAGCACCGGCCCCCCAAGCCTGGAGCCTCCCCATTCTCCTCCCACCCCAGCTCCTCTCGCTGGGAGCAGCCCAGGAACACGTGCAGGCACAGTCCTCCTCCACCCGAGATCTGGGTGCAGCTCCTTCACAAGCAGCATCCCATGTTACAGACCCCCTTAGGAGGCTGGACCCTAGGGAGAAGCCTGGGCAGGTCCAGGCAGGTCCTGAAAGTCGTCTCAGGACCCTGTGGTGGACAATGCTGTATTCTTCTGTTTGAAACCATCTAGAGCAGTGGTCAGCAAACTCCTTAGTCTACAGAGCCAAATATCCACAGTACAGCGACTGAAATTTCTTTGGAGAGCCACAATTTTTCAACTTAAACTTCTTCGAACGCCACTTCTTCAAAACAGATTCGCCCAGACCGTGGTAGTTTGTGGAAGAGCCACACTCAAGGGGCCAAAGAGCCGCATGTGGCTCGCGAGCCGCAGTTTGCCGACCATGAGTCTAGTGGTCTAGAGGGAGGAGCATGGTGTCTGGGGACCTCCTGGGCTACTCACCCAGGTGGGTGTGGACGAGCAGGAGCCTGGTACCTAACCACCTGGCCTGGTGCAGTGGGTATGCAGTACTAAGTATGCAGTAAAAAGAAGATACAATCTGAATTTGTTTATCTTTTGAGAACTCAGAAGCTTTTTCAGACTTCATTCAGGGTATTTACATTTCTGCAGCATATGGATTTCAGTAGTGAGCAAGCTGGCCTCCTGAGGTGCAAGAAGATTAGAAGAGTCTGCTTAGCTCAGGGTATCCCCCTGAAGGACTACCCGGCTTCTGAGTGAGAACAGACACATTTCTGCCCGGTGGTGGCCTGGAGTGGCCACTGGACTGTCCCTGGGGCTCTAGCTCCTTTGTTGTCCATCTGGATGGTGACAGAGCCCCGGGGGAGAAAGGGGGTGGGAAGAAGGGCCTTTTGTTACTGTCCAACTCAGCTCACAGAGGGGAAATTCTCCAACCAGCAACCACAAAACGCTTACTCAGAGCAACAAGGAGACAGGGTGATGGAGACATGGCCAAGTCTCTGGACCCACTATGTCCTCATGACTGAGCGCCCACTCATTCCAAGGCCAAGCAGCGTGAGGTCGGGGTCTTGGGTGGAAGCAAATTGGGTACATGAGTCAAGGTGCTTTAGTTCCCTGGTCCAAAATTGTCATATTCCCCCCTCATTTAAGAAATTTGGAAATGGGGGGGGGGGAGTGGGGAGGACAGGGAGAATGAATTAGTTGCCATGAGTCCTATGGTGTTTAAATGCTGACTTTAAATTTATTTTGCGAAGGCTCTATTGCCTCACATTGAGAACCAACTAAGAGAGTCCCTATTGGGTATAGTCTGAAGAGCAGTAAATATAAATAGATTCTGTACCCTTAGCCTTCCTGTTTTCTCTTTGAAGCAGAAGCTCTGATTTCTGTACCTGAGTTACACAGGACTAGAATCCTGTCACTGGCTAGATTTTCCTGCAAATCTCTGCCATGACTCTGAATGAGGTCATTCTGTCTTATCTTCTTCCTCGGCCCCTATTTCCTCCCCCAAATATCCCAATTTTTTAGTAAACACAACTTGGAATGTTTTCTATGATAAATGCTGTTGAGCAATGTAATCTATTTCTTGTATGAACCCATTTCTATTCCTGTCCTTCCTTTCTTTTAAGGGACATGCAAACTGGATTGCCTATAATACTCTCTATTCCGGTACGAGTTTGATAACGATATTTTATTTTAATTTCTGTGTTGTACTTGGTGACGCCAAAAATACACAAAGACGGAGGCCAGTCTGTAACACCCATTAGCATTAATACTAACACTGGGCCAATAGAGGAGTCAGTAAATGAATGTCAGGGAGCGATAAAATGCATGATGGAGAAACGCTATTTCAGCCACCTCTCATAGACAGAAGCTGGCCTCCAGAAGATGTATGGGCCTAATAAATCAATGGGAAGGAATTCCAAAATGGATAAATCAATACTCAAGCAGTCCCAGAATCCTACAGGTATGTGACAATGACCCATAGGGGCCTTTAAAACTCAGCCAGGAGGTGTAGCCAGGATCGTCTACAATGACAGATGAGCTGAAATGATGAATATCTCTGTGGGGGATGCTGGCATTGTTTGCATTTTTCTCCCCACCAGCCTTTGCACAATGGCAACTGAAACTGACTTTAAATACTAAAGAACAGTTTCCTATGGAGGTTCCATTGCACAGCCATACACCAGGGAAGATTCCCCAAGGAATTAATTTGGGTTCATAAGAAATGTTGATATGCATAAAGGAAAGGTATATTCATAAATATAAGTAATGATATGCAAAAATATTTATAATACAGATTTAAAAATAGGCTAAAACTATATTTATACATATAATTTGATTAGGATTATGGTTTAAATAAATTTAAGAACTATTAAATCAAAAGATGCAAACTTCCAGTTATAAAATAATTCTTGGGGGGGTAATATAATAGAAAGTATGGTGATTACAGTTAATAATACTGTATTGAGTATTTGAAATAAATATTAGGAAATATACCAATTAAAATATATCTTGGTGTCTTTTTGCATATTTTTCTATATTTTCCACATTTTCTAAAAGCACCTGAATTATTTTTATAATTATCAGGAAAAAACTCTTATTTTAGCCATTTTCCATTGACCTCTTAATTTCGCTTTAGAGAATCTATCTTAAAGATATAGTCCAAAATATATTTTAAAAATATTCACAATGGCTAAGGTGAAAAAACAGAAACTTGCTAAATGTCTGACACTAAATTGAGTAAGGAAATTATAATACATAATAAAATATTTAGGAAGCCATTAAAATTACAATTTTGTGAACTTTTAACAATATGAACAATATATATTAATGTTAAGTAAACAATTACTGTATGATATTGTGCATAAGGTATAAATATTCATAACTATAATAACAAATGCTCTAAAATGCTAACTATGGTTTAACCTTTTTGATGGTAAGTCATTCAGTGAACATTTATTCTTATTACTTTAATTTTTCTAATATTCTATCTCAAACACAATTCACATATATAACAGGGTACTAACAAGTGAACTTGACCATTTTCAAACCTTTCTTTGGATGTAAGTCCACTATTCAGCAGTGCTTTTTCCTGCACAAATCACACCCAGAATGTCCTCCCCCAGACTATGTCTCATTAAAATGCTATAAAAACTTAGAGACACGAGTGATGCAATCTGAGTGCAGGAAACTTCTCCATGTTTGTCATTTCATCCAGTCTTTTTATGTTATCTTCCCTCCCTTTCATTTTACCACATGTTGAGTGACTTGTCTTAAGTTTTCCAAAGAATAAATTGATTTTTCTTAGAAAGAGCTCTTTGCCTCACAAGTATTTAGTTCATTTTCATAATATTGAAGAAACTTATTTTAAACTTGGTTTGGGAGCAGACACAGCTAACTATGGATATACCTCAGACTCAGCTGGGTGGGTCAAGGACCCTCTGGCATAAGTAGGCCACACCTTTAGGAGATCATGTATAGTGGGCAACAGTCAGCGTGTTTACAGGGAAATGAAGAGTACAAATTACTTTGGCCACTGAAGTGGTGGTGAGATCATCCAATGTTTAGCCCCCCTGGTAGATGCTAGGGACATAAAGATGGGGAAGACTCATGCACTGTTTGGTTAGCATTCCCACGACACATGAGACCTGGCTCATGTCCCTTCATCTGCGCACTCCTATGACTGAGCAACATCTACTCCAGCCGCCTCTGAGAACATTTTACATTGAATTTTCTGTAAGCTGCCCATGACTGTCGTTAGACTGTTTTATTGAGTTCTTTGTTTATTTCTTCATAAGAATTCTTTACATATTTTGGATATTATTGCTCTTTGCTCTGCATATGTTGTAGATAATGTTTCCCCAGGTTTGGATATGATTTTTTTTGACACAGTGGTTATGCATTTTGATTTGGTCAAATTTATCCAGTTCCATTCTATGCCTTGCTTACGAAAGCTATCTGTATATTCTGCTCCTTAAATACTTCCAACATTTGTATTTTTAACTGTCAGTGCTTTAATTTGTCTATAATTTATTTTTGTGAATTGTGTCAGTCAGTCATCTAACTTTTTATGTTTACAATGGATAGTTAATCTCCCAACACAATTTGTCGACCCATTCTTTCCACATGATCTAACTTTCCACAGTTATTTTATAAGTAATTTCCATGTATACACTAATCTGTTTCTCAATTCTCTCCACCCTTTCACTGATCCATTCTTTCCTGAAACAATCCCATGGAGTTTTAATTACTAAGATTTTAAAAAAATATTCTGACATCTGGTAGCAGAAGCTGCTGTCCTTACTCCCAAAGTCTTCTACTTAAAAGAAATATATTGGTTTTTCTTTTACATCTTCTTTCTTTCAGATGAATTATAGAGTTAGCTTATTGAATATCATTTTAGAAAACCTATTAACATGCTAATTAGTGTTGCCTTGAATTTAAGAAAAATTTGGAGAGTACTGTCAGCATTTAAACAGCAAATTATTCCATGTAATCATAATTTTTAAGAGTATAGGTAAACAATTTCCATATTAAAGACTACCAGTACATATGATCAGGTATATATTTGTATTATTCTACTTTGTACTCCACCTTTCGGTACATTTTTCAACACAGTTCTACCAGCTTTATCACCCATAAAATCTACACTAATGAAAGAGTAAGATGCAAATTGATTGTACCTTGGTAATGCCCACCAGCCAATCAGGAGTGAGCATGCAAATTAAACCAACAAAGATGGTGGGTTAATTTGCATACACAGGAGCTGAGGAGCCTGGGGCTGGACAGGATGCCTGCGTCATCGCCATGGCATAAGCATGATGCAGGCATTCCACACCGCCTCAGCTGCTCCGGGCTTCTGGGCAGTGTGGGAAGGTGGAAAGGCAGCTTTGGGCAGAGCGAAGGTGGTGCTGGCAGCCAGGGGAAGGAAGGCCCATTCTTGCATGAATCTTCATGCATCGGGCCTCTAGTCAATCATAATGAAACTTTACTAATAAAGGGAAGGCCAAATCAGCTTCAAAACTCATCTATTTTCTGTTCTTGGCCCAATGCTTAATGAACTTTCTGTACTCTCAGCTTACCAGGTGCTAACCTCATAGACTTATGTTTACCAGCCTGTATTGGCAAAACATATTCACCTAGACTTTACTCTCTTAGGATTTTGTGATGCTGGACTAATGATTCACCCTTGCCTTCCTTCCTTAAAAATAAAGATTTACTTAGCAAATTTATGATGTAAATAGGCAGTGAGTACCTTTAAGCTCCTTTGAACACCTTTTTAAAGGGGTTTTAGCCAATTAATCTAATGCAAATGGTGGTGCTGATGCTTGTGCTGCTAATCCGTTCAGTAAAGTGAGAGGGAGCAAACTTTATTCTGGCAATTAGTTGGAGTGACTCTGTGTATTAAAATGCACTAAACTGCATTTCTTGTAAAATGTGGCTTATAAACCTCGACTTTTCCCCAATTCAGGCTTTCCCCCATTCTATAGTATGAGGTCACGACTTTCCAGTTTTGCCTTCAGTAGTTTAGGGGAGGTTGCGTGGCTGGGAACCACTGGTTCTTTGACCTCAGGGACTATATATAACCTGAATATGTACGCTGTCAGCTGAGACCTCACCTGGGAGGAAGAGCACTGTAGCCTTCTGACCCAAGGGCACAGGGAGACTTTACCAGTCTGTCTTTCAAAGACAGAGAAGAATTGCCGTTACTTAACAGGGTGATGATGTGCCCTGATCTGTTATGCAATGTCAGGCTGCCATTGCACTCAACTTCTTTCCCTGCTCTAGAAATGCCACACTGTCTGATAGTGTTTGCAACCAGGCATAGCAGGTGGCAACTATCGATGTGCCCTTTCAGGTTATCTCCAGGACACTGAGTGCATTTAGAGGGATCAAGTTGACATTTGTGGTTATGATCATTCATATTCTCGTCATCTGCCCATTGATCTAAGACACTGGTCACATCAATATCTAGAAGCCCAGTGACAAATGTGACATCTGGATGATAGGCAAAAGCGCAAGTGAATTTGCCATTTATTATTATAATTATTGTTGAGTCAATTTTCCTTTTCCCAATTATGGGGGCGGTGTTAGGCTAGAGAGCTGTCAAAAGAAAAGATAGGGCTGCCTAATGTCACGGCAAGCTGTAGGAAATATTTTGATGTAGAAAAAGGTTGTCTTTTAGCATCCATATCTGCCTCCTTCTCTACTGTTTCCTCCATAACATAATTTTTTAAATGCCTAAACTTATATTTTTGGAGGTGTTGGTCACATTTGACCAGATGCTTCATATACTTTATTCCTTTTTATGCCCAGATGTATTTGTCATCTATTGCTGTGTAACAAATGATCCCCAATGAAATGGCTTTAACCAACACCTTCATTATTAATCAGCATCTGGGTCAGAAATCCTGATACAACTGACTTCCCAGGATTTCTCAAAAGGTTGTAGTCAGGATGTCAGCCCAGGTTCTTTCCCAAGGCTACACTCAAGAAAACAACTTAAGACAGATTTTCTCTCAAGAAGACTCACATGGATGTTGGCTGGTCTCAGATCCCTACTGGCTGTTGGCTGGAGACTTCGGTTCCTCTCTCCATGGGACTCTCCACAGGGCAGCTCACAGCTTGACCTTTGGTTTCCCTTAGAATAGTGAGCTAGCAAGAGAATGAAGAGAGAGCTCTTGAGATGGAAGCAATACACACACACACACACACACACACACACACACACACACTCATAGTATATATGGGGATGGGGGTTAGGATATATATATCCAAACCTTTACTCATAGAGACTTAAGAGCTAGGACACCAGTTGAGGAGAGAGTGGAAGACTATGGTAGGATCAATTGGGTTGGTACCTGAGGATGATAAAGGTGCTTGGATGGGAAATTAATTTTAATATCATATTGTTTCTGTCTCTCTCTCTTCTATTTATACCTCTGAATTGAATAGCATGGCTTGAACACTACTGTAATTAAGACAGAAACACATCTTATCCCACCATACTCTCCCCATGTCTTCCCCAGACTCCTATTATTTTGAATTCACTTCCTTACTGAACCCATAAAACCCAGTTCTTTGAGGTGCAGTTTTGCTGTCCCCAATGTTATAACTCACTCCAGAAGCCAGACTCACAAGACACCAAAAGGGGTGGAAGTGAATGGATGCAGAGGACAATTTCTGTTTCCTCTCTGTAGAAAGTTTTTGTAGGCATAGACATTTCTTGGAGATAGTCTGTTACAGAAAAATCTCAGCCAAACTTTTGATAAAATATGTTTTGTTCCGCAGCTTATCTAAAAATGTGAATGTTGTTGGTATTGGATGGTTTCACACGCTGAAGGGTTAAGAGATTAGCTGCCATGTATCCTTGGGCAGATTATGATCATTGATTTTTTCCCCTTAAGCTGGTTTTTCAAGAGGAAAGGTGGCAGGCTTCATTGCTCCCACAGACTTATGGACAAAAGACACCCTGTGTGTGATTGAATAGAACTTGAGTACTAACTCGTGTCTTTAAACTCTCATGAATACAACACTAATTAGATTAGATTGTCTGAACTTTATAAAGCAACCACTATGTGAAAGAACTTAGGTAAATATTTCCATCTCTATTATTTAATACCTTACCACTGCAAATCATTATTAATCGTGATCATTTGCTCAATTCAGTGGATAAACTTAAGAAGGCTAAGTGCTTTCCCTAAGGTTATATAGATAGTAATTCAAAAAGCCAAGATTAGCACTCACATCTTCTCACTCCAAGTAAAAAGCTCTTTTGGTGTTATGTCAAACATGGATAGAAAGTGTGGCCACATGTTTTAATGTCTGCCATTAATTACATAGGATAATTAGAGTTCTGATGACATTGGTTCTTCATTCATATTCCAAGGAAGTACTTTCACGGGGCTTACTGTTCTGCAGGAGAGCAACAGAAACTTCTATTTTAACCACTTGTTAACCACTTGTATACCGTAAGCTTCTATAAACGCAGGTGCCAGGGCGGACCTTTCAAAATTACATTCAAAATAGCATGGCAGTTAACGGGTTAAATTTCAAATACTCTGCCAATTTCCTTACCCATTAGAACCACAAGATTAGCATTTGAGGATGAGGTGTTCTCTAGCATTGAAACCAGTCATGGCTGAGAAAAAGAAAACACAGGCAACTCTTGACTAGCTAAGGTAATAGGGGACAGAAAATGTGTGCACACCTGAGGTCTGCAGTGAATCCTTGTTCTGAATTCTAGCCTGTAGTTTCAAACTTTTTCTAAAAAAAAAAAATATATTAATAATAATAATAAATCTAATATTTCCTGAGTTCCATTAGGAAGAAGCAAAATTAAAAAAAAAAAAAAGCTCAATCTGGAGAAACCAACCTAGAAACTTGGTGGTGGGTAAACCTACATTCGGATAATTGAGAATGTCATTTTGTCTACCACCTTTTTTTTTTTTTTTTTTTTTAAGATTTTTAAAAATTGATTTGAGAGAGAGAGAGGATGGGAGAGAGATAGAAACATCAAATGGCTGCCTTCTGCATGCTTCCTGCTGGGGATCGAGCATGCATGTACCATTGACCTCTTGGTGCATGGGTCCATGCTCAACTACTGAGCCATACTAGCCATGCTGTCTACCATTTTTCATCAAAAAGGACTTGCAGCCATTTACAAAAGTACATATGACACCATGTAATTTAGCATTTGTCACATTTGTTCCATCAAAGCTTCATGCTAGGGTAGCTCACACATTCAGTTAGGGGTGTTTGTCTTTGGAAAGTTTGTGGCTATCCTATATAATAGAAGCCTAATATGCTATGACATGCACTGATCACCAGGGGGCAGTAGCTGCCCCCAGCCTGCAGGCCCCAGGCCAGCCCCCTCAGAGGGAGACAACTGGTGGCGTGGGGTGGGGCTGGCAATTGGACATCACCAGGCTGGCCAAGGCAGGTGCCAGCAGGGCCCTCCCACCCCCAATTGCTCTGCTAGTCGCCCCACAAATTGGCCTGATCACTGGTCAGGTCTAAGGACCCTACCTGTGCCTAATTTTGTACACTGGGCCTCTTGTTCAAGATAAGCTCCTAGTATGTGTAAAACTTTTACAAATAAAGAAAATAAGACCTCCCCCATGTTATCCATAAAATACCACAGTTCTTGAGAAAGAGACTGACAGCAGCTGTCAGAACACAGTTTCTTTGAAAAGCTTTATTAATACCATCAAAAGAGCTAGATGTTCTTTAACAGCCTTGTTATCCTAATGAAATCACTCAGCTTCCTACTCTCTGCTCCAAACACCCCCAAAGTTGGGCAAAGGAAGTCCCATCTCCCCAAATGACTCTAAACACCAACTGTGGATGACAGATTAATGATTGGATCTGCCTTCCCATTAATTTATTTGCAGGAGACACCTGTGCCAATAACCTCGTTAGGGTTTGGAGCCTGTCCCTAGAAAGGCATGCCTTTTCTCTCTCTGAATCTGCTTCCCATAATTCTTAATTACTTTCCCTTGCCTGGTGGGGAAAAGGCACATGACATGGAAAATTTTATAGGGTCTAATCATTAACCAACTCTGTTCTTGAGTGGAGTTAGAGTGTCAGAGAAAGCGGCCTGTCCCAATCCCCCTAGCTACTTTCTAAACCCATTGGCCAAAGGAATTTTCCATGGGCATTTTCTGCTTGAGAGTCATTCCCTAGAAGATAGCAGCAAACACTTTCAGAACATTTAGCTTGTGTCAGGCACTGCTCTTGGCCCTTTATGCAGAATTCAAAACTATATACATATGACACCATGTAAGTTTGCATTTGATAGAAATGCTACTCCCTTAGCAACTCCGTGAGGAAAATTATCATCATTCTTGTAATTTTACAGATGAGAATACTGAGTCATGGAGAAATGTTACTTGCCCTAATGGTGAAGCCAGGATTCAAAGCAAAGGTGTCCAGCTCTTACAACCATGCCCTCCCTCCTCTAGAAAAGGTACATGGTGGAAGAGAAACACAACTTTTGAACTTAACCTTCTTTGCTTTGAACATTTATCCAAACTGTATTGGAGTTAGAGGGAGTCTGAGCTATCCCTTCAGCATCACAAAAACAAATTGATCAGTGGTAGAGTAAATATTCCAATATCATTCCAGCAGCTGACAGTCTGTGTATTTAGCTCTCACCTTCTCGTCCTGTGAGTCTCAATCTTGGCTGCACACTGAAATTACCTGGAAAGTGTTATAGAATCTTGATGCGATATTTTCTCTCTCTCTCTCCCTCCCATTATCTCTATCTATTCTAAATCTCTATCTATTCATCCATCCACTCACCCATTCATCCCTCTACCTACCATCTCTATCCCTATTATTTATCTCTATGTATCCTATCCATCTGTCTGTGAGTCAGTCTATCTATCTATCTATCTATCTATCTATCTATCTATCTATCTATCTATCTATCACCATGATATGTCAGATAATGCTATGCTATGAAGAATGCTAAAAGCAGTAACAAGAGTAAGGGTTGTTGGAGAGAACATTATTTTAAAGAGGATGTCACTTCTCTGGAGATGACATTTGAGCAGAATCTTGACCGAAGTGAGGGAGCAAGCCTTGCTGATATCTGCAAGAGTGTTCCAGGCAGAAGAAACTGCAAGTGCAAAGGCCTGGAGATGGGGCAAGGCCCGCTCACTTTGAAGAACCAGGAGCTCAGGACTGGAGTGCCTTTGTGAATGTGGAGCAGGAAAGGTTGTAGAGGTGGTCTGACACCAGATGGTGTGAGGCCTTGCAGATCACAGGGAGGAGTTTGCACTTTGTTCTGAGTATATACAATAGAAAGGCCCTTGGACTATACTGAGCATTGGAGTGATGTGAACGTACTTATATTTTTAAAAGGTCGCCCTGTCCATATGGGGAAAGTGGTGTGGAAGGAACAAGTACAGAAGATAGGGGACTAGTCAGGAGCCGTATGTAGTCTTCTGTGACAAAGAGGCCATTGGCTTAGGCTGTGGAGTGAGCTGGGGAGAAAGGAGAAAAGATATAGGACTTGTTGATAGACTAGATTTGGAGCAAGAGGGAAAATGACAGGTCACAAATGATTCCCAGATTTCATGCCAGAAAAATTGGATAATATCATTTATAAAGGTTAAAAAAATAAAGAAGGCCAAAACCGGTTTGGCTCAGTGGATAGAGCATCAGCCTGCAAAGTGAAAGGTCCCAGGTTCCATTCCAGTACCTTGATTGTGGGCACATCCCCATTAGGGCGCATACAGGAGGCAGCTGATTGATGTTTCTCTCTCATGGATGTTTCTAACTCTCTCTCTCCCCCTTCCTCTCTGTAAAAAATCAATAAAAAAATATTTTTAAAAAATACAGAACACTCAAGAGCAGGATGATTCTGGAGTTGAAACAGAAATCAAGAACTCTGTTTAAGACAGTAAGTTTGATTTCCTTTTTCCACATTCATATGGGACTGTCAAGTGGAGAGTTTAAAAATCAATGGGGGGTGTGTGTACATTTGAAACAGAGTCAATAAAAGCATCTCCTTGAAAAAAAATTATGCCTATAGCTCATGAAAGATGTCAAGCATAGAAATATAAATCTGGAATTCACTAGCGTACAAATAAGTGATTTCTGAATTCTTTACAAACCACTCATAATATTTTCAAAAAATACATTAACTGCTTAACCATTTTGCTTATGTGCCTTAATCAAATTTAAATGTGACCAAAAACATTGTGAACCATTTGCAGGCACCTACATTCTCCTTGGCACATACCAACATTGAAGTAAATAGATTTATTTTCCTCTCAAATCTCCGCCCATTTTTTCCCATTTCAAAATCAAATTATTTTCTCATCTCCTCTTAGCTTCACTAGGCGATTCCCACTCCCCACAACCCAAATAATTTCAGAAGGGGATTGTCTTTTACAAAGACACTAAAATCCTTCAGTGTGAGTTGAGCTATGAATGTCTAGGGATCCGGGTGGTTCAGTGAGCTAATGGCTGCCTCCTCACCTCTGGGATCCATGTTCTAATATAGCCTTTGATTAAAGTGGCTCTAAATCTTCCTGATGATCCTTGCCCTTATTATAAAGTGTGCGCCATGCTAATTTGTGTGCAGACACTTGAAGAAGTTTTTTTTTTTTTTAATCTTTCATGCAACTGCCTGCCCATGGAACTCTCCTTAGACTCACTTTCTTACAGCTTCTACATGTGAGTGCATCTGTGAGAATGGCTGGATGAGAAACAGAGATCTGGCACTCATGTGTTTAATGTTAAGGCTTGTGGGTGGAAATTACCTGGTTCTCAAAATTTTCAAGGACCATCTTGGCTTCACTCCACCTTCTCCTCCTCCTACATCTTCAAATGATTGTATAAATTTTTAAAAAATATATTTTTATTGATTTCAGAGAGGAAGGGAGAGGGAGAAAGATAGAAACATCAACGATGAGAGAGATCACTCATTGGCTGCCTCCTGCATGCTCCCTACTGGGGATGGAGTCTGCAACCCAGGCATGTGCCCTGACCAGGAATTGACCCATGACCTTCTGGTTCATAGGTCAATGCTCAACCACTGAGCCATACTGGCCCAGACTAGGGCTTTAAATTTTTTTAACCTTTAGACTCTGATTCTAACCAAAAAATTATCAGATTCTTTAGTCATTTTTCTGTGAGCTCAGAACCAAAAGGATTTCCTCACGTTTATTTTCCTTTCTCTGATTTGTTAAAAATTCTCCCCTTTTCCCATAAATACAAATCCCACCCAATTTTTAAGATTCAACTCGATGAATCTTTCCTCATGGAATTTTTCTGGAAAACTCCAGAATTTGCTAATCTTTTCTCTGAACTCCTGCAATATTTATATTCTAATCCCACCAAATTTTGTCAAACAGTGCTAGCCTCTGAGAATATGGTGTATGTTACATTGCTTGGTATTCTCTGGTGTTCTGACCTGGAGTGCACACAGAAAACACATACTTGTGGATTTCAAGTAAAGCTAAGTGCATCAATCTGGTTATACTGAAAAAGCATCTGACAGTGGAATTTCTTTGATAATTTCTACACAAAGAAAACTAAAATCCAACTTTCTGAGTTACATAAAGCTTTAAAGAGGTGTGTGTGTGTGTGTGTGTGTGTGTGTGTGCATCTATCCTGTAGTTATGCCCAGATGACCATGCCTTCCAGAAAATTCCATGTCCAATTGTGACCTATCTTCATCCCACCAAAGGCCCCACTCTCACCCAAGGCATAGAGGACGATGAAGTCCAACTTGTCAGGAGTTGTTACTTGCTAGCAATAGATTTACACCTTTGACAGAGCTGTCAGATTTTTGTCCCCAAACCAAATGAGCACACAGACTGATTTTCCTCCTTCCAGACTGGAGGGCAGTGCTTGCATCAACTCTCAGAAACAGTTCACGTTAGTGGCTCTGTACCAGCATAAGCTAAAAGAGAGGGTGCCTCTTCATCCAAGGTTCATCACACTCCTAACAAAGGTGTTGTCACACCACACACAAACACACACTAAGCGTGATTCCCTAGAGGGGACCATGGAGGTGGTAAAAAGAGGTTGGAAGCCGGACCATGTACATGTGTAAACCCTTAATAAACAACATTGAAGCATCCGAGTCTGTGTTTCTACAATGAATGAAGCAGCTAGATTAGTAAATTTACTAAAAAAAAAAAAACCAAAACAAAACAAAACAAAACAAAAACACCCTCTGAGACTTGCAGGGACCAGCTTTGTAAAAGACCAAGTAAGAAGAGATTAGTCATTTTATTAGGTTAGTGATTAATCACTTATAATGTCAATAGAGGCCCTTAATGAGACAAGATGAGTTGAAAATAATAAATAGTAAAAGGTGCACAAAAGTAAGGGGTCAAGAGCTGAGGAAAGTGATTCCCAAGTGGAGTCAGGTTCAGCTCAGGGCTTTCCACTTTTAAAACATCAAAGAAAACATCACTTGTCCTGTGTTTTTTTTATTTTATTACTAATAGCTACGGGGTAAATAATATCAGGGAAATCTCCTTTGAATTAAGAAAAATTTTAAGGGAGTAATTCTGGGAATAGAGAGTATCTTTGATACATCCACCCTTCCCAGTCATCTTCATACCAAGCATTCTTCCCCTTCCCCTTGATAGTAACACCCCCCCTCCCCATTTTTGAGTAACAATGAACATACATCACTGAATAAGTTAAAGGGGTACAGCATAATGGTTTGATTTACATATATTGTGAAATGATTACCACAATGTTTAGTTAGCATGCATCATCTCATATGGATATAATTTTTTAAAAAAAGGAAAAAATGCTCCTTGTGATGAGAATTCTTAGGATTTACTCTTAACAATTTTCCCATATAGCACATAACAGTCTGGTTATTTCTCATGATCCTGTGTATTTGGATGGTATAAACTGTAATGTTCCCTCCATTTTATTTTATTTTATTGAATTTTCTGTCTTCCTTCTTCAGGCTAATGGTTTGTCTATTTTGTTTATCTTTTTTTTTTTTTAATAGCTCTTATATTGAGTTTTTGTCTTTATTCCATTTATTTCTGCTCTGATCTTCATTTCCTCATTTTTTCTGCTAACTTTGAGTTTGGTTTGTTCTTCTTTTTCTACTTCACTGATGTGTGAAGTTATATTGTCCATTTGAGATCTTCCTTTTTTTTTTTTTTTAATGCAGGCATTTATCACTATGAATTTCCCTCTTGCCACATCCCATAAGTTTTGGTATGTTGCATTTTCATTTTCATTTGTTTCAAGTTGGGTTTTTTAAATTTCCCTTTTGAGGGCTTCCTTACCCCCCTTCCCACCCCCTCACCCCCAACACCCCTAACAGGTTTTTCAGGAGCATCCTATTTAACCTCCAAATATAATACTTGTGGATTTTCCAGTCTTCTTGTCAATGATTTCTAGTTTCATAGCATTGTTGGGGGAAAAAAAGATACTTGGTATGACTTCAATCGTCTTAAATTTGCTACAACTTGTTTTGTGACATATTATTTGCACTGGAGACTGTTACTGTGTGCCCTTGAGCAGAATGAGTCTCCTGCTGCTGTGGGATGCCATGCCCTGTTCCTGTCTTCTAGGTTCATTTGGTCAAACATGATAGTTCAAGTCCAGGAGTCCAGTGTTTCCTCATTGATTTTCTGTCTGGATGATCTATCCATTTTCTTTTTTAGAAATCTTTATTGTTGAAAGTATTACATACGGTATACTCCCTTTTTTCCTCCATTGACCCTACATAGGCTGCCCCCACCCCTGCCCCAGGCCTCACCACCCTGTTGTCTGTGGGTTATACGTAGATGTATACAAGTTCTTTGGTTGATTTCTTCCCACCTGCCCACCCTCCCCCACTGTCCCCCTGAGCGATCTATCCATTGCTGAAAGTGGAGTACGGGAGTCCTTTACTGTCAATGTCTTGTTGTGTATTTCTCTCTTTAGATCTGTTCATATTTGTTGAGTAATGTCCTTTATGCTTCAAGTCTAGTTTCAATTTCCCTACCCAGCCTCAAGCATGTGCTCAAACACAATCCACCAAACAGGACAGCTGCCTGCTGCCAGCTTCCAGACCTTAGGACACAGATGTCCTACCCATGTGCCTGGTGTGTCCTACTTTTGTTTGCCTCCCAAGGAAAACAAGAATGCCGCATACTCGGGGAAAGGAAGTCAGGGATTCATGCTGGTTGTGTTTCTACTGAAGACCTCTGTCCGGCTGTGGGTGATTTGAGCACAAGCTGCTGTGTGTCCATGAGGCGTGCTTTAGCCCACCCCACCCCCACTGTGGCTCTGACCCCCTCCCCGGGACCATGTTCATCACCTGGAGTGAAAGCCGACAGGAATGAGCAGCGGACACGCACACATTGTCATGCATGACCGGCCAGCAGCCATCAACGGCAATTAAACATGGAGAGCCTGGGATCTCTTTGGACAGGTTCAAGTTCCCTGGCACTGCTGTGATTAGATGTTTTGCAGTTTCCCTGTAGTCAGGCTGTGACATACTCTCTTCCTCTTGCTCTTTTCTCCTCCCTTGGGTTCCATCCTGGTGCTGCCTGACCACCCAGCGCAGACATTTAGATAACTTCGTTTCAATGAGAGAGGGGTCCAAGCGGATGCAAGAGGAACCAAGCCAGAAGAGGCCCGACCTCAAGGGAAATTGGGTTTCAAAAATATGACATCATTTCCCGGATGCACGAATTTACCTTAGTAGGTAGAATAACCTTCCTTCCAAGAGAGAATTCCTGCTGCTACTTACTTTTTCTGTAACTTACGTCCTGAAGTGGGTTTACAATTTGGCTTCTTTAGAATGCTGTTTTCAGGGGGACGCAGAGAACGCTCAGTTGGGCTGTTTAAGTAACGAGGGTCCTGTGATCTGAAGTTTGTGACAGTGTATGGCTGCGAGAGTTGGCTCAGCCTGTCCCCAGGAGCACCTGCTCACAGGGCTGGAGCTATCAGGACCCCCTGAAGATAAACATCCTAATAGAATAGGCATGTCAGGTCTCCACTATCTCACCACAGGAAAACACTCCTGGGTAATCCGAAATGTTCGGCTCATCTTCCCAAATCCCTCTCTAAAACATAGCACTATCCCCGGACAGTAAGATAAGTCTGTAAGGGGGAAAACGTTCCATTGCAGATGGGAAATGGAGAAGAGGCGGGCATTTCTTATTATTTTGACAGTTATTTCCTAAACAAACAACTCACAGGCGTAGAAAATGAGTTATTTATTTTTGCCTCCAGTGCCCCCATCTCAGAACAAAAGCAAATGTACTATTAATTCTCATTTGCAACACTAGTTTCATTTCCATCTCAATTTACTTGGTGGTGGTGTGGATATGTGTTTAGGATCTATGGATGTTACCATGGAAAGATTGGATTTTCTTAAAACAAAATGTTTATGGGATTTTTTTTTTTGGTTTGTTTTGTTTTTAGAGTTCACCTGCCTTGTGGCAAGCTTTTCCCCTTAACCTGCAAGATCACAAATTTAGTGATACCCATTCTTTTGAAAAGTGACTCCCTCTTTTCTTTCTTTCTTTTTTTATTTTTTAAAGAACATCTGAGTATTCCATTAACTGCTAGATTGGTTCCACAATGTCTTTGTAATGGCTTTTTGCCTCCTGGGGGATTTCTCTCTATCTTATATTCTTAATTAATAAGTTCTTTACCAATTGCCACACAATAATAGAGTGTTCTTTTAAGCTTGGGACGTGTGTTGGTGCTTGTTAACTCATTTCAGGTCCCTGTCCCAGAAAAACTATGTTGAGGCCTTGGATGGGATTTCTGTGATCATAACTGTAGGCGGTCAAATCCTAAGACAAAGGAATGGCACCGCTGGTTCTCCAGCTTTCAAATGAGTGTGGGCAGGTGACTACTTGTGAGGGGAAAGACAAAGCAGCAAATACCAGCACGAGCTGTAGGAGAACAAAGGTTCAGAAAACCATTTAGATTCTTAAGGATCCTCAGGAAAGAAAAACCAAAATATGATGCTGCCAGTAGTCATAATGCATCAGACTACTTCCGGTAAGATGTAAGCCAAGGGATGGATGTCTCCTCATCTCCTCATTTACTCATTCATTCATTCCTCATATTTTCATTGACTTTTACATGCCAGGCTTATACTGACAAAGAGGAATAAGACACTTTCCTTATTTGAGTAATTCTTACTCAAAAGACAAAAGGCTATGTCAGGTGTCTCCTCAGAAGACCAAACGATGAAGAGAAATATGCAGAGAGGAAATGACTGGTTAACTACTATGCAGTAAGACAAGACTCCTCTATCCAGGGCCCTAAGGCATAAGTTATAATTTTTTAAAAATATATATTTTATTGATTTTTTTACAGAAAGGAATTGAGAGAGATAGAGAGCCAGAAACATCGATGAGAGAGAAACATCGACCAGCCGCCTCCTGCACACCCCCTACAGGGGATGTGCCCGCAATCCATGTACATGCCCTTGACCGGAATCGAACCTGGGACCCTTCAGTCCACAGACCGATGCTCTATCCACTGAGCCAAACTGGTTTCTGCATAAGTTATAATTTAATGAAATGTCCACCTAAATTTTTTCAAAGGACTAAGGGAGTCCAAAGTAAGTTGAAATGCCACCACCAACTGATGTGGAAGAGGGCATGGTGGGGTTGAGGAGGGGAGACCTTGCTAATTTATTAGGAGTTTGATACGATTAGAGAATTCTAGAATACTAGAGATGAATGGCACTGAAGGAATAGCTTAAGTTTCTCATTCCATAGATGACAAAGTAGGCAGAGAGAGGTTAAATGCACTGTCTAAAGTAAAATAGCCAATTTAGTGATAATATGACTCTTGCTTTGCCGTATATTACTCAATCCCGTGATGTCCTACAGATATTTCTGAACTCACTCGGTGTCAAAATTCATCTCCTTCATTCATGTTCCCTCTGCCTACTTTAGTCATTGTCTGGTATTCAGACAATATAAACAGCCACCCACTGAATTTTCTTCTCTTGATATTTTTCACTCCATCCGTTGCACAGCCCCATACAGAATTATTTCCCTTATTCAGAGCTCCCTATTCCCAAATCTGTGCCAAAGCCAATGCTCTAACGAAGAAAGGCCAGTTGGGTCCAGCATTCAAAAGCCTCCTGGATCTGCCACAACCCTCTCTCTCTAGACTCTTTCTACATTTTCTTATGACTTCCATGTGCCATTGGCCCCAATCATGCCTTTTACAGGCCAGCTCTGTGTTTGCCCGTGTTTCCCCCTCTGATCCCATTCAACCAAAATGTGCTAAGGACTGCATTAGGTGTTGAAAATACAAAGTGGGTCAAGATGGACATGGCTTCTGTCCTCTAGGGGGTGATGTTCTAGTGTAGAACCTGTGGCTAGAGCCCTTTCTATTTTATTATTTTATTTTTTATTTTATTTTATTGATTTTGTACAGAGAGGAAGGGAGAGAGATAAAGAGCTAGAAACATCAATGAGAGAGAGAGTCATCGATCAGCTGCCTCTTGCACACCCCCCACTGGGGATATGCCCGCAACCAAGGTACATGCCCTTGACCGGAATCGAACCCCGGGTCCCTTCAGTCCCCAAGCCGACGCTCTATCCATTGAGCCAAACCGGTTTCGAGCCCTTTCTAAATATTGGCATTTGCTTTGCGTGCTACAGTCCAGAAAAGATTGGGAAACCCTGTTCCAGCAATTGATTTAAATGCCTTCCACTTCTTCCCCTGTCTATCAAAGTCATATTCATCCTTCCAAGATTCAGATCAAACACGAGCTTCTTTTTGGAGCTGTCCTAAATTCCTCCCCATTGGTGATTTCCCTTCTGCATATTCATGCCCTTTATACATTCATTGGGTCAATAGATATTTATTAACTTCCCACTACCAATGCCAGGTGTGGAGGTAGGTGTTATAGTTACAGCAATACAGAATATGGGATTCCTTCATCAGACCACAGTATATGGAGGGCAGGGACCTTGCTAAGTTATCTTGATAGCCTCATCTGGTTTAAAATAATTTTTTTTTTTTTTAGTATTTCACAATCTTTTAGTTTAATTCCATAATACACTAGCTTAATGTAATGTTTTATAATAATGGCTTTTCATGCACTCTTATTTAATCATCACAGCAATCAACAATCCTATGAAGTAGTTATTCTTGCCACCCTCCATTTACAAATGAGAAAACCGGAGCACCGAGCTGTGAGTGAACTTCCTCAAGGTCAGCTGGGTGGGAGGTGGCACGGGTGTCCAATAAATGCTTCATGAGCTGAAGGGTGTCCTGTGATGAATCACATCTTGAGGGGTAGGTGTTATTTAAATTTTAATTCCTGAGAAATCACTGGCATGTTTTATGAAAAAAATAAAGAAAAAAGAAAAAAAAAAATTCCAGTAACCAAAAATGTCTAGAACCTCCTTTATTCCAAAGGAAAATCTAGATATTAACTTGGGGAACTGAGCAATCAAGCACGAGAAGCATAGGGTGCATCAGCAACACTCAAGCAGGAGGAGTTTCACTGGGGGATAACTTAGAATCCCTTGCCAAGGAGTGATGGACTTGGCTGTGGCTGCGGATGGTTAAATTATCCACCCACCTGAGGGAGAGGGCTGGACCAGATGGCCTCCTGAGGCCTCTCATTCTTTAGGGCTCTGCTCTGACACCTCTGGTTGAACCTCCCATTCTTCTGCAGACAATCCACAGTGCCAATGAGCCTGCCTGGCTCTGCCCTCTCACTAAAAGGCAACATCTCTCGGGAAAAATGATGCGACAAGAGCAAATATGCCACAAAAACAAAACAAAAAAATAAAACATCGCAAGAAGATACGAAAGGACTAAACCTGCCGGGGGCATTTGGGGTGAGGAAGAATGCAATGACCTGAGCTGAACGGTGGCCAGCAAACAAGGATTAATGCGCAAACAGGAAGGCTTGCATCCGGGAGGAGTTGAGAGCAAGCCTGGAGGACCCAGCTGGCCAGGGTCTGCTTGTTATGTTTTGCTTGATTCCTGCCATCCCTGGGAACGGAGTGGCCCCTTGCCGAAACGTCAGCTCCAAACTGGGTTGAAGAACAGCATTGCTTATGAAGGCATCGGCATTATCAATTACTCTGGACAGTCTAGGAAGCAAAAGGGATTTAAGTGTTGGCAGGATTATGAAACGCAGTCCAGTGTGTGCGAGGGAGGGAGGGAGGGAGGGAGTGCTATTTTAGGAACCCAGACAGGTTGTACTTAGACACTCCCTAGTGGCTCTCAAATCTTGTCCCTTCCTTCTCTCGCCACATCCATCAACTGTTCAAGGTTTTGGGGCCTGGTCTTTTTGTCCGGATTGTTGCAATGGGGACACTGACCCCTAGGGGGAGCTCAAGCTACCCTGGTGGGTTCTATGCTCTAGGTTGATAGGAGAAACTTTTGATGTTGCTTCAAAATGCACAGTTAATGAGCCTTGTGGCAAGAACCAAAATGTCGATGGCTGTTCCTCTGCCAGGAGCTGCCTGCTCTCTTGGTTAATTCTATTTATCTCATGCTGTGGCAAAGCAGCCTAGGACTTCTTATGAAAGGCAAAAGAGTTCAATGACTAAAAACATAGGATAGCCTGGCCAGTGTGGCTCAATGGTTGAAAGTCGACTTATGAACTAGGAGGTCACCTGTCAGGGTGCATGCCTTGGTTTTGCCCTCAGTCCCCAGTGGGGGGCGTGCAGGAAGCTGCAGATCGATGATTCTCTCTTATCACTGATGTTTCTCTCTCTTCCTCTCCCTCTCTGAAACTGATAAAAATATATTAAAAAATAAAATAAAAACCAAGAGCAGGTTATCAGGGTCGGGGAGGGGTTGGGTTCAGAGTGTCACTAGTGGATAGTGGTGGTGGTTGCACAGCCATATGGTTTAATTAATGCCACTCATTGTACATTTAACAATGGTTTACATGCTAAATTTTGTTATGCATGTTACAATTTTTAAAAAAATCTTTTATTTTGGTGAGGAAAAACACACACACACACACACACACACACACACGACCATCTATCTAGAGAATGCTGGGGAAATGCAGAGGGTAAAACCTGGCTGGCATTATTCACCATTCCGAAGGTGATCAGTAACCTACAACTCCGGGAATTCACAACCATAAATATGCAGGGAGCTGAAATCTCCAACGCGCTTTCCCTCTCTCCTCTTTTACCCCGCAGCAGTCATCAAAGTGCCATCTGATGGAGGACGAAGCACTTAGCTGCGTTAAGCCTGGATTTAAACAATTGCTCACAGTGCAACCTGGCTCTCCCTGGTGAGCCATTCAGCTGCCAGAGCCCATTGGCCAGGAAGAAGTGCTCTGGGGAGCACTCTCTATGCGCGAGGAGCCCTGGTCCCCTCTCTGCTGGCTGAGTAGCCTGAGCAGCAAACACTGTCGGTTCCCAGTTATCTCCAGGTGTCGTGGTCCAAATCAGATCTGGCTGCCACGGAGCTATGATTCCTGTTCAGTCCCCGCTGTTTCCCTTCACTGCTCCTTCCTAATGAGTCACTTGTTTAGCTCTCAGAAGGCCCTGAGGGGCATCTAAAGAGCATGGTGACAAAGCGCTCAGGGGCTCAGCCAGCCCTCCTTTGTCTCCCGTGCCTGTCCCTGCCTATGGCTGCTGCTGACACCCAAACAGATGTCACCCAGACTGTGTTCAACCAGCAAGACACACACACGATCAAAAGAGCAGATCAGTTCAAGCTACATAAGGACGTGTGTCTTGAAATTGTTTCCGTCGAAGCACTTAGCACGGGTAATACGTAGTTATGCGTTTTGTGTGTTTAGAATGATTTCCCACATGTGGGTGAATTCCACGAGAGCAGCAGCCATGAATAGTTTGTCCTCATTGAACCCC
This sequence comes from Pipistrellus kuhlii, assembly GCF_014108245.1. Taxonomy (NCBI): domain Eukaryota; kingdom Metazoa; phylum Chordata; class Mammalia; order Chiroptera; family Vespertilionidae; genus Pipistrellus; species Pipistrellus kuhlii. Next base: position 4,181,338 of record NW_023425524.1, read on the forward strand.
AGGTCCACGCTCCTGGCGGTACTGACTCACCAGGATCACGGCATTTACTGAAAACTGCCAACCTCTTCAGAAATCTTTATTTTCCTAGATGACTAAGGAGTTCAAGCTGACCGAAGAACTCCACTGACTCTTTTCTTCAATTTCCCTTCCTTACAGGTCAAGGAATTGAGTCCGAGAGTGACATGACTGACCTAAGGTTACATATATTGGAAGCAGCATGAACTTCCAGAAGCTCATTTGTATCAATTCTATTGTTTTCCCTCTGTGTCCCCAGAGCTCAAGAGGTTCCTGGTACGTGGTAGATGCCAAGATATAGTGCCAGGGAGCGCAACTGGAGATGCATTGGTTAACAGCACCAACATGCTGGCACTTAGCTGCGACATCAGATACTTAAACCAAAACATCTGTGGCTTGCTTTGCTGACACCCTCTGCGCCTCAATGCTACTCAGTGTACCCACATCTGCTACAGTTCTTACTATATTAGATATTTTTTTAATATATATATATGTGTGTGTGTGTGTGTGTGTGTGTGTGTGTATAATGTGTTTGTGTGTGTGTGTGTGTGTGTGTGTGTGTGTATGTATTGATTTCAGAGAGGAATGGAGAGATAAAACATCAATGAGAGCCGAGACCGGTTTGGCTCAATGGATAGAGCGTCGGCTTGGGGACTGAGGGGTCCCGGGTTCGATTCCGGTCAAGGGCATGTACCTTGGCTGCGGAAATATCCCCAGTAGGGGGTGTGCAAGAGGCAGCTGATCAATGACTCTCTCTCATCGATGTTTCTAACTCTCTATCCCTCTCCCTACCTCTCTGTACAAAATCAATAAAATATATTTAAAAAAAAAAGCCAAAAAACATCAATGAGAGAGAGGGGATAAAGCCTGCACGTAACCTGGGTATATGCCCTAACTGGGAATCGAACTGTGACCTCCTGGTTCATAGGTTGCCGGGCAGTATTTACTATCCTATATATCCTATATAATAAGAGAGGAATATGCTAATTATCCGTTGTGCTCTGAGGCATAATGACCAACGGCATAAAGACCTGATCACAGATCTGCAGGAGGGTGGGGCAGTGAACTATAAGCAGGCAGTGGAGAGCTACTGGACGGGGCAGGGCAGCAAGCTATGGGGTGGGGGGGTTGGTGGGAGGAGCTACAGGAGAGCAGGGACCTACTGGCGCCTGGATTTGTGGGAAGGGCTACTAGTATTAGAATTAAACTTGTTCTGCAGCCACCATACAACTGCCAGCTCCCAAGGAAAGGAGTCCTACTCCTCCTAACTTCACTGTTAGCCTATCACAGGTGCCTGGCACATGACAAGAGCTTCATACACATGTATGGGGGGGAGAACTGAAAGCAATGGTGAACATGTACTGCCCACATTCCTGCAAACAGGAGTGCCCAAGGTGGTGTTCTTTCCACACCCTGGTCTCCCAAACTCAGCAGAGAACAGTTAAGAATAATTAAGATGGTGGCGAATGTTTGCGAGAGCACTAGTATGTAGCATTCATTAGGCCCTAACCACAATCACCTGTGTTCAATGAGGGAAGGGACAGCGCGTGAAAATGCCCAATAGCCGTGGTCGGCAAACTGTGGCTCGCAAGCCACATGCGGCTCTTTGGCCCCTTGAGTGTGGCTCTTCCACAAAAATACCACGGCCTGGAAGAGTCTACTTTGAAGAAGTGGCCTTAGAAGAAGTTTAAGTTTATATTTTACATATATTTTATTAATTTTTTACAGAGAGGGACAGAGAGCTAAAAACATCGATGAGAGAGAATCATCGATCAGCTGCCTCCTGCACACCCCCACCGGGGATGTGCCCACAACCAAGGTACATGCCGTTGACTGGAATTGAATCTGGGACCTTCAGTCCACAGACGGACGCTCTATACACTGAACCAAACTGGTTTCGGTTCCCATTGATTTTTAGGGGGAGTGGAAGAGACAGGAAAACACTGATGTGTGAGAAAAACATCCATTGCTTGCCTCCTGCAGGAGCCCCAACCAGGCGCCCCCCACACCCCTCCCGACTGGGGAGGAGCCTACAACCAAGGTACCTGCCCTTGAGCAGAATGGAACCGGGACCCTTTGGTCCACAGGCCCATGCTCTATCCCCCCAGCTAAACCAGCTAGGTCAGTGGTCGGCAAACTCAATCGTCCACAGAGCCAAATATCAACAGTACAACGATTGACATTTCTTTGGAGAGCCACATTGTTTAAAACTTAAACTTCTTCTAAGGCCACTTCTTCAACATAGACTCGCCCAGGCTGTGGTATCTTGTGGAAGAGCCACACTCAAGGGGCCAACGAGCCGCAGTTTGCCAACCACTGAGCTAGCTCATAGCTTACTATTTTATTTTATTTTATTTTATTTTAAATATATATTTTATTGATTTTGTACAGAGAGGAAGAGAGAGGGATAGAGAGTTAGAAACATCAATGAGAGTCATCGATCAGCTGCTTCCTGCACACCCCCTACTGGGGATATACCCACAGCCCTTGACTGGAATCGAACCCGGGACCCTCCAGTCCCCAAGCCGATGCTCTATCCATTGAGCCAAACTGGTTTCGGCAATATAGCTTACTATTTTAAATAAAAAACTTGGACCTCGAGCAAATGATCAAAACACTTCGACCTTCCCACGGCAGGCACATGCCCCTCGCTGGTGGAGGAACATTCTAGATTCTAGAACCTAGAACCCAGAACCTTTATTAGGATGCTGTTATCTTTTTTTTTCCAGTAGGGGAGTGAAACCTGCCATTCGGAATAAACTCACTGTGGACGTGGCCATGGAAAACAGCAGTTGTTATTTATTATTGACTCTCATGACAGAGCAGCTAACATGGACCGGAAGTCGTGCTCTGAGCTGCAGGAAGCGCACTTCCTCCTCCCGGGGACCCCGGGGGGGACTTACCCTCCTGCTGCCACAGCTTCTTCGAAGCAGGTGCTCTTGGTTCTGCCGTCCCCACATCCGCAGTTTTGCTTTTCCCCCGCTTTCTATTAGTGTGGCCCGAAAATATGAACAGAAAACTTCCAGAAACGACCCATCCCCAGAGGAAAAACTCCAGAAAGGAACAATTCATACGGGCTGTGCTGAGGAGGGGGACGAAATCTCGCACTGTCAGTGTCACCAGGGTCCAAGGCCCTGATGAACTCTCGCGATGTCTTGCTCCTGCAACGTGGCTCCTCCCTTTCCCCGGCGTGTACGCCCTGGACACGCTGGACGCGCTGGACACGCTGGACGCGCTGGACACGTGACCTCACGCAGGTCACGTCTGTGACGTCGCAGCCGCCCCCGCCAGGACCCGCGGGGCGTAGGCGGGGTCGCGGTGCTTGCGATCGATCGAAGTCGCCCCGGTTGGACTTCCTAATGGCCCCGAAGGGCCGGTGCGGCGGGGCTGGCCCTCCGGCTGCCCCCGAGGGGCGCCATGAAGCGCTTCTTTTAAGGGAGAAGGTGAAAGTGCTCCACTTAAAAAGGCGTCTGGTCACCTCGCGTCATCCCAGCGAGAAGGGTGAGTCCAGGGCACTGCGAGATGGAGAGAGAGAGGCCGCATTCGCATAACTGTTATTACAGCAGAGTGTTATAACGGTTCTCTCCCATTATTCGTTATTGTTGTTACCCTCTTGCTGTGACCAATGTATAAGTTAAACTTTATCAAGATACGCCTGTAGGCCGAAACCGGTTTGGCTCAGTGGATAGAGCACATGTGTCAAACACAAGGCCCGCGGGCCAAATCCGTCCCGCCAGGCCTTGCAATGTGGCCTGCACCGCGCTGTCATCACTGCACTCCTCTGCGTTTCCATCACAATGACAGTTTATGACTGTTCAGTAAACCATTCGGCCCGCCATTTAGGCTGGATTTTAGATTTTGGCCCCTTCTCTGATTGAGTTCAATACCCCTAGGATAGAGCGTCGGTCTGTGCACTGAAAGGTCCCAGGTTCGATTCCGATCAAGGGCATGTGCCTTGGTTGCGGGCACATCCCCAGTGGGGGGTGGACAGGAGGCAGCTGATCAATGATTCTCTCTCACCGATGTTTCCCTCTCTCTTCCTCTCTGTACATAATCAATAAAACATATATATATATATATATATATATATATATATATATATATATATAAAAGGGTACATCTGTATAGGAAAAACAGTATGGCGTTTGGTACAGTCTGCAGTTTCAGGCATCCAGTGGGGGTCTTGGGGGGAGTTACTGTATTCTGTGTGGTAGGTACTATTATCACCCCCATTTTAGAGATGGGAAAACTGAGGCTTGCAGACAAAGCAGCTCAGGGATGAGCCCGGAGCTGCACACACATGAAGCAAAAGCAGCTCAGCCAGGTCACACTGCACAGTGTCTGGGCCAGGGCTCACACCCCCCCCCCACACACACACACCTTTGTGGCTCCCCATACATATAGTAGGGAATAACCCCATCACACCTGCCGTCCTGAGTCGCGGAGTCTCAAAATCCCTAAACACTTCTGACCCATTGAAGGACCCTTCCATTCATTCCAAGCTCTGTGCCAGCCACAGCGGGGGATTTAGAAATAGGCAAAAGCCCTGGGTTTTGTCTGCAGAGCAATTTACAGACAGCAGACGGTAGCGAAAGCAATCACTTTTGGGTTCAAAGTTAGACGCTTTGGGCAAGGAGCAGACATGCTGAGTCAGGACGCAGGCAGCCTCCCGCTTGCACATTAGAACTTGTGGGCTCCAGCGTGGGCCTCTTTTAGCCGCCGTCTGAGTGGCTCTTAACTGGGATCTGGGGCAGACTCGCTGGGAGGACTGCTTTTACATCCACAGACTCCCCGCGTCTACCCATCAATCCAGGGTGCTGTCTCCTCCCCAGACATCTCAGACGCAGCTGTCTTGGCAAGTTGCATATCTTAGTTGAAATCATAGGTTCATCTAGGCCGCTATCCTCCGGGTAGGCAGGTCTCTCATCTTCCCCTCTACCTGCCTCTCTGTCCTTTAAAAATATCAGCTTCTCATTTTATTGTATTTTAAATATATTTTATTGAATTTTTTTACAGAGACGAAGAGAGAGGGATAGAGAGTTAGAAACATTGATGACAGAGAATCATCGATCAGCTGCCTCTTGCACACCCCCTACTGGGGATGTGCCCGCAACCAAGGTCCATGCCCCTGATCTGAATCGAACCTGGGACCTTTCAGTCCGAAGGCCGACGCTCTATCCATTGAGCCAAACCGGTTTCGGCTCAGCTTCTCATTTTAGCTATTAACAGAATATCTTAGGAAAATCTCTTCCCACTTGTCTCCACTCCCTCCCTCAGGGTTTCTGATTTCAGGGTTTCCCTGGGGTTCAGGCCGGCTGGTAGAGTGAGGGTGGATCCGATGAATTTGCAGTTTCTTGCAATGCGGTTTAAACCTGACCGCTATGTTCGTGAGAAGTGAACCCAAGAATCCTATGCTGTTGCTTTTAGAGATTAGTATATAATTGACGTTCTGTGTGCCTTATTTTTACACTTCATTTCAGAACCCAGCTGGTGTTGCTCAGTGGTTGAGCATTGACCAGTGAACCAGGAGGTCAAGGTTGGATTCCCAGTCAGGGCACATGCCCGGTTGCAAGCTCCATCCCAAGTAGGGGGTGTGCAGGAGGCAGTCGATAGATGATTATTTCTCATCGATGTTTCTATCTCTCTATCCCTCTCCCTCTCTCTAAAATCAATAAAAAACATTAAAAAAAAAACAAAGTAGCATAATACCAGAAATAACTGCTCTCATTGAGCTATAACTTTGTTGTGATGCCTTCCAGTGGGATATCTGCCAGGCATTTCTGATGGATGGGAAAGTTCATGCATAAAACGAGTCAAGTGACCCTGGCCCTGGCCCTTAGCATGTAAAAAGCCACGTTATGTCAGAGCAACCTGTTCTCCCATCTCGTGGAACTTTCTGAATTTTCCTGTTCTCATTTTATTGCTCTCCATCCCCTTAATCTGAGTGGGAACGTGTATTTTCTCCTCTCTCGGAGAGCACCAGCCCTAGTGCTCATCCACCGGCTCAGTGTGTGTGTGGTCAGGGTAGAAGAATGGGAGTTTAAAAGTCAGAGTGGAGTGCAGGGCGGGCCAGTGCTGTTGACATCCGTATGGTACACTCTCTCCTCATTGGTCTACAGATCAACTCAGAGACTGGGAAGGCCTCAGCTTTGGAGAGAGAGCTTGGTCCTGGCCTCGCCCACCCTCCCTCTCTGAGTGATGGGTTGACACTGTTGTCCTCTGTCAGTGTTATTGTTTCTGGAAACCAAAGCAGCACAAACACTAAAAACAAAGCAACAACAAAAAACACGCCCCTGTGAACTCAAAAACGAACGAGTTCCCTCTCAAGGTTCTGTAAGTGGATTCTCTCCCCAAATGTGGCTCATTTCCCTTTGGTCTCAGAGCACAAGGTGGGGCAGCCCTGCCTGATTGTCTCTGGAGAGTATTATCTAGTTTTGAACATGCTTTATACTCCAAAACCTATCTTTTCATCATGGTAGAAACATTTCGCTTCTCTTCACTTACTTTTCCTCCAGATATAAAATACACACCACACCGCCGGAAGGACCCCTCCATACATCCCTGCTTCTGATTTTCTGTCTTTTCCCCCTTTTCTGGTGCTACTTTATGAGCATATCCATGAGGATTTCCACAATGTTATTAATATTTTATATTTATTGTCAGTCTCCTGAGCCACCCTAGAAACATATATTACCTCTTTGCAAGATTTAATCTCACCCTTTAGTGATTCATATTCTCAATGGTATGCTTCTTACTTGGGGGGAAAAAGAAACACACATAGCAAAAAAAAAAAAAAAAAAAAATTCTTCTCCAAATTAAAGCATTCTGCACCCAGCTGAAGTTCCAGGACTTGGCCAGCAGTGGATCGTGGACAATGAGGTTATTTATACTTTGTCCTCCAGGGATCCAGAGTTTTTCAAAGAAACTTTGGGAATTATTTAGCTCACCTGTATTTATACTCCTTTTTGAAGTGCCTTAAAATATAGACTTTAATTAAATTAAAAACTTAAGCCAGACTGATTTAACTTTGCACAGCCTCATAGGCAAAGTTTGCTGGGCTAGCAGATAGGATAAACTCAATATCATGGGATCGATCGGCCTGTCAATGAGAACAAATTATGTTTTAATATTTCAGCAGTGTCTAGCCACATACCAACTGTTCATGTGCTAATCGAAAGTGATTGTTATCTGTTTAAAAATGCAATCAACAGAGCTCATTTGAAATAACGTTGGCTAACTCTGAGTAACAAACCAAAAAAATGAGCTTGATTGATTGATCACCTAAAGATATGTTATTTTTATTTGAGAAAGAGAGAGAGAGAGAGAGAGGAACATCAATGTGAGAGAAAAACATCTATCAGTTACCTCCTATACATGCCCTGACCAGGGATGGAACCTGGAACCTTTTGGTGTACTGAATGACACTCCAACTAACCAGGGAGTCACCAGGCCAGGGTAAGCCTGATTTATTTTTTAAAAGTATTTTCCTGTGCTGATTCTGTAATATTATAAATTACGTCCTTCACCTAGCTAGAGCTTTTGGCTCCAACCCCACAATAGTGATCTCAGTTTGCTCTATAGCATTTGCAGTTCAAAGCATCGAAGTCTGGATGGCAGACAGACCCCATTCGGATATTAGCTCTTGTCTTTTCCTTGCTGTGTAACCTATGGAACAAACAATCAATCTCTTTAATACTATAATATTACTTAGCGTCATACCAGGAAATAACAACTGTGATTACTGAGCTGTAGCTATGTTTTAGTAACTTTCTTTTTTTTAAAAAATATATTTTATTGATTTTTTACAGAGAGGAAAGGAGATAGAGAGCTAGAAACATCGATGATAGAGAATCATCAACCAGCTGCCTCCTGCACACCCCCCACCCGGGATGTGCCCGCAACCAACGTACATGCCCCTGACCGGAATCGAACCCGGGACCCTTCAGTCCGCAGACCAATGCTCCACCACTGAGCCAAACCGGTCTCGGCTGTTTTAGTAATTTTCAATAGGACATCTGCCAGTCATTTCTGATGGGGGGGGAGGGGGCAAGTTCATGCATAAAACGTGTCAGGGGACCCTGGCCCTGGTCCTTAGCTCTGAGCAGAGCCTCATAATCTCCTGGAGACCAGGTGTAAAGCGTGGTGAGTTTAATAGAAGATCAGGTATCCCTCGTGGTCGAAAGCCAGTGCTTTTTTGCTTTAAATAGGGATGTCATCATCATTGCTTTTCAAGAAGCATCTTATCATCGAAACCGGTGTGGTGTATATATATATATATATATATATATATATATAAAAATATATATATATATATATATATTTTTTTTTTTTTTAAAGCATCTTATCTTCCTGCAGTTGAATATTAACAGTGTTTCACCTAGAAATATTCAGATTGTGATTTAGGAGCCCTTCTTATATAATAAAAGGGTAATATGCAAATCAACTGAACAGTGGAACTAACAGTCGCTATGATGCCTGCGGATCATCAGGGGACAGACGCTCAATGCGGGAGCTGCCTGATGGTCAGTGTGCTCCCACAGGGGGAGTGCGGCTCAGCCAGAAGCTGGGCTCATGGCTGGCGAGTGCAGTGGTGGTGGCGGGAGCCTTTCCTGCCTCCACAGCAGCACTAAGGATGACTGCTGGTTTAGGCCCCCTCCCTGTCAGTCAGACATCACCCGAGGGCTCTCAGACTGTGAGAGGGAACAGGCCAAGCTGAGGGGACCACCCCCACCAGCCCAGTGCATGAATTTCGTGCACCAGGCCACTAGTATCTCTATAATGTCTTTCTTTTTATGTCCTTAGTACTCTACTTTCATATGGTGGAAGTGGTGGTTGCATTTGCTCTGCCTTTGAAGATCTTTAAGATAAACTGCCAGGACCCCAGGAATTAGACAGAGATGCCTTATTCTGGAGTTTAAACTTTAAAGAAGTAGGGAGCATAAAAGAACAATTGGCTCTCCTGGATCTTCTCTTTGTTTTAATAAGTAATGCTTATCCAGTGCTTACTGATATTATAATTCCCATTTTACAGATGAAGAAACTGAGCCCCCCTGGGTTGAATGTCTTGTGCAGCTCACACAGCTTGTGAGGGACAGAGCCAAGACTCACACAGGGCACGTTGCCTCCTGAGCTGGACTTTGTGAGCTTTGGCCTGTCTTGCTTCCTTCTGTAACAAAAACAAACACTCCAACCCCATGTTTTATTTCCTCATTTGGGATTCCTTCAGTCTCTTCAATGAACCCGAATTAATAGGTTCCTGCCAACCTGACCCACCTCTCTCCAATCAGCAGCTCAGTTAGGTGAACTCACTGTAGGTTGCCCAGGAATTCCTGAGAGCTTCCCCTCCTACAAACACCTTCCTAAAATTATTCCATCAGGATTCTTTGTTTGCCGGGAGGGTTGTATAAACAACACACATTTCTTACTTTTCCAAGTTAATAACTGATTGTCATATGGTTACAGGATATAAATATAGGGTGTAATTAGATGGTTTTTTCATTGTTGAGTTTTAAGGGAACTTTATAATTCTGGATCCAAGTCAGTTAGCAGATACATGTTTATAAATATTTTCTCCCCACCTGTGGCTTCTCACTTTTTCAGCAGTGTCAGGGCAGAAGTTTTTCATTTTCATGAAGTCTGATTTATCAATTTTTTTTATGGATTATGCTTTTGATGTGTCTAAAAAGGCATTGCTCAGACCAAGGTCACCCAGATTTTCTCCTATTTTAGCTTCTCGGAGTGTTATAATTTTATATTTTACATTTGGGTATATGATCATTTTTAAGTTAATTTTTGTGAGAATGAATATATATATATATTTGCCTGTAGATTTTCAGTTGTTCCAGCACCATTGGTTAGAAAGACTGTTTTTGCTCCATTGTTTTGCCTTTGGTCCTTTGTCAAAGATCAGTTGACTATGTTTATGTGGGTCTATTTCTGGGCTCTCTATTCTGTTCCATTGATCGAATTGTCTATTCTTTCTCCAATACCCCATTGTCTTGATTACTGTAGCTTTATTCTAAGTCTTAAAGTCAGGTAGCGTCAGTTATCTGACTTTGTTCTTCTCCTTCAATACTGTGTTGGCTATTCTGGGCCTTTTGCCTTTCCATATAGATGTTAAAATCAGTTTGTCAATATCCACAAAATAACTTGCTGAGATTTTGATGAGGACTGTGGCGAATCTATAGATCAAGTTGGAAAGAAATGACAACTGGACAACGTTGCATCTTCTTCACATACATGGCACATCTCCCCCACTTATTTAGATGGTCTTTTGGTTTCTTATCAGAATTTTATTGTTTTCTTCATACAGACTTTGTACGTAATTTTAAAAAAAATTTACACCTAAGTATTTTTTTGTTTTTGTTTTTGGTACTAATGCAAATAGTATTGTGTTTTTAATTTCAAATTCTAATTCATTGCAGTATCTCATAAGGAAGTTATTTCTGTACAACAGGTATAGATGTTGAAGATCATATGTATTACGGAGTACAGCTGGATTTGAGGCTATGGGTACGACCGTAGTTTCTCATGCTTTATAATAGATTTGACCCATGGTCAGTAAACTGCGGCTCCTGAGCCACATGCTGCTCTTTGGCCCCTTGAGTGTGGCTCTTCCACAAAATACCATGGCCTGGGTGAGTCTATTTTGAAGAAGTGGCATTAGAAGAAGTTTAAGTTTAAAAAATGTGGCTCTCAAAAGAAATTTCAGTTGTTGTACTGTTGATATTTAGCTCTGTTGACTAATGAGTTTGCCGACCACTTCATTAGACCGTCTTGCCTACCCATGTGGGCATGGCTATGCAGCTGCAGTCAACTACCAAACTCTCCCAGAAACATCACCACAGAGGGGTTGAGCATATGTTCTGAGGACAGGCCCTGCTACACAGGGAGAGAGAAGGCAAGAAAGGCAGAGCCAGCCTTCCCATCAGATTAAGTTGCCTCTTTTCTCATGGGTGGGAGCAAGTCTAGGGCCTGAGAGACGCAAAGGTCAGGAGTAGAAAGACAAGGAAACAATCCAAGCAGAAGCTGCCCATCGGAGAAGCAGGAGACTGCAGAATAGAAATTTTCTCCAAAATTCCACACTAGCCCCTCCAGTTTGAAAATATATTTTTTAAAAAATAAAGTCAAAACAAAAGCTAAAAGTGGCCTCAAAATTTAATTTGCTGTGTGTGTGTGTGTATGTGTTTATAGATCCCTTATATCATGGATATCAACCTTTCATGAAATCAATCCTGTTTAAGATATTATATTGTCTCCTAAGGACAGGGACTCTTAGATACATAGTGTTTCACTAGGAATTCTTCTTTTTTTAAAGTGCCACTTACTAATAAATTATTAGTCACTTAATATGGACCAAAAAATCACAAATAAGAAGTTGAAAGGTACTTATTATGTCCTTACACACACACACACTAGTAATATTGTGTACATATATATTTGAAAAGAGGATTGATTATAACATACATATTTTTTATAATCTGCTTTTAAATTCCATATATCTTGAAACTTTCTACATCATTAACTCATCTTATAAGATACTATTAATGCCTGAATAGTAGTCCATTTTGTATATGTGTGTGTGTGTGTGTGTGTGTGTGTGTGTGTATCCACCTCTTATTGCTTGACTCTTGGGCTGTTTGTATATTTTGCTTCAAGTTAGACAACCCTGTAATAAACATCTATATTCATAAATCTTTTCACAATTATCTACTTACTTCCTTAAGTTACAATCCTAAAATAAACTCCATGCATCTGTAGGTACGCCCATTGTGTAATCTTTTGAAAGAACATTTTGTCAATCTATGTTCTCACAACTATTAATGAATTGATTCTCCTAGTTTCTCAGTTACTCACTGCAACTAGATTTACCACTTTTTCAAAATTTTTACAGCCATTTTGGTCGTGCTTAGACCATGCACACAGGATTTATTGAAATCATCCTGGGAAAACAATGGAGTTAATGTAGAGTCAGTGTTAGGCATCTGCTGAAATACAGAGCTGACCTGCCAGACAGCATGGTGCTGGCGGTGTTTTTCTCCAACTTCCTAAACTCCCTGGAGGAGCTGGGACTGCTTCTTTGGCTAAATGCCGTATGGAGAGAAACTCCTTAAGCTCTGAAATACCTTTTGCCCAGATCCTGATAGACAGCAAAGTCGGTGGTGTGACAAATGGCATCTGACATCCAGGAAGGAACACATCCTGAAAAATAAATCCATATCTCTGATCCATCTCTAATTTCAGGGGACAGGCTCTTGTGCAAGATCCATATCTGCCTGTGCCTCCCACAAACACCAAGCCTTAGTTCTCTGGCCCTGTAATCGGCTCGGCTGAAGCCCAGCTACAGCCCAGCCTGAGTGAAACTTTGTTCCCATAAAGAGCCTGACATACCGCTCGTTTAAAACTGATTTCTAAGGAGAAAAATGTCAGTACATAAGCCATCATTTTAAAAACACATATTTTCGCTGGTTTTTAAAAGTGCATTTAAAAAAATATATATTTGCAATTACATATGTATTATAGTTATTATGTAACAAAATATGTGTTTTATATGTGTATATAAAATTTCCAATGTGTTTGGGCTATTTGAAAAGAATATTTATAATAGACATTTAGGTTCTTAGGACCTTTCTTATGAGTAATTCAAAAAAGCAAAGTACTATTAAAAATTACATATGTGTTCATTCCTTTTATAGACATTACTAGAGGCCCGATGCATGAAATTCATGCAAGAGTAGGTCTTCCTTTCCCCAGCTGCCAGCACCAGCTTCCCTCTGGCACCTGGGACCTGGGTTTCCCTCCCAGCCCCAGCTCTGTCTGGAAGGATGTCCGAAAGGATGTCCAGTCTAATTAGCATATTACACTTTTAATATAGACTAGAGGCAGTGCACAAATTTGTGCATCAGTGGGGTCTCTTGGCCTGGCCTGTGGTATTGGGCCGAAACCAGCTCTCCGACATCCTCCAAGGGGTCTCAGATTGTGAGAGGGTGCAGGCCAGGCCGAGGGACCCCACTGGCAGGCTAACATACCCACTAGCAAAAATAGCCTGCAATTACTAGCAGATGGTGGTTATCAGTGTACAACTTCATGATTGCATGAAACACCATTGAATTGTGCTCTTTAAAAGAATGAAATTTACGATAGGGGAATTATATCTCAATAAAAATCTCCATCAAAAAAGAAACTCCTAGGAAAATATAATTCACTCCACCAGTAGAAGAGTAGGTTTAAAACAAGGTCAGTTGTGATTTAAAACAAGGTGGGGAAGGGTTTCATGAAGATACTAATATCTGCTTTAAATATTTAAGAATGAGGAGGAGTCAAGTTCATTGAAGGGAGCAGGAAAGAACATCTAGGTAAAGGGAGTGATACAAGCATTAACAGTAGGCATGAAATAAATATTTTTGAATTTATTTGGAGAATTATATTCTTTGAATATGTCATGAGAACTCCCTCTCCAGGTCCTAAGATAATTGGGGACACAACTAAGCAATATGACCAAATGGGGTTGGGAACCACTGTCTTTGGTAGATTGCACAATGACAAAATTATTGTCTTGTTAGTTTCCTCAGACATAAAATTCCTGTACATTTCTTTGTCCATCTGTCTGGATCAATCTCTGATGACCTCTTAGAATGGAGCCCTGCTATTCTTTTTACTCTATTACATGTCTACACTGTAGACTTACGTCTATAAACTCTACACATTTTCTAAATTATGTGTAATGTTTACAGAATCCACAGAAGAGATTTCAACAACTTTTAAACAAGCTAAATGTGCCGAATATATTAAAAATAAATGCAAAAAAACTACAACTACCACCAGACCCTCGCATTTTGAATATCAGTAAGTTTTCATCTACAGAAAAATTTATATGAACCCAAGAATGTAGTAGATGGCAATTAAATGGTATTAGGTACTACACAATTTAACCTAAAAAAATAATTAACTTGCATACCATTCCATACAACCGATTCTTTTAAAGAAGATTTGGCTCTGGCATGATAACAAGAACCAGCCTGATTAAAAGACATTGCACCTCGGAGAAACTGTCAGTGGTTTGCAAACATGAAGGGAAGAGAATAGATGTCTGAGAGGTGGGTTAGAAGGTAATAGGATTTTGCCCTACTATGGAAAACTTAAGCTACAGATCAGAAAGCTTTTATGTGATATGGCCTTTTGAGTGACAGATGTCGATAGGAGTTGAACGGTGGTGAGGTCAGTATGGATTTTTTTCCCAGGTCTCTTTGCTGCCTTTCCCTGTCATGAGACTTGTCAGTTTCAAGTCACTTACATACATTCAGCTATTTTACTGCATCTGTAGGTTTAAGAAGAGCAATGCGGTTATAATTATTTGTGTTAAAAGTTCTTCATCTCTATGCATGCCAGGTTGTGAAATGCTTTCAGCACCATTGAAAGCTTTTTGCTGTAAAAATTGGTTAATAACCTGCAAGAAATGTTTCCCAGACATTTGGATAATTCCATCTTATCATGTGTTTTATGCTTCCTTTAATGAACAGCAAATTATTTTTGTTTAAAAGATTTTCATTTACTCTATTGTACATTTTTTCATCTGACTTAGAGAAAAATCAATTATTTTATAATAAGAAGTACGTTATTCCTAGTAGTTCATTTAAGTAAATTATACTAAGTTAAATGGTTGTGAGAATTTTCTCCTTATTTATCAACACTTAAGAAAAGAGCTATAATGTCCAGAAGTGGAATATAATTTGCTGTTGAGGAAATGGCATTGATTTTTCTGTCGGTTAAAGACTGCTACTTGGAATGCAAGAATAATATGCTAACTTCTACTTGATAAAATTTACTTGATATGAATTATTCTAGAATAGGAGAAAAAGGTGGTTATTCCCATATTCAATATAACCAGTTTATACCTGATATAACATATTCAAGTGAGTATAGAGAAAAGGTGCTAAATTTGGAATAATAATAACCAAAATAATAGCCTACAATTCACCTGCATATAATGCTTTGAAATATATAAAACACTTTTACATACATGTCTTAATTTAATTACTAATGCATCAATTTCACATAGTGAGTCACTTGGATGGCTGAAAGAGAAGACTTCTTCCATAATGTAAATTAAATTATAGTATACATTTTAGTGCTTATCTGTATTTGATCCAAATTCCTAATGCACCTTTATCTATTTCATTTCACGAGGCACTAACATTTGATTAGGGGGTCCACAAAACTGTCAATTTATGTACACTTCCAAAGTATAAAAACTAGCAAAATATATGAACTTCTCAATGGTAAGGAGCATATCTTATTATTTGTTGATTTTTCTATCCATGTCTAAATGTTAACATGACACGATCAGTAGCTATTTGGTGTTCTCTTGTTATCCGAGGAATTAAGTATGGAAGGCATACCGGTTGGAAATGTAGGGGGTTCCCAATAGCTCCTCTCACCTCCAGCTTACTCAGGATTAATTGAGAGAGACAAGGAGTGAGGCAGGAGCTCTGGGTGGATGTGGTCAGGTGTGCAGTAATGATGGCTTCCCTCACCTCTCTCTCATTTCCTCCCTCCTTCACTCCACATATATATATATATAACTTCAGAGAGGAAGGGAGAATTAGAAACATCAATGATGAGAGGGAATCATTGATTGCTTCCTGCATGCCCCACACTGGGGATCAAGCCCACAACCTGGGCATGTGCCCTGACCGAGAATTGAAATGTAACCTCCTGGTTCATAGGTCGACACTCAACCACCGAGCCACACCAGCGGGGGCTAAGAGTCTGTCTTAATGACGGGGTATCCAGTTCCACCCCTTACTCTACACCATTGCACCCCTTACTCTTCACCATTGACCCAAAGCATTGCGTCTTGTTTGTAAGTTGTAGGATTGTCATTGGTCTTGCTGTGGGAATCGCACTCAGGTCCCCAGCAGTGAGTCTCTGTGGTATGTTCCCCCTCTTCAGAAGTGGGGGTGGGGAGAAGCTTGTAGATTTTTCCTTCTTGCTCTAAGCCACGGGTGGAGAGCCTTTGTTCTGCCAAGGGCCATTTGGATATTTATAATATCATTCTTAGGCCATTCAAAATTACCAGCTGCTGTATTTGGTCAAACATTTAATTAACTCACCCCTATTGCTTGGCAGGGCCAGACCAAATGATTCTCAGCCTTATATGGCCCGTCCGTGGACCGCCTTCCCCAGCCCTGCTCTAAGGCCAGCAGCACAACCACAAGCGTGTTTTGCAGTAGGTTGGTCCCCCGAGGATGTGTTGTGACGGACTTCCAAAAATGACAAATCTTTGTTTCATTTTAGCAGGGAAATGATATGCATTGAGCCTAAAAAGGGGAATAAAAATTCCAGTTGTTATATGTGGAATGCAAATAAGATCCAGTTCAACCTGATGCGACTCATTTTGAAATGCAGGAGCAAGTAATTTGGCTCTGCCTAAATTATACCGTGAAACTTACTTGATGTGATAAAGAGGCCCTTTGACTTACACATAGTTTATATTTTGAAAGGCTTTTCCAGATCCCATTTGTTAGCAAATCTGATGTGACACGTTTAGTGAATTAGGGCATAGCATCTTGGTAACTTATTGTTTCCCTTCTATTTATATCATAATTGTTTACTTCTTCCAACACTCTCAAAACACTCAGATTTCTTACACTTGTATTAGGGTAAATAACTCCCAAATAAGCAGCAAGGCCGTGGATATACTGTAGACTGACACCTAACTCAATGGCTAAAATGAATATGATGACCATTGTTCTAACCCTTTGTGCTGATAGTACATGTCATGTTTCTTGCTCTGTCATAGCTTTCCTTTAGCCACAAACGTCTTTACTGCCCATGGTCTCCAACTAGATTTTTAAAATGTTAATATACACATGGATGGGGAAACAATAGCCACTGGGGAAGGAAAATGCGTACATGGGAACTGAGTTTGGTCAGAGCACATGTACAACATCTGACTGCATGTAGTACTATGCAGAATACTGCTCTACATACCGTATTTTCCGGCGTATAAGATCACACTGTGTTCTAGTAAAAAGCCTGCTCAGATTGGCCAGTGTCAGAGAGGCGGTCTATTAAAAAAAGAACTGGTGTTGCCTCGGAAGTGGGGGCTAGTCTTATACAGTGAATATAGGCCTAAACCTATGTTTTAACTGTAAAATTAGGGGGTCGTCTTATAGGCGGGAAAATACGGTAATTACACTGACATACTCTTGGAAACTAGAAGTATGCAGCATAATCAGACTATATGAAGTATGTGAAAGAATTACAGGGGGCAGAATAAAAATATTAATCCATTCTAGAATAAGGTATTTATGTCACCTCTAGGTTACTTAATAGTGTATGTACGTGGGGGAGTAGACAGGCATAATATCCATCTTGGGAATCAAAAGCAAAATTTGGCCATTGCAAATCTTAGTTGAGCTGGGCTGACAAGAAATTTCCAGTAATTTCATACCAATTTATACTGTTAAGAAGGAAACACTTCTTTCCATCCCTATTGTTGCATTCACAGTCATGTAACTCCTGCCTCTTAGGAATTTGGTGGGTGGAGTAACTGGCAAAATTGGAAAGTTAAAGATGGGGAGGGTATGATCAACTTAGTTCTATTTTGGGTACAAGCTGCTCACAGGTCATTGCAGTTTCTTTCCTCATACTTTGAACCTGTCTGAGTAAAGGGGGCAGGCAAGTCCCTGATTTACTTCTCCCAACCCTCTCAAGACTCACTTTACCCTCCCAGTCCCCTTACTTAGTCCTGCCTGGGAGGGGGCAGGCAAGTCTGCCTGATTCTCTTGTCCATGTGACCGACAATACTGTCTATGATATATTGCCCAACTTACCCTCTATCAGTCATAAAAGGAACATTTTGCTTTTATCTTCTGACTCTTGTCTTCTCCCTCAATTGGTTCAGAATTCATGGGGGCTAAAGGAAAGCTATTTATTATTTTCCTTTTTCATCACTAGCAGCGTCACTCAGCCATTCTTTTTTTGTGTGTGTGTTTTGTTTGTTGTCCTTCTCTTGTGGGACCACAAACCCAACTACCACTTGTAAAACACACGGAGACATGTATTTTATTAAAAAAACGTGCTCCTGCCTCACATCTGCAGTTCCCACAGGTGCCACTGTGTGCAGGATAATATACACTTCCTTCTTAATTCAGCTCGTCTGCTATGCATTTTTCCAGCCGTTTCCACACAGTTGCTTTACTGTGTCCTGTCTGGTGTATTCCACCTCTCTGGGACATATTTTAAGCTTGTCTTCCAAATTCACTTTGCAGCAAGAGATCTTCTTGTTGCATTTCTAGCTGCCAGGATTGCCAAAATGTGTAGAGAGAAGCTTCATCTATCATTTCTGTTATCATAATTTCAGGTAGTTTGCTGAATTTATCTCCCCTGACAGGGTATAGAGAAGAGCAGAGAAAAAAAAATGCAACGAATGAAGAGAACATATAGACAACCACATCGTGAGAACATTTGAGTTCTCTATTCGGGATAGCTTCTCCTATTTTGCGACATAAAGATCTCCTTGGCAATGATAGACTTATTTTATTGTATCCTGTGGCTAAACATTTTGGATTTATTCTGAACACCATTGTGGATGCTCCTCAAATCGACATTATGAATCTATGTCCACATATAGAAGTTGGTATCACCTTTCGGTCTGCTTTGCTCTCCACTTCCTTCCTTGAATTGCCCCGACACAATCCAGCATTTCTTTTGACTGTGGCAGAAAAACCTCCTTCGGTTTGTTAATTATCATAGATGGGTTCTAACGGATGCTTTATTTAGGATTTTGATTCAACTAGTTGATTTTTAAATATCAAGTTCTGAATGGGTTTACTGTAAAATTTTACTCTATTTTGTAGGATCAAATGACTCAATGGCCATCCTATTGCCGACACTCATACTGAGTCACCTTGGCTATATCTGTGTTTAACAGTTCAGTTTAACAAACATTTTTTGAGTGCTTATTATGTGCGGTAAATGGTGGGAGACCAGAAACAAATGCATGCTCCCTGTGGCATCAAGCAGGTAGCTGGTTACTTTTAAGTCAATTTGACTTACTGGCCCTCTGAAAATACATTTATCTATATAGAGACTATCTTTCCTGTTCTATCCAACCTACAGCTACTGTCATGCTCCTTATTGTTTATTTAAAGAATTTCTGGGTAGAGACCCTTTCCTGAGACTGCAAAGAGGGATGGTGAGAAGGAACATCCATGGATGGGCAATTTGGGGATTAAAAGTAGTAAATAAAAAAAAATTAATTCCTGCTTTATTTCCCATAGGAACTAATATGACTTAGTATATGGTTGTCTGATTGTGCTTTGTGTTTTATTGGGTTTCTATTTTGTGAGGTAGAGCCACATGCAGGTGTGGAAACATCCAAATCAAAGAAATGAAAGGTACAGGTTCTGTTGGTAACTTAGTGAGTTGGAAGCTATTTAAATCATAAGGAACTTTAAAAAAAATACAAGTAAGGGTATCCATTCATCTGCATCTTTGTAGTAACCGATGGTTGTTTTGTTGAAATACACATTAGTCTCCAGCCCAGTAAAGCAGGAGTTGGACCAGTGGTTCTGCTCTACTTAAGAGTGATGACTTTCTCCCCTTGGTTTGGGCAGGGCAGGGAGGGCGAGAGCTTCAAAAAATGCTGGTTCTGTGTGAGAAGTCTGCCGGGAAACTTCAGTTCTTTGAAACAGATTGCTTCTTATAATACCCAAGACGGGACAGGATGCACTCAGAGTTCTGCTTTAAGACCTGAAAATAAGTCTGGCTGGTGGGCCTATTTATAAAGTAAAGCTTTTGATTTAAAAAAATGTATCTTGCAGCACATCTGGTCTGATTTAGCAGAGTCCACAGACACAGTGTATTTGCCTTCGAAGTCTCGTCTCAGGGATTTGGGTGTCCTGAATTATCCATGGACATTTTCTAGACGTGAATAGTACAATGCCCTTGCCTTTATTAGTTCCCCAGATCACTAGACATGAGCTTTTATTTTTGATGTGTCATGTTACTTTTCTGATGAGTCATGTTTCATAACATCATCTTTGGCAGCGAAGAGTCATGTCATTTTGCTGAAATGAGTTATAGCCGGACACTAAAGCAAGGCACATGATAAAATACCTGGTTAGAAAAATCAGCTGATCCATAGGCCTAAAATATCCAGCAGCTGCCATGGAAGGTACGGAATGTTCACAGTGCGACGGAGCAAAGAAGTCCCATGCAGGATGAAGTCCCATTCACTCTGCAGTCCCTTTAAGGACTGAAAATCCTGTTGTTCCTTTCTAACACTCTGCCAATGTATCACTCTATTTTAAAACAATAAATCACTTTCTTCTTCCCAAACGTCAAACACATGTTATAGTGAAAAGAACCCAGCTTGGAGTCAGAAACATTTGGGTTCAAAATCCAGACAGGCAGTTTACCAGTTCTGACTTCAGCCAAGCTAGCTGTTCTCCTGGCTTCTGTCTCCTTATTTGTAGAACTTAGTAGAGATACTGTGTGTTTTGAAAGAAACAACAGATGGTTGCCCTGGCCAGTTTTTCCCAGTGGTTAGAGCATTGGCCCATAGACCAGAGCATCTCAGATTTGATTCCCTGTCAAGGACATGTACCTCAGTTGCAGGTTCCTCACTAGTAGGGATGCATGTGGGAGGCAACCAATCCATGTGTGTCTCTTACATTGATGTTTCTCCCTCTCTCGTTCCCTTCCTCCCTTCCACACTCTCTATAAATCAGTGAGAAAAATATACTCGGGTGAGGATTAAAAAAAAAAAAAGGAGAGAGATAGCAGATGGAAGATGCCTAATACAATGTCTGTGGAGTCAGAGAATAAGTGGGAGGGACTTTTATGCTTGCTTCTTGTTACCCTGCCTCTCATAGATCTAGAAGCAGGATGCCTCTCTCCATGTGTTGTATTTATTCAACCCAGTCAACATTTCATGTCTCTTTGTAGATTATCAATCATGAATTTGTGTGAAAATATGGCATAGGACCAAAACTAGGAGTTAGAACCACTCACCTGGTATGCCTGTTAGATCTGTCTAGAATTTCATTTTCTCTGTAATGTGCAGGAATTAGGGGTCATCCCGAAGTTCCTTCCAGCTCTGACTTCTGTAATTTTATGATTTGAACTTTTAAGAGAGGTAATGCCAGATCTAGGAAAGGTTGGGTCCCTGGTTACTCCTTTAATATGGATAGAAGCCAGTTAATGTCCAGTGTGTGGGACAAACCTAATTGACAAAAGATTCCCATAGAGAAGAATTAACAGATAGCACACTGGCTGGGGAACACAGTAAGGAAGTAAGTAAATGGTCAAAGAAAGAAAATAGTGCCAGATATGATGGTAACTTCTTACCAGCATGGGAAATCTTATAGGCATGCTGGAAAGAAAGCTAAGTTCTTTTGTACAGAAATTAAAGTTATCTAAAATGAAGGCTAATTGACATCTATATCAAAAGCTTGCCATAAATGAAATGAAATATTAAAAATTAAGACTAACCATTGTTAGTCTTAGGGTAACTCTAGTTAGCCTTAAGGTCTCTTCTTTTATCATGAAAGTCAGCAGTCAGGGTTGTTTGAAAAGCATCAGCAGTATTCAATATTGAGCATATTTTATGACTGAACCTGTTCACCAAACATAGTGCTTATTCTTCGAGGGAAAGCATTTTATAGGGGAGTGAGTATAGGCATCCCCCAGATGAAGACAGTATCTTTCAGAGGGATCATGTTTTCTGAAACATGAGATCTATGCAGGGTTGGGAACTGGGAGGAGAACTGCTGTACTGTTAAAAAGGCGGGTGGGTGGTAGAACCCTGGAACTCTAAAGAGAGGACTTATTACGGAGTCAGCATTCTGCATACCTTGCTAATGGGTAGCTACAGCCTTGGTAATAGTGTACTTAGCAGCACCTTGAAAGCCTACTTTCTGTAAAATGAGGGATAATAAGAGTATCTACTTGATGGGATTGCTACAAGGATTAAATAAGGTACAGCTTTGCACATAGTATTTCAGAAGTGTAAGCTAGTATTAGTAGTAAGGATAATCATCTACCAGGAGTTCTTGGAAACTTTGAGGAAATCCACATTCCCCAACGATCTCATATTCCCAAGTCTAAGTAGGTTTTTGGTAAATATTCAACCATATTAGTGTTTGTTGGTTAGATATTCAACCAAGGAGATAGAGCAACTAATAATCCATTAGGGAATTTTCAAGCTGAAGAATAAAACGCTGGTTTACATCCATCTTGAGAGTTGTAAAAACCTGTCGTAGAATGCTTGCTTCTTTAACGGCTACTTAAGACATTTCTTGTCATTTGGTAATCAGAGGGAGAAAATTGTTATTCACAGTTTGAAACGGGGATTAAGCAGCAGAAAAGCATTACCAAAATCTCAGTTGAGTATACAGACAAGGTCATGAATGAAGACATAACTGAATTTGAATTAAATCAAACTGGATTTGAAGAGAAGAGAGTTTGTTTCTTGAAGTGACTTTTAAAAAATCATGGCTCCCTTAAGTCCTACTTTTGTTGTAAATTTCTGTGGTTTATCACTTTTGAAAAGAGGCATCTACTAGAGATTAGTAAAGGCATTCACAGACACTTAATTGCTTTGATTTCTTTGTATTTAACTACTTCAAGACTATCATCTGATTCTCCCTTTCTGGCTCTTCTTAGACGTAATATAAGTTTCCCCTGAGTCAGAGAAGCAAAACCATCCTCATCACTGCCCTTGCAGAGAGAAGTGACACTCTCCTCTGAACACTCCATTCTCAGCGCTTCCCTTCAGGGACCACCCATGCTCCAGGCTCCCCCAGGTGACACGTAGGTAGACACATTCTTCATCCTTAAGGTGTCAACAGACAAGTGGATGTGGGCTATCAATCCCAAATTAGGCAGGAACAGTATCTTTTACAATTCTCAATCCATTATAAATATTATGTCTTCCTGGGATCCACAATGGTGTTTACTGGAGGAGTTTCTTCCCAGACCCTCACTGGGATTTTTTGAGATTGTTTTGAAAGGATTTTATGGTTTCCTGGCAAGTCAGATCCCCTCCACCAGAGCCTGTTGTTTTCCTGATAAAATCTTCTAATAGAAAACATAATCCTAATGTACTACCTGACTTCTCTTTAATTTCCAGTACTTCCTAGAGTTACTTCGTTGGCCCCTATGTAGCTGTTACTTCGTTGGCCCCTATGTAGCTTCATCCCCCAGATGAAGATAGAATTAATATCATTCGTAGCTTCAGAGAAAAGGAAGAGCCAGGCTCACAAAGAAAATGGACTAAATGGACTCAGGGTTTCTAAATGAGGTTTTCAGAGCCTGTAACAGAGATACTGGTCTGAAAACTCAAAGATCTTTTGGTTTGCCAGGGTTCAGCTTATGAGAGAAAGTTGTTTGGGGGCCAATCTAAACCCATGGTTGGCCTGAGCATATCTTAGAACTAAGGCTGGGACTCTTTGGTGTTAGGGTTCTGTGTTTTCTTCTGTGCTCATTGTTGTAGTCCAGTGCACTGAATGAGCCAAGGGGAGCAGGTAAAGAGAGGCAGAGGTTTCCGTTAGGTAAAAGCAGTGGATCATGAATATGGTTGGATGCAGGGTTTTAGAAGAAGATGAGGCTGAATGGTCAAAGGTCAGAGGGTGATGCGCCCTTCATGCCATCCTAAGGAATTTGGATTTGATTTGAATGGGTAACAAGGATCCATTGAAGGATTTACTGCTGGAGAGTAATGTAGCAGGTTTTCTCTTAGCAAGTTTTCTCTGGCAGCAGTAAGGATATTTGTTAAGAGAGGTGGGTGCTATTTAGTTCTAGTGTTAGGAAGTTAGGAAGTACAACAATCCAGGGATTGCATAAAAGGGGGCCTAAATGCAGGAGAAAGAAAAATAAAGGAGGTTTTTGGGTTGACCCCCATCTTTCCATCTGAAGTACGGGTTGTCTCATTCATGGAGCAATGGAACCAAGGGCAAAAAAAGAAGTTGGCATGGTCGCGTGGGGATGACGATGGTATGAATTTTGGACATTTTAAGTCTGAGGAGGCAGTTGGAAGGACCTGAATATTTAGGTTTGAGAATCTAAATTTGGTGCCTGATGAAGCCAAATGCCTGGGTTAAATCTACCTTTGCATGCCCAGCCTTCCTTTTTGTGATTGAATTCTTAGGGATGAGTTTCCAATTGGATTCAAAGTTCAATTCAGGTCACCACTTCCCAGGTGAAGAAATTGGGACCAAACCTCAGTGCCCCTCCAGAAGGTCATCCTCCAGCTAGGAACTCATATATTTCTTTCTCCAGTCACCAGAGCTTAGTAGTCCCACCTTACTTCTTACTAAATTGTCATCTTCTCTTTCCTGTTCTTTACCTCTTCCCCAATACTCCTTGAGACATTCTATAGAGCAAACTCTGACACAGTGAAAACTTAGAGCATTTCACAATGTGTCGATAATATTTGACATCTTTACATTGAAAAGACATGTCATTGTAGGACTATAATAAGTAAAAGCCTTAACTTGATATCTTTTAAAAAACCTCCAAAGGAGCATTTTTAACCTTTTCTTTATCCTCACATGGTTCCATATTGGAATTCTGGCACATCAAAGGGGTCTGCTGGGTGTTTTTATAGCTACAACACGGTGTTGAGGTTGGGTCCGGATGATCTATAGCGGTACTGATATATTTTTTATGCTTCATGTACTAAATTTTTAAAAAGTTACACCTGCAGATTTTTATCTGTGTTCCATCA
The DNA here is from genome assembly GCF_014108245.1 of Pipistrellus kuhlii. Classification (NCBI taxonomy): domain Eukaryota; kingdom Metazoa; phylum Chordata; class Mammalia; order Chiroptera; family Vespertilionidae; genus Pipistrellus; species Pipistrellus kuhlii. The sequence goes on from NW_023425524.1 coordinate 4,206,089, forward strand.
GCATAAACGCTCCGGGATCAGCACTTTTCCGTTCTCCCATGAAAAGTGATGAGGTCTTGCAAGGGCTGGGGTCATATGATCCGTCTCAGTGCTGTCTTAAGCGGAGCCAGGAGCAGGGGCATAAAGTGCGTGCTATTTTGGCCACACTTTATTGAATTCCCTCTCCAGATGCTCTACATATTTCACAGCAGAATTAGTAACAGCAATCGACGTGGAAGATTGTAAATGTCCCGTCTCCGCTCCCAACTCCCAGACCAGTTCCCAGCTCCTCCTCGCTGAAGATGATGACAAACTTATTCTGTCCACCTGACAGTGCAGAAAAACCATGTGTTTGGGGGCTGAGGAACTCCAAGCGGGGGAGCAGGGAGGTTTTGGGGAGCGTCATGGGAATGCAGAGAGTTTGGCTTTGAGGTCTGAGAATTTTCTTCGTTTGCTTTTCAGTATGCGTCAAAGAGCCTAAGAGGCAGCCAGTAACCCTCAACCATGCCATTCCTCTCCTCTCCTTCGCCCCAAACTAGATTAGGCCTTTGTCTCCTAAGCTTACATAGACCTTCCTTAAGCCTTCGCATCCAAACCCTGTTAGCAGGTAATTTGCATAAACCATTTCTTGAAACCACTCTCTGGGGTGAGCTTACCTGGGCATCTCTATGGTGTCCCCTGAAATCAAGTGACCAGGATTTTAGTTTTCTTTAAAAGCTGCAACCTAGCTTAGCAGTTATACCCCAGGGAAGTTAATGCTCAATAATATTCATAGGAGCCCCTGCCTTGTAGGAAGGTATATGTGGAAGCTTTTCTTTCTGTACAGCTCTTTAAGGCACATCGGTCAGTCTCGTTAGCATGGCAATTCCCTCCAATACAGTAAATGACAGTCAGCAAGTAAGTCCAAAGTCAAACTAAATTTCCATTTTTATGCTACATGTTGGCAACGAAGCCCAGTGCTGAACTTCAAGACTCTGTGGTAGTTTTTATGAATTATTGGTTAGCTATGTGGCCACCATAACATGGTGACAACTTTCAAATATTTCTCACCTATTTATTTTCCTGATAAAACTCTCTGAAAACACCCGGTAGAGCCACGTTCTATCCTCATTAGCCATCAGTAATTTTATACCTTCTGTTCATGACATGTCTTTCTAGTATCTGTCCTCTGAAGAATTAGAGGTGCTAGATTTGTTTATGTGAATAATATATTAATTTTATAACATGCATTTAAAAAAATTCTATGTCTCTTCATTTTATGATTATTTTTGGTGTTTATACTTTTAGCAAAAAAAAAAAAAAAGTCAGATTATCCAATTATTATAAGTAGTGTACACTAATTCCACCCCCCACCTCCGCCCTCCCCAACTTTTTAGGCTATTTGACTGTAGAGATTATCAAGCCTTGGACTACAATATAACCCTGATGAAAATCATCCCCTGGAACAACAGTTTTGAGGAGTTTAACCACAAATTCAGCTTGATGCATGCTTGATCCAGTTGATGAAATTACTTAAGGTGCTGACAGAAATGAATTGACAGCTTTAGTGGCGTCAAGTTGATTTGAGTCACATCACTTCTTATCTTATTTTGGGTATTTATTTAAAGGTTTGACTCATGGGCTTTGTTTAATTTCAGGGGAACATGTTCTACCATCCTTATATCTCTCTTAAAAAAAAACAAAAAACAATGAGCATTTTATTTTATTTATTGATTTCAGAGGAAGGGAGAGGGGAGAGAGACAGAAACATCAATGATGAGAGAGAAAATCATTGATCAGCTATCTCCTTGCATGCCCCCTACTGGGATCAAGCCTGCAACCTGGGCATGTGCCCTTGACTGGAATTAAACCTGGGACCCTTCAGTTTGCAGGTCGACACTTTATCCACTGAGCCAAGTCAGCTAGGGCGAAAACCAGAGAGTTTTTATCCTGGAAGTTGTCTTGAGAAACTGCTTAGAGCTGCCTTCAAGCTTGGACATATCTCCACCAATCTACATGCTTTTATTTTAAGCCTCAAGAAAGGACGGTGTCACAGCTGCCCTTAGTATGAATTGTTTCCTTTCTTACATCCAGAATGATGTGAATTCTCTGAGGATTCTGCTTCCCTTCAGTACTTACACACCCTTACTTTGCTCCGCAGTCCACAGTCCTAGCCCATTTCCTGCCCTTTCATCCTGTACAGAAACCCTTGTATATAACTGACTTCCATCAGTTGAAAACACATCCAGGGTTTCTTATCCAGCTTTCTCCTTTGACCGGGAGCTCTGAGGATGCTAATGCCGAAAGGTGGGGGTGGCGGGAGGTCCCTGTTATCATGCAAGCCATTGCTAACTCTGGACCTCTGACTTTGTAATTTGTTCTTTATGGACTCGCCTGCAGCCAATCAGCAAAATCAATAGTCTTCGCTGAAAAAGTAAGCCTGTGCCAGTGTGTTGCCTGACAGGTGAAGATACATGTGTTCACCAGGGGTCAGGGGGCCACATCAAATTTCTCTCTGACTCCTTTTCAAAAGGCTCAACCCATTTAGGGAGCATTTGTCATTGGAAAATGTTGCAGCAGGGAATACGGGGGTAGGGAGGGTGGGGGAGGGGTGGGGAGCGGCTGCTCCTCTCTTCTCATTTAATGATGTTTGTTTTCAACAGCCTGTTCAATAATGTCACTGGGAAGAAGTTATGTGAGAAGAATAAAGTGCTTAGAGTCTACTTATTTATTCATTCATTCATTTCTGTAGAATAACACTAGCTGCTGCCTTCTCATGTGTATTAATTCAGTGGCGGTTGTCCAAACATTTGTTTGTGCTATTTCTTTCCAAGACATGGTAGGTCTGTCTCCCTATTGCGGTGGAATTGATTACCTGTAGTTTAAGTCAGAAGGAAGGTTATATGAGCTTGATGGGAGACACACAATCTCTCAGCCAACATTATGGTAGGACGTAAATCTACTCCATAATTTGGCTTCTGCTAAGATGCCAAGAATCTTTTTTTTGTTTCTGCCTCAGAATCATCAAACATCAGGTGATTTGGGAGAAGGATATAAAATAAAAGACTAATGAGCAAAAGTGGATTCCAAAGAGCTAAAATGAAATGGGCTTTTAATCTGTGATGATTTCCCCCCCTATCACTGCATTTTCTCCTTCGGCTTCCATGCTCAGAAAACATGGTTTCCCTCACAAGCAGAATGTCTTCATTTGGTGTTACATTGAAACAAGTAAGTCACCAGGGTTTTCTTTTTCTTTTCTTATTCAGGGACTTTGGTAGAAACTGCATCATACCATGAACCTAGCAGGAACTAAGGGGGCTAGTCCATCTTGAGACCATCAGAGGGGAAGCGTTGTCAGAGCGGAGTTGACAAGAGCTTTGTGAAGATACAAGAGTGTTCCATGATCACGGTGGAGGGGACAGCACCCTCTGGTGAGAAATCAGTCCTGCAGGCCCAGGCGTATGGCAGTGACATAATTTGGAGGCCAGATCACAAGTTGAATAGGAGGTAATGAGTTCTCATTCTTTGGTTAGAAGGACCAAATAAGACTTGAATGGTTTTAAGGGCCAAAGTCTCCCTTTAATTCCATACCAACAGAGGATAGCAATTTCAGTCACTTTAAAAATGTTGACCCAGCCGAAACCGGTTTGGCTCAGTGATAGAGCGTCGGTCTGTGGACTGAAAGGTCCCAGGTTCGATTCCAGTCAAGGGCATGTACATTGGTTGCGAGCACATCCCCGGTAAGGGGGGTGCAAGAGGCAGCTGGTCGATGTTTCTCTCTCATTGACGTTTCTACAATAGCTCTCTATCTCTCTCCCTTCCTCTCTGTAAAAAAATCAATAAAATATATTTTGAAAATAAAAATAAATAAAAATGTTGACCCAAAGGCGTGCAGAAAGGGGAAAACGCTTTATTGTACCAAGGATCCCCTGTTATCTGGGTCACTGTGAGCCCTAAGCCAGGAGAGGGTGACTATCCCACTGCTTAAGTCATCCTCTACCTATAACCCACCAATCTGCTGAGGCCTTTGAGGAGCCCTTCATAGGAAGAGGAGAGTTCGCATTCACAGAGTTGGAGCTGGAATTCAAAGCAGCTGTCTTAGACATCCTATTGCCTCTCCCAATTTTGTATCCAAGCTCTACAGAGCCTCATTCACCTGCCTTTTACACGTTTTCCTCTTTCCTTTGGCCACTGACAGTTATTGGAAGAGACCAAGAAAAGGAAACCATTATTTAGATCTTTAAAAATTATTATTACAGAGTAATATTAGCACACTGGTATTTTCTCCCTTTTAATGATTTCAGAGAAGAAATGAAATCAGCAAAAAACAAAGGCATTTTTTTTAAACACATAAAGTGGAAAGTTCTAAAGGAATTTGCATTTCCAGTGCTGGGCAGTGTCAGGTTATTTTTTTGGACTCAAATCCCCTATGTCACACCAGGGCAAAAAGGGTAATGTTTATAACATCTGAATCTCTGAACCAGCACATAAAAGATATCAGTGTTACTTAGCTGAGACATGAATAAATATTCATAACAATGGCACATGCATAGCTAATTGAATGACTTTTGTTAATATTAAACTAGATATTCATGGACATGTGCCTTTTTCTATAATGAAAATACTGCCTGGGGCTAGTTTTGTTTTTCTTGTCTAGAACAATTTATGTGCTTTCACTGAAATGAATACAAACGCTTATTCTCATGACAAAAGAATTCACCATTAATTTGAGGAAAGAATTTCTTTATTCTCCTTGTAGTATACTTTATGGAAAAAGCAAACCCAAAAAAGCTATCTTAAAATTTTTGTTCGCACATTATGTTTGATTTCAATAACACTTTCAATGGATCGAAATAGAAATGTCCAAGATTATTATCACCAGAGGTATGGTGATCAAGTCCTTAGGAGGTTGTCTTTCGATTAATTTGTAAAGTGATGAAAACAAAGCAAAATGATAAAATGTCTAGGTAGCTGTTTATATGAAGCTTGAATCTACTATTTTTCTTACTCAATTTTTGTGTCTGTCTTTTTTCCTCCTCCTTTCATCTCTCCTGTATGCAAAGCAATGGGTACTTGTTTTTTTTTTTAATTTTTATTTTTTTATTGGCTGCTTAGCATTTATTCTCTCTGACTTCTTTTTGGAAATGAGCTCTTTTCTGTGCCTAGTCCTAATTGGGACATATTAATAACTTACGAGAGCCCTAGTAATACAGACCATGAATTTGCTCAACACTGATACGTTGATTTCTCTTGGTTGGATGTTTTCAAAATCATATCCTGGCTCTTTAACTATATCCAAATGCTTGACATAGGTACCTTGTGAAAAATTTGATTTTAAATAGATTAAGTTGAGAATTTGTTTACACAGAAGCAAAGTTAGATTATTATTATTTTTGTTTTTCTGCTAATAAGTATTTAAGTTGGCTAAAAGTCATGGCTAAGATTTTGTCTTTTCCTTTTTCTGAGTGTGTAGCTTTGGCTAGACTCTGATATCTGCAAACATAGGAATGATACTTTTCTAGTTCATTACTGGAACATACTAGGTGCTTACCAATATTGATGAGTAACTGAATCCTGATTTTTCTTCTTTGCCTTGATTATAAGCCCTTAGATGGGTCAGGTTCTGTCTTACACTTTTTGAAACCGATCTTCTTTACTTCACTCAATGTGTAGCATGCTGGTAATCATTCATAAAACTGTTTCTAAAGGAGGAACATATGTGACCATCTAGTGGAAATCTGAATTCAATTGATAAGATTAGTTTCTGATTTATGGAGCTATTTTTAAAAGTATGTATATTTGAAAGTCTTAATTATATATTTTGGTCAGTTGTCACCTTCTTCCAGGGGTACCCTTGGCCCCACATTTGTCAAATTCCCCTGTTATGCCTCTCATTGCCTTATACATCTCTTTTTTTAAAAAAAAAAAACTTAGCACAATTGTAATTTCACATATTTGTGTATGGCAATTTAATACCTGAAGCTCCACTTAACTGTGAGCTTCCTCAGGATAGAAATAGTATCTGATGAGGATGGTGATGATGATGATGGTGGTTGCTATAGTCTACTATTTATCACTCCCCTATCCCTGTCCCCAAATTTATATGTCAAAGCTCTAATCCCCAGTGTGATAGTATTTGGAGGTAGAGCCTTTGAGAGGTAACTAGGTTTAGGTGATATTGTGAAGGTGGAGCCCAAAGATGGGACTAGTGTTCTTATTCAAAGAGGAAGAGACCAGAACTCTCTCTTCCCCTGTCCTGTGAGGACACAGCAGGAAGGTAGCTGTCTTCAAATCAGGAACAAAGCCCTCACCAAGAAGTGCATCTCTCTCTGCACTCTAATTATGGACTTCTCAGTTTTCATAATGGAGAAAAATAAATGTTTGTCATCTGTGGTATTTTGTGATAGCAGCCCATGTTGACTAAAACTATTATTATTAATAGTTTCTATTTCCCCAGTCTTTAACACTTAATTGGAGAAAAACATGACATTATGGGCAAGGCACTGTGAACATTTTTGACGTAGGCCCAGTCCCTGAACACATATATCACCTGAAAGCCATTATTTCAAATAATTAGGCTATTTCATGCCTTGACATTTCCTGACACTTTTTGAGGTTGGCACCCAGCGTGACTGTGGCTTTCTCTTATTAGGAACCCACAGCTCTGTGAGTTGCCATGTGCCTGAGCTGCTGTGAGTGTCTCTCTGCCCGCTGAGCTTTGCCTAGACAGTCTAGTATTTCTCAGGCTGCCCAGCTGATTGTAGTCACTGTACATGGACTTGAGTCTTACCGGCCCTCCACCTCACAGGCTGCTTCCACTGACAATGCTGCTCTCATTTCCAGACAAGAAAATGTTACCAGTCTACTTAAGGCTGAACACGGGCATAACTTCTATGGCCAGTCTCTTTTCCAGGGCCTGCTTAGTTGAACCCAGGATGTATTTATTTCTGGGTCTCTTACCAGCTAGTTGCCAACGAGGCCAAATAGTCTGCTGGGGGAACTTGAGAACAATGTTCAGGGGCTGAGTAGGAGCTTGCCAAGTTCATAGCTCACCCTGACATTTAGTGGAAACATTCTGTGCACTTAGCCCAGATCCCAGCTCCCTCCCACTTGGGTTCACACGCTGATTAATTCCTTCCTTGCAGGATAGAGGTCACTGAACCAGAGTGCATGCTCACGGCGTCCGCTTGCCCAGGAGACCGATGTTTCCTGGAAACATTTCTAGAGCCCAGATGGTCGGTCTCTGGAACCGGGGTCCTCCTTGGGGTTCAGATCTCTGAAGAGTTTGCCACAACATTTTTGGATGTTATCAATCCTCCTTTCAGAAAAAGGCTGGTGCCTTTTGGAGTGTGCCATTGGGAGCCACCCAGCTCCGGCCTGCACTGTGGCTCAGTGCACCTCTAACCGCTGGTGAGAACAATTGAAATGCACCATTAATCCCTTGATGGTCACGAGTGAGTCGCTGTACCCTCTGGGGTTTCAGTGGTGGAGCAATTGGCATCCACTTTCTCATGATTTAGCAATGAGGCCAACAGGCCTTGACTCTGCATCTTTCTTCTTCTCACAGTTTTGCCCACGATTCAGTTTGTTAAATGTTGTTGTTCTTTTTCATGAGAACTTTCTTCAGCTTCATCTACTCGAGTGCCAATACTTGGGCACAAGCATAATATTTGGCCTCCATTAGAAGGTCAGTATGTAAGAGAAAGGACAGGGTCTTAGATGCATCTATAGTGCTAACGACACCCAGTGTAGCATCTAAAAATTTGGGGGTGATCAGTACATAGGCAGAATTGAATAAAATTCTTGTAAATCTGCTAAAGATAGAACTCTGTGTTTTCTTACTACATTACTTCAGTTCCTTTCTTTGGAAGTTAGCAATTGTCATCATTATCATAACACCATTTCCTGAGATGTTGTGCTGGTCATCATAGAAAGAAAATTTTATAAACGTAGTTTTGCTGTTATAGAAATACAATTCAAGATGGGGAACATTGCCCTGGGTCTTGTTGCCAGAAGCAACCAACTGAGCCAGGGCAGATCATTTGTTATTTTAAAGTAAATGTCAGTACTACCAGGACATACTCCCCTGCACCCCCCTAGCACCAGGGACTCTCTGGGATCCAGGGAGACTACTGTGGCTCATTGGATTTCAGGAACTTTTATTGATCTCATAATGCCTACTGGAATCTTTGGGACAGGCAATAAAATATCACAAGTCCAGTTTTCAGGAAGAAATTTTCATAGCAATTTATACAGTTCACATTAAATAATTTTCCCCAATTCATCCCACTCCCCAGTTACCATAACAATCCTCATCCCAAAATATGCTGCAGATGACAGAAGAAATAAATCTGCCGTTGTGATCCTAGCTTCCAATTCAGAGAAGGTTATGTATCCACATCCCAGTCTTAGCTGCTGCTTAGGAAGACTTGATATCATGTGACTATGTACCAGCTCCCAAACACTGGAAAAGTCACGTATGTGTCCTTTTCAGGAGGCCTACCTCCTCAATAGATAACAAATACAAAAATTCTATGTGCCAAGTAAGGGGGAAAGAAAAACTACTCTTTTATAGAAGCTGTAAGTCAGAAGGGACTATCTATTAAGTATTTCTGATACAGACAGACAGCTATCAGAGGGAAGGGTTATTGGGAGGGGGGCTGCTTGAAAAAGGTGAAGGGATTAAGCAAAAAATAAAACAAACTCAAAGACACAGAACAGTATGGTGATTTATCAGAGAGAAATGGGGAAAGTAGAAGAGGGTAAAAGTGGAATAAATAGTGATGGAAGGAGACTTAACTCGGTGTGGTGAACACAATACATTATACAGACAATGTGTTATTGAATTGCACACCTGGAACCTATATAATTTTATTTACCAATGCCACCCCAATAAATTCAATAAAAATAAATAAGAAATGAATAGGTGAATGACTACATTTATTAATAAATGAATCTAATAATGTTTCTCTTTGGATTGCAAATGTTTATATATTTTATTGATTTTTTTTTTTATAGAGAGGAAGGGAGAGAGATAGAGAGCTAGAAATGTCGATGAGAGAGAAACATCGACCAGCTGCCTCTTGCACACCCCCTACCGGGATATGCCCGCAACCAAGGTACATGCCCTTGACCGGAATCGAACCTGGAACCTTTCAGTCTGCAGACCAACGCACTACCACTGAGCCAAACCGGTTTCGGCTGGATTGCAAATGTTTAATAGCAATAACCCCATTGACTTTTTCCCCCTAAGTAACTTGAGTTGACCGTTATTCTCCTTTCTAGTCTTAGGATGCTCTTTATTTCTCTTGGAACTATTCTTAACTGCTTGTTGAATTCCTTTAAAGTTTAGGAGTTTTGTTCCTTTTAGTGACTGTATCTTGAGTCATGACTTGAAGATACAAAGATATGCTTGTCTGGGAGCCAGGCAGTATCTCATATGTAGATGACTATTTCCCCTAACCTCCCCATTGAAGGGATAGTCTTGGATAACAGATTCAATTCTGGAAGAATCCTTCGGTCAAGCAGTCTAGGCACTTACATTTCACCCCAGGTAAAAAGCTGCTTAGTCAGTTAGCACAGCTCGTTTGCAGGCTTCCCCAGAAGACGTCTTTCATTCCCAGGCTCAACAAACTGGGATGGTCATTAAGTTAGGATTACTATTTGGCCCAGGCAGACAAATGTGTTTCCGGAGTAATGTTGCTTGTACATTAGAGTGTTATATTGCTTTGTTTTAAAAGACGTCAAGTGTTTCTTGGTGTATTACCAAGAAAGCAACATTAATCCTTACGGCCTCAAGTAGAAATACTTTTTCAGCAAATATAGCTGTGGGATTACATCATTCGGGGATATAGATTTACACTTCTCGCTGCCATAAATCTAGGTTTTTATACATTTTTTGTGCTTTATCCGATGAGTAACAATATCTTTTCAGTGAATATAGCTGTGGGATTACATCATTCCAGGATAAGATTTACACATTTCGCTGCCATGCATCTAGGTTTTCATAATTTTTTTTTCCTTATAGAATGGATAACAAAATTCTCTAAGATTTGCTAATTCATTCATTCATTCATTCATTCATTCATTCAGATTTTTTAAAAAGTCAACACTCAATACACATTTATTCTGAGTGTTTATTCTCCTTTCCTTAGTTCTGAGTGCACGTTCCTTGAAATCTTTAATAGCAATAACCCAACTGGCTTTTTTTTCCACAAGTAACTTGAGTTGACCATAATTCACTTTCCTAGTCTTATGAGGATCTCTGTTTCTCTTGAAACTGTTCTTAACTGGTTGTTCCAAACCAAAAAGGGACATTTGCATTTTTCTCCCAGAATGCCTCGCCACTAAATAATTTCTCAGGAAATGTTCGTAGGAGCTGAATCCTCTTTGTTTTCTATAAGAGAGGAAAACAAACACAAGTCCTTTAATGTCTGAGTGGATGTGTTCTAATGTCCTATTCAGGGTTACTAATACGGAGGATGTTCACAGGCTCAGAAAAATAGTTTTACAAAAAAAAAGGACTTGGCTGGCTTCTTCTCTTCTAATGTCATTAAGAATGACAATGTTCCTTCAGGAGCTTCTGATGAGGCCTGACTCTACAAGATGGAAAAATTCCTGGCCCTAAATCAGTGAATCAGCTCAAGGGACAGAAAGGATTGTATGTGGGATGTATTTTATGACCCGCATCCTGCTTAAACTCTCAGGAGCAGGTGGCCAAAGTTTGGGGGGGTAGGAAGATTTGATTTTTTTTTTTTTTTAGCTATTAGTTTTTGAAACCAAGATATAAATACATAATCTTAGAATGCATACGTTTCTTAGACTCAAAGTAGTTAAAGCAAAGGAAAATTATACCAGTGTTGGTAAGAAAAAATAACACGAATAGCTGAAAACAGGATAAAAGAGGGCAATTGATTAGAGCCATTTAAATGGGTTTTTGACCAATAATCACAGTGAGAAAAATACTCAAGTCAATTGGCTTCCTTTTTATAGGATGTGGGATTGGCTTCATTTTTATAGGATGTGGGACTGGACAGGGGTCAGTCCCCAACAAACAGAATCCAGCTTGTGTTCCCTTCCGAAAGCAGTAGCCATAGTTCAGCACTTGGGTTGAGAGTTCCTTATTTCACCTAAACCAACCAACATTTAGTCATCTCATTGCAACAGAGTTCTAAATATCAGAGATCTACTTGTGTGTGAACTTGAACTCATCCTCGCTCCTAGATGGTGTATTCGTGTGCGCATGTATCATAAGTGGACAAATAGCTATTTGGGGTTTTCATGCTTTTCTTGCTTGAACACCAACAAATTCAGTCCTGATAAGGTTATGGAGGGGCACCAAAGCAATGTTCTTTCTGTCCTGTACTCCCTATAGCAATCTAATACTCAGGACTGCCATTAAACTCTGCCTCTTCCAAAGATGTCTGGCAGCTCCAGTGTACTGTGTCTCTCCTCTGGACTCACATAACACTTGTCAGAGGTAATACTCGTCATTGCTGTGACATATATCACATATTAAAGCCTGGTGTGTTTGTTCAGATGTTGTGTGTGCACGTGCCTTACCACTCAAAGTGGAAAGTGCTAAATATGGGCAAAATGGAGTACCCTCTGCCTACAGATGCAACACAGCCCTTGGTCCAAGACAAACAGGGCTGTTTATTTAATTTCTGGAAATCAAGCAATTGGAAGGAACTAATTTTCCACTTCAATTAATTGAGACGACTTGAGTCCAGAAATGCATTCAGAAATATTTTTAAAATATGAAGACCTCTGACTCTTGGGAAGCTGGCCAAAGATAACATACACAAGTCAGTTAAATAAAAAATGTAAGTGCTAAACTACATGCTACTGACTAGAAAACGAACAGAAGGCAAGCTGAAATCAAGAAGGCACTGATGTTAAATATGAGATTATGCTGGGCATGGAAGAAGTGAGTACACATACTCAATTGGTTGACTGCCTGACTGACTAATTTATCAATTGATACATGTCAGGAGTTTGCACCTTGAAGGGCAATGGGAACTAAGATTGGGTGCTGAATTACGTATCTATTGCTGCATAACCAGGTATCCCAAACTTAGTGACTTAAAACAACAAATGTTTATCTCACACATTTTAGGGAAGTAATGAATCTGGGAAGGTTTTAGCCAAGTGATTCTGGTTCAAGGTCTCTCCTGGGATCGAGGGTAAGACACAGGCTGAGGTCACAGTTAAATGAAAGCTTCCCTGGTGCTAGAGGACCCATTTCCAGGATGGCTCACCCACATGCCCATGGCTGCAAGTCTCAGTCTCTTGCTGGCTGTAGGCAGAGACCTTCATTCCTCAACGCATGGACCTCTTTGCAGGGCTTCAAGGTGTCCTCACCATGTGGCCCCTGGCTTCCTGGACAGTGAGTGGTCCAAAGGAGAAAGAGAGCTCAGAAAGGAAGAAGACAATTATGAGATCACCTTTGCATATTCAGTTTGTTAGAAGTGAGTCAGCAAGGCCACCCCCCCATACAGAGGATGAGAATTAGGCTCCAACATTAAAGGAGGGAGTGTTGAATTTGTGGACATATTATAAAACCACCACAGATACTAACAAATGTGAGTCAAAGCAAGAATTTGGGTCTAAATTCACATTCTTCTCACCAGACTCAGGAAGACATGTGCTTTGTATGCAGCTCTAAACCCCATAAACATCAACCATCATTAATCAGTTGAATTATCTCACTGGTGGATTTTTCAACTGGCCTTGTCATAAGCCCACAGATTTACACAAGATAAAGGGAGGTCAGTCCTAGTCAGTCCTACAGGCTTCTCTCTCTACATTCCCATTTTCTTTTACCAGAGAAAACGATAGGGTGAGAATATAAAACATAACATTTATCCCCTTTCATGACTCTAGTGTGCCTATTGTTAAACCCTGCAGAAAAATCAGGAGCTTAATGATAAAATGCTATAAAGCAAAAGGAAACGAAGTCCCTAGAGTCATTTAATATGAAGTATTAAATTTAATTTTCTCAGGTATTTAATAAGAGACTTTATTGGAAAGTAAAGTACCTACTTGAGATTTATGGTATTGGCTTGGTAGTTTTAGTTTTACAGTTGTATCTTTATTCTTACATCTTAAAAAAATGCCATCATCCATCAACAGGCAAGCTTAATATATTGGTGATGAATTGTGGGTACAGTTAAACTTATTACATTTTCAAACATGATTCTAATAGTACCGTTAATTAATTAGTTAATTAATTAATTCAACTGCTACTCAAATCTGTTTTACCTGCTTTTATCTGTGGTTTGGGTCAGATTGTCTTCTCTCACCACTCTTTTGGTAAAATATGACCTTAGATTTCTTCTGAGAAACAACCTCTAACAAACACATCAAGAACTCCCTGGAATTGATACTATTTTTAATGTCAAGGGTAAGCTCTGACGTCCTAACTCAGTACATCCTAGTCCTGGGGCACAGAGATAGGAAAGGGCACGTGACCCTAGACAGGTCCAGGAGAGACTGCTCAGGGCTCTTTATCTACTATTGTGTGAAAAGGCAGCTGAACTTCTTTCCTTGGAGCCATTTTGCCATCATGTGGGAGGCCCTTGCTTCCAAGTGTGGAACATATGGAAGTGAGCATCACAGAAGGAATGAACAGAAGGAGGCAAAGGAGCCAGTGACACTTCCTGGGCTCCTGGATCCAAAGAACCAAAGCCAGAGTTGAGTTTTCTGTCACTTGAAATGTAAAATATCCTAACTGATCAAATATTTTGTGTTTGATTTAATTGGCCTTCCCCTCCCCACCCCCCGTACCTGCATATTTGTTGGCTTTCAAAACTCGGTGTCTAAGCCCTAGCTGGTTTGGTTCAGTGGATAGAGTGTTGGCCCATGGACTGAAGGGTCTCCAGTTCAGTTCTGGTCAAGGGTACATACCTCAGTTGCAGGCTCGATCCTGGTCCTGGTCCGGCCTCTGCAAGAGGCAACCAATTGATGTGTCTTTCTCACATCGATGTTTCTCTCTCTGTCTCTCCCCCTCCCTTCCACTCTCCCTAAAAATCAATGGAAAAGTATCCTTGGCTGAGGATTAACAAAAACAAAACAAAACTCTGTGTCTGTAGGCAGCACAAATTACATCATCAGGTGCTCACTGGGCCATTTCTCAAAACTCATGTTCAAGTAAATATTATTCCCGTGGAGCTGCCTCCTCTTTATGTGGGCTTGGAATGAAAGAGTATGGTGATTTTTTTTTTTTAAATTAAGTCTCCCTGTGGGGCATGTCCTGTGAGGCTTGTGTTTGTCATGCTTATGGTGCATTCGAAAACATTCCCTAAATTCAGCCTTTGAATTAAGCTGTAACCAAGCTTGTATATTCATTAGAGAAGAAAAATTCTCTTCGAAGAGGTTCAAATTGTTTATTGATTTTCATTTCTGTGTTCAAAGGAAGCCTGGGTAAGTCTGTCTCAACACAGTCCCCGTGGGATAAACAGCCGAGAAGTACATCACATTTAAACCCACCCCAGCAGCTGCCAAACAAAATGGGAGGATTCTTCTAAAATTCTATTAATAAATAGTAAGAGGACTAGGACGACCAAGCATCTATTAGGTGTTAAAATATTTATGGAATTTGGTATTGAATCTAAATTTAAGGTTTCCCAGTATTAGGTGGGCTCACAAATACTGAGGGTTTTTTCCCCCTGTACTTGATCAGGCCTCCCTCCCTCCCTCCCTCTCTCTCTCCCTTCCTCCCTCTCTCTCTCCCTTCCTCCCTCCCTCCCTCCCTCCCTTTCTTCCTTCCTTCCTCCCTTCTTTCCTTCCTCCCTTCTTCCCTTCCTCCCTTCCTCCCTTCCTCCCTTCCTCCCTTCCTTCCTTCCTGAAATTACTTCAAAGCTCTCTGTCTCCTCAAGCTTTTAAACCCATCTCCAGCTGACACCCTGATGTCTCCTTCCTCAATACAAAGGGACCATGGTGTATCTTCCTCACTCCCCTTCACAGTGATGTGCTGCCTGTACATCTACATAAATGGTGAGTTCACCTCAGACTCATGAGAAAGATACACTCTGCTAAATACCAGTACTTTCATCCACTTGCTTACTAACACGAGGACTTGAACTCTGTGCTTTCAAACAATTGCAGGTAATAAAACTAGGTCTATTGAAAACATTCTTTTGCATTATTGTTAATAATTATTGCTCTTATTAAATCATCTTATAATAACTAATACGCTTTATTTCAATACACTTATCAATAAATCATCCATTTGCACATATGTATGTCTGATCACATGACCCAATATGGGAAAATTTGGGTGATTTCAAGATGCGGAGATTAGTATCTGCTAACAGGTGAGAAGACATGCAGAGATTTTTAATCATTCAACACTCTTCCCATAGAAATAGGACATTTTTTTTTTTTTTTTTTTAGGGTTAGGTCCTATTATAGAAACACTGTTTAGTAGTTTAAGACTTGGAAGCAGTAAGCCGCTAAATGCTCTGGCATACCCATGTATTGGCAAAACAAAATCCAATTTAAAATTAAAAGAGTAAGCTTGTGTTTGATGTTTTATCTATATTTAATCTATATAAATCACAAGAGCAATTTTTTTTATAGTTTCCAGATATTTGGCTTTAATTTGTTCTTATTCATATATGTACCTTTAGCTCAAGAGCCATTTTCATTATAGCTTTCAGGAAAACTATATATAAATGCAGGTAAGCCACTTTTTCAAAGTTCTCTAGGGATCATTCGAATTTTCCTTGTGTTAGGATTTTGTTGAATCAAATGTTATTTGAAATAGAGAAAAATAAAATAGAGAAAAATAAGAGTTGGCAGCCTCTGGCTCTTCAAAATACATTTATATCTAAAAATGCAGGCCTACTCAACACCTCAGGCCATGCATTCTCTTTGTAAAACCATCTCCTTTGACAGAAAACAAAAAGTTTCTGCCTCTAAAGGGAGATTTCAATGCAATACGATTTGTTGCAATGTAATATAACCTGGGAATAACTATAATCAAAGTCAGAACATGGCTCATTTGCAAATTAAGAAACACGACCTATAACTCTTAAGTACAGGAGTTTTATTTATTGCTTAAAAACACAGCAGATTTATTTATGACTTAAAAATTATGAAGTTAATTCTGTTTAAGTATTGAGTTTAGAAATAATGGGTTTTAAACCAATTAAATTAATTTCATTGATTTGAAACAAAAAAAAGCTTTTTTATTATTGTCATTATTTTGAACTCAATATGTCAACTCAATCAGTGTTTGTTAATTAAGTTAATTGTTTTGGCTGTAGAAAAATAGACTTTTACATTAATGTCATCATTTGTTTTAATCCCTGGATCAGATTTTCTTCCATATCAGGAAAGTTTTCTGCAGGTTTGCAAATTATGTGTCCAATTTCCCAACCAGTTGATTTTATTGCAAGGACCCTTATATATATTCAAGGTCTAGAAGACTCTCAGAATAAATGGAAAGATCAAATGGGATTTATGCTGACAAATATGTACTTCTTACACTAGAATACTCTTACTACTAGAATGGAACATTGAGTAGAATTTTGAAGAGAAAGAATATGAACAAGTATGTATTTCTGGAGGAGAAATAATGTATGTAAAAAAACAAAAAACATGAATAGAAACAAAAAAAAGTAGGGGGGAGACTCAAAAATATGTTTGTCTCGAGCTAACACACCTACTATAATATTTCATTAGAGCAAAAGCACATTTTTATCATAAGTGTCTATTGTTAAAGTCCCTATATTTTACATTAGAAACCTTTTAAAGATATCATTTCCTATCAAGAAAATAAGCTCAGAAAGCTAAGTGACTGAGAATCTGTATGTCAACATGTGTTCATGATGTGATTGAGGCTGGCCAGGTTTCATAGGAACACCGTATTGATCCAAGTCATTGAGAATTTGTTTATGTCCTTTATTTACAATGCAATAGATGAGACTTGGTTTTCTGTCTTGAGACCAAAGAACTAAATTAAGGTATATTCACATATGGCTTAGACTGCCACCAAATTTTTCACAGATATCCGTTCCAAGAACTTAAAATTCTGAAGGAATTCCTAATCTATTAGGGAAACAGGCACAAAAACACAATTATAAAAAAACACAAAGGTGCAATGGCGGAGATGTGCTTTGATAACCCATAATGCCCTGAATCTTCTGTTGCAATCCATCGTGGAAAGATTTAAGTAGTGATTTTTAAAAGCGGTTTATAAACCAAATAGGTTCAGTAATTTTATGAGTTTGGCTCAATTATCTTGGCCAAGGTTTTGAGGGCCAAGATAATTGTGTAGTTTTGTGTATCTATGGAGCGTGTTGGATTTTGGACAACCCAAGTAGAATTTGTGCTTTAGAACTGGCCTGATTTTTAGATGGCAAGAAAATGGTTTGTTTCATTCACTATCATGTGCTACTGAGAAAGTGTCCCAAACCGTCCTTTGTATACACACTGATGGCAGAATCACTTGCTAAAAATTAATTTTGAATTTAGATTCCATTCTGGTGCCCTCTTAGAGTGAATGAGGAGAAGGTTATTGCCAAAGACTCTGTTGCAATAGTTCTTGTCAGGGTGCGCCTTGGGCGTCCACATGTCAGCAAATCTGCAGCACCAATCCCAACTCCATTCCTGTGGGTCCAGCCCACTTCATGGAGTTTCTAGATCTGAGTTTGGGTTGTGTTCCCATTTCTTAATACTCCTCTGCACATGTTTCTGGAGACTGTTTCCCTGCCTTGTTCCTGCTTCATTACACTTTGATTGGTTGAACTACGACCTGACGATCAGACACTTGGCATATTAGGCTTTTATTACATAGGATAGTCATTAGAAATAGATAGTCATATAAAATAAATTTAAAAATACATAGCACCCACCTGGCTAGTGTGGCTCAGTGATTGAGCATCAACCAATGAATCAGGAGGTCTCTCGTTCAATTCCTGGTTAGGGCAGATGCCTGGGTCTCAGGCTCCATCCCTAGGAGAGGGTGTGCAGGAGGTGGTTAATCAGTGTCTCTGTCAATGATGTTTCTATCACTCATCTCTCTCTTTAAAAATCATATTTAAAAAAATACCCAGCACCCATAAAATTCACCTCTAAATTCTCCACGTGAGGCTGTTCAGAATATTTGTTATCTACAAGTGTACCTAAACTCTCTTCTCCGCTTGTAATTGGTTTTGATGTTCATCTACCATCTTAAAATTCATCTTTCTTAATCTCTTTGCCTTCCAGGTTTTCAAGAGCCCTAATGAAAGCAACAATGACAATCCGTAATGAAATGCTGTGGCTTAGCTTGGTGTGGTGTAGTTGCTGACAGTTCTGATGGGTATGTAATGACAACTATGTGGGTACATTAGGGTAAGGTAGGGTGAGGGATGACATTCAGGAACAAGCTCCATTTCCCAAGTTAGTGTTGAAAATCTTAACAAAAGATACAATGAGTCTAAGGCGCCCTCCTGAAGGAGATCTCATGCTCCTCACTTGGAGAGGCAGCTCACATTTGTATATTTCCATTAGTGAGAAATATCCTCCCGGCCATGAAGAGCCTCATCTGAAGGCTGTTTTTATAGGATGTCATTGGCAAGTTGACTAGCTGAAGAGCATTCTAATCAGCAGTATTGAAAGCCTTCCACAAACGAGCTAACTGTCACCAATGTTCCCTTTTTTTTTCTGTCCCGAGTGGCAATAAAAGAGAACAAATAAAAAGAGAAAACTATAATTGGTCTGGTAATTGAGCCATGAAAATGTACTATAAAAAAATGGAAACTGAAAGGAAAGCCACAGAAATGGTGACATTCCAAACTATTCATCTAGCATTCCCAATAAGTTACCTGTTCATCCTGGCTGGCATATTTGGAAACCGTGTGTGTGTGTGTGTGTGTGTGTGTGTGTGTGTACGCGCGCGCGCGCGTTTTCTCTCGAACATTAAAGACATGTCAGCTACCTTTTGAAAAAGCAACAGAATTCACTTTGGATTTCCTCACTTCACCAGTGGAATGTGAAGCCATACCTGAAAGGGCTGTCATGTTATTCACAGCGCATTAATTTGAACCTTTGTCCTCATATCAGGGGAATAAAGAAAACCTTTTTCATTATAACTGGATGAGAAGAAGATCATCTGAAATGTTCCCTACCTCCTCTGCCCCCAATTCTTTGTTTTCTACCTAATCCCTTATCAAAGGAAAATTATTAACAATTTGTGTTGTGGTTATCATTCTGCTATGATAACCTATCCTTACATAAAGAGACCATGCCTCTGCCATACACTGCAAAACAAAACAAACAACAAACAAAACATCCCACCAAGCTGGTTCCTGATAGGACCACTCAGTAGAAAGAGGAGGAAAACAGCTAACAAAAGGAAAGGAAATATTTCATTCCAAGACCTGATTTGTCTTGGAGAAGGATAACTTCTGGGCACAGTATGTCACTGTGACTAGTAAAATTTCTTAATCCAACAGATCAAGCACTGTGGATCATGAAAATGTAAAAAAAAACCTAACCGATAGCTGAGCATTTATTTATCCAAATTCCATCATTTAAGCCAGTTCGAGATAGCTGTTTGGCCAGAGGATAGTCAGTTAAAGTGCTCGATCCCTGATACAGTTTAGTGATAGCCACGTGTCAGGTCAATGAAGAAATCATCTGCAGATACCAGCTCAGGAAATAGTTCATTGTTTATTTACATCACTGAGTCCTGCTTAACACCTGTTGTGCTCCTTAGTCCATTCCTCTCTTCAAAGCACACCGAAAGTGTCTGACTTTTTAAAGACGGTGTTATGGAGATAGTTCAGTGAAAGAGTAAAAAAGAGATTCCCTTTCAAGGCATTCACACACATACCCACATAATGCACAACCACCCAACAAGACCCGCCATCATTTCTTCACGATCCTATAAAAGGGACAAAGGGGAAGACAAATATTTATGGAGAGGGAGATTTTTCCCATAATGGCCCCAATAAATATGTTTGTTGTAGCGACATAAATGTGGAGGGAAGACATGCAGGCCTGATGTTGAAGAAAGGCTGGTTCATGTTGAATACGTTGGAGGAATTTTCAAGAGCTCTTCAGCCATGGTAAAAATTATTACCCCTGTAATGCTGCAAGGACAGGGAGAACTACGGTGGCCCGCTGAATG
Source organism: Pipistrellus kuhlii (assembly GCF_014108245.1). NCBI lineage: Eukaryota > Metazoa > Chordata > Mammalia > Chiroptera > Vespertilionidae > Pipistrellus > Pipistrellus kuhlii. The sequence continues at coordinate 4,226,169 of NW_023425524.1, forward strand.
AGTGCTGGCTGTTCGAGTTAAAGAGCCTGGAGGCAAAAATAATTTACGTACCCAATTTTTCCAGCATGTCAACAACTGAAATTTCAAGGAGGAGCACATGTATCATGGGCATATGGACTATTTGTTTATACACACATACATGTACTCAAGTATAGTCATTCACTGGAGAGTTCCCTAAATCTGTTGCTTTTCTAGAAAGAAAGAAATAGAGCAAAGGAAAATGTCCATTTCCCCTGATAAGATCCTTACCTCTTCTCTCATATCCCAGACTTACCGGGCTATGAAAATAATTTAAAGAAAAACATATAACTAGTACAGATATTCGTATCTAAGGATGGGAAATAATTCCAGAATATGGGGTTCAAGATAGTGGTACAAACTGACTTTAAACTTTATCCTCCAAACAAATTACTACAATTATTATATTAAAGTCAGAAGAATGTTTGTTTGTATTCTTCCAAATGAAACTGCTCACCAGGAATAAGATAGTTAAAAATTCCAATTTCACCACGGAATTGGGTTGGTATAAAATCCCTCTCTGCCTGTGGCAAATTTATTGCAACTCTGAAAGCTCTCTGCCAGTCACCATTATAATCATGAGCCTGAACTATTGCAGGTCATATAACTAAGTCTTCAAGGAGAGGATGACAAGATGGATAGGAATTTAATGGATTTATGGTATTAGACAATGAAGAAAAATACCTGTCTGGACTAATCATAAACTTTTCTTTAGCTGCAATTAACCTCATGTTGAAATATTACATGCAGGCTATGTAACTTAAGGAAAGCGATGAATGTGGAATTGTCTGGAGCTTTTTGGAATAAAGAACTCTTGAAAATGAACGTTTTCACCAAATAATATAACATTGTGCTTATATTTAGAATGAGCTTCCAAGACTATTTTAGAGCATTCGTTCACAAGAGAGAGACTCTAGCATTGGTCTAAGCACCAAAGACAGTGACCAAAACATACCTTTTGCTCAAAAAAATGTTACCTAGATAATTGAGTAGACATGTAAATCATAATGGTTTAATTAAGATAATTAACTATTTACTTATCTAGCATTAATTATCAACGATAATTAACATAGTAATATTTGAAATGAATAAAAAATGAAAGAAATCAAAGGATCAGGCAATAAGCTCCTTAGAGCATCAATCTTACCTTTTGTTGTCACTATTGTGTTGTTTTTTTTATCCCCATTTACATCCAACACTTAATACACTGTCTGGACCATAATGGGCCCTCAAACATCTGTTAAAAGTATATCAAAGACATACAATTATTCACAAACACACCCTCTCTGGTAGAAAACGATGTCTGATCCTTGACCCTACACTTCAAACCATGCTTCCATCTTCACTCATTTTCCCCAGCACGGATTTGGTCCCTAACAGCCAACAATCAGGAGTGGTCTTTCACTTGAGTGGGAGGGGAATGATCACTTACACTTGAACAAAAGAGTGCTTTAGCAGATTTCCATATTTCTACATTCTTGGTCCCTGAATCTTTACCTGACTTTTTATGTCAGTGGCTTGAATAACATTTTCATGCATATAGTTTTTCAAATGTCACGTCTAACTTATCTGTATCTCACACTTGGACCCACAGTTTACCTTGACCTACAATGCATATGTCCTTTGACCTTTGATGGCATAAATATCCCCCTCACCACCGCTACCGATTAAAAAATTTAAAGAACTATTTCAACTCAGTAATAGGAAGGGAAATCAATTAGTTTAAGAAGGGACAAAAGATTTGAACATACAATTCACCAAGGAAGATATATATAGCCAATATGCTACTAAAATATCTTTAGTCATGAGGACTAATTTACTTAGGACCAACGAAGGGAAATTAAAATTAAAACCACAACGAAATGTCAACATATACCCACTAGGATGACTAAAATTAAAAAGTCTGAAAAGACCACATGTTGGCAAAGATGTAGAGCAAGCAGAACTCTGGGGTGTCACCGGTGGGTGCAAAGTTTTCCTGTTACACTTAATTAAAAGACCATTTTTATGACAACATCATATTAGGGGTGATAAAAGGATCGTAAATTGCTTCGTGAGGTCACCAAGGAAGTTCCAATGCCCCATTAGTTTTCATTGTCCAGTCCCTAGATATCAACACTCATTTTTATCACAAAGTTCATAAAACATACGACCTTTCTGGTGGCAGTACACCAAGGTTCCCCCAAATCATATCCAGCTTGCTTCCCATCATATGCTTATTACTGCCAAGGGCAGATGTAAAAGAGGGCTGATATTCTGTTTCTATAAATGAGAAAGTTCTGGAAAATTACAGATGCACCTCCATCTCTGAAACTTAATGTGTTATTCTGTGACTGTCACAATCCCCTATGTTTGGCCATAGACCCACAACCAAAAACATACACTGAGAAACTGTATCTAAGAAAAAATGCTGGCCAGCAGGGATGGTACCATTTAGATAAAGCATGTGAGTTTATTGTTTAGAATGGAAGGAAATATTATTTTAATTTTGTTGCTTTACTTAAAAATGTTATTCTACAAAGATACACTTTATTATAATCATTAAAAAATGGCTTTACACCTTTTAAAAAAATGGCTTTACACCTAGCCAGCACAGCTCAGTGGTTGAGTGTCAACCTATGAACCAGGAGGTAACGGTTTGATTCCTGGTCAGGGCACAGGCATGGGTTGCAGGCTCGATCCCCAATAAAGGGTGTGCAGGAGGCAGCCGATCCATGATTCTCATATTGATGTTTCTATAAAATGACGCTATACAAGTGTCAAAAAGGGCTAAATTAGCAGCCATGATTTTATGAAAAACGCCTCAATTTCCACAGAAGTGACTGAACTGCCTATGTCTTTGTTATGCGGGGTTGGACGGGCCTGCTTTATATGCAAAAAAATCCTAGTGCAAAGGAATTTCCCAAAGTCGGGCTCTCCAGAGTGGCTTCACAAAGCACTGATTTCTAACGCCTTTCTGAAAATGATTTTATTAAGACCTTCACTGAAAACCTTGATTTTTTTTTTACTTGATTTTATCGCCTGGTCTGTTTCTCTTTCCCAAAGAAGTGATCAGCCCCAACTGTCTGTATGCAACAAAAAGATAAAAATTTCAATTAGGCCCAGTGCTGTTGTGAGCAGAGCACATGAGAGGGCTCGCGATAACCCACGTTACACACTGATGCCTATCAGTGCCGAGACCGCTGCTGAGCCTTGTCCCAGCCCCCTTTTGTCGGCTTGGCAGCCACCGCACCCAATAAAGGCCTAATCATATTAATGTATGCCCCCATCAATTATACATTCAGATTCCCCCGATAGCTTGTCAGGTTTTATTCACCATTTTCCCAAAAATACGCCTGTTACAGTTACTGTGCAAATAGTAGCGCTGTCAGAAAAGGAGATTTAAAAGAATATTACTTAAAAGAGGAGGGCTTCCTTAATTTATAAATGTTGTATTATATGTCAGACATCTGCTGGCTTTAAAATCAGGTACAGCGGTAAGGTGGATGTCACATGAAGGACTTTCAGGAAAGGGGGGAACCTTCTCCATCCCTTTGTCATGTTTAATAGTTCTTCAAACTTTGGTCTGTGTCTCTACAACATCTCGGATATTTTTATTTGAAGCAGTCATTTGTTTTTGTCTCTCAAATAAGAAGCAGGGATTAGAGGAGACTTTACAGGTACTATCCTCTGCTGGCTTTTGCTGTGTTGGTCGGAGGTCTTATTTTTTTAAAATATATTTTTATTGATTTCAGAGAGGAAGGGAGAGGGAGAGAGAGATAGAAATATCATTGATGAGAGAGAATCATTGATCAGTTGCCTTCTGCACACCCGCTACTGGGAATGAGCCCACAGTCTGGGTATGTGTTCTGGTTGGGAATCAAACTGTGACCTCATGGTTCATAGGTTAACGTTCAACTACTGAGCCATACCAGCCGAGCATGGTTGAAGATCTTAGGGAGGGGTTCTTGGTGCATCTGTGTACTGTCTTTCAGTTGATATCTAAACTATGTGGAGAGGCAGGTATAGCATAGTGGGAGGTTCCTTTCTATAGGGAAGGGATGAGCAAGTCTTAGCATCCCAGGAACCAGGAGCACTGGGCACAGTTATGCACCAAAGAATAATTCAGAACATTAGATTCTGGGGTCGGGCAGCAACTTAGCTGGCAGGGAAGCAAATCAAGTCTAGCTCTGTGGCCTTCTCCCTTTCTCTCTCTTTCTCTCTCTCCCTCCCACCCTCCCTCCCTCCCTCCCTCCCTCTTTCCCTTTCTCCCTCCTTCCTTTCTTCCCCCCCACTTTCCTTCTCTCTTTTGTCTCCATGCCCCAACCAGCCACCCACTCATGTCTATGTTTATAGGACTTTGAAGACAACTAGTCCTTGATGACCTAATTCTGCATCAGCTCACAACTGAGGCGTTTCAAAAAGAGAAACAAAAATGGGTCCTTCTGTGGTAACCTGAGTGGTGACCTAGCCACTCTATGGAGGGCTGGGGATGTTGGGACTGTTTAGAACATATTGGCCGGGGGACAGTCCTTCATTCATTAAACAAAAACAAAGCTCTACAAAAAAAAAAATGTCACTGGGAAAGTGAAAAATAATTTATAATAACATGGGTCATTTAATTCATGTACTTACTCAACTAAACCTGGGTGCCCATAATGTTCTTACTGTGCAATCTGCTGGACCAAGGGCGATGTATGTGTAAATCCGTGGTGCCCAGCCCTGGCCTCAGAGAGACCTCATTCTAGTGTGGGACAGGTGACTAAGCTAACAGCCACAGTGCCATCTTATTACAGGCGATTCAAAGTCTTTCATTGTGATGACCTTACTACGGGAGGCCTGGAGAGGAAAGCAAGTACCAGTTGAAAACCCTATAAATACTTTTTTTTTTTTTTTAAAGGCAGAGACATTAAACTTATATGAGTCTTCAAGGTCTGAGGACAAGATTATTTTGGTTTCCAAGTTTGCCAGACTTAAGCTCTTAACACTATTAAATCGTTTTCTAAGCAAGAAAAACAACTTGGGTCAATAATCATTAGGCTACCCGTCTGTCGCTCAGACCTTACAAGGAAATAAGCCAGTGCAAAGCCTGCCCAGTTTTGATGTCCACAAGCAGGAAGGCACCCCTGATGACAGAATGAGACGGGAAACTTATAAAAGTACCGAGCCCTGATCCCAAGGAGGTGCTATTGGGGTTGGATTATTTATTAATTTTTATGGAGACTCAAATAAACCCCTTCTTCAATTTTCTCCTAACAGAAGCCTGAGCAGGGATGCTGCAGCCACGAGCTACAATTCAAAATAGAAAGCTCCGCCCAGACAGTGAGAATGACCTGCCTCGGCACCAGAGGAGGATAGGAGGTTAGTGCTTCTTCCTTTTTTTGCCCACTATACCCAGTGAATTGTTCTCTTTAAAAAAAAAAAATGGTTGGAGTTGGATGAGAAACAGGTTATTTACATAATCTCAGAGTATCTTCCATAGATTATTTAAAACAGTAACTTTTCATCATAAGGGCACCTAGCAGACATACCTGAACCAGGGTTAGCATCACCGATATTAAGAAAGACTGCCATCACTCAGTGAGGCACTGGCAAGGACACGCCATCCCTTCTGCAGTACTCCTGCCAAAAAGAGAAGCCAAATCTAATCATATGGAAATATCCGATAAAGCCATATTACAGGGCATTCTATACAATTAGTGTCCGTACTCTTCAGAAATGTCAAGGTTAAGGTGCAGAGAGGCAGGGGATGTGTTTTAGATTACAGGAGACTCTAAAGCTAAATGACAACTAGTTGCAATCCACAGCCCTGTATTGGATTCTGGACTGGGGGAGGGGCGAAGGGATAGCTATGAAGGATATTATTGGCACAACTGACAAAATTTGAAAATGGACCCGTGAACTAGATAACAGTATTGTATCAGTGTTAAATTTCCTGATTTTGATGATTATATTCTTAAATAGATGAGAGAATGTGAATGTCCTTATTCCTAGTAAATACATATTGAAGTATTTAGGGCAGAGCGATGCAACCATCCTAATGTTTAAATAATGAAGGGGAAAATTCACATCACATATTTATAAAAATTTACACTTAGAAAATTTACATATATAAAATTTATATGTCATATGTTACATATATAAATGTATAGGTATGTAAATGATATGCAAATGTGGCAAAATGTTCATTGGTGACTCAGGGGGGAAAAGAAAACCTAAGAGTTCATTATATTTTCCACCATTTCTCTACATTTAAAATTCAGTGAAAATTAGAAATTTAAGGAATGCGTGCTTATTGTTGAGCACTGAATGTGATCAGTGCCCTTGTGTGGGCTGGGTGGGATTAGGGTAGTGATTTTTCTCTGCCTCTGGATGCTTGGGGTCCATGCCAGCAGTACAACAGGAACAATGATAAAAGTCTACACAGAGAAAGTGCAGGGAGAGCCTCCTAACTCGGGCTTCCCAAGGTTGGCGATCCTTAAACTGCCTTAAAGGATGAAGGGATTAGCCAGACAATGGAGAGCCATCGGTGGTGGCAGTTTTTGCAAAGGCGGGAGATCTTGTATCTCTTTTGACCCTAAGATCTGTTGTCTGCTCTTCCCTTCCCTGTGTGTGGGAGGCCAACCTTGATGGACTGCGTCACTTGGACTCCAGGATCCCTACTTATCCCTCCTGTTTCTTCAGTCCTGCAGTAGTGCTATCTTCCTGCTCTTGCCCCTGCTTTTGTCCCTCACCAGCCTTTTAATTGCCCTGAATTATTAATTCCTCATTTAATTATTTCCAGTTAAATTCACGTAAGTGTGCCATGGGTTTCAACTTAGGACCCTTCCTAAACCACCGGATGTGGCTGAAGCAGGGGGCGTGTAGGGGCATGGTGGGCTATGAGGCTTCCACAGAGTGGGGACTGGACCAGAAAAGGCCAGCATTGGCTCTTGTCCTGATACTTACTGCTATGATCCAGACATTACTGTAAAGACACCTCTGTGTGGAGAAGAGAACTCTGTAGGCAGCTAGTCTGCAATTGCATGACCTTGGTAAGTGACTTAGTTGTCTTGAGTGCCATCCTCGTTTATGAACAGAGATTAACTTCCTGGGGTTAATGTGAGGAACAGATGGGGTCGGAGTCAGTTCACCTGGATCCCTAATTCATGTCAGTCCGCCTTTGCAGAAGACTTCTCTGACCATGTCAATCCCACATGACTTCTCCCTCCCTTAGTGTCTGTTTTGCATAGAGTTAAAACCCGGAGTATATGCCTCATCGTTCATAATTATTTTGTGTATGCATATGTATATTTGTTTGCTGATTCTCCAGCTCCATTTTTAACTAAATAGCTGTATCTCATACAGCTTTGACTCTCTTTGTATTGGACACAATGACAGATAAATAACACTTGTTCATTGATAAATGGAGAAACATGATTTTGAGTGTCCTAGCACTGAAGGGCACATTCCTAATCTTCTTCCCTTGTTTATGACCTCTTCCCTCTATCATAGAATTCTAAAACCAAAATGAATGAAAATTTCCCTTCCCTCCTTCTATCTATCATCTCTGTTAGCCCCTGCTCCATGTAAATAGCCATAGCTGTTTTAGATAGCTGTTCCATTAGCTCTAAGCATTCAGAAAGGGGAATTTGGAAGGGTAGACAGTTCCAAAATGAAGCTATATTTTTGCTCCCCGAAAAAGGGCTGGGTAAAATGACAAAGCAAAGACCGGACCTAGAGGGGGCACAATGAAGTCCCCTCAGTACCTGTGTAAATTTTCTATTTCCTTTGCTAAAGTTATTTCCATAACTTCCCCCCCCCTCCATCCTCTGTGGTACTAGGTTTTTCCACTTAACAAATTTCTCCTTCAAGAGAAATGAGAAGCTTAAAATAAGTAGCACTAGAACTAACATTACCATAGCACTTGGTACTTTTCTCACATTGTCTCATTAATGCTCAGGGCACCCGAGAGGTCACTAATATGATGATAATCACTTCTGGAAAAATTAAAATACCGAGGAATCGAGAGGTTAACCTAGTTCCCTATTCCTCACACACAGAGTTATTGTTGGAAATTGTAAATGGGACTTATTTCTAAGATTCAGCCTGGTTTTCATGGTTTCTTATGCCCATTTAAATGACTTCTCTAGTGAAAAAATATATACTGATACATAAAAATAACCCAGGCATGTGCCCTGGCTGGGAGTTAAACCATGACCTCCTGGTTCATAGGTTGATCCTCAATCCCTGAGACAGACACACTGGCCTGGCCTGATCTAAGTTTTTAAGCATAGACCTATCTAATATATCCAGGGCCCTTCTTTGTCAGTATTGATTAACCTACGAGGAATGTCAAAGCTCTGCAAAAATTCCAAGAGAAAGTAGTTATGACAAAGAGCCTACACTATTCCTCAAGAGAATAAAGGCTATTTGGTAAGAATTTACTAGAGTCAAGTAGTGAGGAGGTTCCGCTGTGCACATTTACACACCAAGACTCCCCACTGGAGAGAGACATGTGCCGTAGTACATCTAAATCATGACCCTCCCGGCACTGTTGGTTTCTGTCTTTGGGGGCTGTGCTTACTGCCAGTACATCTCGGAGGCTATATTTTCCTGTGAAAATGGCGGGTGTGTGCGTGTAAATCTCGGGGAGTAATAGCATTGCTATATAAGAAAAGCTGATGCGTTGGACCATGAGTTCTCTCTAAACCTGTATTGCATCTGTGCTATTGTACCAAGAAATGATGGGCCGGGTGAGTGTCTGTCCTGCCCTTTGCTTTCTTCCAAGTGATGTGTTTTTCCGGCTTTACTGTCATCTGGAGCCCTGCTTTGGAGGGCAGAAGAATGCTTAGGTCATGCTTAGTTTTTATAGCCTCATTTAGTGGAAATGGATCCTTTGGGCCTAGTCTATGCCCGTTGCCTAAATTTAAAGTTCCTTTTCTTGCTGTTGGCTTAATTTATATTTGTTGATGGCACTAGGAATGCAAATAACCACACGGGTGACCTTTAGGAGGCTGTCGGCGCCGAACCAGTTATAGGAGTGACTTAAAACAGAAAGGGATTTTGACATATTTTTAGCATTTCTGCAAATACCTTTTTTCTCGAGGAAGGGAAGTGTTTCATCACCCAGTAGGTATTCTGGAAACACATAAAGAGCCACTCTGTAGTACTTGGTCGGGGTTGCAATACCACACCCCTGATGAGTGATGGCAGGGAAAGGAAGCCTGAGGATTACAGAGCCACCAGAATGGGCTGTCTGTTCAGTCATTTTATCACGTCTCTTCCGATCCTGGCAGGTCTGCATCTCTACCTCAAATGAGAGCATAATTAGGACTGAGTCATGACCTAATGTGAAGTGATATGTGAGAGAAATAAATTGTTTCTTCATGATCTCAGAGCTCCTGTTGGGGAATTCTGTCCAAGAATCTGTCCAAAATGATGCCTTGGCTGCAGCTAATAATGAAATCAGGTAAATGAAATACCTGGTCTTTTATCAGAGTTTAGCTTTCTCTGTGGTTCCAAAATTCCTACTGGGTGATTAGACAGTTTCCTTCCTCAAGAAAAAGGTATATGCAGAAACATTAATAATGAAAGTCATCCTGTGTTTGAAGGCAATGGTGTTGAAGCTACTTAGTCCTAACATTTTTACTCTGCTCAACCCATAGAGCTAATTCCATTAGTCTACATATTTACAATGAATACAGCTTACTTCAAGTAATAAATAGCTCTCATTTAAGTATCAATTTTGAAATAAGAAGGAAATGACTTCTTTGCACGATTATGTGGGGAAAATACGGAGATGCCTGAAACTTTCACGCATATTTCTCTCACTCAAAATCAGTGTGCCCAGCTGGCTTGACACAGTGGTTGAGCATAGACCTATGAACCAGGAAGTCATGGTTGGATTCCCAGTCAGGGTTCATACCCAGATTGCAAGCTCCATCCCAGGAGGGGTTGTGCAGGAGATAAATAAAACATCATTGATGCTTCCATCTCTCTCTCTCTCCTCTATACCTCTCTGAAATTAATAAAAATATATTTTATTGTAAGAAAATAAAAACATTTTTAAAAGATCTGTGAGAATCATAGCCCTTCCCTCCCTCCCCTCTTCATAGCAGAGGTCACTTCCCCAGCCTATCACTGCGTCCTGCTCACTATTTGAGGGTCAAACTTGACTTTTAAACAAGAGCTTTGCCCAACATCTTGGAATCCAGTATTGCCACTGGGGGCACTCCCATTCCAAAGACTGATGTCAGCACCTAGCCCTCTGTCGCAGTGACCACTTTACTACCTCAGTCTTAAGGAATGGGTGCGCTGGCTTTCTCACAGGTTGGAGGCAATGCCGATCTCTGAAGTCTGCCATAGTTACCTAACTGTTGGAGGGATATGTGGATTTTCTCTCTCCTTCCCAACACCTGACTCTGCAGGGCACTCACCATCTCTCCTGGATTTCCCCCACATTCACCTTGGCTTGCAAGGTAATTGAGTCAGTTTAAGCATTCCAGCTGTATTCTGTGACAGCAGGTGGCTCTTTTGTAACAAAGTGGATATTCTAGGAATATAGAGTGAATCAGAAGAGCACCTGACTAGGAAGTGGAAAATATGGGTTCGGTCTTAGCATCTCGTAAGAAAGTATACTCACTTCCCTGATCTGCAATCATATCACAATGGGAATAGTAATCTCTGCTTTGCTTTTGTCATGGGATTGCTGTGAAGACCCGAGATACTGAATGTGAAGTTTGACAAGTATAAGTCACTATATGCAAAAGGCATTATTATCATATTTAAACAACATAAATGAGGAACTGCAAAGGAATATTACTGCTATTTGAATACTTTTCACTGCGAAAAGACAGGACATTATTGTACATGAACATTGACGATATTTGTGCTTTTGATGCTCTCCTTTTCCGTGTAGGTCCCAAGCTATCATTTTCTTATTTGGTTCCTTTTTCCTCCTGTCCCCAAATACCCTTCCAAAAGTGGTTAAAGCTCCCAAATAAAAGATAAATTCTGTAATTAAGAAGATGGTCTCTCTCCTCAACACCCCTCCCCACCAAAAATGGAATTGTGAGTTGCAGAATTATGTCCAGAAAGTGAGAAATATTTATATTAACTTGTAAATATAATATTTCAGATTGATTATTAAACATCTGATAAAAATATAGATAGATGATAGAGCCAAAAGAAGTTGTAGAACATTACAGAGAGGTCTCACCTACCTATTGTCTAGATTCCCACCATGGTGACACCTTATATAACAGCCTGTGATGAAACCCAAAGAAATTTATATGGGATCTGTTAACCAGACTCCAAAAGGAAAATTAAAGACCCACATATGAGGAGTAATGAGGAATTAAAGGGAACTTTCAGAAAGAAAGATAAAAACCAAGTCAGTGGTCTCCCCAGAGCCCTGATTGAGGGTATGATGTCGGCATCTGTTTATTAGGAGAAGACAGTTCACAGGCCCAATGTGGAACGAAGATATTCAAGGCTGCGCCCAGAAAGACGTTTCTTCAGTTTCTCAGTGACCGAAAAGGATGTAAGAGCCATCCTTAGGTTTATAGGGAGGTACTGAAAAGGGAAAGAGGCATGATTCCACTGTGTGCTGTCAAGGTGAATGGACTCACTCAGATTTTCTACTCATTACTTGTCTATTTCATATGGCGGTGCTCCCAGGGAGTGTCTGGCCATCCAGGTGAGGTGTGTGGGCCACCTGCCCCAGGACTAAAGCACCAGGGGTGGAGACAAGGGTGCTGCACAGCAGGGAAGTATGGGGAGAGGAAAAGGTGGAAACAATGTGAAGAGCTCAGCCGCGAGAGGAGGAAGTCCTAATCCTTTTGGCAGGCGGTGAAGCAAAATCCATTTTCGCAGACGGAACATGTTCTGTGTGCCAACAGCCAGCGGCCATCCTTCCTTCTCACCTCAATGAGGGTTCTTAAGGCAGCCCAGGTCGAATGCTACTGCAGCCAACCAGCCAAAACCAACTTGTACGAAAAGCAAAAACACACTCGGCATTCCAGAATGATAAAAGAACCTGAAGTTCGTCTTCACTTCTATCCCTTTCTTTAGACGGAACCATCGATTCAATTGATAAATGATTTCCAGAGTCCTCCGTTCTCCTTCGAATCATTCTCTGCAGGAGCCCCACAAAGAACTGGAGAAAAGAGGCATTTCTGGCTTTGATGTGCGTTAGGTGATTTTTGCATTCTGACCTTGTTTATATATCTTCAGACGCCATGTGAAGAATTGTGGACTCAGTCAATAATATAATCCAATCATCAATAAGACACAGACTTCTTATTTATTAATACACGATTAAAAATGTATATGATAAAGATATCGACTGGAACTGAGCGTGTGGGTGACAAGAACAATTGTGTGTGCCCAGCAAAAGTCAATAGTCTGTTTAAAAGTCATAATACAGCCTTTTCCTTTTCAATGTAAAGTCCACCAGTGGGGCTGGTTATCTTTTATTTTATACTTGAGCTTACTTTTATAACTTTAATTCATTGAAGAAACATTGGTTGTAAGCTCCCTGGATCTGTACCCACAGTAGGCTTTTTCCCAGAAAAATCCTTGCCCAGCAGGGGCCACACTTACCTGGTGAGTATAGAAATTTGCAAACTGAAATACAATGTAGAAAACCAACTATATTTTACCTTTCTCATTTGAAGATAAGTAGTCAATAAAAATTAGCCCTGAGTTGTTTGGGCAAAGATCTTGATACGTGTTCCTGGCCCATGTCCCCAAATGAACCTCAGTTTCCCCCCTCAGGTGGCAAAGGATGGCTAGAAGGGGCTGGAGTTGGATATTTCCCATCCCCCAGGTTGGCTAGACTCTGACAAACCCCACTAGGTTAGGCCTTGGCAAACTAGTTTCTCCTGCCTGAGCAGACCTTGTTAAGAAAAGCCATGCTATGGCCCTACCTGGTTTAGCTCAGTGGATAGAGCATTGGCCGCAGACTGAAGAGATCCCGGTTTGATTCCGGTCAAGGGCATGTACTTTGGTTGCAGACTCTATCCCTGGCCCTGGTCAGGGCGCCTGCAGGAGGAAACCAATGATGTGTCTCTCCCCTCTCCTCTCCTTTCCACTCTCTCTAAAAATCAATGGAGCCCTAACCAGTTTGGCACAGCTGATAGAGCATCGGCCTGCAGACTGAAAGGTTCCAGGTTCGATTCTGGTCAAGGGCATGTACTTTGGTTGCAGGCACATCCCCAGTAGGGGGTGTGCAAGACGCAGCTGATAGATGTTTCTAACTCTCTACCCTTCTCCCCTCCTCTCTATAAAAAATTAGTAAAATATATTTTTACAAAAATAAAATAAAAATCAATGGGAAAATATCCTTGGGTTAGGATTAACAAAAAAAAAAAAAGAAAAAAAGAAAAGAAAAAGGAAAACAATGCTATGACATATTTCAAAAGGGTTCCTTTCCTTTCTGCCTGAGAAAGTCTGGAAGTTTCTCTGAGAGGACAGGGGGAGTTTGTTCTGTGACATCTAAATCATCTAGGATTTTACTGGATGGCAGAGTGAAACTTTGGTGAGGTTAGAGCAGCACACTGGTGGTATTTGCAAACATCTGGAAAGAAGACATAAAAATAGATTATTATTTAGGCTCATGCATATTTATGTGTCATTGTGCATGCACATTTGTACAACACTGCGTATTAGTTTTTGGTATTTTGGAAAAAAATAGATGGCCCTAATTATGTCACTTCATTTTTTTCTTCTAAATACCTTCTCTGGTCCTTAAAAAATAACTACTAAAAATTGCAAAAAACAATATCCATAATATCTCTAGTAAGATGTCTTTTTTTGTTAAAAATTATTCTCTTTTTCTGTGTGTGTGTGTGTGTGTAAAATTTTTAATTCAGTTTGTAATATGCCTGTAATATACCTGCATTTTGAAAATCTGAGCCTAATTATTCTCAAATAATTCCACAGAAAACCTAGGTGTGAGCAGAAATAAGAGGTGATGTTTTAAAATGTGCTGATGGGCCTGGCTAGAGTGGCCCAGTTGGTAGGAGAGTCATCCCATATACCAAAAGGTTGTGGATTCAATTCCTGGTCAGGGCAAAAACCTAGGTTTCCGTTCGATCCCTGTTGGGGGCACATGTGGGAGGCAACCATTCAATGTTTTTCTCTCTCCCCTCCCTTTACCTTCTCTCTAAAAATCAATGAAAATGTTCTTGGGTGAGGATATATATCTAGAAACTTATGCTTCCTAGTCACCCTGGTTTGATGACCACAATTTAAATGTAGTTTTCTAAAAAAATAAAAAAATAAAAAAAACCCGGCCAGCATGGCTCCGTAGTTGAGCATCAACCTATGAGCCAGGTCTCAGTTAGATTCCTGATCAGGGCACATTCCTGGGTTCTGTGCTCAATCCCCAGTAGGGGGCATGCAAGAGGCAGTTGATCAATGATTCTCATCATTGACCTTTCTATCTCTCCTCTCCCTTCCTCTCTAATACCAATAAAATATATATATTAAAAAGTAGCTTGGATGACTGATTGGAACCAAACCAAATGAGAACCCAGTTTCTTTTTTATTTCAATTTGACATTGTGGTTCCCGCAGTTTACAGACCGCTGGAATTCAGGGAGAATCAGACACCTGAAACGGAAGTGATTAGGGGGGGGCTGGTGGCACAGAATCACTTCCGCTATTAGTCAGCGGCTTCTGTGCAGCTCATACAGTGGTGCCTAGAGAAGCAAACACCTTCTAGAAATTCTCCTGAAGTCTCTGACACCCACTACATGCAGGGTAGCCATGTCTTAGCTCTCTTATTTCAAAAACGCTGCGTCTATCAAATATCAAGAAGTGAAGCCTGAAGACATAAAGAAGAACTTATCTACAATAATAAAAACATTTATCTGTTAAATCACTAAACACATGAACAAAACATTGATGACAACATCTCTTCCCAAAATATAGCGTTGAATCGCCAAGGCTCCTTTCTCAGAATAATTCTTTTATTATATTTTATACACTCTTAATCTGTTCTCATAGTTAAAAAGAAAAGATGTAACCAGGGAGGCTGGCTACTTCAAACATTCCAAAATCCTCAAGAGAAACAGGCCAATTAGGTGCTGAGGGCCTGAAGGACACAGGAAGACTCATGTACCTTTAAGGTCTATATGGTTCTCCTGTAAGCCTCTTACCTCTCCTTTAAGACAGAAGGGAAAGCAAAGAGGAATGCACACAGGAACTGATGCTGTAGCACAGTGCAGCTGCTAATGCATATGCATGTGTCATGCAAATGTCCCCAGCAGAAGCACATTCTTCAGGGTAAACCTGCAACCTGATTCAGCCACAAAAGGGTTTCCAAATCAAACTGCTGACTCCTTTCTTTCCTCTTTCTTATCAAAACACCTCAACATACTTCTTACCAGGCAACGTAAATCTAAAGAGCCACCTGGAGTCCCCCACGTCTTGCTTCTCCCTGGATAGCAGGTGTGGGTTGCAATTTTGCAGATCAGTTTGTGAGCTGGAGTAAGTAAGTAATGTATATTGCCAAATGATTGTGTGTGGTGGTTTTTATTTTTTTTTCCTGACTAAAGATGTATGTTGATTATACCTTGATCAGACTATAAAAATGAGCTAGCAGAAGTCTCAGAGGAAGGGTGAGCAATAGAACATTGTTCTCTTAGTCTTTTCCATTCTTACAGTTTTCAATTTGGCAGATTCCATGATAACTTAATAGGAAAAGTAGTTTGAAGTGAACGACAAAAAGAGAGAGATTAAGAATCAGGGGAAAAAAAGTGGAGGGAATTTGGAGAGCAATCTTGTCACATTAAATTTCCCAAAGCATCGGCATAGTTAGAGCATGTAGCTGTGAATTTACTGCGACGTAACGTACTCCTTGCACGGGTGCTGCATACTTACTGAAAAGTTCTGTATCCACGAATGAAAAATGTCAAAGGAGAAAACGTCCCCCTTTACCTGGAGGGGACGTTAACCGGTAACTTGGGAGTGATTCGCTCCAACTTTTTTATGGCTGGGGGAAGGAGCAGCACGCTAACATTTTTTTTATAGGGAGTGCTGCTGAGGCTAAGCACTTGGGAGAGCCAGGCGGCTGAGATTAGAGACGGAAAGAGAAATGAGTGCCTGTCTGGGGGATTCACCGGTCTGCGTGAAGCAAACTAGGCACTCTCTTTCTCTTTAGAAGGCGCCATTCCAGCAAAGCGCCTTCCATTCTGAATGCAATTTCTTAGGCTGAAACAGCGCGAATGCAAAATGCAAGTGCCGCCCCTCTCCGTGCTGGGCTCGGAATAGCTTCCTCTCTGCAGCCTGGACTTGCCTGGCCGCCCAGGAAGATCGCTCCTGAGTAGCCCAGACTCCTGTGCAGCCGCCTAGCCAGCTAAATAGTCCCCACTTCCCTTGCCCAACAGCTGTGCGCTCTAAGCAGGAGATGCCTCCCTCAGACCTGGGGCCCTGGGATCTGTGGCTGAGCCTTGGAGAGTTCAAGCAGGAAGGCCAAACCCAGACAAGGCAGCCCATGGCTCCCTTGCTCTCTCTGCTGAGACTCTTGGCCACGGCTTCTTTCTGTTCCTTCACAGAGAACGAGGTCCATTCAAAGAGCCGGGGCTGCAGACTTCAGCTCAGGCCCAAGTCCCTCTGGCTGCAAGGGGCTTTGGCGTCTCCCCTCCCATTCCATCAGCTCCCCCGCCCAGGGTCCAGCCACATGAAAGACTGTAAGGAGCCTGCTCCCAGCAGGAGCTGCTCACCGACTCTTTTCTTTCGCTGTTTTCCTGCAAGTGAGGGAGAAAACCTGTCCCCAGAAAGCGCCTGGTGGCCGGCACCCCCTCGAGCCCCAGGACACAGGCGATTCCTCAGTGCATCTGGGCTGCTGAACGCTGCTCGGCTCATATACATAATTCGAGGGGGAGGCCCGGGGGCTGCAGCTTCGCCAGGTCAATGTGTTAATTAAAAGTTGGTCCGAGTTGGTCAGCCCGCATCCCCAGATGTGCGGAACAGCATGCAATTAACACGTAAGGCGCATCTTTGTGAAGAGACCAGAATGGGGACCTCCCCCCAAAGAAACCCACCCCGCCCCGCCATTAGCATGAAATAGTCACTGCGAAGAAGGAAAAAGTCAGTAAGAGACAGAATTAAATGTGGGCCGCTGATTTGGAAGGGGATTGAGCTGGGGGAAAAAATCCCCGAAAATCTATAGATTTAAAAAATAAATAGCAAATTGATTTTGTAGGAGGAAGTGCAGGCACTGGATGGTGTCCCCGAGTTCCCACCCCATGTATATTAAACAGCCGGTGAGCTCTCGCCCTGCGATGTGGTGACCAGGAGCCCAGAATCCCACGCCTTCAGCGCTGCCTGCAGTGGCTGAGAGCAGGAGGTGGGGGTTGCGGTGGGGGCTCTGGCAGATTGGTTTTGCATCCAGGGATAATTATGGGCCTGATGTCCTGTATATTTTTAGAAGTGCAGGGGAAGTTGTGTGTGTGTGTGTGTGTGTGTGTGTGTGTTTATGTGTGTGGCGACAGCGCCATTCTAGATAAAATATGCTCATGTGAAGAGTAAAAGCAGTGTCTTCATTGCCAGCGGAGATTCCACTTGCCTGCAGTTTCTATCTGTGTCAGCCCCTTGCTCTAGGTCCTCCAGCCTCTGGTTTGTTTCTAGCTGTATTAGTATTTTAATTTGGGTTGAATCATTTAATTGGCCACTTCTCAGAGGCAAACAAAGACCCCCATCTATTAATGCCTGCATTGTGTTCTCCTCTTCACACACACACACACACACACACACACACACACCCCACTCTGCAACTTCACCTTCCAGGGCTTGCAGAAGCCAGACAGGACTCAGTGCCCAGTTGGGGACTTTGACATCAACACGGAGCCACAGATTCAGCTTTGGGGTGATAGTCCTAGACTTGTGTCTTTGTGTGGTTTAGTTTCAGGGACGACAGGTGATTCCATCCCCAACACCACCTTTCTAACCAGCTAATTGAACGTGTCCTATGGAAAGGGCGTGCCTTATTGATGACACCAAGTGAAGCAAATAATGGATTGGCAGTCTCTTGGCTATTCATCTGCTCCTTCTGGAATCCTGCGTGTGAGGGAGCGGTGGATAGTGATGGATAGGGAGAAAACAGAGAGAAAGGGAGGCATGGGCGGGGGGAGGTAGAGAAGAAGTCGGCTGCGGATCCTTAGAAATGCATCCGATTTGTTGAGCATCAGCTTGAAGATGGCAGTCTGAGCTGTGATTTAAACGTGAGCAGCGTCATTGTTAACTAGTGTCCACCGACTTCCCCTACCCCCTCTGCCTTCCTGCCGCTCTCTTCTCTTCTCCCTTTGTAGGGTACAGAAGGTGAATAATGAAACTATTCTGCTAATAGTTTATGAGCCATGAGATTGGAAATGTATATGGGTAGGACAGAGCACCAGACTAAAATCATTGGAAAGAAGCGCGAGGCTGTGTCCTCTCTCCCCAGCCCTGAGCGGAATGGGACGGATCGCCCAGTGCCTCTCTGCTGTGTCCCAGGGCAGCGGGTGGCCCCTTTTCCCCCAACCCCTCCCCCAGCTCCAGGGGCTGGAGTCCCAGGGAGATGAATTGAGGCAATGGCGAGATAGTGTGCTCTGGAGATAATCATTATCACCAGGATTTTTCTCCCAGCGATTGGGATCTAAAAAGATCTATCACATTGGGCCTCTCTCCCTCAGGCAGCAAACAATAGACTTGAACTTCGCTCTGAAGACAGCCAAGGGGATGCTGTGCTTTGTCATTTTGTCCTCGAAGGGCCTGTCCCCAGAGTACAAACACCCAGAACCGTTGAGAAACGCTGCCAGCTCCCATTTGACCCTCACACTAGCCAGCAAGCAGGCCCACACCCTCTTCCTTTTGGGGGTGACTATCATTGCAAAACTTGAGCTCAGGGTGGGAAGAGGGACACCTGAGAGATGGGGGAGAGGTGTAGGTGGGGTGAAAGGTGAGGCGCTGTCTTGGAACCACTCTTCCAGGACACAAAGGGGCCTTGAAGGCAGGGTAAATCCTCAGAGCCCCCTGAAACAGGGCCCCAAGCCAGTGGCCAGGGAGAGACCGCCCCACAGCTGGCCCAGCGTCTGGGAGGGGGGCGGGGAGACGGAAGGCTGGGCTGGAGGCTTCTGCTCAGGGCTTCCCAGCAGGGATAGCAGCGACACTAGACAGGTATGTAGCAAGGGGAGTGCCAGCCAGGAGGAGAGCCCCTAATGCCCAGCCCCTTCCCACTCCACCTGGGGGCGCCCTGGAGCTGCTCCGGGCTGGTGTAGGGGTGTAGGGGGCACCTTGCGGGGTGTAGGCCCCTGGGAAGTCAGGAAAGCCCTGCTGTTTGCCAGTCTGAGTGCTGGGGGATGGAGGCTGCCAAGGAAGCTTGCCTGCCAGCTAGAGCTATTGGTGCCTGGGGAGTGGGCGCAGCCTACAGGGAGTCCTCACCTCTGCTGTCATCTCTATCTTCCTCCCCTCCAGCACCTCCGCCTTTCTCTCTCCTTCCAACCTTGGCTGGATTCCTGGGGCGGGTGGGGGTGGTAACTGAGAGGAAGCCCCTGTGCAGAGTAACGCCCAGCACCCCAACTTCACAGAGGGTCTCTGATTTTCTCCGGGTGTGGGGGAGGCGAGCTATTTGATATTTCCGTTTATGGAGGGGCCTGGTGGTGTTGGGTCAGGGTAAGCAGTGGTTCTCGGGCTCCCCCTTCCTCTTCAACTAGGACTTCCTTTAGGCCCCTGAGCTCCCTCCCAGGCCTGGCATGGAGGATGGAGCCTTTCATGAGAGCAGTGCAGCCCCTCACCTGCTGACCTCACCTGCTGACCCTCACCTGCCCAGCCCTAAATCTCTCCAATCCACCAACTGTTAATTCTGTTGCCCTTGGTTCCAGTGAGGCAGCAGATCAATCCAGCAAAGCAAATTCCAAGGATGGGGAGCTGGGAGTGGGCGGCAGTGTCTGTGTGGTGGGGGTGGGGGGAGTTTTGAGAAAGCGCCTAGAAGGGACAGGAACACTGAGCAAACCCAGCTCTCACCCTGGCCCTGGTTCAAGGCGAGAGGGAGGGTGAACAGTGAGTGGTGTTCAGGACTCAGGGTCAAACAGACACTACCTGGAGGTCAGCAGGTGTGTACACTGGGGGGAGGGGGAGAAGCTGGCCCTGGGGGGCTGGTGAGGAGGACCCAGGGCACCATGGGCAGAGGGAGAGCTGGCACCCCTTGGCTAGCGGGGACAACCCTGGCGTGCGCCCTGGCTCTCAGGCCAGGTAAGAGCCAAAGCCCAGTCCAGTTGCTCAGAGGGGCGTTTGCTGGCCTGGAGGGCTGCTGATGCCCCCGGGAAAGGACTCCGCACTCAGGAACTCCCTGAGCCATCTGTCCTCCCCGTTAGCTCAGGGTTGCCTGGATTCCCGTCCTGGATGGTGGAGAAAACCCCAAATCCCCACAGCTCCCCACTTCCCCTCGGCTGCTCTCTCCGGAATCACAGGGGAAAGCCGGCTGCCTGCCCCCCTCCGCCTCCGCGCCTGCAGCCCAGCCTGGGAGCCCGCAGCTCTCCTGCGCCATCGCCCCTGCTGCCTGCCGCAGGCGGTGCCCACATGGGGGTGGCAGTGGGGCGGAGAGGAGCCCAGGTGGGTGATGGGGAGGGTCCAGGTGCAGAGTACCACCCGCCACAAAACGCAACTAAACTACTGAGATACAATGACATTCCACCCCTCTCCCGCTGGTCCCTCCCCAACCCCTGCTGGGAGAGCTGCAGGCCGGGTGGTGGGAGGGTGGACCAGAAAAGGGGATCCAGCGCAAACGCACGCCCTCTCCTCTCATTTGTTAGCTGATTCCGTCTAAAAGTTGGCTATTTATAGGCTATACGCAGCCGCCAGAGTCCGCGCGGCCGCCGGAGGCTCACGCCCGCTTCCCGCTTCCCGGAGAGAAGGGAGAGGTCCCCGGGGGCGTCTGTCTGGACCGTGTCCTCCGGTGTATTTGGTTTTGTTTCTGCCCCCACCCCGCGGGCAGCCGGGGAGAAGATCGCGGGGAGCCCCGAAAGGACCCACCAGTCCGACCATGTGAGTCCGCGCACTTGCACTTGACCGCTCTCCCCGCCGCTGCGCCCATGAGGAGGCGCAGCCCGCCCACGGCCATCGCCTCGACCTCTCGCTCTGCCCCTCCAGCCCACGGGCCTCCAGCTCCTTTTCTTCCTCCCCCTCTGCCCTCTCCCCTCGCTTTCTCCTCCTTCCCTGCGCCTGAGCCTCTCCCGCTCTCAACTTCCAGCGGAGTTTGCATCTGCTCCCAGAAAGAGACTGGGGGGCCTTTACGCAGGAGGCGGGTGGGCTGGGCTTGTGCGTTTTGGAAAGAAAACTGCGGGGCTGGGGGCGGGATGGAGGGGCCTGGGTCCCGGCCCCCAGCGGGGAGGAGGCGGGCGCATTTGGACAGAGATCTTTCCAGCCGCCTGGCACCACCCAGGGCTGGGAAGGCAGGGCTCGAAGCCTCGCCATCTGGGGCCAGATGTCTTCATCAGAAGCTCAGCTCTGCCCTGGGCGGAGAGGGGAGGGAGACGCAGGCGTGGGCCGAAGCCGGCGGGGAAAGAGCGTCCGGTTCCTAAATTCCAGGTAGAACCAGGCGCTGCGGCGCCTCCTTTGCTTGGAGAGGCTTCGGGCAGGACGCGCTTGCGGAGATGGCAAAGGCGCGAGCGAATCCGGCGGTCCGCGGGCCTTGACCTTGGCCTCCTTTCCGAAGGGGCAGAGCCTTAGATGACACTGCTGTGTTCTGGCACTGAGACCTCCAGGCGGCGGGCAGCAGGGCAGGCGAGAGGCAGGTTCTGGAACCGGGCGAGGGGTGCGCTCCGGTGCGCGCCTCTATGGAGTGCTTGCGGGCGCCCAGGAAGGCTTTTCCCCGGGGCCTGAGAGGCGCGCAGGGTGGTTCCATCCACCCTTTCCCCCCCAGAGTCCAGGCAGGACATCTGGGAACGGATCAGAGAAGACTGCAATTAACCCGGAACTTGGAAGCGTTTTGGCAGATCAGAGCCCCAAGGTGGAGGTAGAGAACTGAGACCTGGCGCGGGCGAGGGGCCCTGTACCATCCCCAGATTCACTTCTTACCCGCCACCAGCCACCAGCCACCATTGTCTCTCCTCACAGTGGACGTCGCAGTTGGAATCCCCCGATAACCCAGTCCCCTAAGCGCTCAGTCTGCCGCGGTGGGTAGACTGGTGGGGAGGGAAGACCCAGCACTGGTCTCAGTGCCCCAGAGCGGGGGCCTTCCTTTCCTTTCCAGGGTGTGAGCACCTCATTCCTGGTCACTGCATTGGGGTGGGGTCTGCTTCACTCCCCAGCTCACACTACTGGGAGAGTCTGGTTCTGACGGGATGGGGCCGCTCCTACCTGGCCCAGAGCTGTCCAGATTCTCATCCCCATGGCCCCAAAGGGCTCTCAAACATTCAGCTGCCAAGTTCAAAGCAGAAGTAACTTTCTGCTCCCATCCCTGGGCTGCAAGCTGGGTTATGGGATGTTGGTCTTAGTACAACTTGATAGCCCCAAACAGGAGGCAGGGATCCAGGAATGTCAGAACTCCCTCCCCACCACTGTTCCCTGACAGTCAATGCCACCCAGCATCTCGTCACACGTTAGTCTGAGCATGTCGTCTTTTAGTAAAGTCCAGGGGGAAGAAAAGGAAAGAAGGAGAGAAGGAGCAAAAAAGATGTAAGTTAAGAGGAAAGGAGAGAAAAGATGTGGTAAAAGGAAAAGCTAATACAAAAAAAAAATGACCTCTAGCTAATTGTTTTTCCTCCTTGTCCCCCTTGAGAAGAAAATGGTGTTTTCTGAGCCAGGAAGTTCGCCCAAGAACAAAGCCTTCCCCAAGTTCCCTGGTCATGGCGGGTAGTGGATGCCTGTCCGGGACACATGAACTCGGATCCCCAGTTCCAGACCCCCAGCCACATGCAAATACCTGCCCCCAGGTTCTACCCCAGGCTTCACTCAGGAGCTGGTCGAAGCCACAGAAGGCCCAGGCCCCCCTCTGCCACCTGCAAGAGGTTCTGTTCAGCACAGAATCTGGGGCTGGGAAGTGGGCGCAGTGAGCCAGGCTTGGCACTTGGTGCTCCCTTAGGTCACTCTGCTTTTAGGAATCTGCTAGTCTGGTGGGGTCTTCGAACTTGGGAGCTTCCTGGGCTCCATGGAGGAAAATGCACTTGGCCTAGAGCTCTGGGTAGCTCTCCACACCTCTGCTGCTCCATCCTGCTGTGCCTCGCCCCCACCCTTCCAGTCCTCAGTCCTGCCAGCAGATTCTTTTCTGTTCTGTCCTTAGTGCCCTACTGCATTTGATGGAAACCTTTTTATTTTCTTCTATAATAACTTTTAGACTATGGAGACTATGGAACCTTTATCTTCCCTTTTACAACAAGCAACCTATAAAACTATAGCTTAAGATTCAACCCTGCAGCCGACTGGCTAGATATATTACAAGTCCTCTCACAATAAGGCTAACTATTGATTTACTTTCAGATTTAACACTTTAACAACAATCTTAGTTTACACTGCAAATATTAGTGAAAAAGAATTCAAAATTTTTAAATTTCTCCTTTTTATTAAAATTATATTTTTAAAGTATCCTCTTAGGCTTATTTGCATATACCGAGGGATTATGGGGATTCTTAGCAACTTTCCTGAAAGACTTATTTAAATTGCTTATAAAGATATTGGCTTATTCAAAGGAAGGGGATTGGCCTTTGGTATTTCAAGATGGCAAACAATAAGAAATGTGGCCATCATTAAAAGACAGTCAAAAATCACATTGCAGACAATTACTAGCTATTTCTGGTCTATACTGGTATTAGAATTGTTTATAAAAGTTTGGCTTTTCATTTAGCTGAAAACCTTGATTATAATTTAATAATCTAACTTATTTAAGTAATTAAAGTAGGTATCTTCATTTTAAAAATAAAGCAAATTTACTTCTGAATTCACAAGCCTCAAATGTTGCCCTGCCTTTAGCGTAATTAAAAATGCAAGGCAACTACGAGTCAGGATTCAGTTACTTACAAAAAGCTGAGGCCTGAAAGGGAGGGAATGAAGGAGAGCCCCAAAAAGAACAGTGACTGTTAGACAAGGAACACCCACGGTCTCCTTATATGTCTCACTGATGAAACCCCATTTCCCCCTAAAGACTATGACTATTTTCACGCATGTTCAGAGGTTTGCACTGGGCCGAGCATCTTTTGAATGTGGCCATTGAATATATGTGCTACCTGCTAAGTCCTGTGCATGCTTCTATCTGACTTGACTCTGGCATGAGACACTGCACATGTGTTTATTTTCATCAAGTTCTTGTTCACCTTCAACAGGTTGGTTTCAGTATTTCTCAAGTTTCCTTACAATAACAGGGCATGAACCAGATAGGTGCAGCCTCATGGGACAGGATTATTTGCACTGCCATTCTCCAGGTAGTTCTAGCTGAAACCACCCCGGCTTTCCCCTAGATGAGACACACACTTGAGATGAAAGTGTCATTTTTAAAAACCGGAATTATTGAATTTTTTTTTTTGGATAAACTTACTCATGTGAATATTTAAGTATACACATCATAAAAAATAAACATGACTTTTTATATAGAAATTGTCTTTGAGATTTAAGAAAAGAACTCAGGTATGTAATATTATTTCAGGACATGGTATCTTTGAAATTCGTCCTCAACTAGATTTATGATTAGAACTTTCCATTACCTTTGGCGTGCCTGTTTACAATTAGGTCCCTCTGATGTAACCAGATCTGCCACCAACCGCTTAACAAGTACACGTTCAAATGAGATGTTTTCCAAATGTAAACTTTTTTCAACATTTGCCTTTGTATAACCTGGCTGGCAGGCAATTTTGCAGCCCAGAAAAATTAAGTTTGAGGCATAGAGTATATTCTACACACCCATTTATATAATCTCTGTTTTTATTGTTAACATTTTAGTAGTGACCCATGTATATAACTTCTGTTAAGATTATTGTAATTAAAAAGACATTTGTTTTCAGGAGAAAATGTGTCTTTGTTTGGGGGGAAGCTTATTGAATAATTAGTTTTTCTCCAGTGTTCTTTCTTTTTCTTTTTCTTTTTAAATTGAATTTATTGGAGTGATATTGGTTCACAAAACCATATAGGTTTCAAGTGTACAACTCAATAAAATACACTACACCCTATGCCCATGGCCCCAAGCAAAGCCTCGTTCAGTCCCCATTTCCCCCTCTTTACCTACCTTCATTCAGCCCTCACCCCCTTTTCCTCTGGCCATCACCATACCGTAGGCTGTGTCTATGTGTTACGTATATGTTTTTTGGCTAATCTCTTTGCCTTTTTTCATCCATCCATTCCCCTCCCCTCTGACAGATGTCAGTCTGTTCCATGTCTCCATGCCTCTATTTCATTTTTGTTCATCAGATTCCACATGTGAGATCACATGGTATTTGTCTTCCTCTGACAGGCTTATTCTATCAGATATATCATAGTTTCCTATTTAAGTATGTAAACGAAGGGAAGATTCAAATGACTGACTTAGGACAAATCCTATCCTTCTTCACGCAGAGTTATCAATAATCTATTATTTTAAAATAACATGTAATATCCTTTGGAAGGGAGAAGGTTCTCAAGCTAGTCATTCATCAGTGATGGTCAAATTGGCTAGATTATTGACAAGAAAATGTTTGGAAGAGGAGAGGAGATGTAACATCAGAAAAGTTGAACTTTTGGCTGGCAATGTGACGAGCCGAAAATGCATGGAAGAGCAAAGGCCTAATGATAAACGACCCCGTGAAATAAAGGGAATAGGGACAACTTGTTAGCCAGCCATGCGCCTCCTAAAGGCAGCATTTCACCGCTTGCGATCAGCTGGGAGATATATCATGTGATGTTACTTAGTATGGGAAGAAGAAGCTTCTTGCTTTTCCTACTTGGGGTTCAAGCCCATAATTTTTTTTAAGTGAGGTACAATTTCAGATACCACAACAACATTTGGCATTTAAACCATTTGAAGGCCTATGGTGTGAATGGCTTTTTACTACATTCACAATGATGTGTAACCATCACCACTGCTTAAATCCATAATGTTGTCGTCCCCAAAGGAAACCCTGTACCATTAAGCAGTCATTCCCCATGGGTTTGCCTATTCTGGATACTTGATAACTTAAATAATTTAACATTTAATCTTTGTGTCTGGTGTCTTTCACTCAGCATAACATAATCATGGGTCATTCCTGTTGTAACATATGTCATGACTTCATTTCTCATATTTATGGCTGAGTAATATGCAATTTTATGGATATATCTCATTTTGTTTATATACTCCTCAGTTGATGGACTTTTTTTCTTTTTCTACTTTTTGAGCTATTATGAATTAGGCTGCTAGGAACATCCATGTATAGGTCTTATTTGAGCATACATTTTCAGATCTATTGATTATCTTCCTAGCAGTGGAATTGCTGGGTAAAATCATAACTCTATGCTTAACTTTTTGAGGAATTACCATACTGCTTTCCACAGTGGCTGTACAGTTTTATAGCCCTGCCATCTATGTGAGAGTTTTGATTTCTCCACATCTTTGCCAGCATTTATTTTATTTTCTATTAAAAAAATTATAGCCATACTAGTGGATGTAAAAGGTACTGCACTGGTCTTTGTATATTCTGAGTGACTAATTATGCGATGCATCTTTTTGTGTGGTTATTGAGCATTTGAATTTCTCCTTTAGAGATATATCCATTCATAGTCTTTGCCCATGTGATGTTTATTTTAAATTGTGATGTTTACTTTTTCATTGTTGAATTGAAGATTAGACCCTGTCTTCTTTAAAAAATATATATATTTATTGAGTTGTTTTTTGTGTTTTTAAAAAAATATATTTTATTGATTTTTCACAGAGAGGAAGAGAGAGGGATAGAGAGTCAGAAACATTGATAAGAGAGAATCATCGATCAGCTGCCTCTTGTACACCCCCTACTGGGGATGTGCCCACAACCAAGGTACATGCCCTTGACCGGAATTGAACCCGGGATCTTTTATTCCGCAGGCCGACGCTCTATCCACTGAGCCAAACCGGTCTTGGCTATTTATTGAGTTTTTACAGAGAGGAAGAGAGAGGGGTAGAGAGATAGAAACATCGATGAGAGACAAACATCGATCATCTTCCTCCTGCACACTCCCCACTGGGTATGTGCCTGCAACTAAGGTACATGACCTTGACCGGAATCGAACCTGGGACCTTTGAGTCCAAAGGCCGACACTCTATCCACTGAGTCAAACCGGTTAGGGCTCACTGTCTTGGTAATGCCCTGCAATTCATAAAAATTTCTGATTTGTGATAAAGTCCAGTTTAACAGTAGTTGTTTTAATCATTCCTCAGATTAAACACAAAACAAAACATTAAAGTACCAAACTTTAAAAAGAGAAAAGACTCTTCCATAATGTCCAGATGACAACTTTATCAAATACAGATTAGCAGGGACTACCTAAGGGCTCTGCTGTTGTTCAAGAAAAGGAAACAGCTAGTGCAACGTTAACCTTGATCTCCAAAAAGTCCTGGGTTATTCAGATAAGCTGTCAACCCAGGTGAATGAGATCTTTTATCTTGAGATGACAATAGTTGAGTGTGTGTTTTTAAATTATCACTATCAAATTCATCTACCAAGAAATTTCAAATAGCCTCCTGTGTTTAAATAACATTAAGGATCTGCTTTAAACCAACAACAACCAGGAAGATGGAAAGGTTAACAGGGTGTCCCTCATTTAGCCATCCATGTCTAACCTAGCCATACACAGGCCTGTGTATCAGCTGATATACTTGTAAGGTTCCTGGGAGAAAGATCTTGGAGTCAGACACAAGAAAAACAAAATCATTGCAAAATATGTTACAAAACAAAAATTAGGAAAATAGTAAGACTATAAATGGACAGTATTGGAGGTAAAGGCTTTGCCTGTTCTCTCAAATTGGCTGTTTTGGGGCAATTGATTTATGAATTAAAAAATAAACAGTGGTTGAATCTGGTCTTCATCCTATTTAATTATTTAGCTATTTTAAATAAGAAGGCTTATGGTGAACACTGGTTTAGACATCTCTCATTCAGTCCATCAGAAATCTTGGGCAGATTCTGCATCTGTCATTTTATGGGGTGTACTATTGGGCAACCCCATTCGACGCGTTTGAAGTGTCCATGTGCAGACCTCCTGCACAAGCCACACGCATAGCTGTCATCCCAATTCCAATTTTTGAACAAAGGTTAATTATCATTAACGAGGATGCGTGATACACGGAACCTTACTTTTGTAAAGATATGGACAGCAACCAAAACACTTTCTCCAGCGTTTTGCCCACTCAGAGGGAAGAGTCCATTTTTTGAAGGCCTGGTACCAAGGAGAGGAAGTACTGTAACACTCGATGTGTCACAGCCAATGTCACATAGCTTGGCCCTCTCTTTGATTTGGCCAATACTGTGTCATGAGTTTGAGCCAGATATTCTGTGGAACAGATCACCAGCCTGATTGGCATGGATGAGCACAGCACAATGGGTCCAGCCCTGGTTTCTATGTTTTTAAATAATCAGCAAAAATGCTTTCTGTGTTGAACACTTGCTGGGGTATAGTTCAGTAGTAGAGAATGTTTAAACAGTTATGTGTTTAATGATTCATTGCAGCGTGTATTGAATACCCGCTAGGGTATGGAGCAGGGTTTTACAAATGCTTTCTCATTATACAAACCTATGATGTGGATAGATAAGTAGCTAGGTAGTGGGTAGGTTAAGAGACCATTTATGAACCCCACAGGGATGGGAAGCAAGGTGTAGAGATTACTGCCCTTGACCTCACAAGTAGTGAGGGGGCAGAACCCAGCCTTGAGCCCAAGCTTCTGATATCACGTCGAGGGCTCCTCTTCTATGACGTCTCTTAATCAGCATTTCAGAGAGTGGGTTCCACCTGAACACCCACATCAGAATGACTTGGGATGTTTGTGTAAAATGCAGATTCCTCGTTCCTGCTCTAGACTCATCATGTTAATAGTTTTCTTAAAAGTTTTTTATACACACTAAATTTTAAGCATGGTTGGTCTCAATACTAAAAAAAAAATATCTGAAAATTGTGGTTAGGTTAATTTGACTTGAAGTAAAGATAGTTTGAGAAGCAAAGAGAAAACAATAAATGCCAGTGCATTCTTAATAGTTCTCTTACAAATTGGGGTTTCAGTAAGAAATTCATAGAGGTCATCATATTTGGGGAAGTTACATTATTTGAAGTATTCTGTAGAAGTAAGATGTTTTTATCACATAGCTTTATCAAGAAGTAAGATGTTTTTATCACACAGCTTTATCAAGCGTATTCGATAGGGCCTACGACCATGGATAGCCCACATCTGCAGCCCTGGTATACATATGGGGTGTATTATAAAAACAGAATCCCACTGCATCCCAATCCCCAGAGTAAGTTTGCTCTGACATAATAGCGCTGAGATATGCACTGGGCAGACTTTAGTTAAATAACTAGTGTCCGGCTGTCTTCAGAGGTTGGACTGGGTGTGAACTTGAACATGGAAGGGATCCTGGGTGTGTCTCTGGTCTCTCAGCTGGGGAATTGTCAAGGAGGAAAAATTGTTTCAGGATCCTCCAGGCATATGAGGCCATTGAGGTTCATTTGGTATGGGGTGAACGCATTAGTGGGGACTCATGTCAGTCCCCTGACATATAGGCTATGTATTATCTGAGGGACACTGGCTTTTGGCTAGGTGTTTGTAATATGATTATTTGCTGAAACGTACTTCCTGTCTATGCATTGCCTACTTTTCTGAAGAAGGTTGTGGGGAAAAGGAAAATAATAGGCATTTTCAGTGGGCTGGCTAAGTCCAACTGCTCCTAGGTTCTTCCTTTGTTCTTCACTTTTTCTTCAGTGGCTTTCTCTAAACAGAACAAAGTGTCTTGGCAACCACGCAGATAACCCAGAGGAGTGTGTTTCCCTGATGGATGGATTTAAATAGTTGGGTTGTTGACAGTTATCAAATTACCCAGAGAGCAGCCACATCACCAACTAGATTCCCGCCCTGTAAGTTATTGTAGAAGCCTCTTCAGAGCTGTTTGTTTTTCTTGGTTATCATAATGTTTAAAGATACTTCATTGTTTGTTAAGTACACGCTTTAGTCATAAGCAGGTCTTACCACCCATGCTTGCTCAGGGATATACAAAGTGAAATAAAGAAATGTCACAGTAACCTCACACTTCAGGTAGCCACACTTCACGTAGCCACACTTCAGGTAGAAATACTTGGGTCAAACTGACTATTCTGCCTTTGGCCAGAGTTGCCCACAAGAGTCTTCCCCTTTTCATTCTTTGTTAGGAGATGTTGGTCTCTTCCATTCAAAGTCTAAATTCAGCTACTTCTCATCTCTTTGGACAATAGCAGTTAAATGCAGATACTGTCTTCAGGGAGCTTACAAGTAGGCTCTAAGGTAGTCAGGAAGGGTAAGGACATATATTGTCACAACACCAAAGAAATATCTGATAAGGGCTAAATAAGTTAAAAGCATGTAGGTGGTGGTTCCATCTTGAATCTGGCCATGAGAAATTAGAAAACACTAAGTACAGGAGATTGCTATAAGATTGGTCTTTAAAAATGGGTAAAGGTGGTCCAGTCAGTGTGGCTCAGTGGTTGAGAGTCAACCAGTGAACCAGCTCAATTCCTAGTCAGGACACATGCCCGGGTTTCAGGCTGGATCCCCAGTAGGGGGCATGCAGGAGGCAGTCAAATGATGTTCCTCTGTCATCAGTGTTTCTATCTTTCTTTCTCCATTCCTCTATCTCTAAAATCAATAAAAACGTATTATATATTTTTGTAAATGGGTAGAAGTGGAATCAGAGAAGAAAAAAAAAAGAAATGAGCTTAGGGTATTGATTATAAAGGCAAGAATGTGAGTAGAGTCATAGAAGTGGGAAGAGAGAAAGCCTTTTTGGGACACAGTAGAAGTATATTTAGGATGGAGAAAAAAGAGGGAACCAATAGGAAATAAGTTAGGACCTAACCAGTTAGACATTCAGCTCCACAAGGGTAGGGAACATATCTTTCTCTGCTCGTCACACCCAGTGCTTAAACACAATGCCTAAAAGGGACAGATACTCCACAGAATTCATGGAAAAAGGAAACATAACAAGGAAAGAGCAATGAACTTTGCTTGAAGCAGAGTTGGGATAATGTCATAGAAGAGGAGTCGTCAGCTGTATTGGGTCTTTAAAAACATGTCGTCATTTGGTAGGCAGAAGGAACACATGAGCAGAGACACAAAGGAACAGAACAGTATGACATAGCTCAATGTAACCGAAGCTGCCGGTGTGATCTGCTTGGGGGAGGGGAACAGTCAAGTGTCAGAAATGAGGCTGGAGAGACTCAGGGACAGAACCACAGAGGGCCTTTTGTGCTCTGCAAAGCAATTTGGACCTTTGCCATGGGAAATCACTGAAGGGTTGTAAAAAGGGAGTGAAATGATCATCAGATTTGCATTTTAGGAAAATCACTCTCCTGGTAGTGTGAAGGATGTCCTTGCTAGGTTCATATCGGAGACAGGGTGACCAGTTAGCCATCCTACAAGTCTGCATGGGAGGCGATGAGGCACAAGCCAGGGCATTTGAGGGGATTTAGTGCAGTGGGCAGTCTCAAATGACAGTTAAGAGATAAAAAATGACTGGCTACGGAACATAAGGTAAAAGTAAAAACCAAAGTGGACCACCCTAGTCTCTGGGCTCCAGGGGGGAGGGGTGGGGAGGAGGGGTTTGGGGGAGGGAATGGTGTGGTCATGAACCCAGTTAGAGAGCACATGAATGTGCGAAGATGGCTGGCAGGGGGTGGGGTGGCCGTTTCTTAAAGCAATGAAGTCCAATATCTGAGAGCCTCTGTGCTAGAATGATGCTTGTCCTCCAAAGTCCTCCTTCACCATTTGGACTCTTCTAGGTGTCCCTTTGTCTTAGAGACAACATTGGTCCTTCCTCTGGGTACAGAAAGGGACCACTCCCATGAAGTTCTCCTGACTGCTATAACAGAGAAGGGTGGGAGAGCCAGAGAGTCCTTCCTGCTTCTGCCACTTTCATAAACTCCTTCAGCTTAAAATACTATGTATGGCCAGGGACAGATTTTGTGTTAGCATGTCCTATTAGGGCAATGTTCATCAAACTCATTAGTCAACAGAGCCAGGTATCAACAGTACAATGATTGACATTTCTTTGAGAGCCAAATATTTTAAACTTAAACTTCTAACTTCACTTCTTCGCCCAAGCTGTGGTATTTTGTGGAAGAGCCAACACTCAAGGAGCCAAAGAGCCTCATGCGGCTCTCGAGCCACAGTTTGCCGACCATGGTATTAGGCTATATGTAGGAATTACATAAAGACCAGGTTTGGTGAGGGCATGGGGTAGGCAATGAAGTACAGGGTGAGGCAGGAGAAATAAATGGGGACTAGACTCTGAAGAACTTCATAAGCCACATTAAGGAGGTTTCTCTTTATTCTAAGAGGAATAGAAGGCCAATACAATGAAATGGACAAGATATGAGCAGCATTTTTTTATTTTTTTTAAGATTTCATCTTACCTTCTGTGTGAAGACAGTTTGAGGGTCAGCCAAGTGGATAATGCTAAACTTGTTAGTTCAGGTAAGAGATATGTTGAATTAGAGTTGTGACCATGGAGATGGAATGATTTATATTTAGAATTACATATGGTAGATGAGGGTGAAGGAGGCTTCAAGGGTGAATGTGGCATCAAGGATGGTCCCTGTGTTCCTTGGATGGACAAGATAAGACTAGAAGAAGATGAGTTGGCAGAGTGAATGTTGAGGTACCTTGGGGGTATTTAGGAACAGTCATCTCACTGTATATTTAGCATATTTCTATTACTTCACATAGACCAGATTATAATTACTTTTGTGTCTGTATCTGTTCCCCTTTATTAGAATGTGAGCTTCTCAAAGAAATGGAGCAGCATTTGTTATTTTTATTATTTTTATTAATCTTATTCATTTTTGTATCTCCAGGACCTATGGCTGTAATTTGCACATAATATTTGTCTAGTGTTTGTGAACAAATGATCTAACTGACCCCCAAAGCTCACACAATTTCTCCCTCACCAGTAGGAAGTACAAGAAAACACTGGAAAGGCAAGTTGGGGCACAACTGCGGAGTGTTTTAAATCCCTGGCTAAGGAGTTCCATTACGACACACCGTGTAATTAAAGCTTGGCTTTACATTTACTTTCCAGTCCGACCTTTGTTTCAAATAATGCTTCTGTTATTTTAAAAACCATCGACTGTTTACTCAAGGGACACTCTCTCCTAAGTAAATCAAGTCCAACCAAGCTACAGGAAAAGCAGGGACCATACAATAAAGACGAACTGGGCCCTCATGTTGCAGGATTCAATAAAGTTAGGACGAATCTACAAGAAAAGGGTTGGCAGATTTTAAAGTTATGTAACCTTTACATTTTTCCCTCTCTTTTATTTTTTTGTGTGTATATATGTATATGTTTTTATTCATTGTAGAGTGAGGAATAACATAGATGTGAGAAACATTGATTGGCTGTCTCCTTCATGCCCACTAATGGGGATTGAGTCTATAACTGGGGCATGTGCCCTGACCAGGAATTGAACTGGGGATTCCCTGGTGCAAGGGGCGTAGCTCTATCACATAAGCCAGAGGGCATCCCTCTCTTTCTTTTCCTCTCATGTTGCAGGTGAGCATTCAGTCATTAGGGCAAATATCGTGAAGGATTCAGCTATTTGCCTGGTCCATTGTTGGGTTATGTTCACAGCATGGATGTGAAGGAATTCACGTTAAAATGCTACTACTCTTTCTTGGGGTCAGTATGATAGAACAGTATTTTGAATCTGTTGAATTTAGTTTAACCATACTAACTAACAGCTTCTATCTATGGTGGAAAAAAAGCTAACACTTATAAAAGCCATGTTTGGGATAGAAGGCGCCTAACTTTGGCTTGTGCAAGACCTTTTTTGAATTTAGTTTGTGCGTAATAATGAATGCTGCTGCTTTAGTTTCTCCCCTTATTGGTTTCTTTGAGATAGATATTCATAAGGCCCCATACCTCTCTTACCCCCACTTGAAGTATGCAGATAATCAAGGCCACGCCCTTCATTCTCTTGCTTTGGAAGACTGTATAATCCCTCTCTAATGTGAGCAGAGGGGATAGTGGTTGGCTTGAATGAACCCATAGTTCTTATAGATCTTAAGGATGAGAATTAGAAGTGAGCATCATGTGACTGATGGCCCAATCAGATTGATTTTTGTGACTCCCTGTGGCAAGCAGACTCTGAGGCCCAGTCTACACAGTGCAAAGGGAGGACCTGGCTATTGTCTAGTAACTTCAGGCCACAAAGATGGCCAAGCTGAATGCAGACCTTCAAGTTGTCTGTGTTTTCTGAAGACGTTTTAGTAGAATGTATAGGAGCTTAGGATGCAGAATCAAGATTGCCTGGGTTCATTTCTTCCCATGGACACTTACCAGCGGGATAGCCTTGGTCCTGTCTCTCAGTTTCCCCACATTTAAGATGAGGATAATAACATACTTACTGCATATGGTTGTTGGAATTACAAGAACTGATTTTAGGAAAATGCTTTGAATAGGGCTTTATGCATAGTAAGCACTAAGTCATTTCTAGCTACTAATACTGCCTAGGAAATGCCTAAGATGTTGGCTTTACAGAGATGAAGATAGATGTGTGAAAGCAAGATCAGTGCTACTTTTGGTCAAATGTAAAGAATTTTGAAGTTTTTGGTGAAGCATTAAATACCTGTCACCTCCTTGGCCTTTTAAACCGACTTATTTTAGAGACTGCTTTCTCTACATATTCTCTAAAAGCATCACAAGCATCAAAAATTATATAGAGAAGTTGAAGATATTGTAATGCCCAAGTGTCATAAACCCCAAAGACTACCAGGGAGCCGAATCCGATGCAATTGCAGAAAGCCTGTATTTATTTCGGACTAGTCCGAGCCCAGTCTTGCCTACACCAAGGAGGGCATGGGCGAGAAAGAGAAAGAACTTAACATATCAATGGGTTTTATAGGGAGGGTGGTGCCGCTACCTTGGCTGACCTGATTGGTTGGGTTAGGCCTAGGGTTCAGTTACCTGGATCTGGACCCGCCCCACCCTGCCCTCTCACCCCACCTGCCCTCTCGCCCCGCCCTGCCCCCTCACCCCGCCCTGCCCTCTCAATATCAGTGTCATTTAATGAAGGTTAAAATAATTAATATTTGGGTTAAAAAGATTAAAATAATTAATTAATATAATTAATAAAATATCAAGATAATTTAATTTTGGAAAAAGAAAGCCAAGGAAAATTTACTAGTTTGGATGTGCAAATGGGTTTATTAACAATTAAAATAATATTGCCCAGTCAGAGGTGTACAGGAGGCAGGTGATCATTGATCTTTCTATCTCTCTCCCTTCTCCTCCCTCTCCCTCTCCCTCTCTAAAAAAATATCAACTGTTTATTGAGGGCACTTTTTAAAATTTTACTTAATTATTTAATTTCATTTAATTCTTGAATCATCTAATTTTATTTAATCCTCACACAATCCCAAGGAGCATTGTTATAGGTTTCTTTTCTGTAACTAAACTAAGGGTGAGAATGGCAGTGCAGCTTTCAAGGAGCCAAAGCTTTGTAGCACAGAATTGGGACTTGAACCTAGTAATGACAAAGTGCAGAGCCAGTGTTTTTACCTCAATAACATGTTTCTCTCTCTCTTGTGCATAGTAAAAATGATCGTCAATATGACATTTAAGACACTTTACATCCCCTGTAAGTTAAAAATGTTTAAGTCCAGATTGTACAGGTAAGAAAATGGAAGCTTAATGAAGGTGATTGATTTGCCCAGAATTATTTAGTTATGGCGTATCCCATAGTGAGGTACCCAATTTTTTAATTTGTTTGTAACCATCTAGAACTAGATGTTCTTGTCAGTTCCATACTTACCACTGATCCAGGGGGGCGATCGAGGGGGAGAGGCAGCAGAAACACCAATGGGAAGGAGACTCAAAGAGGGGGCAAAGGGCAAGGATGTGGGAGAAAGCAGACCTGTAACTCTCAGATAGAGAATGTCTAACTTGGTTGCCACCTTCTCAGTGACATGATGACTGTCTCCTTTTGTTTTCTGTGGTTTTTAAAAAATTAATGATGTCAAAATTATAACAGAGAACATCTATGTTGGACTATAATAAGAATATTTTGACAGTATGGGTGTTCAGACACTAAAGAGTTGTGAGGAATTGCTCTTTCCATAAGTTTGTAAAGTGTGGTATTCATTCCACCCATTACCATGTCATACTGTAAGTGTCATCAGGTCAAACACTCAGCTTTTGGATAAAATTAGTCTAATAGATACTCTGGGAGTTAGCTCACTTCTTTAAATATATAAGGCAAGTCATGGGTTGTTATTAGTTTGGTTTGAAATAGTAGCAAATCATTATATTGGACTTGGGAACTTGCCAATGAGACGACAAGCAGAGTTAGGACCTGCCAGTGATTGCCATTATCCATGCTGTTGGCTTCATCCTTCCTCTTAAGATAATTAAGATATTTATATCCATGAAATGAAAAAGTGCCTGCCTTAATCTATTTTATCTATAACACCTACACAGAATCCAGACACTTTAACAGGCTGAATGTGAGATCAGGATCTTGGGAAAATACACATATTAATAAACCCCTCATTCAGTCTTCCCTCCTTTCTGTATCCACTTATACCGGAAATTACCATTGAGAAATAGTCCATGGATTGGACATCAGCCTGCTATAAATTCATTAATTTATTCATTCATTCATTTCTTCATTCATTCATCAGATTTAACAACAAGCAGCTGTTAAATATCAGACACTGCTGAGTAATGAATGAAACGTACAAAGATCTGTGGGCTAATGCAGCTTATGTTCTAGTGGAGAGACAGTGAACAATATAAAGATTATATTCTGTTATATTCTGTAAATGTATAGCGTATAAGATAATGATAAGTGCTATGAAAATAAGGAAAGGGAAGGGGTTATGAAACGTGTGGGAGGGTGAAAATCAGAACAGGTGGATAGGGAAGGCATCCAGGAAACAAAGTGACTTTCGACTTCAGACCTGAAGGCAGTGAGGCAGCCAACCCCACTGAGTTCTGCGGGAAGAGCACTCCAGGTGAAAGGAACAGCAAGGTCAGAGGTGCCACTGGAGGAGCGTGGCCTGCTTGGGCAAGAGCTACAGTGAAGCTGGGGCACAGAGAACAGGATGACGTACCCAGGAAATGCAACAGAGAGGTTATGGGATGGAGGTGATAACTCTACCTGGTTTCCTTTGAACAGGTTAAGCTGATACATGGTAAAGAATAAGACAAAGCGCCAGGAAAATGTTTTGAAAACGGTGGGGGGAGTTGAACACTGGTTTGAGGTATTTGTTTTTGATTTGGTAAGGGATGGGGAGGTACGGACCTTATATTTTTTAGTCACAGCAATAATATTATCAGAGTCAGGAGTGCTTTAAATAGAGTTCACCTCAAATGGGCCACTCTGTTTATGAAGATTTTTTATCTATATAAGCACATAAATATGTACATATAAATTCCCACAGCCAAAGGAAAAAGTTGTATTTTATGGCATAAAATTATATATTTTTGGCTCTGACCCAGCAGTCATAAAATCTAACTATTTTCAAGCATAACATCTTAAATAATTGTATGCAGGCAATACGATGGCCTTGTGCATAAGTAGCCAATACTGAATTTTAGGGGAGTTTTAAAAATATATTTCAGCATTAAGTTTGGGCCTACAGACAGTCATATATCTGATAGGTTACTTCTCCGTGAACTTTCAGTCCCACTGTCTACAATGAAATATTTGTAGATGCATTTAAATGCAACTGTTAAGGAAAACTTGAACCTTTTCCTATGTCTGTTGCTTAATACAACAAACTTTTAAAACTAGGGCCAAGGAGGAAAAGTGCAATATCTATGCATAAGTTTTAGCTCCTAAGTCAAAGAAGATGACTCGAAATCACTCTCAAGTAAGCACTGGCATTGAATTCAGACATGAATAGTTGAGTTGTAGTTTGAATGCTGGGTGATGTCACTACTAATAAAAACTGCAGCCTAAGCTGTTAATTCAAGGCTGAAAAGTTGGAGTCATGCAAAATCTGGTGGACATGGGCAAGGGGTACCTTATCAACTGTTCTTGGAAAAAGGAGAATTGTGTACTGTGCTTTTATTTACTTATCTCTAAATTTTCCGATACAACCTAACAGAATGGCAAAATTCCCCCTTTTTTTCTTCTTCTTTTAGATTCTAAGATTAAGCCAGACCATTAACATTGGCCATAGGCTACAGAAATTAGTGAAATTTTGAGTTCTGCTGTAACATCTCTACTTAGCTTGCAAAATAGATGCATATACGGGCAGTGAATGATCTAATCAATATGTGCAGATCTGTTAAAACTGTCTTTGTCTTAAATTTATCTTTTCCACATAGGTGGTAAACTAAGGGAGAAGGAGACCACTTTTTAAAGCATGATAGGCATGTAGAGTATGGTGAAAACATAACACTAGACAGAATCTAATGTTTGCCAGTAATTTTTACAGTGTAACCCACTTCAGAGTGACAGATGTGAGTTTGGTGGAGTTCAAAGTCAAGCAAAGAAGGTTATCAAGGTTAAGGCAGTAAGGTTGCAGACCAGGTCATGGTTGTAAGGGGTGGATAACAAAATTGAAAGCCAATGTCCCATGTCAGCAAAACTTCAGGCCAGTCAAGCAACATGTAACAGGATAGCTGATATCACTAAGAAGACTGCTAAGGGAATTTTTGTTTCAGAAAATTCCTCTCCTGCTAAGAGAGGCTGTTTCTCTTAGAAACTGAGAACTTTTCTTCTGTTACATTCTGTACCTAAGGCAAAACCCATGCCTTTTGCTATCCCGTCAAACCATTTCATAATTAACTAAATACTTTCAGGAACTAGTCATAAAAATCACTTAAGCACACAAAACAACATAATACACGGAGGCCAGGTCGGGATGGGAGTGGTGGTGGTGGTGATGTGTGTGTTATAAACTGAGGGCTTTGGAGCTGTGATGGAGCAAGGAGGGTCAACCGAGAGGAGGTCTCACCTTCATATTGCTCTTTACTCACAGAATCTCCCCTTTGACTCCTGCATATCTAGATCCCAAGTACCGATACTTCCAGAACTTGGTTTCCTTGTTTGCAAGTTGTTTGACTGTTGTTCAGAGACTATTGCATTTAAAAACTTCTACCAAATAGCAGGATTTCCTTTTTGTCTTTGGAATAAAACATGGCTTTTTATTCTTAGCAATGATGTCTACCATTTTGGTTGCCAATCTGGGATGGGGCATTCATGTTTAATTTCTGCACTGACAACCTAATTCACCACAATCTGATTCAGTCCATGTGATTTAGTTCTTGAATAATCATTGTATGATCTCAGGTTTATTTTATTTATCTGGAAATTGAAATAAGCTGAAGGAGACTCCCTCTAGGAGACACAGCTCAACTTCACATGCTTACAAATCATAGACCAGAGACACTGAGATTACTAGGTTGGGGCAGATACTGGGCTTATCACCCATGAGCAGGAGGTTTCAGCAGGAGGCCA
Organism: Pipistrellus kuhlii; assembly: GCF_014108245.1. Classification (NCBI taxonomy): domain Eukaryota; kingdom Metazoa; phylum Chordata; class Mammalia; order Chiroptera; family Vespertilionidae; genus Pipistrellus; species Pipistrellus kuhlii. The sequence continues at coordinate 4,265,750 of NW_023425524.1, forward strand.
GTGCACTGAATCTGTTACCATGGAGACTGGTAGATGCTCCTGTACATCAAGGGAGTCCAGAGACAGGTAGGTGATTGCTATTCCAACCAGCCAGAGTCCATGAAGGACCAATGAGCAGAGACTATGGCTTTAGGGAGGACCCATGCACGGACCAGGATTCAGGAGTGATTCCATCTAATTAAGGCTCAGGAGGTGAACAGCTCAACCCAAATCAAGATTTGGCTCAGACCAAGTTATTTAATCTCTCTAAACTCCAACTTTTATATATTCTAAAAAAAAACAAGATACTGCCCACCTTCTTGGGTTATAGTGTTGCTAATATAAGAAAGCACTTAGTATGTGCCAGAACCACAGTAGGGGTGCAACATATGATAACAAAATAATTGGTTATGAGGACTAAGGATAGAGCAAAGTGGGGATTTGATGATCGAAAGAAGGAATTTAGTTGCTTGATTGCCATATCCAGTCAGCACAAGACCAGAAGAATGAGGATAATGACATGATATTTAGCCTTCTTGAATCACCTGTGACTAGGGGTCAAGATGGACATTGCTCTTAGAATGGAACCCGAATTTGCAGGTGGGTCTGATGGGGTCTTTAGAAATGAGAGGGTCACTGGGACTAGCAGTTAGATGAGCTTGCACTTTAATTATGCAAATGAATTCCCATGGAACCATTCTTCACCCATGGTCCTTCCAAAGCTCTTTCCTAGAGACTAAGATGTCATGTGAACTTTCCCCAAGATTTGTTATTCACTATAGAAGAGTCATCGGTAAAGAAGAGTTTTATGATGAATTTCAAATTGTAGGGTTTATGAAATTGTGTGTGTGTGTGTTTGTCTGTGTGTGTGTTTTTCTGTTGCAAAATGTCAAATCTGACATGTATTATGAGTGGCAAAACTGCTTTTCATCACAGGGGAACCTCCCTGTTTTCTTCCAATTCTTACCAAACCCAGTGCCCTGTGCCACTCAACACTTGCTGCTCAAGACCCTTGCCTTGCTCATTCTCCACTTCAGGACACTCCCATTCTGTGGCTTCAAAGCCTTGCTTGGGGACCAATCTGCTGATAGGATAATAGTATCTCCCTCTCACATAGCCCATTATCAGTTACAAAGTGCTTTGCTCCTTTGATCTAATTCTTATCTCCCCCCTTAACTCTTTCTCTTGTTCCATAGGTTGCCTTTGTGGGTTGTGTCTTTTGCTGTGCATGACCTTTTCAGTGTGATGTAGTCTCACTTGTTTATTTTTGGTTTAAATTTTTATGGGAACTTAAAAATTTAGTAATTGATACCATGGATCAAGCTTGGGAGCAGAGAAACTAGAATAAAAATAAGAAATTGGGCTAATATTTTATTCAGTTTGTGTCTTGTCAGTTTGAAATTGTAATGGACAACTATTGAATATATCTTTTTTTTAATTGTTATTTATTGATTTTAGAGAGAGAGGAACGGAGGGAGAGGGTAGGAGAAGGAGAGAGAAAGAGAGAAACATTGATTTATTGTTCTGCTTATTTATGCATTCAATTGGATGTGTCCAATTGGGATGCTTTAGACCTAAGCATTCATACCCTTTCCCTCCGCCTTTTCCTTACCAGCAGGTTCCTCTTCCTATAACAAAAATCATGGCTCCATAGACACTGGGTAAGTGAATGAATGATTGGATTCCTGTCTGTAGAGTAACAGAAGGTTAACTGGTTGGGCTTCCCATGCCAAGCCATCCTGGGGACAAGCCCTCCCCCCACCCTCCACATATAGTTCACAGAGAAAATCTGGATGAGCCTCAGTTCCTGTTCCTGACCTTCTTCCCAGGGAATCGGGGTCAGCCTGACCTGCTGTGTTTTCAGTAAGTGCCTGGGCCAGTCTGATGGGCCACCGTTTTGTTACCTACTTCACTGACCAACCAAGGTTGCCTGGGATTGATTGAAAGATGCTATTTTTGTTACTTGAAGTGCGGCCATAAAGGAATGATATTGGTTTTCTTGTGTGAGTCCTAAACCAACTACGAAGAGGATATTAAAAGAGGAATTCCCAAAATGTCTAGAGCAATCGCAGGTAGTTCTGTGTCCTCCCCAGGTGCCAGTTTTGTAAAGACATGCTCATTTGGATGTGTGGTCTCTGGTGTGTTTAATAAATACCAGTTTCATGGCTGAAAGAGCCTCACTTCACAGATGTGGTTCTTCTGGATGGAAGGAAAGCACATGTCCTGGCCGGTTTGGGTCAGTGGATAGAGCGTTGACCTGTGGACTGAAGAATCCCAGATTTAATTCTGGTTGAGAGCACATGCCTAGATTGTGGGCTCCATCCCCAGTGGGGGGCGTGCAGGAGGCAGCGGATCAGTGACTCTCATCATTGATGTTTCTATCTGTCTCTACCTCTCCTTTCCTTTCTGAAATCAATAAAAATATATTAAAAAAAAAAGAAAAGAAAGGGAAGCACACCTGACATGCATTTGCTGTGACGTCATTGTGACTCTGTGTTTGGAGAGTAACCAATAGACTGAGTCATCTTCCAAGTGCCATGCTATCATTGACCCCAGATTACCTTGAATTATTCACAGCATTTTGACCTTGACAGTGAACAGCTCTACAGTGGTGCCTAGCATTGTTAGGATAGAGTGAAGGAGCCCTTGTGAAATGGGGGAGGGACAAGCGAACATGTGCTGTGAACTGCCTCCCATTAGAGTTCGATGGAACATTTCTCAGAATATAGTTTGACCTGTGGAGAACCTCATCTTGGGCCATGGTTGACATTGCACTTCAAAGGTCTGCTGAAATTTGATGTCTTGGCTTGCTCTGGTCACAGGGAGGAGAGAGGGAGGTGGCATCCCAAAAATGCTCATCAAGGAGGTGAGTTATGAAACCTGAGGTTGGGCTCACCCACGCCAACCTCTGGTGATCACCTTAACACTGATGCTTCAGGGACCATTCCTTGAGGATGGTAGGGCAAATATTAAAGGGAAAATGCAGATGGTAAGAAGTTGCATGACTTGCCCAAGGTCACAAAAGCAGGAAGAAGTTGAAATTAGACTCACACTCAAATGTCCTGACTCCAAATTTAATGTTCTTTCCATGACACTGACTTTCCTCTGCTGGTTCAGCAACTGGCAGGGCCACATAACTGAGCACATAGTCATTAACTGTGGCATCAGGTGGCATCTTGATTATTTTTTCCAGTTGAACATGGATGCCAATGAGAACTCTTTCTCCCTTCTGAACCCAGGCGTGAATGCTGCTATCACACATGGAATATAGAGACTTGATGTCTAGCCACTTAGGCTGTATACCTGAAATTAACATGAAATAATATTAAATGTGAAATAATATTCAGTAATTGAAAAATAAAATTTAAAAAGAAAGCCCAAAGAACTCCAGAAAACCTTGAATAATATATATAATGATTGAAGCTTTTATTATGTCTCAAGGCCATCATTCTAAATATTGGTGGTTATTGTACACTGTCCATGTTGTAGACAGCATGGCATTTGACTTAAATAATTGTGTTAGTCTCTTAAATACAGTTTTAAAATAAACTATTCTGTCAGTGGTTCTTGACCTTTCCAGAATCATGAACCTGGCTGAGAATGTGATGAAAGTTATGAGTTTTCTCTTGAGAACAATGCCCATGTACACACACATATATGTACACACACACACACACACACACACGCACACATGCACGCACACGCACACATTTTGCCTACAACTTCAAGACTTTTTAATTCATCCACAAATTCCAGGAGCTTTCATGGAGTCTTAGTTGGGGATCCCTTGCCTTACATGAGATTGTTTTCATTCTTTCATGCAAGAGGCATGGTATACATTTCTATTTTAACTAAATGTTCTAATGGACTTGATCCTAGTCAGTTGATTAACTGTAAACTTTTCCCATAGTTTGTACCATGTCTTTTGAGTCTGGACTCGGACAGGGTGATGGATCTGCACAGCCATCCTAATTCCTCCCTTAACTACCTACAGGACATTGTGAAGTCAAAGAACTAACAAAATGTAGCAGAAATCGACTTAGATTCTCAGCCAGGGGACCCGAGTTCTTGTGTTCATATGCTCTACCAACTTTAACATTTTTTAGAAACACAACTCTGGGGTACTGGTAAAGTGAGGCACATCTGCCACAATATTTGGTTGTATTGGTTGAGTGCCTTCACTTTGGCTATTTCATTTATCCTAACACAGTCTTGGTGAGAAGGTTAATAAGTTATAAGCATTCAATGCATACACATAAGAAAAGGAAAATGGTAGTTGGTTTGCTCAAAAGTAGTTATATCAGGAAAGATGTGAGAAGTCCCATTCTGATTCTAGTTCCCAGACAGACCTGTGCTCCTCAACCGATTTCATTATTTAATTCAAGCTACATATGAGCCTAAGGCAGCTAGGCAAAAATGGTTGGATCCATTCATATTAAATGAAGTCTCTATTGCAACCTGACTGCGCTAGAAAGTTAGTTACAGGGAAGTATGAATGATGGCTAGAAACATTTGGTTGACATGGTAGGTTTCTGGTATTCTCAGTTATTAATCATTTTATCTCAAATAAGTGGGACCATCATGTCAAAGGTAAATCTGGAGATATTTCTGTGTCTAGATTTTTTTTTTTTTCTGAGCTACCCTTAACTGTGCTAGGAATTAGAAATACATATGATCTTGGTTAACTTACTTGAGGTGCCCCCCGGTTCTTCCCCCCCCCCCCCTACCCACAGCATCTTTTTGTATTCTCCAAAAGAACATCCTCTTTCACACTTGTAGAAACTTAGAGCTAGAGGAAATTTAGAAATCAGTTAAATAGTGCCTTGTGCAAGAAGGAAACTGAGGCCCAGGATGATGAAGTAAGATGCCACAGGATACAAAAGCTAATCAGTAACAAACTCAGGATAAGTTCACAGACCTCCTGACTTATTTTCCTATCTTTTTAGGCAGACAAATTAAAATTTTGACACTCAGAAAATTCAAAAATTAAGCAGGAAAAGGCTTATAAAAGCTAAAAAATTGTGTTAGGTTTACAGTTGCTTCCCACATACTGTGATTATATGTATGTTCACCTTTCTTGCCTCCACACACTCTGATTAATTGTACCTCACAGAATATGCTTCTCCCAACTAAATAACTTCACCTTTGATCTCCTTTGTTGTTTTTAAGGGTCTGTCTGAAATAATGGATAAATACACTTACAATTTCTCCAGTTTAAAGGATAAAACTTCGCTACCTAAAACTTTCAATTTCTATCAAATTGAAAATTGGCATTGATCTCTCCAAAGGTTTTTGTTTGTTTGCTTGTTTTTTTGTTTGTTTGTTTTTCAATTAGTGCAGCAGAAGCTATTTAAGGAGAGGCAGTGTTGTACTTGACTCCAGGCTAGACCTACCGGAAGAGTCAGGGGAAAACGCATAATCCTGTCAGAAAAGATATAAGAGATGTGAAAAGACAAAAATAAATAGCCTTAGCTGGTTTGGCTCAATGGATAGAGTGTCGGCCTGCAGACTGAAGGGTCCCAGGTTCAATTCCAGTCAAGGGCGCATGCTTAGGTTGCGGACTCTATCCCCAATAGGGGGTGTGCAGGAGGTGGCCGGTCAATGGTTCTCTCTCATCATTGATGTTTCTATCTCTCTCTTTTTCCTTCCTCTTTGAAATCAATAAAAATATGTTAAAAAAATAAATCCCACAAACAGTGAAGGAGCAGTGATGTCATATGTAGACGTGAACACTGTGGAATAGAGAGAATGATCAATACACCCAACAATAGTAAATAATGGCTTTATGGGGAAAGTAGGATTGGAACTTGGCCTTGACGAATGCATAGACTTTGCATAGCAAATGGCAGATCAGGGTGTTGAGTGCTGGGCAATGGCACTGGAGTAGGAGCTAACACTGGGGAGGAGATGGGCAGTGGGTGACCAGCTTCGCAAAGCAAACCTGCAAGATGCCAGTCATTGGGAAGAAAGTTGGATAGGTGGGTAGGTAGGTAGGCTAGACAAATGCTTGATAGTGAGGAATCCCAGCTGTGTAACTTTGGGCAACTTACTTGACTTCTCTGTGCCTCCATTCCTCTGGGGAAAATGGGAATAGCAAGCACCCCTCTCTCGTGCTATTGTTGGGATGACTTAGAATTACATGTTCTGTGCACTAGGAGAGGTTAGGACAGTGCCTTCCAAGTGTTCGTTCACCTTAGTAAGCATTTCCATGCCCTCTGGATTTGGATGGGGAGTGAACACAAATAGGCTACACCAGTATTCACCATTCTACTTAGCATGAAGCCAGAAAATAAAGACTTGAAAGTAGTCTGAGGAGTCTGGACTGAATGAACAGCAGAGCTGTTCATAGGCTGAACTGGATTGAGAAAATCTACGCTTAGAAGGATCTCTTCAAACCTACAGGGGTAACTCCACCAGTGCCCTTCGCTGGCGACTCAAACCTCTCAGCCCCTGGGGAAGGGGACTACATGCAGGTGGACGGGTGACAAACAGCATGGAAGGCATTTTGGGGGGGGCGGGGATGGTTTTCAAGGTATTAAAGCGAGTCTAATTTTCATGGTTCTCCCTCTTTGCAGTGGGCCTTTAAGGGAGGGTCCAGTTCTGAGGTTAATAAGTAAAACAACTGAGAACCACGTTTGGCAGATTGAATATTAACCAGCCCCTCTTGGGTAGTTATTGAGACACCAGTAAGTGGAGAGGTGATGCTCAGTCTGGTTCCGAAAGGGCCTTTGCCTGGTCTGGGACGTCCTTGACATTGATAACCTTCAAGCCCTGGCCAGACTGCATACAGTTCTTCCCCTTGCCTGTCTCTTTTCTCAATGATAACTTGGCATTCCTGGGTGACAGATAAGCAGGGGCCCATGAGTTAGGTCCGATGGTTAAGGGTGGAGAGGCATCTTTCAGATTTGGAATCTGTCTACTACTGGCCCATAGTTCTGAGACCCTCTGAAGTTTGAATGACAGAGGCTCTTCCCCAGTTCTTATCTCTTGACCTTGTACAACCACAGTGACTTCCATATGGAATTTGCTAGGGATTCGTGGTCCGTGACTCCAAAGGGAAGAGATCCAAAAAGCTCCTTTCATTAAACTTAGCCAACCTCTGAAATAGGTAAACTATTTTTAAACCGCTGGCAGCTGTAGGAGATCTTGGATGAGTTTGTAAATCTTTGCTTTTCAGATCTGACACTCTCCCCCCTACTTTGTTATTTGTTATTATTATTTGTTTGCTGTCATCTTTCAGGAATTTGGAGTCAGTAGCACAGTGACTTTACCAATGCATGATGTTGACCAAGGTCAACAAGAGACTTTGAGGGGACGAGGGTCGGGATGGCGGGGGGAGGATTCCGAAACCCATTCTACTACTCCAGACGAGGGATTAGTAATAAAGTAGGGAGAAATACTTGCCACAGCCGACACTAGGTATTTATTTTTCTGTGCTGTCCACCTGGTGATTCATATACACAATATTATGAGGAGTAGAAATTACAGAAAACACACCACACACTGTAGCAATAGCACAAACTCCATATTATAAAGAAGACGTCATCACGCCGCCTCCGGTACATTTTCACATTTGCAGAAGTAAATATTAAAGGTTATACTTTGAGACCTGTTCTACTGATTCTAGGAAACAGTATTACAAAAATGACAAATCCAGTGATTAGCCGGCAATCATATCCTTGTATTAAAAAAAAAAACACACACACACAAAAACTTTCATGCCGGTGTCGAAGAATTCAATTAAAATCTTATTATCCTTTCTGTCCTTTTGGACTGCCCCGGCTAGGTCAGTGCCAGGAGTCCCCCAATTTCCCAGCCTCTGTGCAGCCCCTCATCTAGCTTGGCTGGCACTCTCTCTTCCTCTCTTTCTCTCCCCCTCCCTCCCTTATTCCCTCCCTCCCCTGCCCCCTCCCCATTTTTAAAAGGCTTTAAAGAACATCTCAGGGAGACGAAAATAGCTCCAGTTGTGAGAGGCCTACACCGTGGGAAGGCAACTGAGAGATGCAAGTCAGCGAGTGGCAGCCGCGGAGAACATGAGGGTCTGGCCCCGCGCGGAGGTGCCCGGGCCCGGTGCGTAGGAGGGCAGCTGGGTTCGCTGCGGGGCGGTGGGCCAGGCAGTCTGGGGGGTCCGGGCTGCAGCGCCCCTGGCTCCGGCTTCCCCTCCCCCCCGGGTTTTTAAAGGCTATTTTGCCCAGGCGGGCACTGGCGCCAGTCAAAAGGAGCAGTTGGCGCTGAATGTCACCCTGAAGGTAAAGTGAAAGACAAAAGATGAACGCATGCTTGCTTTCCCTTTGCAGCGGCTGCGGCAGCGGCGGGCCGGAGCAGCAGGATTTAAAGGGGCAAAAAACCCTCCCGCCCAGACACACGCCCAGAGGTGCCCTTTCTGCAAACGCAATCATGCCACCCAGTCATGACCTTGCTGGGAATCTGGGGGGCTCCTAAAAAAAATATATCGATTTTTTTTTTTTAAAGCAAGAGAGGGAGGGACGGAGAGAGCGAGAGAAACGCATGCAAACAGAAACGTGCACATACCACGTACCCACCCGAGGAGACCCCGGGAGCCTGGCTCTTCTCCGGCCAAGTTATCATTGAGAAAACAGACAGGCATCATGACGTCCCGGGTCACAGGGAGTGCGGACCGACGCTACCAAGAGCGGAGGGAGGCGCCCGGGCGCTCCGGCTAGCGGCGGGCGCCCCTCGGCCCCTGCAGCCCGGCTCGGTGAGTGACAGCCGCTCGGGACTCGGACCCGCGGCCAGGCCTGAGCCTCCCGTGCGCAGGGGGTCCGGTGGGGGGCCGTGCCCTTGCCCGCGGCGGGCCAGCCCGCACCCCCTCGCCGCCCGCCGAGGTCGCGGGAGCCCGGCTGGCGAGGAGGAGGAGGAGGAGGCGTGTGTAGGACGCGCAGTGTCCCTGCATGGGGGGTTCGTAGACTTTCCCAGCCAAAGGCACCGCGGGGCTGGCTCCTTTAACACCCCCCGACGTCTCACCTGGCCCCCCCCCTCCCCCCGCGCCGCAGTTGTGACCCCGCCAAGGTAACTGGTCCTGATTTTTAGCATCAACATCTGCAGGCTGACATCCCCGCGGGGGGCGTTCTGGATTTGCAGTCCTGGTGGAAAGCCCTTTGCCACCTCCCTCCCCGCCCCTTCACTTGTTTAGAGTGTTTTGGAGAAGAAAAAAAAAAAAAAGAAAAAAACCACACAGCAGTACCCCGCCCCCAATAACATGGCCCTAAGTACTGTCCCCCTCTGTAGACTCGCTCCTCACCAAGGTTGCAAACCTGCCAGTGTGTGCTCCAGACACACACAGATCCTAAAAGCAAGGATTTGTGCCTCCCACACCTCTCCCTTCCCCCTCCTGGATAGAGACTTCGGTGCTGGCACCCGAGTGAGGGCAGAGTTAGGGCAGCAGGACCGGAAGGGGTGGGGGGAGCCCTCTGTCCTCAGCCAAGGAGGGGAGGGGGGAGAGGGGAGATACAGGAGTTGAGGGCTCGGAGGTCCTGTGATCCCTGCTGCTGCTGAGTCCTAGGTGTCTCCCTCCTGCCCTCTGCTCCTCTCTCCCTCCCTTCCCCTTCCCTCTCCCCTGGGGGGGGGGGGGGTCAGAAGTTGCTGGGAGGTCACCAACCACCATTTGAAGCATTTCAAACCACCACCCCGTAAGTCCTGAGAAGCATTTGCAGGATAGAACCCGCCCCCTCTCATCACCCCTGTTTGGTGATGGATGATTCTTAGAGAAAGACACAGAGGGCAAAGCTTCCCTCCCCTCTCTTCTCTCCCTTCTGCATGCCTGCCCTCCCCCTTTCCCAATCTTAATGAGCAATTCTGGAAGCCTCTGGAAGGGCCTGGAGAAAGCCCGAGGTGCCTGGGTGCTGGGGAGTGGCTGTGTGTGTTTGTTTATTGTGCTGGCTTCGGTCTTGTTGTAGGTGGCCACATGGGTCTGCTTAAGCGGGGAAGCACGTTGGCTGTGTTTGTGTTGTACTACCAGAACCAGTGGCCGTACAACCCGACACTGACACACGCAGAAAGCAAATGATTCCGCTAACACAGACCAGAGGGCAATGCTGAAAATAGCACCTCCTCTCTCTATCTCAAAAAAAAAAAAAAAAAAGAGAGAGAAATTCTCAGCAAGTGAGTTCAGAGAAATTGCTCTTAGGTCCACATATGACCTCCCACTACTTTCATAACACTCCTGCTTAATACTTTAAGTCAGGATCAAGAGACCTGTGGGGGTTTGGAAGTGCTGGGAGCAGCTGAAGGCTTGGGCCAGTTGTGAAGAGAAACTCTCCTTTGTTTCTCCTGCTCCCCAGAGACCAAATGGGGGCGTGTGTTTGGAAGATGCCCAAGTTCAGAAGCAGCAGGCAGGAGGGGAGGCAGGGGATGGGGTTGGACTTGGTGTTAGGATTCCTCTCTTTTTTCTGTCCAGTAGATTGGATGTTATCAACATGAGTTCACCAGCCAGTGTCATTGCGGGAAAAGGAGGGAAATTTGAATAGTTCTCGAGTTCTCAAGTCTGAGCTGGGGAGTAGCTCCATAGAAAGAAATGACATAGAAACCTTGATGGAGGCCAAGTGCCTCGTCCTTCAAATCAGGAAAGGATCACGCATATTATGGAGCTGGCCTAGATGACTTACAGACATGCTTGTCTGCTATACATGACTTGGTTATTTTTACATATAACTCTTGAAACTCCTGTTACGTGGAAGGAAAAGTGTGTGTATTGAGCGTGGTGTCATAGAGATAACATGGTCCGTGGACTGGGGTGGTGAACATTGATAGAAAGATCATTTATGTTCTTTAATAAATCCAAATAGCACTGAAACCTTCACGCATGGTATATACCGAAACGTACTGGCCTTCTTTCAGGGGAGTAAAGGGACTTTCTGATGGGTGGGGTTGTGCTTTAATGAAATAGAGCCCATCCATCGATTAGGCCCCCAGATGTATGCCCCTCAATTTATCATAATAATCTGGCCACTCAGTGTATATCCTATATAATAAAAGGCTAACATGCAAATTGTCCCCCTCAACCAGGAGTTCCACCAGCAGGCAGGCAGGCCAGCTGCCCATGTTCCCTCCCCTTGGCCAGGCTGGCTGGACCCTACCCATGCACGAATTCATGCACCAGGCCTCTGAAATGTAAGTACACACACACACACACACACACACACACAGAGTGGCCAGATTATTATGTGTTCAGATATCATCATAATCTGGCCACTCAGTGTATTTTTTACATTTTTCCCCTCAGAAATTGAAAGATTAGCATGAGAGGGCTATGTTCTCATTTTCCAACCCAGCACCACTTATTATTTACTGCACCAGTATTTCCATAGTTCTTTTGAGTTCTGAACTTAAATCAACATGTAAATGGTGATGGCAGGGACAGCAACCATGCAAACAGCTGAAGGGCTGTGAGGGAAAATATGCTGAGAACATTTCGGGCTGTTCTCAGTTGCCTTGTTTATGGGGACATTCCAGTTGCAGCTAGAATTTTAGCAAGAGCCTGTCACAGGTAATGGGCTTATGTTTGAAAAGGATCCTTAGGTGTTTCTTGTTTCTCCCTCATACACATGCCATGCATCTTAGCTAAACACTTAGGGCGGAACTGTCGCAATGCCTTATGACATTTCACATCTAGACAAATCCCCAGACCAGTGTGTCACAGGAAAGGGGGTTAATTTATGAGTTTCTCCTTTTGTTTACAAGTAGATTAGTCTTGTTTTATTATTACTTTTAATATGCTTTTTCAAAATTGATTTCAGAGAGGAAGGGAGAGGGAGAGAGAGAGAGAAACATTAGTGATGAGAGAGAATCATTGATCGGCTGCCTCTTGCATACCCCCTTCTGGGGATCGAGCCCACTACCCAGGCATGTGCCCTGACGGGGGATTGAACATGACCTCCTGGTTCATAGGTTGATGCTCAACCACTGAGTCATGCCAGCCGGGCTTGTTTTATTATTTTTTAATGTCTTGTGTGTTTGGCTGCATTAAATGCAAACAAGTTATATTTGAGGAAGTTCAAGTTTGCCTTCCTGATTGACCTATGAAATTGGTTTCAATTAGACATGGAAAATCTCATTATCCCAGCGGAGGGATTTATGGTAAGACAGAGGAATTCTGTCTTAGTCTCAACATGGTTGGGACACTGCAGAAGGAGAGAGGGAAAATGCCAGGAACCAGTTTAATGAAGAAAAACACTGGTGAGATGCTTTTGAATAATAGATAGGCGATGTGATGGTCAACCACAAGATAAAATTTTTATACAGGACTTTTATGGCTTTAAACAGGCTGCATTGTAAACTAAGCTGACTTCTCTATTAAGTCATTTATAGTTTTCAATTATTTAACATTCCTCATCTTCCGTGGTCTTCTTCTGTACCCATCAGAAATACGGATGGTAGTCATTGCTTGTTGTTAGTGTAGGGACTTTGCAATGGAGCTGGGTTGAGTTTGAACTTCTCGCAACAAGAGTTACAAAGGCGGCACAAAGGCATAAAGTGGAAAGAATGTTATGGAAACAGGTGGAACCCTATTAAGTGGAGATCCCTCCCACATCCACAGTACCTAAAACAGTCTGCGTCACACTTCTTAAGAAATCTGGGAAGTACCTGCCTTCTAGGAACTGTGCATTTGGAAATTCTATCTCCCTTTCAGTGCAGGTCTTTTGTTTTCTCCACGGAGCAGATGGTGACGCTTTCCATGGAATCACTGTTAAGAGAAAACCAACTAAAAACTTCGGTATGAACATTGGAATCTTTCAATTTGAAGTAATGATGGACCTAGTTTTGCTGCAATACTGTGATTTTCGTTTATTCACTTGAAATTTCGGTATGAAGACAAAATAATGTCCTGGCGCCTCTGGGCAAACAAAGACATTTTCTCTGGTCACTTTGCCATTCATTTTTTAAAGCTGTGGGCTAATTTGGCTTTGTGAGTCAGTTGTTTCTTTTTTAATTAATTTTTTATTGATTTCAGAGAGGAAAAGAGAGGGAGGAAGAGAGAGAGAGAAACATCAATGATAAGAATCATTGATGTGCTGCCTCCTGAACGTCCCCTGCTGGGGATCGAGCCCACAACCTAGGCATATACCCTTACCTGGAACCGAACTTTGACCTTCTGGTTATAGGTCCACACTCAACCACTGAGCCATGCAGGTTGGACTGTGCATTTATTTGTAGGTTAGTATCTCCAGACCAATAGGGCCCTAGGAATAAGAGCAGGAAACTGTGAAGAAGATCTAAGTGCCCCTCACCCTGTCATGCTAGCGGGTGGGAGTGGGGCACTGTAGGAAACTTGAAGGATCTTTCTCTGGGATCATCATCTTTTGATGATTTGGAACCTAATTTATGCACTTTGTTTTGTAACCAATGGTGGTGGTGGCCAAAAGGGAGAGCCAGAAGCTGTGGGGATTTCTTTTCTTTTCCATGGAGATGAAATACCATAAATTTACTCAACACTGATGATTTAAAATGGGAAAGGTCACTACTCTCATAGCTCCATTGCCGTGGGTGTAAACCCCACTTCCCATCCCAGGAATGTCTACCATGCACAGATAGCTAATAGTGTATTTATGCCATTGTGATCGATAATTCCCACAGAAGAAGAATCAGCAGTAGTTTTAAATCAGGCCTCTGTTTTTATTTCTATTATGAAGACTACTTTGTTCATTTAAACAAGGGGATGGCCATAGTTACCAAAAAAGAGGGTTGAATGCATGTGGGATCCCTGTGATAAACTGTAAGTTTACTGGACATTCAAAGATACTTTATTCACTTATGACCACTTATAGCTGTTTCAGATGGTTCAGCTGCTAAAATAAACTACCTGGTAGAACTCTATACAGGATGCTGATGAATACATGTGCTTATTTTACTTCCCTTCTGCCAAAGAGGTTTTTTTTTTTTTTTTTTTGTTTTTTTTTGTTTTTTTTTTTTTAAGGTAGCAGATATGCATATATGACATGGTAATTTTTCACTGTATTATTGAAGGTTCAATTTTTGGAGGCTTACCTGACATGACGCATGGCAAAACTTTTGTATTCCTACTTTGAAAGTTACTTATGCAGTAGGATAGTGTTCACAAATGTCTGTGTTACTAGAGTGGCCCATTTACATCCTATCTCGCTTGAAGATGTATTAGGTTAATAAGGGTGATTTTATGACCAATATAATTTATATTCACTAATATCTATTTTTATTAGCACAAGTAGAGATTGTGAAGCAAATTTCCATATATGTTAAATACTAAGAGCAAGAATAACTAACTTTCGTAAAGTGTGTTATACTTTATAAGCATACATTACCCATAAACTGTTCTTTAGAAGAATATTTATTGCACTTTCTTACTCAAGAAGGCACTCTGTTTTTACACTATAAACATCTTATGAAAATAGATTCTTTTATTAGTTTCCTTCTTTTCTTCCGCTTTCTCTCTCCTTCTCTCCCTTCCTTTCTTCCTTCCTTCCTTCTTTTTTCTCTCCTAATGGGAAAACAGCCAGTGGTGTTTTTGTGTGTGTGTGGAACATGTGTAATTGCCCATCAGACATTTCTATTAGAAAAGGAGCTGTAACAAGCAATCCAACATGATTTTTGGAATATATATCCTGCCTACCAGTGCTCTTGAGGAAAATGTAAGGTTGCAGAAATCATTTCATGCCCTGTATGTTTTCAAACATAAATCAGGAAAATTGTTAGCGAGTTATAGCTCTTCTTAGAGACGGTGACTATAGTACAATAGTAAACACAGGCTATATATTTTTCCAAGTTATTATGTGTGGAAAGAAATCCAAAGTTGGCTCTTTAGAGGAACCGTTTAATTCAGTTATCAGAAATTCATTTTCTATTTAGTATGAACATTTATTTCCAAGGGTTGCAGAAATGGGACATAATAGCTGATGATCCTTTAGATCCATCACCTTCAGAGTTAGAAACTTGCTCATTTTAGCTAATGTGTAAACGACTGAACATCTGTCTTCAGTTAAGAACCAGTCAGAACAGTCCGAGGTAGAGTTGATAGTCTGATCTTTTACCCTCTTCAACAGAGAGCAGCAAAGCTTTTACTCTGTCTCTTCATTTCTAAAAGGGAGGGATTTGACTTGATGGTCTCCAATGCACTTCACCCTTGAATTAAATAATTGATTAATAATGAATGAATCAATGGATTATATCCCTGTCTATTTCTATTCTGTAAGCCAATTACTGACTAAAATATGACCTTATGTCATGGCCAGAAATACTAGTGTGTGGAGTAGGAATTGAGCTCAGGTTTAGTGCCTTGATATTAAAGCTTTATGAAATTTTGACACTTAAATTTGCATTAAAATATTTTATTTGCAGATCAATGATTAGATATTTAAAAAAAACCACTTTTTTTTAAACATAAGATAATCTTATATTCTGATGGCTAGGTTAGGCCATAAAAAGCTGTTACTTTTATTAGAGTGAAATATTGTATTATATATCAGTGATGAAAAATGTGAAAAGCAGTTCTGCTATGATACAAGCGATAAACATAATAAAAAGGCAATAGAATTGAATGTTAGTTTATCACTTATTTAGAAACCAGAGGGTTGAGATTTAAGAGAATGTGCATGTAACTTCAAGTTAAAAAGATGGATTATAACCATTGCAGAGACTTTGAGGGGGATTTTAAGAAATTTTCGGGATTTTTAGCAGTTGGTTACAAAGTCGGTGGCTTCCTCCCTCCCACCGCAATAGTGTAACATTAGCAATCTTTCTAATATTGTCACCTGTGATGAGATTTGTTTTTTGACACCCAAATGCCTTGAAGAGCAGGAGAGCCATGGAGAATGGAGAGGAAAATTATTCTCTGAACTAATTGTCCAAGATGTGAGAGAAGAAAAGGTAGAAGGTGGTTGAAGGTATAAGACAGAGGCATATCTGTGTATGTGTGTTAGATAGTCTGGTCTGCATTTAACTGGTCTGTGGAGGAGAAAGCACAAGGAAAAAGAGGGCAGTGAATGCCTGCACATTCCACATGTGTTAGTGACATAGAAACCTTTGGGTTAAAGCATCCATTTTGGAATTTGTGCTGGGCCACTTATTGCCTGTGTGCTTTTGTAACATCATTAAATTCCCTGAATTGGTCTTATCTGTAAAAAGTTGAATAATAAAAGCATCTGCTTCCAAGATAGTTGTAGTAGTGGAGTGAGATCCATGGGTATAAAAGTGCTTGGAAACTATTTTTATAGGGGTGGGCAAAGGTAGGTTTACAGTTGTTCATAGGGAAAGACATCTACACTAATAAAAGAGTGACATGCAAATTAACCATCACTACACCCACAAGCCATGCCCACCAGCCAATGAGGAGCGAGCATTCAGATTAAACCAACCAAGATGGCAGCTGGACACAGAGTGAGTAGGAGGCTTGGGTTTCCCTGGCAATGGAGGAAGCCAAGTTTTCTGCCTGCTCTGGCCAGCCATGGGCTCTGCTCAAGGCTACAAAGTTTCAATTATAGACAATACATAAATCCCAACAAAAATGGCTGCAGCCATGGAGCGAGCAGGAGCCTTGGGTTTCCTTGGCGATGGAGGAAGCCAAACTTTTCATCCCCCCCTGGCTGGCCCTGGGCTCTGCTCAAGGCTACAAAGTTTCAATTACAGAAAATAAATAAATCCCAGATCCTAGGGCCTCCACTTGGGTCACCTGGGGGCGTGGCCACCACAGGCCCCAAGGGAACCTCCACACTCATCTGGGACACCCTTCAGGGCAAACCAGCTGGCCTCAACCTGTGCACCAGGCCTCTATTCTATCTAATAAAAGAGTAATATGTAAATTGACCTTCACTCCAACACTCAAGATGGCTGCCCTTATGTAGACACAATATGGCTGCCATAAGATGGTCAGCAGGGGAGGGCAGTTAGGGGGACCCAGGCCTGCAGGGGAAAGCAATTGGGGGGGGGGACCAGGTCTGCAGGGGAGGGCAGTTGGGGAGGACCAGGCCAGCAGTGGAGGGAAGTTAGGGGTGACCAGGCTGGCATGGGAGTAGTTAGACATCAATAAGGTTGGCAGGGGAGTAGTTAGGGAGTGATCAGGCTGGCAGGAAGAAGCGGTTAGGGGAAATCAGGAAGGCAAGCAGGCGGGCAGTTGGGAGCCAGCAGTCCTGGATTATGAGAGGGATTCCAGAATGGAAACATGAAGGCTGGGCTGAAGGACCCCCTCCCCCCCATGCACTAATTTTGTGCACCAGGCCTCTAGTAATACAATAATAAGTAACTCAAGAATAAACTCTGTTTCAGAACTGTAAACCTACTTGTAGTTGAAGGTGGTGAGGAAAAATCATTGGGTCAACCAGTTCTCCATGCTGACCAAGTCTTAGGCTATTTGTTTTCGCTTCAGAGAGGTCTTTGATAGGACTGTTTCTTGTCCACTATGGTCCAAGAACTGTGCTAGATACTTTACATATTACTTTATTTAGGGAGGAAGCAGGAAATAGTATGCAGCAAGCCTGATAATTCTAACCTAAGTGATGCTAATATGTGAAGAGCATGTTCAGTTTCCTTTACAGATGGCCACAGCTTGTCTAAATAAACCTGTGAATGACTGAAAAGGAAAACAACATATTGAATAATTGTTTTCTTTGTCTCAAACATGGCCTGTCCCTTGCACTTCTGCATAGGTGTTGATATTTATCTAAATTTCCTAGATTTTTGTTAAGGCTGAAGGAATCCTTCCTTATTTGGCAGTAAATCCTCATATTTAATAATATAAATTCCATTAAAAAAAGATTTCCAGGATATAACAGCACTAATTAATGTACTACATGAGCTGAACTCCACGTTCTAGATTCTAGACTGATCTCTTTCTAGAATATTTTCTTGTTTTTAATGTCTCATTCACTGATAAATATCTAGCCAATTCTTCCGTCAGAAATGGATTACATTTCAAAGCATAAAATGAAGCAGTAGGTCAACAATTATTCAAGACATTTGGGCTGCGAGTACAGACAATATATCTTCAAAAGGCAAATCCAAAAATCTGCTTGGATCCTCCCTCAGAGTGGCCATGTGTTAAGTATTTGAATGAGATGAGTCAAGGCATTTGAAAGCGTTTAGTGCTTCATGAAAGAGACTACACAAGTTCCGGGAGGCAAGGAGGAATGACCTCGCATGGGGCCAAGAGCTTGAGAGGAGCGGCCGTGTCTCACATGACTTTGTACCCCCTCCCCTGTGTCTGGCACCATGCCCCATTCCTAGAGGAGGCTCAGCCAATGTTTTTAAATGCATGGGTGCCAGGCACTGTGGCCAGCCCCTGACGTATGTGACTCCTTAAATCTTCACAGCAATCTTGTATGGTAGCTGCCATGTCTCCATCTAATAGCTGAGGACACAGAAGTTTGGAGCTTTGAAGCAACTGCCAACCTCATACAGGTGGCAAGTAGTGGGGCCAGGATAGGAAGCTAAACCCATTTGGCACCAGAGCCCAGTCTTCTCCTCACGTTCTGTGAGCTCTGGGATGTCAAGGGTTATGATTACTTTTGAACAATAGGCCCCAAGGTGAGCCAAGGCCTTCCTGGGATAATTCCCAGGCTGTGCAGGCAGCTCCTGGGCTGGCGTTCAGAGAATTGGAAGCACATGGCCCTGTGATGCCTGCCACGTTGAACGTGGCCTTTTGTTAAACTGTCAGTTCTGATTTCTGCCCTTTGAAGTGAAATGCACAATCGTGAGAAAATACCATATAATAGACCATCACCTAGACTTGTCGTTGGGACGGAAGGAAGAGGAAGGGCAGGGAGGAACACAGAAAGTAAAGTGACTAAGCAATGACAGGGATCGAGTTTGCTATGGCAACCAATAGCCCCCACCCCCTCTGTCTCTTATGAGTTGGCAAGGTCAAGAATTTTCCTTCTCCCTTATATTGAGGGTGGTAAAGAGGGTGACTCCTGAACATCCTATATCATGTCCTGTATTGTATCACTGTTCCTAGTATTGCCATAGTCTTGGGATTCTAGTCGGTTCTACTAATAAAGGTCATAAAGAATAAGAAAATGGTCCCCAATCAAACAGTCAGGCTAAAAATCCAGCCTCTAAATTTGGAAGCAGCGTACAGGTACTGCCAGACTGGTAGGACTCAGTGACTGAGCATTGACCTCTGAACCAGGAAGTCATGTTTCTCTTTGTTGTCAGGGCACATGTCGGGGTTACAGGGTTACAGGCTGGATCCCCAGTGTGGGGCGGGCAGGAAGCAGCCTATCAATGATACTCCCTCATCATTGATGTTTCTCTCTTTCTCCCTCTCCCTTCCTCAATAAAAATATATTAAAAAACAAACAAACAAACAAACAAAAAAACCTGGGTACTACGTTATCCATCCCTAAATTATTTTTTCTTCAATGTATTTGTGAGGAATGTCAGGGGAGTCATAAATTCTCAACACAGGATTAGTGTCGTGTGGATTTGAGGGTTTATAGACAAAAGAGAGAGAAATGTGTTTTAGAAATGGGCACTCAGTTTTTAAATCCCATGAAGATATGGCTCGTGGGAGGTCAGGACGGCAGAGGTCAGGGCTGCATGTAAGATAAGCCCGGGGAATGACCGCAGCATCACCAGAGGCTTGTGGGTGGGTAGCTGTGCTTGGTTTCCCATGGAGGTGAGACCTGGTGGGGACACATCCCCCTTCCCCCCCCCCCTCGCCTGGGGGTGGAGGCTGCCCGGGTGAATTGTGTGAAGTTGTCAAAGGTTGGTCTGCTCTCCAGCACTTGGCACCGGCCCCGCTGAAATGTGATGCCATTGGTTTTCAGTAAAGGTTCCTTTCTGCAGGGCTGCAAACACGGATCAGCTGCTCCCGTGTACACACAACCCGGGAGCAGACCAACCGGCACATTCCCAGCAGCCTCCTGCACCCCGAGACTGTCCGAGACCTCCTCTGCACGCAGGAACTTTGCTTCTCGCTTGTCAGATGTAGCACCATGCTCCTGTCATCAGATCCCAGCTAGGCTCCTGGCTGCACGGGAGAGAGGCTTCCTTAAGACATTTGTCCTTGAAACTGCACCAAACTCTTGGAAGAACCCAGAACGTGTGAGTATGTGCGATTTAGGCAATAGTGCAGGGCTGGGCTGCAATCAACCCTTATACAATATCCGATTAGCAGAGCAGGAGGGCTCCCTCCGACGTTACGTTACATTCATTTTCAATTCGTCCTGAGGAAACAAATCAATTGTAGCTTCTGATACAGTGACTTTGCAGTAGACGGGGTTGTAGCGTGTTAGCTTTAACTATTTGCTGTTCTCACTTGGCTTTGCAATGTGACTTGGGGGACGATTATTTGGGGGGGGGGCAGGCAGTAAATTATACAACTTGTCCATGTTTACAAGGTTGAAAGTGTCAGTCATGTCCATCTCCAGAAACAAGTTTGCTTTGGGGGAATGTTTATAAGGAATTAATCACAGAGATTCACGGGCAATTGAAGGAATGCGTACTGCTCTTGCTCTGAATAAAACATATTAGATTGCAGTTTTAATTTACTCAGAAAGAGTACATTAAATCCCACTGAGATTTTTGCTTTAATTGATCTCTACCCAGCGCTGTCTGTTTGGTGTTTTGCTGTCTTGCATGCCTCTGTGTGAGCTCCTTGCTGGGATTGCAGTCTGCTTAAACCTGTATGGAGGTGCTCTCTCTCGGTCCTCAGAACACTCAGGTGTGATAAACACAAATGTGGGTGGGAGTGGTGGATGTGTTTTAAAGGATGGTCTTCATACTTGGAAGGCTTTTTAGATGTGTAATGTGAAGGGCTGTCAGATGTTGACCACAGACTGACTATCCTGAGACTCTCAGTCCAGGCTCAGCTTGTCCACTCTGGGAACTCCAACCCAGAAAAGCCCACGCATACCCCCTTTCTATCAATTTTTCATATGCGCCGATACCGATGTCCAGAAGATTAATTTCTCTCAGATTAGCCTGATTGATAGCTGGACTGTGGTTTCCTAAGAGCTTGCTCTCTGTAACCTGGAGCAGAGCTGCATTCCATTTACCTAGTGAGTGTGAACACGGGTAACCATGGATCCAGCCACCACTAACCGCCCATGCAGCGACTCGTTGTAAACAATACAAATGAGCCCGGAGAGCAGAGGCAACCAGACATGAAATGATTTTAATAGAAATTACAGTAAAAGGTCATGTGATGTGGTAGCAGCTTCTGTTCAGTTTTAAAGGGAAAGTCTTGCTTTTCTGTGTCTCTCCCCCCCCCCCCCCCCCCCCATCCAACACATACCCATTTCCCACCAAATCAAGTTGCTAGGTCTGCAAACTTGGCCGTTCCCATTCTCTGCTCCCACGGAGAAGGGTGGCAAAATGCGGGAACTTGTGGATGTTCACAGTAAGTGCTTTATTTTAGAAACAGAAAGGGGACCAGGGGACTCCAGGACTTTCTTCCTGGAAGGTCCTGCTAGCTGTGGGCTAGTGGTCCTCTTGCTTTGCAGGAAGAGGAATAGGCAATTTCATCCCTTAGCTTTTACATATTCAGCTGCCTTTTCTCACCCCTTTGAAATCTCTGGGGACTTGAATCTCAGTCTTTCTGAAAACCGTTATTCGCTTTCCAAGCAACTTCTGCAATATGGTAATGCAATATGGTAATGAGCGCCCAACCCCACCGCTTTCATCCGCGCAGACCTCTGCTGACTTCTACACGGACCAGGCCTTCCAACAGGATGCGCCTTTCCCTGGGAGACATGGTGTCTGTCTGCGTGCGGGTATGACTGTGCTCTTAGACTGGCCTTCAGCTCAGAACCTTGAACAATTTGTGTTAAGTGCTCACCTGTGGTTTGCTGGGTAGTGACACCAGTCTAGTAAAAGGAAACTGGGGAAGAAACTCTAGTCATCAAACTGAGGAGGCAGGAGACCTAAAACGCCTGCTGTGGAGGGTTGGCCTGCTTGGTACTCAGCGTGCAGGAGCAGAGGGGCTGGGAATCGCAGTCTCCGACAGCCACAGGCCCTGGGAGCAGAGCCTGTGGTGTCTCAAGGTGAAACAGACCTGAACGGCTCTCCTGAGCCATTCCCCCGCCTGCACAGCACGTGATGCCAATGAGCGTGTCAGCATGCGGCAAGAGAGAATGACGCGTTCATGTTTACCTCCTTTCAAACATCTAGATATTTCTCAAAAGATGCATAATTGTACATCTACAGATAACATACTGAAGAATAGGATCTCAGGTATTTCTTTTCCTATCAATACTGCAGCTATAATAAATTCAGTCAGCACATGAAAAAGTTTGAGGGTTATAGTTGAGAAGCTCATTAGTTGTAAGAGTACCCCCTTCCCCATCAACTCTTAGGACTTGTTTCTAGCAAACTGTTGGATTTTTTGTTTGTTTGTCTTAAATATATTTTTATTGACTTCAGAGAGGAAGGGAGAGTGGGTGAGAGGTAGAGACATCAATGATGAGAGAGAATCATTGATCAGCTAACTTCATACTGGGGATCAAGCCTGCAACTTGGACATGTGCCCTGACCAGGAATTGAACTATGACCTCCTGGTTCATAGGTTGATACTCAACCTGAGCCAAACTGGCCAGACTCTAGCAAACTTTTGTTTAGACATGTAAGTGTTAACATAGTACTTACGGTAAAACTTTTTTTAAAAAAAATTAAGCTTTTTAGATGTTGGCATGCCTAACTGCATGCTTAGACTGAAGAATGCTTCACAATGTCATGGTTAGCTAGGGCCTCCTGGTTTGTTCGTTGTTTAGAAAATATCTTCACTTACTAAAAAGAAACAGAAAAACAAGCTCCAATAATTCATGTTGGTGTGGGCGGGGGGAGAAGTACTTTGAAGCTAATGTGGGAATACAAAGTTTAAGCGAGGATTTGAGTAAATTATAAGAAAACTTATTGTTTTTACTTTCCCTGGCTTTGCTTCTCCAAGGTGAAGAACAGAATGGTGTCAGCCTCAGGATGGTTAGGAGTGCATTCTCTGGAGTTAGACATGGGTTGGAGTCTTTGCTCTGGACCTCCCTGTGTGTGGGATTGTGCGCAAGGTGATTTCACCTTCGGAGCTTCCATACCTTCAGCTGCAGATTGAGGGGACAGTGCAGCCCAGTGGGCAGGAGAAAGGGTTAAATGAGATAATGTCTGGCATTTCATAAGTACTTAATAAACTGTTGTTACTTTCACTGTTAGTTTTGACTGAGGAAACAGGTAGTTAAGTAGAGACCTGCCATAAGTATTGGGTCAGACAAAGACAGTTCAGGTCATAGCATGGTCCTGTTCTGTGCAGTGCTTTAACACATTAATTAAAAGCCAAATTAGTATCTTATGACAGTGTATTTTCATGTAATTTTTTTCTAAACAAAAAATATTTAGGAAAATTATTATTATTATTTTATTTAAGATTTGTCCTACACAGGGGTGGGGAATGTTTGGCCTGCTGGATTTATAAGGCTCGTGAAATAATTTGGTCTGGCCCTGCCAAGGCATTCTAGGTGAGGTCATTAAATGTTTGGCCAAATAGAGAAGGCTGATTTTTAATTTGATCATTTTGTATGGCCCACGATTTACGTTATAAATATCCAAATGACCTTTGGCAGAAAAAAAGGTTCCTCACCCCTGTTGAGGGTGTTGAGGCAGCACGCACAGTTTATCCATGACCCTATTGCCTGAGTAGACAGCAGGAGGACATTTAAAGGCATAAGAAATTCATAATTACATGTATCCTAAAAGCTTAAAAACAGTGGTTACCAGTTGTTCTCAAAGATAATGGTATACACTAAAGAGCAGTATTAATTAACAGGCAAGTAACATGAAGGTTGTATGCTACCAAGGAGACAGGTCTAGAGAGGATTGTCTACACACACACACACACACACACACACACACACACACACACACACACACGCTGTGACCTTTGACCTTCCTGGACTCAAAGACATCTGATTCTCTTTCCTTCTTTCCCCTCTTACTTCTCTTCTCCCATCTCTCCCTGTCTTTCCTCTCCCTTTTCTTTCTTCTTTTTGTCCTTCTACCTCTTATACATTCTCTCAGCTACACAGCATTTCCTTTATCCTTTGTGAGTCTAAAAAGTTCAGAGAAGAGAGAAAGCGGGACCTGAGACCCACGGTCTTTTTATGTCGCTCTGGTTTTATAAAAGGCAACTTTAAGAGGAGTCAGAAAACTCTGTTTTTCTTTCTGCTGCTATTGAACTGGAGAGGCACCTCTGAAGAGACCGGCACACCCCAGGGAAGTCCTGCTCACTAACTATTTGTTGATTCATTGATTAACCTGCAGGAAGGGAAGGGGCCTCGCCCATGGAGACTCCCTTAGTAGTGAGAGCTTTGAAACCCCAGCTACGCTGAGCAGTAGGGATGGCTTCTCTGTGACCTCCCAACAACTAATCTCCTTTAAGAACTGAATCAAAGCAGTTAAGGGGTTTTGTCAGATGGATTTTTGCCTACAGTTGGGTTTTTGGCAGTTGTGTGTGGAAGGCAACACATTCTTCACAAGGGTAGCTATCTTTTTTCCAGAAAGGAATGAAGATAAGATGCCAGCAGATATCTCTGGAGAGGGTCCCTTGTTTATCCCTGGGACCGCTCAGGCAGGGACAGCTGCTAGGTGGATGACTTTCTCACACTTCCCAGCCAGTCTGCTTAACCACCCTTGTATAATGGTCCAGCCAGTAAGCACACAAATGCGGTGGGCTCTTTCTTACAATCTTCTCTCCCAAGGGCAGAGAAAAAGTCTGTGATTAGAATTGATGTCGTGAATGACAATGGTATTCTTTTTAATTAAAAATTTCCCCCCATCCTTCTAACCCCTTCCCCTTTAGCAGCCATCAGCTAGACTGTCTCCATATCTATGGGTCTTTTTCTATTTTGTTTTGTTTACTCACTGGTTTTGCTTTTCTTAGATTCCAAGTATAAGTATAATCATACTGTGTTTATCTTTTTCTGCCTGACTTATCTCACTTAGCATCGTACCCTGTAGATTCATTCATTCATGTTGTTGCTAATGGCAATATTTCATCCTTTCTTTATGGCTCAGTAATATTACATTGTATAGTATATGTTTTACTTCTTTACCTATAGGCACTTAGGTTTGATTCCATATCTTGGCCATTGCAAGTAATGGTATTATATAATGAACTTAGGGGTGCTTATGTCTTTCTTTGAATTAGTGTTGTTGTTTCTTTAGAAGTGGAATTGCTGGGTAACGTGGCTGCTCTATTTTAAAATTTTTTGTGGAATCTCCACAGTGGCTGCACCAATTTACAATCCCACCACCAGGACATGAGGGCTCCTTTTCCTCCACATTCTCGCCAGCACTTGTTTGTTGATTTATTGATGACAGCCATTCTGACAGGAATTAGGTAATATCTCATTGTAGTTTTGATTTGCATTTCTCTGATGATTAGTGATGTTGATCATCTTTTCATTTGTCTATTGATCATCTGTGTGTCCTCTTTCAGAATATATCATTTGCAAATAGGTTCTCCCATTCAGTAGGTTGTCTAATCACATTGTTGATGGTTTCTTTCTACGTGCAAAAACTTTTTAGTTTGATGTAGTTCCATTTGTTTATTTTGTTGGTTGGTTTCCCTTGCCCAAGGAGATGTATCCTAAAAGATATTTCTAAGAGTAATATCCAAGAGTTTACTGCCTGTGTTTTCTTCTACAAGTTTTAAGGTTTCAGGTTTTACATTGAGTCTTTAATCAATTTTGAGTTTATTTCGTATTTGGTGTAAGAAAGTGATCTAATTCCACCCTTCCTCCGTCCCTCCCTTCCTCTTTCCCTTCTTCCTTCTCTCCCTCCCTCTCTTCTTCCCTCCCTCCCTCTCTGCACATATCTGTCCAGTATTCCCAACACCACTCTCTGAAGGTTTGCTGTGAGTATTAAGTAAGATTACATATGTATAGTGAGAGAGAGGGAAGTATGAGTAGATGCATGTCAGATACACTGAAGCAACATTGGAGGTGGATGGTCTAGGATCATCATATAATTTTAGACATCATTTTGTCCAAGGCAACATAATAAGAGATAATGGATTTGGAGATTTACACTATGGTATTTTACCTTTAATTTCAGCACAGTGTCCTACTACATTAGTTTACCTTTTGGACCTGGAGGCATAGACACATGGAGGGGACAGAGAACAAGTACTCTGGCATGGGGACAAACGAATTTAGAATCACATTTTCGCTTTTTCACTTGTCAACACTGGAGATTTCCTAAAGTCATGTCGAGCTTTTGCAACTCTCAGCGCAAGTTAGAGTAATCTATATGTAGGAGACTATAGGTGGTTAATATTTAATGCTTTTTTTATAGAGTAGTTTTCACTTCTTTTATTGAATTGATTTTTTTAAAAAGTTGAGCTAAATAAGTCATTTTCTTTCCAATTTTGTAGATGAAGAAACTGAGTAATGCATAGATTATATCCTTGTGATCATAGGCATTCATAGCATTTATGAGAATCATCCTCTGATTTTTGACCCTCGTAGGGGTGTCAAACTCAATCAGAGAAGGGGCCAAAATCTAAAATCCAGCCTAAATCGCGGGCCGAATGGTTTACTGAACAGTCATAAACTGTCATTGTGATGGAAACGCAGCGGAGTGCAGTGATGACAGCGTGGTGCAGGCCACATTGCAAGGCCTGGCGGGATGGATTTGGCCCGCGGGCCTTGTGTTTGACACATGTGCCTAGAGCATCCTCTGATTCTCAACCTTTCTAATGCTGCGACCCTTTAATACAGTTCCTCATGTTGTGGTAACCCCAACCATACAATTATTTTTGTTGTTACTTCATAATTGTAATTTTGCTACTGTTAGGAATCATAATATAAATATCTTGGTTGGGTGTGTGTGTGTGTGTGTGTGTGTGTGTGTTTCTATTGATTTCAGAGAGGAAGGGAGAAGGAGAGAGAGATAGAAACATCAATGATGTGTGAGAACCATTGACTGGTTGTCTCCTGCACACCCCCACTGAGGGTCAAGCCCATAACCTGGGCATGTGCCCTGATCAAGAATTGAACCATGACCTCCTGGCTGAGAGATTAATGCTTAACCCTGAGCCACGCAGGCCAGACTTGCCTTCAAGTCTTCAGTGCCAGCATCTGAGCTGTAAGGAATGATGTAAGGGCTAAGGTTTAGGACATTCTTGTTTCCACAGGAATCAGGCCTGGGCACTGGAGGGAATCTTGTGCCCTCTGTGCTCTAGCTCCCTGGGGTCCACCAGATGCTGTGGGCTGCCCCAGATAGTTAGTTTCCTGCTGCTCCCACGATGTGTCCGACTGGCTCTCTGTCTGTTCAGCAGATGGAGTTCCCCTCTGAGAGTGCTTTCTGCCCTCCTGTTTGCTTTAAAGATGTGGGGTTGGGGAAGTACAGGGCACCAGGAAAAGAGGAGGGGCCAAACTGTTCTGTGAGAAGTGTGAGGCAGTCCAGGCAGAGTGGAAAGAGGGGATTGGGAAATCCTCATATATTTCCAAGGTTAAGGCCAAGGTCAGATCACCTTCTTAAATCCCTCTAAGCAGAATCCTTGAAGTTAGGCCACCAGGAAAAGGCCCTAAGTTCCTTCTTAGAAAACATACTCAGTAGCTGCCTAATTACCATTTCCCAGTGTTTACATGAAGGAGGAGGAGAGGAGAGATCTAAAGGAGAAAAATAGTGATGGGTGTCCACTTTTTCCTTTAGAGAAGGTCATGGAACCATATGACCAGCTTTTGAAAAAAAGCTGCCTGAGAATAACTGTGCTTGTTGAAAAATAATGGTTTCCTTACTGCTTCCACTGAAATAGCCTGCAGAATGATTTCTTTCCACTGTTTCTCTAAATGCAGGTATTTCTTCTAATAATACATGATATTTGTGTAGTGAAAATTTATGAAGTCACAAATTATCATCTTCGTTTTACCGCTGAGTTCACTCAGCAAGATTAAGTGGCTTGTTCATGGTAACACAGCCTGTTCGAAAGAGAGCAGAAGACTGGAAATGGGGATTTTGAATCTAGATCTGGACTGTTCTGCCTGGTAGAGATCCCAGTCTTGGAGGAGGGTTAGTGCAGGGAGGACTAGAGACTGGGTTAAAGGAAGTTAGGAGGGGGAAAAGGTGTTAGAAGAAACAATTTAGAATGTCATTTTTGTGCGACATTTAGCTTCGCTAAAATATGGCATCTTCCACCCTTCTTTGGAATGAAACCTTGTAAATCCTTTGGATATTAGAAGGTGAAATGAATGTGTTTTCTCTCTTGTATGAGCTCTGTGTTACTAATATCTGGTAAATAAGGTCCAAGCTTAGCTCTGTGTGGTAGGGTGAATTTATTGGCTTGGCTTAATCCTAAGACAGTGATTTTCAACCAGTGTGCCATAAGAATTTTTAAAAAATGCAAAAGCTGACTATTTAGTCAGGGGCACTGACCTCTTTTCCCTTAAACTGTCAAATTAAAAAATGACAAGAGCCAACACAACAATAGTCATCCAGTGCGAATGAAGCAAAACCATATCTATTTTTTCTGTCAGATCAGCCAAAAAATATATATTTTTTGGTGTGCCTGGGAATTTTTGTAATTAGTTTATGAGTGCCATGAGATGAAAATCACTGCTCTACAACTCTGATAGAGAAATTATGTATTTGATAATGGCTCAAAGCTTTAAGGTAACTAGATTCCCAGAAGGAAGTCTGTTCAAGCTATTATGAATGCTTTCAAAGTACAGTATGTGCCTTGGAGAATGAACTCACTGGTGTCATATAGATGCCAGCTTTCTGCCCTCAAACCAGCATTAACCAGTGGCAGCTACCAGCTAATATTTCAACATCATCTTTATAATATTAAACTATTAGCCCTCAGATAGAGAACAAATGTGTTCAATTACAGGATGTATACTCCAATCAAAACGAACATGTATGCAAGAGCTGTATTTGGTATTTCTCTCCATTGGCTTATTTAATAATCAACTTACCTTAGTAAAGTCTCACTTTTAGAATCCTAAAAATTACAGGCAAATATGGCCTACATTCATTTGCTATGTCACACAGACACAGCACACAGCCAAGGTAAAAGATGGAGATGATCAATTCTTATGGATCTCATGGTGCCAAGCGTTTAAGGCTGTATTATAGGAACTTTGTAATTATTGTGGGTAATCTTGCAGAAAATTAAATGTGGAGTTTGCATATATGAGGAAGTTTGGACTACTTTGCTCACCATAGCTTGTTAGGACTAAGCACCTCACTGGCCCCGGCAGGCTTTGGGTCTCACTTCACTGCTAGCGACATGCTGTTGGCGGCATAAGTGAGATCGTTGGTGGCTGGGGCACACCACCTTAGGTTGGAGCTGTATTTTAAATAACCGTGCCTGTAGTTTATTTGCCTGTTTCACACGAACTCTAGATCAGTATTTCTCAGCTAAGAGCAAATTTGCCTCCCAGGAGACATTGGGCAAAGTTCAAAGACATGTTTCATTATGACAACTGGATGCTACTGGCATCTGGTAATAGAGATCAGAGATGCTGCTAAACATCCTAGCATGCTTAGGGCAGCCCCTCACTCAGCAGAGACTTGTCCAACCTGAAACATCAACAGCGTTGAGGTCAGCAAGCCTTGCTCTCCACCCGTCCAGCATTTGAAAGGTAAGAGACGAAGTAGCTGCGTCAGTATTTTCAGACTTCTTTTAAGTGGCTGATTTCATGATTGGAGTTTTCCCAACGGGATGTAGAATAAAGGTGAAAAATACAAATGCTTCACCTCTTTGCTGGACACAGTATTTGGAATGTCATGTGTGTTGTGGCTCACTGTGTTACCTGTAACAATTGCCATCCCAACAATATCAATAGCTATGACGAACAGAGCCAAGGGGTCTGCCCATATACGAAGATAATCTTCAAAGCAACGGCATTGAGACCCCATGGCTGTCTGACTCTTCAGTCCTCGAGTCTGTCTGAATAAGGGGCGCTCCTGGCAGCAAGTATGAGGAGCAGAGCAATGACCATATATATATTTGGAAAGAGGAAGGCTTGCTTTTTCCAAATGCCCCTGGTTGCTGAAGCTTCTATTCTACGGTGCTATTATCGCTAAAGTGCTTCTCTGGGAAGCTAGGATTGCCATCATAAAGCAAGTTTATATTTGCTTATGGAGGAGAAGTTGAAAAGGTTTGATAGCTCCCCTCTTGCCAGTTCTGTACCTGGTCTCGTGTCTATCTGTCTTTTCCTCTCCGATAACCATTCTTACTGCACTGGCCTTCAGGTTGTGTGTAGATCACAGAGAATAAATAACCATGGCAGCTCAGCCTTGTGAAAATGAAGTGGTCACTCACACGTGTAGCCATCACTTTCTGGCTACCTGTCTTCTGTCCCATTTCCAAAGTGTACGGGGGGACATGAAGCTCTCCCTTTACAATGCCATCATGAGCCTGGTCAGTGTGGCTCAGTAGCTGAGCATCCACCTATGAACCAGGAGGTCATGGTTTGATTCCTGGTGAGGGCACATGCCCAGGTTGTGGGCTTGATCCCCAGTAAGGGGGTATGCAGGAGGCAGCCAATCAATGATTCTCTCTCATCATTGATGTTTCTATTCATCTCTGAAATCAATTTAAAGAAGATATTTTTTTAAAAAAAAGCCATCATTGGGGTGGGTTTGAGCCACTAGCACCTGGTGTGTGAAAGAAAAATAGGTAAAATTTCTCTAGGCAAACCTCTTGGGAGATTCTTCAAGAACACATTTAACAAAGGTATTTTCCCTGGAAATGCCACGTAGGAAGTCACAATCCCAGTGGGGATTGTGTGGGCAGGGGGATGCTATCTATCTGTCTTGGCTCTTTCATACCTACTGGGGGTTTCGAGTCCAAGGAATCAAGTTTGTCCTAGCTAGACACCTCACCTTCGCCAAACTGGTCTATTGTATTAAACCTCAGTGGCCATCAAAAACCAGGAAGGAAAGCATCACAAATCACTAGAAATACATCAGCATTCTGAGCAGCAGAATTTATGGGGCACTAATGGATATCCTGGGCTATTTATCTTTCTAGTAGCAGTTGAAACACCTCTGCCTTTTTCTTACTGTAAAGGCCTTTCCATCACAGAGCTACAGGGTTCTCAACTGGGACTGGAGTTGGAGAAAAGGGGCGTTCTGGTCCCCGTGTTCTTTCATTTCTGGCTCTCTTTGTTTTTTTTTTTGCCTCTTTCCCTTTCTCATTGAAAACCCAAAATAGAACATAAGAAGGATGTATTTAAGTTTGGGGAGTCTGTACAGAGATGGATGTGGTTGAGAGAGAGCGTGGGACAGAAAGAAGCCCTATCCACATATTCTCTTATCTCCTTTTGTTTCCAAGGACTGGGAGATCTGATCCATTCATAGCAGGCTTCTCAGGGTCTACAGGCGATTCCTCCATGTAGTGCAGATAAGCTATTTTGATCGTCAACTTCCGGTGAAATATATAAGGAATTCTCATGCTGCCCAGTCTGTGTGGCTCAGTGGTTGAGTGTTGACCTATGTACCAGTAGGGCACAGCTCGATTCCCAGTAAGGGCACATGTCCGAGTTGTGCACTCCATCCCCAGAAGGAGGTGTGCAGGAGGCAGCTGATCAATGATTCTCTCATCATTGATGTTTCTTTCTCTCTCTCCCTCTCCTTTCCTCTTTGAAATCAATAAAAATAAAAAATAAAATAAAAAAAAGGATGTCCATGCTTTGGAAGATGCCTAATTTTTACATGTATTAGCTTCATCCCTTCTCAAGCTCCTGGCCTCCCCTGCTCTTGTCCTCAGTGGAGGGAAGGCCTGACATGCAGGTATTCCATCGGGGACTTTGCCCATTTTGTATATTTTACATCTCAGAGATTAAATGATGTAAAAACATAGAAAATATATAAAGGTCCACTTGTAATGGGTAAAGGGCTTGGTGGTGTCCTGGGTCACACTACTGTACGTCCTACTAGAAACTTCAGAGACTTGACTTAGCACTTTGTCAAAACTGTAGGCCAAGGACTACCGATTTAGAAACCGCTTTGCGCTCATGGAAATTCAGAGATCCACCTCCCGCCCAGTGGTTTGGACAAGCACCTCTAGGGGTTGGGATCCAGTAACCTGTATTTTTAGAAACACCTCATGTGACTTTCATAGACTGGACTCAGAGTTTGAAGAGCACTAGGTCAGCCAGTGTCTCTCTGGCTCCGTGATCCACTTCCTCCAGCAAGGGCAGCGAGAAATCTGCAGGATGGTCCTAGCTCCTCTGGTCCAAGGTTCCTCTCACCCGGGCCGAGTCTGCATCTGAGTCAGTTCCCTTGCTCTTCCAGTTCCCTAGCCGCAGTCCTTTTTATGTAGACCCCACGTGGTTGGGTGACCTAAATGATGTGATAATGAGGCCGGACCAAAGGTCACAAGATTGTTAACATGTGTGAGGAGCTTGTAGGGCTTAGTCTATCAGGTGAGGGAAAGGCTAGCGTACCAACTGTATCCACACTTCAAAGCACGCAGCTAGTTTGCTGCACTAACTTAATTATCTGCGCTATTGATATCTTGAGCAGACACATCTAGAGCCCAGATCCAGTTACTTCTCAGTGGGAGGCAGCAGGAGGGGGCTTGTGCACTCGCCAACTTCCTAAAATGCTTTTGAGAGTCAGCTGGGCTGCGCAGTCCTCTCTCGCTCTCGGATTAAATATAAAAATAACTATGTAAAGCATACCATAGTTTTCCCTGTCTGCTGAAACGGCAATCTCCTGTGCTTTTTCTAGAACCCATTAAAGAGGGAGGATGTGAGGAGGGGTCACAGTGGGTAAAACCCCCAAGGCCCACCCTCCATAGTCTCACTGGGGGAAGAAAAGAACCAGCCACATAGGTACGTGCCGGTTGCTTTCTGATTGGCAGAGTGTTGGTTAAAGAGCAAGAGCCCTGTTTGTTCTCACTCTCATTGTTCTTCCAGCTCTCAGGGGCCACATTAATGTTCTTGACATCTTCACCGGAAGCCTGGAAGGGAAAGAAATACAACCCAAACCAGGGGAAGTTTGCATTGCCAAGGTCATAAAAGGGTTGGATCTGAAAAACCATTTGAAACTACAGACTGAAGGGAGTTATTTGTCTCTACCTGATTTTGGCTGATCCAAACCAGCCTGGTCCCTGTGGCCACGAAGACAGTAGCTGGTTTGCAAACACCTTCAGCCTCTGCCCTCCCTCTTTGGGGGCTCCTGAGCGTGGATTTGCTCAGCCACGGGCTGCTGTAGCTTTTGACCTTCTCATAGGGAGCATTTTTGCCTGCATGTCCCTGAGTGGTGGGCATTATTATTATTTTTTAATTCTTATTTTAAAAATTTCAATTACACTTGACATACCATGTTATATTAGTGTCAGGTACACACATGTCACGTAAGCACTGATATCACGCATGAGGTGATCATCCCAATAAGTCTAGTGCCCCCCTGACATGTCATTACAATATTATTGACTGTTACCTAAGCGTCCTGACTGTTTTTATAGCCAATATATACTTTTTAATCCCTCCCCCTTTTTCACCTTGTTCTTCTCCCCCAACCTGGCTCCCATCTGGAAACTGTCAAAATGTTCCTATATCTATAGGTATGTTTCTGTTTTGTTGGTTTGTTTTTTAGATTCTACATATAAGTGCAATAGTATAGTATTCGTCTTTTTCTTTCTGTCTTATTTCATTTGTCATGATACCCTCTAGGTCTATCCATGTTGTTGCAAATGGCAAGATTTCATGGTTCTTGATGGCTGATTAATATTCTGTCGTATATATGTGCCACTTCTTCTCTATCCATTCATCTACCGATGGGTACCTAAGTAGTTTCCATATCTTGGCTGTTGTAAACACTACTGCAGTGAACATAGGGGTGTTGATATCTTTTCCAATTAGTGTTTTGTATTTCTTCAGATAAGTACCCCAAAGTGCTGGATCATATGGTAGTTCTATTTTTAATTTTGGGGGGATCCTCCCCACTGTTTTCCATAGTGGCTTCACCAATTTGCCATTGATGAGCATTATTTTGGAGCCCCTGAACCTTTGGCTTCCTGCAAGTGGTGAGAGACAGGATTACCATACCAAGACCTCGTGGCACTAAAACTTAACATGGTGCCTCGTTCTTTAACATCAAGACATAGCCTGCTGTTGAAAGCTGGGACATTTAAAAGGTAGAGACCAGAGGAAAACACTTGAGCTTTTCATCTTTTTCAC
This sequence comes from Pipistrellus kuhlii, assembly GCF_014108245.1. Lineage (NCBI taxonomy): Eukaryota > Metazoa > Chordata > Mammalia > Chiroptera > Vespertilionidae > Pipistrellus > Pipistrellus kuhlii. Next base: position 4,299,838 of record NW_023425524.1, read on the forward strand.
TGTTGTAATGTTCCTCACACTGTATGCCACAGCCTTCAAAATATGGTCATTTTCACAATAAAAGTGCTGTGGATGGTGCCAGAGCATCATGCCAAACCAGCTGTGGCATCCTGCATGACATCTCAAATATTAGTACAAATAGAATTAATTCACATGCTGGGCAGGGGAGGATCTCAGGAATCCATTTTAAACTGGCTCTGAACTTGGGCTTGAGATTTCCCAGGAACTGACCGCCCAGGTTGAAAAAGTGTTTGCTGAACAAGGCAGGGCTGGGCCACCCTCCATTTCCAAAGCCACTCACACTAATTCATTAACTAGCAGTTGGTTTTACATGAGCGAACCTATTGTAGTTCCAAAGCAGGTGGCTGTTACATGTACTTGGATAGCAGTGAGGTTGTTACAAAAGTTGTACCAGGGCCCTAGCCATTTTGGTTCAGTGGATAGAGCATCAGCCCATAGACTGAAAGGTCCTGGATTCAATTCCAGTCAAGGGCATGTACCGTGGTTGCAAGCTCCATCACCACACAGAAGGCAACCAATCAATGTCTCTCTCTCACATCGATGTTTCTCTCTCTTTGTCTCTCCCCTCCACTCCCTCTAAAAATCAATGGAAAAATATCCCTGGATGAGGATTAACAAAACATAACAAAAAGTTGTACCTGGCATATCACTCTTAATTTATTTGGGGAGAGAAAGAGCAAAGATGATGTATTTCTCATCAGTGGATTATTTAATGACATAATTTCTTAGTTCATTAAGGATTCAGTCTAGGTCTTAAATTATATCTGGTTTGTAGACACAGAGGAGAGGATACTGATATTATGCATCTTATATTCAATTGAGTTTAGGGCTAAAGTAAGACTTTCTGTGCCTTTCTGGTTCTCTCTGGCCCTGTCGTTCTATTTCTGCACAGTGAATTTAATAAAGAAACTATCTTGGAGTAATAATTCCAACAAGCCCTGGCCATTCCTTTGGGGGAAGAGGACTGACCTTTTCCTGTTTTTAATAAAAGCGTGGTGAATTTGGGCTCACCTTGTCTGCAGTCCAGCACCACTGTCTCTTTATTTCATGGTTAAAGATGGGCTGAGCCCAATCACTTCCTGTGAATCAGAAGCCTGAAAGTGGTCCTGGGAAAAAACCCCTCTTATTTACAAGCATTTAGCTTCTTGGATTTAAATAACCTCTGGTTTTTGTTGTTAGGTTTTGTTATTTACTTGTGACTTAATAGCCCACCGATCTCTAAAAAGAACTGGGAGAATCCAGCTGGCATTGCTCAGTGGTTGAACATTGGCCTGAAGACCAGGAGATCATGGTTTGATTCCATGTCAGATCACATGCCCAGGTTGTGGGCTCGATTCCCAGTGTGGAGTGTGCATGAGGCAGCCAATCAGTGATTCTCATCATTGATGTTTCTCTCCCTCTCCTTTGCTCTCTGAAATCAATATATATCTGGAGGTAGGGAAATGTATGTTGGCTTGGGAAAACTGAAAGCATTTTGGGAGGTGGGAGCATCAGATGAAGTCAGGACAGGCGGCAGTGGTGGCCTCATAAGAAGGGCTTGCATATTGTGTAAGGATTCCAAACCTACCAGCATGAGAAAGAGGGCTTTGGTGGTTTGTAAGCAGGGCGGTGCCATAATCCAATTTCTATGTTCAGACATAATTCTGGCCCCCAGCTATCAATATGATGGCAATGTCTCTAAAATTGGAGAAGCAACCTTTTCCAAACCTTCCTCAATCATGTACCTAGTTATATGAACCCGGGGATCACGAAACTCATCCAGTCCATCTTTACTGAGTGGCTCCCGTTAATGTGCTGCAATCAGGACCCCTGTCGGCACTGAGTTCTATAAATTCAGACTGGAAATGTAATTTCAGCTCTCACAAGGGCTGCATTGTTTCGGTGATATTATAATCAATGACTGTGGCTCCTTTGGAAACTCATAAAATGACCTCTTTTGACATTGATTTCTCATCTGTTTTTTTTCTCCTGACCTTTCTTCACCTCTTACGTCTATTTGCTAAGGCGTAGTATTTTATTGCCAGGCACCCTTATAATAACCACAGTAGCCATACATTTAGCTTTGTTCAGGTTACTCCTGCCTAAATTGACTCTGTTGTGGTGAGATCTAGTCCTCTCAGAAGGAGACTGTTTTACTTCCATGAAAAGATAACAGAGTATGTCATTGAGTTGCCTTCTTTTTGTTTTTAATAGATTTTTATTGATTTCAGAGAGGAAGGGAGGAAAGGAGAGAGAGAGAGAGAGAGAGAGAGAGAGAGAGAGAGAGAGAGAGAGAGAGAGAGAGAGAGAAATATCAATGATGAGAGAGAATCATTGATCGGCTGCCTCCTGCATGCCCCCTACTAGGGATCAAGTCTGCAACCTGAGCATGTGCCTTGACTGGGAATCAAACCATGACCTTCTGGTTCATAGGTCAATGCTCAACCAGTGAGCCATGCCAGCCAGGCTGAGTTGCTTTCTTTGCTTGGATTGGAGTTCAGAAGGATTGCCACAAGGATTTTATCCTTTTCAGCAGAGCCCCAGATTGAGAAAACCTCAGAAATGATCACCAATATGGTATCAAACCTCACACGGACCTTTATAAGACATATCCACATCTTGCTGAGAGCCTGCCAGAGCTTATAGAGGAAGTAAATGAAATGTGCATCTTCCTTAGAGGAGTGTGTGGTTTGTCTGGCCTTACTCTTCCCCAGTGTGACCTTTGGAATGAAAATAATCGATAGCCCATTGGATCGGCTCTGGTTTGGCCGTCACGGTTCAGGAAGGGAAGCTGGAGGGATTTCGATGAAAGCACCTGAGATGGCTATGGCAAACTTAGAATACTCACGTTTTTTCAGTAGTTTTCAGAAGGCTCCTGAGCAGCTACTGTATGATGGGCATCTGCTATCTTTGCCTAGCTCAACATTCCAGTGAGAATTTCCCCCCCGCCCCGAAGAGCTCAAAACTGAACATGTCAGCAGTGAGCAGCCACCCAGCTTTGTAAAGAATGCCACGGCTGACAACCTCACAGCTGCTGAGGACTCAGCTGGGTCTTTCTGGTAAAGCAGTGCCACACACAAGAGGCTCGGTGGCATTGGGATACCACGGAGATTCCAAATGGCTTTCCTCCTGGGAGAATGGGCCAACTGCTCCTTACCACACTGCCCCATGTCTGGTGATTATAACCATGACAACAGCCAGCCCTTTGGTGGCTCCTGAAGGAACACGAGGACTTTCCTTTTGTTCTATGGGAGTAAAGATCAAACCAAACCAACCAAACAAAAAAACCTACCATATTTTAGGAACAAGACCATTACTTTATTTGTCATGCCGCTCAAATTGTTTGGGATAAAAAGAAATAATTTGGGGAACACATAAAATTTTTGTTTTAATATTTCTTCTTAAATAATGATTAAGTCAAGAATCACACACATTTTTACATCCTTTGAGGTACCTTTTTGCATTCACTTTAAGATACATAGTTTTGTGAGTTTCCCCCCCTTTTTTATTGTATGCACTTGTAGAGATCTTCCCATTTCCACCTACACCCAGCCCACTCTGGCTCACACCACACCGCTGTCCATGTCCATGGACCATGCATACACAGATGTATAATTTCGCGATGATTAAGGAAGAATGAAGGAAGGAAGATGAAAGGAAGGTACCTCCAGATCTCCACGCTGATCTGCAGGTGACCTGTTGGTTCTCACCATACTCCCAGAGTATGCAAGAGCCTTCTTAGTGGTTTGGGGTGATTAGTCCATGGGCTCTGGCTAGAGGGCACAAGATTCCTTAACCAACTGCCCCACAAATTGTCCCTGAGAAACCATCTCAGGAATGTCCTGCTGTTGTTAAGGATTAGGAGTGACCAGATTCCAGTCCTCACTATCTCCCACGCCAGTGAACAGGGTGGGAACTGTCCTCTCCTAAGACTGCTGCCGCCTTGGTTACTGACCTGCAGTTGTCCCATCTCCCATGTCTAGAAACGTCAAGTCCAGAGGCGCTTAGAGTTTTTTGAAGGACTCTGCTATATTTAGACAGGGATGCTACTGTTTCAAATATATTTTTATTGATTTCCGAGAGGGAGAGAGATGGAAATGGCAATGGTGAGAAAGAACCATGGATCAGCTGCCTCTTGCTCTCCTCTTACTATGGATCAAGCGTGCAACCCTGGCATGTGCTCTTGAACCCGGGACCGTTCAGTCCATAGCTTGATGCTCTATCCACTGAGCCAAACCAGCTAGGGTGTCATAGATGTTATTAAACACCTTTCTGAACACACAGCTCTCTCTTAGGTCATTTTAGAAAGATGGGGAGTGAGACATAGTAACATGGGAGTGCGAATGTAGTATATGGTTACTACTGAAGTGGAATTCATTTGGAATAATTTACAGATGGAGATGCTTTTAATATTGATGCGTTCAGTCACTATAAACTTGCCCCAGCTTTTGCCTCAGGGTTACCCAGCATGCCTGAGGATATGTACAAATTTGTCCATCTGTCTTTGATTACCCCACTCCATTCGGTAGCACCTCTTCAAAAGTTGCATAACCATGTTCCTCATAGCTTTAAAAATTCAGTCTCAGATATGATTTCTGTTCAACATTCTAGTATGTCTTTCTTGTACACTTTGGGTGAATCTAATGGGGTTCCCTCTTCAAAACGTTTTTCCTACCCAGCTGTACGGCTCAGTGGTTGAGCATCAACTTATGAACCAGGAGGTCTCAGCACATGCCTGGGTTGTGGGCTCCATCCCTAGTAGGGGGCGTGCAAGAGACAGCTGATCCATGATTCTCTCTCATCATTGATGTTTCTCTCTCTCTCCTCTCCCTCGCCCTCTTCCTTCCTTTCTGAAATCAATAAAAAAATATATTTAAAAAAATAGAACAAACAAATAAAAAACATGCTTCCCCTGCTCTTGCCATTGTTATTTTCACAGGACATCTGAGCATTTTATAAATGGGAAATAGGACTCCTGATGGGCTGAGCTGCCTTTGAGGAGTGCTACTCAGCTGTTTCCAAGTATGGTCAGTGCATCATCCAGGTAACTTGCCTCTCAGGCCAACTCTTCTTCCATTAGGCTCTTTTCTCTCTCACTTCTACATCCGGAAAATGGCACAGCAACTGTTCCAGAAACATTAGAAAATTAGAAAACGGCGGATTCTGCCAGTGGGCATGCGTTGACTCATAATCGTCACTCTTTTAATCTGAGGCAGATGGAGAATTATTTGGAGGTTGCAGTAGCAGTAAAAATAATGTTGGCTTCCTCTCTGCTTTTGCCTGGAGAAACCCAAGAAGCCTGTTTCTTATAATTAGAAGGTGCATGTGAACTCGGGCAGTAGCACCAAGTCAGCCATTGTGAGCTTGAGCTGGTTCACCTTTTAGAAGTGACAGGCGAAGAATCCGCCTAAGGTTGCCTGGAGCTTTCTTTAGGATAATATCCAAAGGGAAACCCTTGCAGGTTCAAGCCAAGAATTATCAAGTGACCCAGTCTTTCCCTTCATCTAGTTCTTTCTCTCTCCGTCTCAGAACCACCTGAGGACTGGAGCTGCTGACTTCAGCTTGTTGGCTGGTGTAGAGGTCTCAGATCCTGGATGTGAAATAGGAGGAAAAAAGTCTTTCAAGAACCTTTCTCCCATGATTTCATTTTCCCCTTTGTCAGCCTATCTGCACACCTTAAAAAAAAAAAAAAAAGTCCTTTCTACTTTGGATTCTGTTCTGTTCACTGATTCCTTCTCACATCTGGCTATTTCCAACCTGATGGCCAGAGGGATGTTCCTTGACCTTGAGCAGTCATTTTAAATGGCGCTATTTTTATCATTTGGAGCCTTAGAAGATCTTCTCATAGTGGAACCAGACTCTTGGGTCCCCGTGACACAGGAATTAGGCCATAACTACCCAAAGATTTCCTGATGGTTAGTTTAGGGACTCATTTATTTTGGTGGGAGTCCCATCTGCTGGAACCCCTTAGAGAAAAGCACGTGGAGGACAAGGCAGTGGGTATAGAACAGAGGAAGATGGGACTAATCCATCCACATCCAGGTTTGGTCAATGGAGAGTCTGAACCTCTTTCTCTGCCCTGAAGATCCCGCTGTTCCAACCACAGGGCCACTGGGAATGTTCGTCATTGGAGGCTGGAATTTGCTCAGCTGGTACACAATCACCTGCCTCCCTGTGGAGTTTCTTTAGGTCCGAAAGGGATGCTTGGCTTCCCTGCCAGCGGCTTTGAGATGAGGGCTCATTCACAAGCAGACAGGCTGGACCCTCTGTTACTCAATCTTGAGTTGTCCCCAAGCGACTTATGACCTCGGATGATCGAGTTGCACAGGTTACGTGTTCTGTCCCATCTAATGATAAATAATGTAGTTTTTTGTTTTGTTTTTTTCCTTTTCTGGGCAAGGGCTATCTTTTATCAAGATATTTCTCAGGTGTAACCTAATTTTTGTTGGACTGCATTGAGTTTTACTACTTCAGCAACTTCTTGGGCCAAATAATCCATTTATTAAGCTGGGCTGCCAGAAGTTCTTTTTCTCCCCTCCTCTCCTATTTGCCCTCTTCTCCCCCCTCCCCCATCTCAGACATCTTGGCACATCATCATAGATGCTCCTTGGGGTCCAGGTCGGGGGATCACATAGGCATGATTGCCTTCTAATAAGGTTCTTTGACATCTCAGTTATTAAATTCTCTTGAATGTGAAATTCTCAAGCACACCTGGCTTACAGTGAAGTTTGCTCTAAGTAAAGAATGCCACACATCATCACAGGGGAAGTGTTCTCAGGTGTTGAGTGTGGTTTGCAGATTTATATACTTACCCAAAAGAATGTCACCTCCTCCCCGGAGCATCTGATCTTCCCAAATGGGAGGTAGAGAGGACCTTTTCCTTTCCATGTGGTTTTCCCAAATGGGAGCAGAGGAGACCTGCTTCCACCTTCCTTTCTGTCCATCCTGGCTGACTCTTTTGCTCCAGGGCTCGCTCTTAGCTGCCGGAAGAGCTGCTTTTGACATCTCACCAGTGGCACTGGCTGATCTTCCTGGATTGGAACCAGCTCCAGTGAAGTCTGTGGCTGAGAAGAAGGTGCTCAGAGCCCAGGCTGAGACCATGGACCTAGGAGTTGGGTGGGGGGCACTGGAAAGCAGGAAGACAAGGGACAATTTTCTTAATACATCTCTAGACCTTCTTGGTGGTGCCAATGGGCCCAGAAGTTATTCTTTTCTCTTCTCTCATCTTATCTCCATCTTATCACCTCCTCAGAAGAAATTCAACATGGGAATTTTTTTCTTCATGGGAAAGTAGTTCTTCTCTTGTTCAAGAAACCTTACTGACTTTATTCGTTGACTTTCAAAGAGACATGATTCTTGGTTTTGTGAATCTCATGAGTCAGCATTTACCACATTTTCTTCTTTTTTTTCTTTTGGGTGCTTGTTCTATAAGAAGGAGAGAAGTATTTCAGGTGGGAAAGTTTAGGAAAGTGGTTATAGCCCATCCTACTCCTCAGAGATTCACAACAGCATGTAAAGGCTCTGGCAATTCCTGCAGCGAGGAAATTAGTTTTGTGGATAATCTATCAGTAAGAGAAAGCTCATCTGAGGAAGAAATAGTTAGGCACTGAATTACATGATGAATAGAATTTGAAATGAGAGAGAAGATACTATTTTGGACCGAGGAAATATGTACATGTTCAAGAAACTCTGAAGGCTGCTGTGATCAGAAGACACTGTACTGAAACGAGGGGGTGGTGGTAGAGAGCCTGGGAGGGCTTGGTGAGGAAGGGCTAATTGGCCATTGTAATAATTTTGATCACTCTCCAATGGGCAAAGAAACTATCCACAGATTTGGGTTTTCATAATCAGTATAATTACATATGCATTGTTAAAACACCTCTTTGGTTACAAGTTGAGAGCAGATAGGAGGGCCAGAGTATGTTGCAGGGCTGAAAATTTTCTTACACTCGAAGGTCCTAATCCAGTGGGTATTGGAAGTATATTAGATCCTAGTCTCTTCCAGTTCGAAATAATTTTATTTAAAATGTTCTCTTTCAGTTAACTGCTCGGGTCTCTACTCAGTCTCCTCCTCGAGATGGCACAGGGTGGGATGAGAGAGTGCCTGATGCTGAGATGTCCATGGAGGGGGGTCTGGTACTTGCCTATGGGTCTTTGGTTGACTCTGTGGACTCACTGTTGCCCTCTGCAGGAATGTCTCTGCACTGTGGCATGGGCACTGCTGCCCTGTCTCCATTTGCAGCTGAGCAGTGAACTCCTACCTGTTCTATTTCAGCTTGGTTAGGAACTGGAGATCCTCTTTGCTGCCTCATTTGTTCCTGAGCTGTCTCTGACATTGTTGTGTGATGACTGTCTGAAGTCCAGCTCTGTGTCTCACCCCCTCCTAGTCCCCACCTCTGGTAGGCTCCCCAGCCAGCACCATCAGTAACTGCCCTTGTCCCTCTACAGAGCACAAAGATTTTCTACATTTTTCTGTGCTACACTCAAGCCAAGGGAACAATTAGGGAGCAAGACTCGGGCTTTCTCTCAGTTTATCCATATTTCCCCACTTTTACTCTGCCGAGTTGCTTCAGGTTGGGAGCTGGGGCTCCAGGTAACAAGGTTGTGGAGAAAAACTCTTTACATGCCTATGTGCTCCAGCACTTCAATCCAGAGATATGAGTCAAGGACTCCTTTCATAGCTTGCTTCTGTTATCTCTGTCTCTCTCCTTCCTCCCCTGACACCATGGGCTGAAATGGTAGGCTAGTTCTGGTCTCTAGTTCTATTTCTATTCTCTTTCTTGGCCATCAGGCAAACGCTAAAATCTGGTATAAATATAAAAGCTACAAATCTTATTAGGGAGTTGAGAATGCCCTTTCTAGCTTTCTACAAGGCTCAATTTAGAGGCTTCTACTCAACTACAGAGGTCAAGCAAGTCAGCTTTGAAACTCATATCTGAGCAACGTGTTCTTTGGGTCATTCCCATCTACTCCCCCTAATTGGGACTGTAATCCTCATGACTCAGGCATGGAATAGGATATGTGAAAAGGATTATTATTTAATACATTAATTTAGTATTTCCAAAATATTCTCCCTGTTGACCATAGGAACAAAGTCTGCTAAGAGAGATACTCATAACTTGGACTTGGGTGATGATGATGGAGATGGAGAGAATTTAATGGATTAGAACAACATCTAGATGGTGGAATTGGCAGTGGTTGGTACCTTATTCAATAAAGTGGCTTGTTAAATGTGAGGATCTCCAGTTCCTGGTTTGCATGGATGGGTGGCAATGCCATTTATGAAGGCACAGGACACTGGAGAATTGTTTAAGGTGACTAGTCCACTTTTGGACTTGCTGAATTTAAAGTTCTTGTGAGACATCTAAGAGGAGATATCTCATAAACCAGTAGATATACAGAGTCATAGCTCAAAATGGATATTTTCATGGGAAATGATATCATAATTATGAGGTTGGTTGGTGAGTATGGCATTAGAAGAGTGATAAGTAGAATAATCAAATGGTAGAGTTTGATGTCACCATCTCATTGTAGGTGCTGAGGCTTTCCAGAGAGATGGGATGACAAGCAAGTCTATTGGCTTCTCTCCTATGACCCATCCCATGGTCACTCTGCCTGCTCTTTCATAGGACACAGCTTTCATTCACATACATTAATACGTTCAATTAGTTTACAGGAAATTTTACCAATGAGGGAATAATTTTGTCTCTTTCCAGTGGTGTTGCATATCTCTATTCTGATCCTATTCTGCATTGCTCTTAAGATTTTACTCTAAAAATCCATTTTATTTTTATTATTACTGGATTCCACAAATACTTGCAAAAAGGTTGATGAGCGATGGTGCTAGAAATGTAGGTAGGAGCTAAGTAACTAGAAGATATCTGGGCTTTATCATACTGTAGTCATTGGATGGCCATTGAAGGGTTGTAGGTGGAGGAATTTAGCTTGACCAGGATGATGTTCTGGATCTAGTGCCAGCAAGTTGACTCAATCAGTCGACTCAATACCCATGTATCAATCATCTCTTTTGCACACAATATAGTGCTAGATGCTCTGTGGATATCAAATTAAAGGTTTAGAAAATGTCTCCAGTTACTATGCTAGCATGCATTGGGGATTTGCAAAGAAAAATTAGCATTCTTTTAATGTTTGGTTTGCAAAGGAATTCACAGCAGAGAATGCCCATGGTTCCTGACATCAATGCTTTTCTTGAAAACATGACTTAACCTTTTCAGGTTACAATATAGACATTATCCTTCTCAGCTCTGGAAACACCAGCCTATTGGTTCTGGTTCCTTTTTGATTTAGCAGAATGATATTATTTTCTTCAGATTCCTCATGGAAAGTCATCTTAATATATCCTAACTACGTATTTTGATTTTCCTTTTAAATACAAATAAATAAATAAATAAATAAATAAATAAATAAATAAGTAGCAAACAGACCATAGACTTCCATGTGAAAATCGCAGATTTCAAAGGAATCATTAGCATCCTAGGAGAGCGCACTTCTGAGGGAAACTGGCAAAGAGATCCTTTGAGGGTTAGGTTTTAACATCTCTGACCAGTTGGGTGAAAATTGTTTTTGAAGATGTATTACATTTCCTGATCAAATGGAAACAAAAATGACACCTGCCAGCGTATCTAGGAAACACCCGGCTAACATGGCCACAGGCCACACACGCCCTCCCACATGGCTTGCTGTGAAAGCCTTCCAACATCCCGTTTTGGCAACTGGGGCAACCTTGTGCCTCCTCGTGGAGACTGGCCATCTCCGAAAAGTAGGCAAATCTCTAGACTTGTCATTGTTTTCTTTTGGAAGTTCCCAAGGGTGGTTTAATAGGTGAACTTTCTTTTCTAATGTTTAACCCAGCAGTTCCTCTGTTTCTGCCACTTCTAATACTTGAGTCAACTTTATAGATCCTTGTTCTTTAAATCTGTGAGTCAGGGGTTTTGGTGAAAACAGTGTGATGTTAAAAATTTCTATAGGTTACACTTCAGAGTTACATTTCCTGGGTTTTGAACTCCCTCTAACCTGGTAGGGTGGTTCTTTTGTTTGTTATTCCTGTCCTGTAAGGGTTAATTTTCTTTGCTTCTCTGAGTGTTTGATGTGAATCCTCCTATATTAATGTTGGTTTTGAAAGGCAAAATCCCTATGTGCTCCAAAGAGGGCCTTGGATAGTTTTGCATTTGCAAATAAAACCCTAACAAATGCTCATTTAAAAAAATATATCTCCCCAGCTGAGCACATTAAGGGTCCATGCAACATCTTTGTATTCCCTTCAATAAACCAGGTGTGCTTCTGGAGATTAGCTATTTTTTTCCCCATAAAGAATGATTTTGAAATAAATGACAATGGGCTCATTTCTCTTTGTGCGGAGGATAATGTTAAAAGGGAAACAGCCCTGATGAGTTTTAATATCTCTGATAGCTTAATGAGCACTTACTCCAAATGTGAGTGTGTGCGAGCGAGCGCACAGCACCGAAACTGGCGATATGTGTACACATGTTCCTGAATAATTTCCTAACATCTTAAGTAATACCTGTCAGGGATTTAAATAACCCAGCACCAGTCTGGTGGCTGTTTTTCCTGAGGCTTTCTGCAGGAAGTCTATTTTCCTGTGGCACTCCGGTTTTGTTTTATTTTTTAAGCATCAGCCAGAAAAATATGAAAATGGACCAGGATTTTATGTACCAGTTGTGGTCATTGATTGTGTCTCTCTCTATAAGTTACGTGCAGCCCTTTCCTGCCTTATGTCTCCTCTGTAATGTGATGGGGGCATTGGGATCTGAAGTGGATGGGTTATGTTTGGAATTGTTACTAAGTGGAGTACACCAGGAACCAATGAGAGTTGGATTTAAGATTCCTAGGAAGGGATCGTATTCATATATATATAAAATAAAATTGGTATGGGATGGAAATGTGTCATTCCGCGGATCTTTCTAGTAGTACGCGTCTGTAGTTCCTAGAGTGAGTGTGTGCAGATGTGGGGAGGGGCCCTAGGGCTGTGAAAGGTAAGCAAGAGAGCGAGATGCTGGTAGGACTGATGGAGCTAATCACAGATGCCAGTCAGGGTACGTAGCCAAAGGGAGGGTGGGCAGCAGACGGAATGGTTCCAGAAGGATCTACTGAACATCCTGTGGAGGGCAAAGAGCCTTGAACTTCTGCATGTCAAGGTTGGCTTCATAGTTTGGGAAACTGGTGAGGTGATGATTGCTTTACTAGAGAACTAAGTCTTGATTATTTAAAGACAGATTATGCAGGGCACAATAGTCCAAGCATCTCTCATTGTTGTTTTCTTTTTTGTTTGTTTGTTTGTTTGTTAATTCTCACCTGAGAATATTTTTCATTTAATTTTTAGAGAGAGTAGAAGGGAGAGAGAGAGAGAGAGACAGAGACACATTGATGTGAGAGAGACACCTTGATTGGTGTGCAGGCCAACACTCTTAACTACTGACCCACACTGGTCAGGGGTCCTTTGGCTATTTGAATGCTATTGCTATCTTGTCTAGAAATTGGAGTGAGACATGACATTTTAGTTTTGCCTGCACTCGGAGCTCTGAGCGATGGTATAGGCAGAGGGACAAGGTGGAAGCTGCGGCTCACGTGCATGGGGTGAATATCCAGGGAGACAGTCACCCCGGATTCCTGCAGCCCCGGATCTTTGATCTCCACCTCTCCATCTTCAGTGCCTAGGTTTTGTTTTGTTTCTGCACGGGCACAATCTATATAAAGAACATTAGCACTCTGCCTCAAGCAGGATGACTTAAATTGCTGTCTATGTGCATTTTTCCGAGCCAGGATGTGGGTGCAAATAAACATTAGTCTTCTGCCTCTTAGCCCGAGAAGCTGGCTCACTGTGAGGGCAATGAAAACAAGAACAAAAGGAGCTAAATTTAAAGCCCTGGGTTATGATAATGGCTCTTTAATAAAAGCATTGAGTAACACGCTTGTCACAAGACTCCTTTTTGGCTGTGGTATGACTACAAAGGGTCAGCAGCGATGGGCTTTATTTCAGGAAGGATGACGGAGAACTTTGGTTAACGGGAGCTGAGGCGTGTGCTCTTCATTTATTATTGATAGGCTTTGAAAAGTCTTCAAGTGGGGCCCGGTGGTTTTATATGGTTTGGGTAACCGAACCCCACTTCCTTCTTTCCATTTATGGAAAGCATCTCAGAGGCCTGATTGAGCCACAATCTGTGAGGGCTGCTCTTGCTGCTGTGTGAGAACTCGAAGGTGTTTGACTTCCCCAGAGATGCGTGGACTGTCTTCCGTGCTGAGTTTCTTAATGGCTCTTGGGGCTTGAGTATTGCCACTTAGGTTATGGTAGAGGAGTGACTTTTTTCTTCTTCTTTTTTTTGTGAATGCCAAGATATCCTTAATGTTTGGGATTAAATTGGAACTGGAATTGGGAGCCAAAGGAGGAATGGAAATTTATGAGAGTGTACATTTTTATTGATTGCAGAGAGGGAGGGAGAGAGAGAGAGAGATAGAAACATCAATGATAAGAGAGAATCATTGATCTGTTGCCTCCTGCACACTGCAAACTGGGGATCGAGCCCACAACCCGTGCATGTGCCCTGACTAGGTATCAAGCTGTGATCTCCTGGTTCATAGGTTAACACTCCAGCACTGAGGCATGGAGCAGGGGTAGAGTGCACTTTTGAGGATGGCAGGGGAGCTGACAGGCACCGAGTAATGGGTTGATGGACATCCTGTCTAGAGAAGGTGGTACCCTCCGGTCCCAGTGGATGAAGGCGGGGCTTTTCGCTAGGAATGGGATGCACACCTCACGGTGCAGAGGGAAAGCTGGTGAGCTGTACCTCCCGGCTGTCATAGCTGTAGCTCCTGCCAAGTCAAGGCCTTCTGGCTGCTCTCATTTAAATAAGCCCCTTTGGACAGTTAAAAAAAAAAAGAAAGGACAGATTGGATTTCTAATTTTAGCTATGACAGCTTATAATTAGAAACATCTCTAAACTTACTTGTTTATCAACACCTGCACCAATACTGTATGTGTGCCTTTTAGAATGGGCTTGTGGTGGCAAGGGAAGAGGGACCTTGGGTAGTGAGTCCCCTGTTTGTGTATTATTTACTCCTCTTGGATGCCAACAATATGCCTGTGTCTGCAAGTGTGTTCATGCATATGTGCATGTGTGGTCACACGTGTTCCCATGTGTAAATGTTCATCCATGTGCACTCATGTATGTACCCGTGTGTGCATTTATTCATTTGTATGTGTACTAGTGTGCATGTATGTGTTTACTTGCAGGTGCATGTTCACTTGTATGTCTGTCTGTAGGTGTGTGCATGTGTGGGAATTCTTCTTTCCTGCCTTCCGGGGTGAACGCCTCCAGCCCCTCTGTGAACTCTGCTGCCTGCATCACATGGCAGTGTTCTCCCTTCTTGGGAGTCAGAGAAATTTGTGGTCACTTGTTATTTGGGACAAGGTTAGGTTTTAAATGACACCCTAGAGAGAAATTTCAGCCACTCATTTTAACAACTCCGGATCTGCACTGGATAAAAGGCTTTTTCTATTTCCATAATTTCTATATTTATGTGTCATTCAGCATACTGTATAGCTGAGTGATTCATGGGGAACAAATAGAGAGAGCCACCCATAATGTACGTGATTCTACATTTATCAAAGCGGAAATACAGATCTGGGTGAGAAGGAGCCCACCTGGTTAGTGAAGGGGGGGCTCTTCCTGCAACTGGAATGCTATTGGGGAGCATTGAATATTGACAGCATCATGGTTGAATGGCAGAGCTGTACCCTGGGACCCACTGATTGCAGATCCTGAAACCTCAGTTAACAACCCACTGGGTGCATTGCTTCGAATAGAATCCTAAAGCTTTCTTAGGGCAAGCATCAGTATTCCTTGCAAAAACTTGTAGAAAGGCCATTGCATGCCAACAAAAGCTTTAAAATAAGAAGTAAAATTAGAACACATCCTCACAGACCAATATCTCATTCTAATTAAAGTGGAGATTCTGTGGGGAACTCAGCAGGTGTGGGCTTAAGCTGTGACACTTGAGTCTGCCAGCTGCTTGGGTGACAGTCAGATGCCCGTTGACCACTCACTCTTCCAGGGAGCAAGCAGAGTAGAAACAATAAACAAAGACTCTATAGACAGGGCTTGCTGTGGAAACTGACTTTTCCGGAGAATCCAAAGATGGAAAACTGGCCTCTCAAATCTAAGCTGGACTTAGCTAGATTCTTGACTGTCACACACGGGATCAATGCGATAAAATGACTATGTTAAGTCTCTCCTGAGCCTTTTCCTTTAACAATTACGTAGTGGGTTACATATGGATGTATGTGAGCTTTTGTGTGTGAGTGTGTCTATAGACATTCTTTCAGCTCTTAAAACGCACTACCTTTATTCCGACTTGCAGCGAATGTTTAAAAGATTTAATGACATTGCTATCTTGTGTCAGAAGGTTGATTGGGGGATTAGATGAGGGAAAAGGGCTTTTGGTATGGCTTGTAAGCTGTTCCTTTCACCAACTGTGGTGGCAGCTCTGTTCTTTTTTCAGTGTTTCTGACGATGGAGCTTCTCAACTAGACCCTCCTGGGTTCTGTGATTTCTTTTCTTTTCCTTTCTTTTTTTTTTTTTTTTTTTTTGATAAAAATGAGAATATTTTTAATGCTTTCACTGAGCACCCACTCAGCGCAGAGCATGACGGGGAGGGCATGAGCTTACAGAGGAGGCTCTTTTGCCGTGGACAGTGCACCGTGTGGAAGGGAGTAACGGGAAGTGCTAGAGAGCAATGCAGGGCTTTGCTGGAAACTACAAGTAAAACTCAGCACGGTCCATGTTCAAGTCATTGATCTGGCATTGTCTTTCCTTCAAGCGTAGCAGGTTTCTCAGAGCCTCTCTTTGGAGTGAGTGGAGCAGAGTCAGCAGCATCTATTGAGTACCGTTGTGTATCTAGTGGAGGTAGAGGGAGTAGGATTTGGAGTCAAATTAGGATGGTTTGAATCTCAACCCAAATGCCTGCTGATAGAGTGTTATCTTGGAGAAATTCCCCAAGCTTCCTAATTCACAACTTTTGCATAATCAAAACAAACCATCTCAGGGTATTTTGTCTGTTTGTTTGTTTGTTTTGAAGGTTAAAGGTGTATTAGAATCATGAAGATATTTCACAGGACAGGAAAAGTTTAATTGTTGATAGAAAAATCCTGAAATATTCCCAAACTAAAAATCATCATTAAATTAAAAAAAATTATATTATAGTGCCTTAAACATTTAACTAAAGCAACAACTTCACAATAGTATTAAACCCCAAAGTAGCAAGATAGGAGATGTGAACGGTAGCAGACAATTCCAAGTGCAGGCAGACGGAAGGAAGGAAAGGGACGTTTGCTTCTCTGTGTCAGACCTGTCAGGAGGACAGAGGCAGCCTCTCTGCTTCCTTCTCCATCGGACTGGACGGGAGACAAACAACGGCTAAGAACTTTCTCCGCCATGCTGCCGAAGAGGGAGATCTGGAGCTCACTAGCCCTGTGACTTTCTTATCCACGTCTTGTCCAAAAATCGATTTAATTGCCTGGATGACCCAGTTTTTTCCTATGCCACCATCTTGACTGGAAGTCTCATATGACCCATTTTGAAAGATCACCAGTCGGAAATTGAAAAGAAAAGAAAAAAAAAGATATAGTGTCACCATTCTTATGAAACAGAAGCCAAAAACATGGGACAATTAAGCATTCTCTGGGAGATATTGCCTCATTAGAATGAAGCTCATGGTTCTTGCCTTCTCTCTTTCTCTTCCTCCTTCTCCCTCCTCCTCCTCCTCCTCCTCCTCCTCCTCCTCCTCCTCCTCTTCCTCCTCCTCCTCCATTTTAGTCTTTGTAGGCTAGGTACCATGGAAATATGTGGAAATAAAGATAAACATGTGGAAATGTTTATCCAGTGCAGATCTGGGATTGAGCCCACAACCTGGGCATGTGCCCTGACTGGGAATCAAACCGTGACCTCCCGGTTCATTGGTAGATGCTCAACCACTGAGCCAGGCCAGCTGGGCGAGTCCCTGGTCATCACTCTCTGAGAGGCACTTACAGGTTTCTTGGGAACAGCGGAGCTCTGCGCCTGCTCCTAATTGTTCCGCAGACTCACTAGTGCTTTCCCTGCAATCGAGGTTTGGACTTTTGTGTTGAAACCTAAACATCCTGTTAAATACTGCAGGGCCTGGTGATTTTTTTTCTTCTTCTAGCTATATCTTCTGGGGCCAGAGATGTTTGTAGGGGCTGCCCTTATGGAAGAAAGTGTCTGTAATTTACGGAAAATGCAGGCCTGAATTAGATTGACATAGTATCTTTGACCTCATTCCTCAACTTCCAATTTCTTACAACACTTAAAAAATATTTGTTTATGTTGATTTTAAACAGAGAAGAAGGGAGAGAGAAAGACAGAAACATCAATCGACTGCCTCCTGCATGCCCTACACTGGGGATGGAGCCCGCACCCTGGGCATGTGCCATTACCAGGAATCAAACCATGACCTTCTGGTTCATAAGGTAGCCATGCCTGCTGGGCAGACGGTGTTGTTATCTAGATGACACAGAAAAATCCTCATTCTGGACCCTTTAATTTGTGGTGCAATAGCCCATCCTGATTTACAATGATGACTCCTTGGCGTTAAAATAATTGAGTAGCACCAGGCGCATGCCTGTGACAGTGCACCCTGCAGCTGCTTCCTGCTTGCACTCGCCCAGCTGTGAGCATCACGCTGGAGGAGGAAGCGTGCTGAGGCCCACTCGCCTGGCTGGCAAGCCTCTGGCTTTCCCCCACCTCTGTGGGTCTGGATTCAAAAGGTTTCATGGGAGAAAGTTGGCTTTTGTCTCAGGGGAAGCAGCAGTCCAGGTCCCTGTGGTTCAAGTGTCAATATCCCAGGAGGACAGAACAATGTGTGTCATTGTTCTGTGGCCAGCATGCCGCTTACTTCTGAGTGCCAGATCCCGTGGTTCAGAGGACTCCACTGAATGGGGGGGTGGAGAGAAGTAACCCCCCCCCCAGGCCAATCTGAACTTCAGAGTCTGGAGCGGCAGAGTTTGCCACAGACCAAGGGGAACAAAGAAATTTCAAAAAGGCATGTGTCGAAACAATAACAAGAAAAAGGAATCCAAAGTTTGACTTTGACATGAAAGGGATTCTGAGTTGAAAAGGGAGAATTTCAGGCATGTGGGAGCCTCGAAATGTCTTCAGTATTCTGGGGATATCCAGACTGTACCCAGGCTGAGCTCACAGGGCTGGGAGGACCCTGTGGGTAGCTCAGGTGGTGGCGAATGGCCCCCAGGACTTGGGGGTTAGAGGGGGTAATATCTGGGACAAGGGGACAGGCCTGCAGGGAGAAGGCCAGCTGCCTCTGTGGGGAGGGGCTGGGACCAGCAGGAGTTCTGGCCTTCCCAGCTTCCGCTTTGTCCTGAGCCTCGGCCACTTCCCTTCCTCAACAGGCTGTACCCGGACAGAGTCTTCACTGGGGACTTGACGCAACACTCAGCCTTTAATAAAGAGGTTTTGTGGGGGCATTTCTAACAAAAATAAAGGATTATAGATGCACCCCTCCCTCTTGTATGCCCTAGTCACGGGTTGCTGCAGGCAGGTGGCCACAGGGGGCCGTCTGTGCCTCAGGCTAGCCATGGTGATAACTCTTGAAGAGGTTTTACTCTTACATTGGAGCAGCCCAATTGTGCATGTGACAATGGGGACCAATTATTGCACAATAGAGCAGCCCTGGATGAAGCAGAGAGAAAGTGCGTTGAATATGCAACGGAGGACACAATCTCCTCCCAGATGGTGGGGGACATCTCCCTGTCCTTTGGGAGAAGGGGAATTCCACTCCAAAGTTTGGTTGTTTGTGAAAGTGACATATATAATCATTCCATCCTTGGTTTTCAAAACAGTTACCTCCCACCTAATGGAAACAAATGATAATCACATGTCACCATGTGGGTTCAGGTAAATGGGATATACAGCTTTTCTGGGCTTGAAGTGTTGCCAATGTACCCTTTTCTTGGGAAATTGGGCCTTGTTGGAACTATTTTGTCTCCAGTGCAAGCAGTTCTAGAGTTGAACAGTTTTAAACACTTTCTCAAGATCCATCCTATTGAGAGTTTTGTCAATGTCATCACAGATTGAGTAGGAATCCTTAGTTGAGACTCCTCATTTCCCTTTAGGTTCTTCTTTTTTAAAAATATATTTTTATTGATTTCAGAGAGGAAGAAAGAGAGAGAGAGAGAGAGAGAGAGAGAGAGAGAGAGAGAGAGAGAGAGAGAGACATTAATTATGAGAGAGGATCATTGATGAGCTGTCTCTGGCATGCCCCCTACTGGGGATTGAGCTTGCAGTCTGGGTATGTGCCTGAGCAGAAACAAACCCTGACCTCCTGGTTTATAGGTTGAAGCTCAACCACTGAGCCACCCCAACTTGGCCCCTTCCAGATTCTTACAGTCCCTGTTTGGTCCTCCAACAGAAGTCCTTGGGAAGAATGTACTGTCTACTCCGAGGAGCGGATAGAAGAAAAAGTGGGGCCCCGAGCAGTTAAGGGATTTGATCCAAGACCACAAAATGAAAGAACTGAATGGTCAATGCAGAACTTACTGAAAATTTAATTTCCAATAACTAAAAGGTAATAAAAGTAGAAAGGGCACAAATTCAACATGCAGCTTTATTAAAGAAGGCAAATTTCCTATTGGGAAAAATGCGATTAGCATTGCATCCTTTATATACTGTAGCAGGACAGCTTCTACTGTTCAGATTTAAAGTGACCAATGCCTCCTGTTCTTCCCAGGACTGTCCTATTTTTTCACTGTGGCAGGTGGAAAAATCTCAGATTTTGGACCCCTTCAGTTGTGGGCACATAGTTGGTCATTCTGAGTGTGTCACCCCATCCTAAGCTACAATTTTTGGTTAAAGTTGTCACATGTCCCTCCAGGCTGTTTATTCTTATTCATTCTCCCTCCTTCTCTCTCTCCATCTCTCTCTCTCTCTCTCTGTCTTTCTCTGTCTCAATAACATATTTTTATTGGCTTCAGAGAGGAATAGGGAGGGAGGGAGGGAGGGAGGGAGGGAGGGAGGAAGGGAGAGAGAGAGAGAGAGAGAGAGAGGAGATATATCAATGATCAGAGAGTCATTGATCAGCTGCCTCCTACATGCCCCACACAAGGGATCAAGCTCACAAGCCAAGCATGTGCCCTGACCAGGAATTGAACCATGACCTCCTGGTTCATAGGTTGACACTCAACCACTGAGCCACACCGGCCAGGCTCTTCTTGTTCTCCTAAGAAGGTAAATGGAATTTGTGAGCTAGTAGTTTGTGCAGTCTTTGCTGCTGTGGTTAGCCTGGGAAAATCAGCCCTGAACTGCGCTATCCCTTCCTCCTCTTCTAGAATTCTCCTCATATCCTCTCTACCAGCACTTAGGACAATGGCAGGATTATGGAGATGGATGGGGAGATTTCTCCACGCCTGATTTTCTACCCCTGCATTCAAGACTGGGTAAGACTCTGGCACCCACACCCTGCAAAGAGGCACAAGGGCGGGTCTGCAGACTTTTTCTACAGGGGCAAGATGGTAAATAGTTGAGCCTTTGCTGGCCACACGTGGTCTCTATACACACAGTCTCTCTCTTTTTATAAAAGAGTCCTTTGAAAATGTAAAAACTCTTTTTGCCTTTTGGAGTATATAAAAATAGTCAGTGGACCCAGTTTGGCCTCCATGCCTACCTCTCTTATAGAGAGAACATTGCTGTCCAACAGAAATGTAATGTGAGTCAGGTTTTTAATTTATGTTCAAATACCACTTAAAAAAGTGAAAAGAAATAGATAAATTTAATTTTAATAATGCATTTGATATAACACAATATATCCTAAATATTACTATTTTGATATGTAACCAACATAATAATTATTGATGAGCTATTTTGCATTTTTTGGACACTAAGCCTTTGAAATCTGGGCTAGTCACATTTCACGGTCTAATAGCTGCATAGGGGTGGTGGCTACCATATTAGACAACCCTAGCTCTGGACTATCTTTGATGAATATTCAGCCAGATTCCTCAAGTCCATTGATCTTCAATGAGCACAGAAAATAAAATGAAGATCTTAGAATTGGAAGGTAGCTCAGAGACCAGATCATCTAACGCTTCCTTTTGTAAAAGGTAAAGCTAAGGATCAGAAAGGCTAAGCAGTTTTTCTAAGATTACACAGTTTAGTTTAACAGCAGAACTCAGATCTGTGGTGTCTGTCAGGTATGCAGATTTGTCATTAGTAATTCTTTGCTTGGGGTCCTCAGGCAAGTGGTTGGTTTTCTGGTCATGGTGATGTGTTTATCCTCTGTATAGCTCAGTGTGAGGTCCTACTTGTGATTTGTGGCATGTGTGTGAAAAGTCTGATTGGGAAAAGGGGTGCTGTCAGTGGCCATAGAGAAGAGGGAGGGGAAGGAGAAGACCTGTGCTCTGGTCACCCAGATAACACACATGTAGATATGAAGCTCTGTATGGTTCTTGTGTGTGCATAGAGAGTGCTTGTGTATGTGCACATGTGTCTTTGTGGTGTTCTGGACCATCTTCTTGTCTCTTTAACAACAACCTAAGCAGCATTCCAGATAAAGGGTGGAAACTGGGGGCTGGAGCTGGGGTGGCAAGGATACTGAGTATTGGTTGTTCTCTCTTCTTTGCTTGGGTAATGCCGATCCCTTGGGTTACAAGAAGGTCTAAGCTGTGTAAATATTAGTTGTGTAATCAGAGTGAATGGAAGAAAGAGAAGTTTCATTGCTTTCTAAGTAGCCTAAAACCACGCCGTGCCTTGGGCATTTTCTCTCTTTGGGGGCAGTGTGAATTTTCCTTTGTTGTATCTGACTCTTTCTCTCTCTCCTCACTTAAGGGACTTACAGACCAGCTGATGAATTTTATGAATAGGAAAGCCCTGTAGTGCATTTAGCTTGGGAAAATGTCCCTTAGAATAGATTGTTTCTGAATCAAGTGTATAAATATTCTGGCTCAAGACCATCCCCTTTTTTCTTAATGAATTGGTCTGGCAGTAGTTAAAGCCAAGTGTGGTCTAGCTGAGTGCTCCAGAGAGAAAAATTGAATGGACAAAAAGCCCAGTCATTGGCTTGAACTTTATAGAATGTGTTGGGCAATGAATTAGAAAATTAACTTCATGACAACGGGCAGGCTTTGTTGTTGAAGTCAATCAGTTTGGGAACAGTATGGTGCTTCTCTTACCCGCACTTCCCTGTTGAGGAAATTTTAAAGATACAACCAGTTGCCAAGAGGCCTGTTCGGTTTCCTGGTTCAGTCCCCCCAGTTGATCATCCTTAAAGGGTGTTGTACCATATTGTTACCTGTCCTCTTTATCATGTTATATTTTTATGTCTGGGTTTTGACAAAATCTCATCCCAAACTAGGAAACCAGCTCTGCCTCTCCTGTTCCACCTCCCTTCTGATCTGTGTGTAGCTTTTTTTTTTAAATTTTATTTTTTTTGCAGGATGGGTTGGTGATTGGTGGAAGTGAAACTTTTTCTTCTCACATCTAGCTTTAATTCCAGCATACTGGTGTGGTTTACGGCTCTCTGCTTACAGTGTCCATGCCTGTTTAAATACTAAAATGCACTGTTTGTCTCCATTTCTGGACAACATAATTGGGTTGCTAACTGGCAGGAACAATTAAGTGTACAGCATTATGAGAAAAAAAAAATGTTGCAAGCCCTAAGATCTAACTTGCTTTCTAATTACACTGACTTCCTTTGTAAGGATGGCTTGGAAGGGCTGACGAATGCATAGAACAAAGAACTAGAGTAGGAGAGAGGGAGGTTAGGGGCGCTCATCTCCTCTTGATTGTGCTGTCTTTGGGCAGAAGATTGGTCCCCTCTCTTCTGTTTATCATATGGATTCAAGGTTTATTCGCTCTTTTTTTTTTTGGGGGGGGGTACTGGAATAGTAATAAAATTGTTCTCTGTGATTTCCCCCCAGAATTATTATAGTCCATAGGAAGTTGATCTTGGGGGCATGTTTTGGGAATGGGATAAACATGTGACCTTTGTGGTGAGTAACTGTTAGTTTTAATTTACATAGATCATTTGAAAGCCTTACCTTATAGGACATGTCTTTTCTAATCACCTTGGGGGACTTGGTTAAGTGTAAAATTTGGAGAAGTAAAGGGTGTTTCTTGGTCAGAGATATTGTGGCAGTGTGGTAAAGCCATGGATACCCTAGACTGGGTTCTTTTTTGGGGAGTCTCAGCTAGGGTTGGCAGGAATGATTTCCCAGCAGTGGGGCTCTGCATGGAATGTTTTGGGTTAAGCAAGTCACCCCTCAGGCACCGTAGGCTGTTTGTGGGTAGCGGGACATTGCAGCCAGCAAAGTTAATGCAGTTAATATTCAACTGAACTTTTGGGGGGTTACTAATCCCTTAGGCAGATTTGCTAGAAAAGGCTACACATTAATAGCACTCCAAATCAGACCCCCCCCCCCCTCAGTGGATGGTCACATGTGTTAGCACATGTAAAACATTGTATCATTTCAGCCAAACTCAGGGCAGAAGTGCTGTTCAATCACCTCTCTGTTGGAGCCTGGTCTTCCCTGAACCCAGCACTCTGGGAAGAAGTGAGTAGTCTTATGTGTATATGTGACTGGCGCTTTAATTACAATAGCATGGAGTAATGTCTTTAACACTCTTGCCATTTGCAAGTCCAATACGAAGGGCTGTTTTGGTTCTCATTCTCTGCTGAATGTCATGGAAATGAAGCATTTTGCCATCTCTTTCTTTGCTTTAAAGGGGAGGGTATCCTGTCACTTCCTTGGGCCCATGGGTTGGATCCTGGAGGGGGTGTAGTCAGCAGGTACAGGGGTGGCTGTCTCACCGGCCACAGGTCAGGGCTCTGTCCGTGCCTCCAACTCAGGTGGGAATTGAGTCACGAGTTGCTGCAAGTCCCATGAGGCTCAGCAAGCCACGAAGAGAGGAGAGGTCGGGAATGGCAGGCAGGTGCTTGGTCACCATGCACGGCTGACCACAGGGCGGGGGAGGGGGGGAGGCGGGAGGAGGAAAGGGTAGGAGGCAAAGGTTGCTCTGGGCTGGAATTTCACTTTTTATCGTTTAGCAGGAATTTTCCTTTTTCAGCGGTTTCTTCTCTCATCTTGGGCCATGTATTATTCCAGGTAGGAATAATATGTGAAAGAGAGAATAGAAAATCAGAATGAAAATGACCTCCATGGCTGTGAGTTTAATAGTTCTGGAACTATGTAACATTGTGTTAGTGGTTTTCTAGGATGGGGCTCACTGAAGTCTTTGGTACTGTCCTCTCTCTTACAAGTGATCAGCTTAGCCCTGGCTGGGTGGGCTCAGTTGGTTGGAGCATTATCCCATCCACCAAAATTTCGCAGGTTTCATTTCCAGTCAGGGAACATACCTAGGTCGTGGGTTCAATCCAGGGTAGAGACTCATAGGGTCAGCAATTGATCGACGTTTCTCTCTCACATCAATGTTTCTCTTTCTTCCTCTCTCTCTCAAAATCAGTAAGTGTGTGCATGACAAATGATTAGCATAATGAACATTCATCTAATACTTTTCAGGACCCGTGACTTCAGTTGTTTTCTCTTATTTATCCCATCAAATGCCCTGATTTTGGGTTTCTGCATTGGAACTTGCTTTCATAAGAGTGTGGGCAAGGGTAAGGGGTCTAGAAGCCACCATCTTACTGGTGAGCATCCTTAGCAGGTGGTGGGAAAGCATTGGCACTTGAAAATAAAATGACTGAAAGGAGTTTTCAATGAGCTGTGGACATGCTTTGCTTTCTCACTGGCCTTGACCACAAACAGTGGAGTTCACTTTCTTGTGCGTATACTTTTCCTGCATATAATATTGATTTACCCATGAAGTTAGAACCAAAAGCCCTAGACGGATGTTATTTAGGATTTTTAAAAATATATTTATTTTTGGCCACAGTTATTCAAAGTTGACCTTACCCTATTGGCCTTTTATATTTAAGGCTAGACTTGTCCTAACAGAAGTGGGAGTTACTGAGGCTCTGGGCAACTCCTCCTAGACACCATTTGGATGTGGGTGGCAGGAGTGATCCCCAGAGCTGTACCCTCCTTACTGGTCTACATGGAATTAATATGCAATCACAGCTGATTCTATTTCTTTTAATATTTTGAAAGATAAATGGCAGGAAAATTAGGAGATCTTTTAGAGGCAAACCTAGTGTACATTTTAAAGATATGTATTTTATTGATTTTTTTTTTTTTTTTTTTTTTACAGAGAGGAAGGTAGAGGGATAGAGAATTAGAAACATCGATCAGCTGCCTCCTGCACACCTCTACTGGGGATGTGCCCGTAATACAGGTACATGCCCTTGACCAGAATTGAACCTGGAACCTTTCAGTCTGCAGGCTTACTGCTCTATCCACTGAGCCAAACTGGTTAGGGACCTAGTGTACATTTTGTTAGAACAGTGCATCAGATTGAATATTGCCTTTGCTTCTCTTCCCCATTGGGAATGGATCTTAGCCAAAGAATAAGGAAGTTGTGATTTGTTATTTTTTTAAGATATATTTTTATTGAGTCTTTATAGGGAGGAAGAGAGAGATAGAAAGCTAGAATCCATGATAGAGAAACATCGATCAGCTGCCTCTTGCACACGCCCCACTGGGGATGTGCCCTTGACCGGAATCGAACCTGGGATCTTTCAGTCCGCAGGCTGATGCTCTATCCACTGAGCCACACCTGTTTCGGCGGAAGTTGTGGCTTGTTAAAAGAGAACAGATTTGGCAGTTTTCTGTGTCTCCAACCTAGGTTACTATTCCAAAATGCGTCCATCCTACCACACAAAGAGAATATCTACACTAATAAATGAGTAACATGTAAATTAACCATCACTCCACTATGTCCACCTGCCAGTCAGGAAGGAATATGCAAATTAAAGGACAAAGATGGTGGCTGACCAGCTGCTCCAGGTGCAGAATGGCAGGGCAGGGCAGGACACCTGCTATGAGAGGGAGGGCAGGAGGTGAAGGGATCTACATGAATAGCACTCCAGCTGCAGCGAAGAGGAAGATGGCAGACTCTAGGTGGAGTTTGCAGGGAAGATGGCAGACTCTGGCCTGAGCGAAGGCCTGGGTCCCTGGTGCCAGAGGAAAACCAGTGCTGGAAGCCAAGGGAAGGAAGGCCTATTGCACGAATCTCTTCATACAATGGGCCTCCAGTGTATTTATAAAGGTTTGACAGACTTAACACCCTCGTCCCTATGGGCTAATGGCCTGCCAACTTTTGTTCCTTCTTCTAACACGTACCTGTTACGTGCCTGCCATAGGCTAGGATTGCTCTGGACCCTGGGGTGCCACTCTGAACACAGTCTATGTGGCATCCGCAAGCCCCCTTTCTGGGTCAAGGACTCCTGCAGTCACCAGACATGCCTGTCAAGGTGCCAGGCCAACCTGGGGTCGATGCCCCCATTAAGCCAGTGCTGCCATAGCCTCCCGCAGTGAGGGCCTTCCGGAAGAAGTCATTTGCAGCAAAGTGCAATCAGTGTTAAAAGCAACGACCATCAGTAGGTTTGGGAAGTCTTCCCGATCATTGTCTCGCCTCAGTGTGTGCATATGAGTGGCCTGCCATTTGCATATGGGAGTCTTGTCCTTACAGTTTTAGGAAGTGATTTGTTAATCATCACATTCTCTGAATGACCCTAAATCCATAATTGATGTGGGTCTGGATAAAGCGACTCTTCCCCCGGCCTATCCCAGGGACCATTTTTTTGGCAGGGTCTGTGCCAAAATGAGCACTGGCCATCAGAACAAAATTTAGGACAGCTGGGATGCTGTGCAGCAAAGCCTTCTGGCTCCACAGTTCAAATCATCACAATAGCAGCTCAATTTAGCCTTTGGCCGAATGGCTTTGGCAGGGCGCGATGAAAAATAATTATTTCATGGCCTGCTTATTTCCCCTTAACCAATAAACTCTCAGCCTCTTCCAGCTTATGTAAATATGCCACTGGGGACGACAATGAGGATGGGGCTATTACCCCATCATCTCCCGACTTAGGCAATGGTCCTATTTCACCCTCGTCGGGGGGGTAGAAAGCAAAACTTAACTTTCTGAGCTATCCAGGGAGAGTGGGAAGGCATTTGATGGCAGGAATGTGAGGCCAGTCACAGCTGTGGAGACAAAAAAAGGTTGAATCCCAGGCCCTCACTTAAGAGGCAAAGCATGCAGAGGTGTTACTGTGTGTATTGTGGAAGGAACAATAGCACACAAAGGATGTCACGTGTAGTAGCATAGCCTTGAAATAAGTCCACTCCTGTGTCGCTGTAGCTCCGTAGGCTACAGAGAATGGTCTTCAGAGCTTTGTGCTAAGGGCCCGCTGGTTCCCTCTCATTGCATTCAGTGACTGCGGCTCTGTCCCTGGTCCATGAGTCCTTGCCTTTGCCCTGGATCATTTGGATGGGGTCATGGAGAGACGGACGGGAGACATTAAGCATGGCAGCAAGCCTAATGGCCACCCTAGACCTGAAGCCCTTCAAGGTTTTTTGCTCAAATCCCATTAGTCTCCTGCATCGCATATCTGCCTTCCCGGGTCAGCTGCTTCCCCGCACAGGGCGCCTGTGCGCTTGATGACCGATTCCTACTCAATGCGAGTCCATGGCTTCGCAGCTCCATTGGTCCACGCAGAGTGTTAATGGGATCGGTCATTGGCTTGACCCCTACAGGGGCCAGTAAACTCCATTCTGTCCCATTAACCCCTGTGGGTGGGATGGGGTGAGTGTGAACAGCTCACTACAAACCATCCCCACTGCTGGGCAACCAGCTAGCCCACTGATGAGGGTCAGGCATGTTCGCTCTGAATGGCAGCTGATGGGGCATTAGAAACGGGAGCGACCATGAGTTTGATGCCCCTCTCTCTCATCTGTGTGTGTAGAGTGGGGGTAGGGGTGCCTGTTTCTACTGTTTGGAAAGTATAGGTTGTTCTTGCTTAGAAAACCCTGCAGCACATCAAACTCTTGCCACTATCTGCATGATCTTCTGCATGATCTGGGTTTAATGCAGGGTATTTCTTCTCTGAGTATCTTTAGAAAAATTGGTAGTCATGTCATGTATCAGGATGAAGTTCTAAATGTAAATGAGATTCTCCCAGTAATTTATTTACATTTGTTTTCAGCACAACAAATGAGACATCACGTAGCTTCATAATTTTCCATGACCGAGCCACCAGCATGCAGTGTGTAATTTACTATGATTTAAGATGCTTATCTGTCATTTTTTTTTTCTTCAACAGTATCTTACAAGCCTTAACCCAGGGACAGGGAACCCCTGGACGATTTCACATCTTGCTGTCTGTGTCCTTGTCTCTCCTTCCCCCAAAAGTGTCCCGGGACCCACTGAATATATACTCTTGCTGCCATCGTTGAATGGCCTTAGGTAAAGGGTAGTAGAAGATATTGGTCCTTATTCCATTGCAAGTAGGGCTCTTAGCACGGACAAAAATCCCGATACAAAAAGGGGGAAGCAGTATTTCCCTTTGGACGTTAAAATGTGTGAACTTGCTATTAAGTTACTATTCGAGGCTTGGTTTCCTCATGGTAAAATGTTCTAGTACATCAACTTGACCATTGAGCTATGGCATTCTAGGTCAAGGTGGAAGATAGGGTGTGTTTGATGGAGAAGTGAAGACTTTATGAACTTTATCCAGAAGTTTTGAAAATTCATCATATTTTCCCTGTGTTTTTATGTTTTATCTTTACAACTTGGCTGTATGATTCCAGCTTTCCTCCATGCTTAGCACCCAGGTCTAAAACAAAGAAGAATAGATCGCGTAGAATTCAGTATGGGCCACATAAATGCTATTTTTCCCCAGGGGTTTTTATTTTTATGCTTCTTTGTGGACTTGAGAAAAACAATATGAGGATTTACCAGGACTTTTGAGATTGAGGGCAGAGCCCGGAAGGAGATGGCACGGAGTTATCCCGTGGCCTGGCATGAGCCTATGGTTGAAGGGTTATGAAGAGTGCCATCGGGAATTCCAGAGTTCTGGTCATTGTATCTTGTGACCAAATCATGAATAAGCCACAGTTTGGCTCTGCCCTTTTCCAAGCACCTGCTGAAATCAGTAAATTAGAACACTTCCTAATTAGAGCTAAGATGTAGATAGAGAATCTTAAAAAGCATGTCCTCTAAGCAAAAGGTTCTGCTTTTGCTCAGGCAACAGCTATATAGCGATTTCTATAGGACAGCCACTGACCTAGGCATTGAGAGTGAATAAGACACGGGCATTTCCACCAAAGCTTGCTCAGGTCCTCTTATTAAGAAAGGAAACCCCATTCAGAAAGAAAAAAAAAAAAATGAAAGAGAAGGACCAGTGTGACAGACTCAATGTTTCTTGCTACTTAAAAAAAAAAAAAAAAAAAAAAAAAAAATCCTTAACTATGTGTCCCAAATTCACTTGGAATGTGCTAGCTGGTGGTCTCACTGAGTGGGATTCCAATGCCTCTAACATGTGTTTTGGTCCTGGCTGACTAGCCTTTCCTAGTCTCCTTGAACACACTAAGCATTGTTTTGCTTGGAATATTTTTCTCCTTACCACACACATGTTTGTAAGATATTTGTCAGGGCTGTTGGGGCATTGGCGTGTCAGCAAATGTTAGCAACACATTCTTTTGGAAGCGGTGGGCAATTCTGTGGCTCTCAGTTCTCCTCCTGAAATTTTCTAGCTGAAAACTTTAAAGAGACTTCAAAGCAAGACCTCATGGGTCCCACTTGAATTCTTGTCTAGTGCTGGCGATACCTGTTTAAATGCAAGGTGTTTCTAGTTTGGATAATAAAGCAAGGTAAAAAGCAGAATGGTCTTCAACTGAAGCACTGAAGTGTCCAGAGTTCTTTAATGAGAACAGATGTATAATTTATCTTCTAAAGAAAAGATCTCTGAACATTTCTACAACTTTCAAGTTTGTGGGCGGTGCCTTTTCACTGACCTCTGACATCGATTATTTTGCCGAAAAGTTCTGTGCAGCACAAGAAGCAGATATTTACTAAGCACACACTCTGTGGAGTGCCTATGCTTCTTGCTGTACGAAGGATCCCTGCTTGAAGAAAGGCCCGGCTGGTGTGGCTCAGTGGTTGAGCATTGATCTGTTAACCAGAAGGTCTCGGTTGGATTCCTGATCAGGGTATATACCTGGGCTGCAGGCTCCATCCCAGTAAGGGGTGTGCGGGAGGCAGCTGATCAATGATTATCTCTCATAGATCTCTCTCTCTCTCTCTCTCTCTCTCTCTCTCTCTCTCTCTCTCTCTCTCTCTTTCTCTCTCTCTCTCTCCTCTCTTTCTCTCTGCCTGCCTTCTTCTCTGAGATCAACACAAATATATTTAGAAAACAGAAAGAGTGGAGGAAAGCGAGCTGACTCGTAATTACAGTGAGTCATTGTGCAGTAATGCGGCCCCCACAGCAATGTGATATTTGCATGATAGTGACAGGCTTAGGATGTGCAGCTCCCAGGAATCTGAGTTTAGAGGAGGGTCACTTCATTATTTGCACATCATATTATTCCATGGGGTTTCTGCATTTTAAAAAAATAATGCTTGGAAAGTATTTTGAATCCAATTACTTTTTGGGCTGCAATGAATCTCTAGGGAGTGAGGATCCTGAGAAATATTCAATAGAAATAAATAAATGAATAGAAATAAGAATAATTGAACCCAACTTAAATCTAAGGTAATTTTTTATGAGGGAAATGGTTCTTAATTACCATCTGACTTTGTATATGATGTGCTATCTCCCCCTGGAGAAATCATATCACATTAAAACATCATCCATGCATTTTTGTCATCCCCTGAATTTTCTCTTTAAAAGCCCGGGATGAAGAACTTGCCCGGTAGATGCAGCCCCCTCATGGAGTTGGCAGGCTGTCCAAGTTCATGGTGGTCCTCAGTGGGATTTCCTTGGGAAAGACTACTCAATGCTTTTTGGTACTTTCCTTTCCAGCGCAGTTTCGTTCATAGGGGGACCAGTTTCACAGAAGAACAAGTGAACCAGTGAGAGAAAACAATATTGGAAAGCACTCCTTTTAAAGCAAAAAGTTATGGCTACAGATTCAGAACAGAACAGTACAGAATGAAAACAATTGCAGGTTTTGATAGGTATGTTAGAAAAGAGTCATAGAGCCATTTCCCCATTAGTTCTGGGGCACTTATACTATTTTTAAAATATCCCACAAGCCTTTGCCTGACAAAGAAAAAGTACGGGATAAAGCCTTAGTCTCTGCATTGACAGCCATTTCCATAGCAACCTGCCTGTCAATCAACACCCACTTCATCGAGCTTCAGAAAACACCCCCAGAAATAAATGTCAAAAGTCTTAGGCAGATTCCAAATTTAAATCAAACTTTAAAAATAAATTGAAATAAGAAACCAAACACCCACAGAAGTCACAAAACTAAATTTTTACTTTGGAAGGAAGGAAAAGGGGGGACAGTCCAAAGGAACTGGCTTTCATTGACATGATCATCACACCGCATTTACTGTCTTCATCCTGGTGCTGACCGTTTCCATTTCTTCCTTGGATGGTAGGAGGTGAGACCCAGAGCTAGCAGCCAGCCAGGTGGGGTACATGCTTTGTCACTCTTTCAGTGGAATGGCGTTAAACTACATCCTCCGCCAATTAAAGCGAACTCACATGCCATTTTAGGTCCTTACGTTGCTAAAGGATGCTCTAAGATTTTAGCTTGAAGTCATTTCCCCTTTTTTATTTGGAAATAAAAATGCATACAAGGCCTGGTACACACTTCAGGGCTAACTCTTCTGATATCTATAATAATAAAAGCATACTATGCTAATTAGACTAGATACTTTCACGACGTCCTTTCGGTTGAAGCCAGGGCTGCGAGGGAAGCTGGGGTCCCAGGTGCTTGCTGGCATCCAGAGGGAAGCTTGGGTCCTGGGTACCAGAGGGAAGCCAGTGCCAGAGCCAGGGGAAGGAATGCCTACTCTTGTATGAATTTCTTGCATCATGCCTCTAGTGTGTGTGTATGTATGTGTGTGTGTGTGTGTGTGTGTGTGTGTGTGTGTGTGTATATATATATATATATATATATATATATATAATGTATATTTGATTTTAGAGAAGAAAAGAGAGGGTGAGAGAGAGACATCAATGATGACAATCACTGATCTGCTGCCTCTTGCACGCCCCCTACTGGAGTAGGAGCCTGCAACCTGGGCATGCGCCCTGACTGGGAATCTTAATAATGACCTTCCGGGTCATAGGTCGACATTCAACCACTGTGCCATGTTGGCAGGCAGTCTTCTAATTTCACTTCTTCCTTCTGTGGGTTTGTGGTTACCCAGCAGAGGGCACCTTAAGGAACTACAGTTTCTATGAGACTACAGAACGCTTGGCCTTCAACAAGTTGGAACGTGTTGAGTTCACTTGTTAAAATGTCCATGGACACAGGAGCAAATTTGAGTATACTCATCACTCAGCATCCGATCACGTCTTAAACCTTTATTTTTTGCTGTTAGGGAAATGTGTTCTTCAGCTTCTCCTTTGACATCCTGAGGTTAACATGGGGAGCAGAGCTGGGACAGATCCATCCCTCAACCTCCAAAGGTACCATTATCTGTCCACACCTTGATTTCAGATCCCCTAGTCTCTAGACTGAGACAATCGTGTCTGTGGTTGAAGCTGCCACTGTGTCCTTTGCTATGGCAGCCTAGCAGACGGATACAAGTCCCAAGGATCTAGTTCTATGGTGATCAAAGAGTTCAGAGGAAGGGGTGTAAAGAGCCTGGTCTGCAGCTCAGTGTGGGAGGATCTGGTGAGCTCCCAGCAAAGGGTAGTCACTGTGGAGGTAGCTTCAGGAACTGTGGAAGGAAGGAGAGAAATACTCGCCAGTTCCTTTAGCCTAAACAAAGCCTATGAGTTTGTCCTTTTGCTTCCTTTCTTTTTAGCAATAGTTGGGCTGTGTGTTATTTTCTCTGAAGAGTATATAAGCTGCAGGGAAATGAGTTATTTAAAATAATATAACTTTGCAAGTATGTAGATATTTGCATACACGTGTAAATATTTGCATAGTGAGCAGATCGCATGGAGTTGGCAGTGTCTGGTGTATAACCTTGGAATCATCTGTAGATCTAATTATTTAATGTGGCTGATGGAATTTGCAGGCCATTGCCCATGAATATTTTAGCCTATTGGTGCTGAAACCTGTCTACCAGAGATCAAAGGCATTTTCAGATCTAGTCTATCTCTAGGGATGGACAAGGAGGTAAGGGGCTGATCTAGAGAACAAAATCAAATTTCTCTCTCTTCCCTCTTCTCTACCTAGGCTTCTCTGCCTCTACTACCCACCTCACTTAATCTTATTTCCCATAAATGTGCATTTAAGGTCCAAGTTTTCCTGGTCTCTATTTTATTCAAACACTTTTAGCCTCCTCAAACAGTTGTTCAATGACTTCTGATCACAGGGCAAAATTTAGTGTGAAATTATATCTCCACCTTTTATTCTGTACCTTGGAATGAAAAGATAACCTTTGATGGCGCCCAGTTCTTTACGAAGATTGCTAGTAGTACATTGCCATGGCGGAGGGCATGTATGTGGGAGAATTCATTTGAGCAGATTTTCTATTGAAGGATAAATGCACCCCCAAATCTCAATGGTCATCAGAGCCAGCCGCCTCATTTCCGATGATTTTGTGGATCAGCTGGGCTTTGAGATGCGACCACATGACACTCCTCCCACACTGAGTTGTTTTGGCTGCAGGGGTGGCTGCTTTTTTCCTTCCCTCTCGCTCTCTCTCTCTTTTTTTTTTTTTTCTCCTTCACTTTCCAGCTGCATTTGTGAGTGTTTTCCTCCTTTGATGAAATCCATTGCTCCAAAGATGTGATTAACAGTCATTTTCAGATACCGATATTGGCTCTCCTTTGCCAAAGAGACACAGCATGCAAGAGCAGACAAATATAAAAATAATACAAAAGGGTATATTTACTCCTCAGAAACTGTGTTAATGACTACATCTGCCCCTCTCATTTGGGGCTAGCTGGGATCCTCTCCACTCTTCTGATTTGCTCATGTATGTTTGCCCATACAGTGAAATCTCTTCATGTTGCACCTCATAAAAAAACAAAAACACAAAAACCTCATGGTTGGTCTGATGTTTCTGCTCTGAGTGTAAGTTAGAACAGTTTAACATTTGATGATGGTACTCAATGGGATATGCTCAGGAGATACATGAATGTAGAGGTCTGGCACTTAAAGCATTCCTTAAGCGACTTTCAGATGGAAAGCATTCTTGCCAGACACCATGAACAATAGGGAACCAATAGACCAGCAGAGAAACCGAGGCTCCATTAATTTATGTAATTTGCTCATGCTAGTAAGTGACAGAATCATTCTTCACATCTGTGTTTTGTTTTTCCTGACTCCAGTGTCCATCATCATTGAATATTCTCTAACACTCTCTCAATACTTTCTAATTTTGGCACTTCAATCCAAAGAAAGTATATATTTTCCACTTCTCATCATTTTATCTGGTTGTGATCTTATTCCAGATTTTTGTGTTAAGTTCAGAAATTCAAAAGCATGGTCAATGAAAATAAATGTTGTAAGCAGTAGCTCACTTATGAGCACTGGGATATTTAGATGTTAGAAAATAGAAGGCCTCTATTACTGGATTATCTATTAGTAACAAATAACGCCAAATTTAGAGGCTTCAAACAATAATGACTTATTCTCTCTCATGGTTTCTACAGATTGAGAATCTAGGTGTGGTTTTGTTGGGGGATTCTGGATCAAGGGAATTCTGGGTCAACACTATGAGGTATCTGTCACCGGGAAGTTGGACTTGAGTGTCGGCCAAAGGGAGTTTTGAATAGAACCCAAAGATTCACTTCCAAGGTGGTCATTCAGGCAGATGACAATGTGGTTCCTTCCCATATGGGCCTCTCTTCATGGCATGGTAGCTGGTATCCCCCAGACATCTCGTGAGCCACATGCGACTCTTTGGCCCCTTGAGTGTGGCTCTTCCACAAAATACCTCAGCCTGTGTGAGTCTATTTTGACGAAGTGGCATTAGAATAAGTTTGTTTAAAAAATTTGGCTCTGAAAAGAAATTTCAGTTGTGGTACTGTTGATATTTGGCTCTGTTGACTAATGAGTTTGCCAACCACTGCCCTTTATGGCCTATCCTTGGAAGCCACAGACCATCACTCTGCCATAATGCAGGGTGTCACATGGTCCAGCCCTAATTTGCTATTTATTCACCACTCACACAGAGATTTAATCATAGGCTATCATGGAGACTGGCTACCACAGATTCTGATGCTTTATAGAGGTGATTTTACAGATAATCTTATATCAGTACTGACTCCTTGATTTTCAAGAGAAGGAAATAGAATCCAGGACTTATTCAGGCTCATAGAGCTTTAGGGAAGAGGCTGTCTTAAAAGGAATATCAAACAATGTGGGTAATTTCCCTCTGTTTTTTTTTTTTTAAATAATTGTGATGCTAAATTCATTGGTAGTTGGAGATTTGAACTTGTCTTGCTACTAATGAAAGTTTAGTAGCGAAGGGCCATTTATACATGTTGAACTGGTTTAAGTCGTCAATGCTGAGTCTCTACTTCTGCCGAGCAGGTGACTTATCTGAATGAAAAGATTTTAAATTCTAAGTCTGGTTACTTGTTCGGTTCAAAATGCTGCTATGGCCCTCCATCTCCTCCCTTGCCTGGTGTCTCATTCCTCTCTCCTCATGTCTCCAGGCCTGCTGCTGCCACAGGGCCTTAACACTGGCTGCTTCCTCTACGTGAAATACTCTTTATGTACCCCAGGGTTGAATTCCTTCCATAACCAAAATCTTTTCTCAAATGTTACCTTTGCAATGGCATCTACACCGGCCATCCATCCTGTTTAAAATTGCTGTCCTCTGCCGGAAGCAATGGACCTAAGACACAGTAGTTGCTCAGAAACTTTCACTGAGTGAAGGAATCCTTAATGGAGGCACAGGGAGGTCCTGAGGCTGCTTTTCACTGCCCAAGGCCATTTGGTATCATTCACATGGCTCATCTTCAGACTGGGCACTTGATCTTTGCCAAGAGTCTCTAAGACAGTCATCAAATGTGAATTGCGTTCTCTCTGGGCAGGTTTCCTGTCATTCCGAAATCAGCACTGTCTCCATCCTCATATCTCTAGAATTTTAACATAAAGAGAGAACAAGAAAAACACTTCTGCTAAGACATATAATAGTGAACAGTCTGATAATATTTAAGGGAGAAAATTAATTGCGCCATTTCTGTAGACATTAGGCAAATGGTTTCACTCAGAGTTGAAAAGCAGCTTGGGACTATTAAAGCATAGGGTGCTTGCATGCTCTTTATGATGGTCTTAGCGTACGACCTTATATCACTTTTATTTCTCTATTAAATCAAGATGTATCTCATTGAGGCCACTACCCCACATGCCACAACCTGGTTCATTTTGGTGCATGTGGCCGGACTGTCTCTAATGGAATGGAAAGATGTATCTGGTGTCCAGGCTGGAGTTGCAGTCAGCATGGATCTCCATGGAATGGGACAGAGTGCATGGGCCCTCGCCATGCCATGTTGGTTGAGTGCTTTGCTGAGATCCTGCCTTCCCTAACCTGGCAGCTGCATCTTGTCTTGTCTCCTGTGAGATTCCAGCGAACTGACCCTACGTGGCCATTCATTTAGAGTGAGTACAACAGGAGACAGCTGAGCTTCTAAAATTTGTGAAACATTTAAATAAATCAAAACATCATAAAAATATCTGTTATGGGTAATAAGTAAAATAATAACAAAATAATGGTCCCACGCTGGTAGGCAAACAACACTTGCAAAGATGTAGAAAAAGCATGTGTTAACCATTTGAAAGTATATTTTTCTATTCTTTGTTTGTTTGTTTTTTATAGAGAGGAAGGGAGAGGGATAGAGCCAGAAACATCGATGAGAGATACCAGGGGTGTGTCCGCAACCAATGTACATGCCCCTGACAGGAATCCAACCCGGATCTGTCAGTCAGCAGACCAATGCTCTATCCACTGAGCCAAACCGGTTTTGGCAGCTCTTTGGTTTTTGTCTTCATCCTAACTTTTTCCTGTGGCTTTATTAAGGAGAGTCATAGACAGTGTCAGCATCTAATTTTCAGGTAAATCACCTATTGATATTTTACATCTTAGGTGCTTAGCTATTTTTTTGCAATTTATTAGAAGAAACACTTGCTTGAAAACAGGGCCTTTGTTTCACAAGAGGTTAGCTGCTTCCTCATGAAATCACAATTGTCTGTGACATTAAAATTAGCTCCTTAGCAGACACTATGAAGTCAGGAAGCAGCAGTAAGTGGCAAGGGGATCAATCCTTACGAAATAAAGACTCTGTGTTCATGCAAAATACCTGTAGTGATTAAAAATGGGAAAAAATCGAGCATGGGTAGAAGAGGAATTGCTGCTACATTTTTAGAGAAATTGCTGAAAGCTATTTAGCCAGGCAGGCAGATGACCTTTACCGTTCTCTCAAGGTTAATGGGGTCCAAGGAATTGGTAATGTAATAATTTGGGTTTCTTGCATGTCCCACTGACTTAGAGTATATGTCCCTCAAATTTGCTGGCATTTTTGTCTGGCGGGGAAGTGAGTGTTGATGATTACATGTATCGGGGATGCCTCGGTCCTTATTCTAAGCTGCTTTCTATTGGGAATCATCCGAAATATATGAGGAAAGATGACCTCCGTGGGGAAATTCTATAAATTCTCCCTTTTATTCCAATTAAATGGGAAGCTACAACTTCTAGCCCAAAGATAAAATAGAAAGCGTATGGGTTACAGGAAACCTGTTATGAAATATCACAACACTTGAAGTCTGAGACACTCAGAGCCAGAAAGCTTTAGAAGGTGGGGATTCGGCGGGACCATGCCCTTGAAATGGGCATCCAAAGGGCGACCCCCTTCAGTCCCCTCATGAACGGCACAGGGAACTGCTCACTCCTCTCTGGACATGGTCTATTTTGCTGAGTGAGTGGCTGTGCGTTCTTAGCTTGCATATCCAGCAGGTCGGGCTCTGAGGGCGCCTTTTAGGAGCTCTTGAGAAGGCCGAGTGTCTTGGCGTTGTCAAGAGATTCTCATTAGACCCAGGGAATCAATTCCGAATGACTTTAATGGGAGTCAGACTGCCGTGTAGCCCCATGACAAAGGGACTTCCAAGTACCCTGTATTTATTGTGCCACTCTCTCTTTAATTATGTCTGTCCTTCATATTCTCCTGGTAGCTCCCTGAATGTGTTTCTTCTCCACGTTTTTGGCATTTTAATGCTTTGCTGGTCCATTCTAAAGGCGCACGCGACACAGTGTCAACTGATTCTATTGAGAAAAACGCCCCAGTCTCCTCTGGCTTTTGGCCAAGCCAAACTATTAATTTTGTTCCAGTTGTTGTTTTTGTTGTTGTTTTTACAGGTTATGGAAGCTATGTGGTAGAAAGTAGATGGTTCTTTCCAGTCTGAAAAAGGGATTTAAAGCGTTCTTTCGCAGTCTCTTTGGGGGCGTAGGTGATGTGTCTTAAAGTCATATCCTTAACACATTACAGTGTCTGATCTATTGAGGGTGCTTAGTGAATGTTGAATGAATAAATGAATGAGCGAATGATATCAGCATTCAGACTTAAGATACTTTAGTCTTTTATTTCCGTTTCTTTAAGTTAAGGTATTATATGTGTACATATCTTACCATAGCTCCCCCACTCCCATACATGCCCCAACCAACCCCCGAGTTTTGCATGCATTGTTTATGCATACAAGTCCTTCAACTGATCTCTTATCTCCCCCATATCTCCCTACCCTTTCCACTGTAATTCAACAGTCTGTTTGTTGCTTTACTGTCTCTGTATCTATCTTTTTGTTCATCAGTTTATAATGTTCTCTATTATCCATAAGTGAGTGAGATCATGTGATGATTTAGCATACTATAGTCTTAATATTATTATGAAATAGGATTTTGCCCTCCATTGACTGACGAGGTGATATCACGGTAGTGGCCAGGGACTCAGCAGTGAACAAGCCTCAGCTCTTCCTAAGAGTGTGATCTTCCACTATAGTGTGGTGAGTGACGTGATGGGGTTCTAAGAATAGCACCCACCCAACCCAGACCATGGAAGGACCAGGACACACTCCTGGGAAGAAATGGCAGTTATGCTGAGTAGTAGCTAGGGAATGTGGGGAGGCAGCTATCCATTCCTGGCCATTGGAATCCTTACCAGAATGACATTGATGGGTCAGATGCTTTCTGTGATGTGGATTCAGAAAAGGAGGCCATGGTGAGGAGTATGGACCTCATCCTGAAGCCATGGGGAGCCACTGAGGGTTTTAAGCAGAGCATGACAGTTTGGAGAGATGCTCTGGAAATATTATGGGGAATAGATGGAGTCTAATAACAGATAGGGATGATGAGGAGTTTGTAGTAATCAAGGGGGGCAAGATGGCGGTGGCCTTCCCTAAGGTGGTGACAATGACAATAGAAACTAGACTGGCCATGCTGAGGCAGTGGATCTGAGAGATCAAGAGGGGCGGGGCATCTGGAATGGCATCCAGTTTCGGGTTCTAAGCAAAGGTGTATTTCTGAGGAGCCATCTCAGGAGTCTTTGATCTTTAAGTGCAGGCTTGTGTTCCTAAAAGCTCCCAGATGGACATCCCTGAAGACCAATCCTTCTTCTATCTCATCACAGTGAACAGCAAGGCTGGCTAGTGGAGGTGCTCTCATTTTTTGCAGAAATCCTGCCGGGCGAGAGCAGGACCATAAGCTTACATCAGGGACTTACATCGGGGAATAGTTTGCACCGAGTAGAGTGTTGTCAAATAAATGGTTAAAATATATTTCCTGTCCCTCATGCATGAGTTCAGTCAAAATAGTTTTATGGGGATGTGTGTGTGTATATCTATATGTATGTGTGTGCACATATGTTGATGCATGTATGCTCACAAAGTGCATGTGTGTGTGTACGTGTGTTTGTGTACAGACTCATCCTTTCCAATTCCTCCATCACTGGGAGAATCTTGTACTGGTGATGATGCTGGCACTGGTGATTGGCTACATAAAACTAAGTATTGGACAGGAGTCACTAACTCATCTCTACAAAAGTAAGCCAGACACTGGTCAGTTATAATGGTGGTGTTCTTTTTCACTGCCAAAAGTCTGGACTACATTTGAACTGGTGACATCAAAGTGGGTGACTCCATAGCCCATCACCGTCCCCTGAGATACGTAA
The DNA here is from genome assembly GCF_014108245.1 of Pipistrellus kuhlii. Classification (NCBI taxonomy): domain Eukaryota; kingdom Metazoa; phylum Chordata; class Mammalia; order Chiroptera; family Vespertilionidae; genus Pipistrellus; species Pipistrellus kuhlii. The sequence continues at coordinate 4,340,089 of NW_023425524.1, forward strand.
TCTACTTTAAAGACACATTTTAAATGGCCTACTATGGGAAATGCAGTTAGCAAGCTCAGAGAGATGCTTGCATTTAAGAACTCTCAGAAATGCACTTACAGATTTAAGAAAAAAAATCTTTGCAAGGAGTAAAATGCACATGAGAGAGATGATTCATTTTCTCAGAGCCATTAAAACAGTTCCTTCTGTTTTCATCCATCATACTCATGAAATAAAAAAAAAATATTGGAGAAAAGGCGATACTTACCTGGAGATGAAATTTTAAGTGTAAGGAAGTCAGATGTCCATTTTTTCTGAAAGAAGTCACTGAAAATCTTCTGTAGGATATAATTTAGGCAGTGCCTCATCATTATGGACCAGGAGCCGGAGTGAGATCATTCTGGAACAGCAGCCAGAGCGAGCGCAATTTCTACCCAATATTTTCTGAAGCGCAAGTGTAGCCAGGAGTGAGTCATTCAACAGGGTACCTCAGAGGTGGAGGGTCTTGGATATAAATGGGCGAGACTGCAGCACAGGAAAACCCGTCCCCTCAACCTGGGATGTGCCGTCCTCCTCTCCCGGTGAGTCCACAGAAATCGGCTCCTCCGATTCTGGCCCGTGCCTTAGGCTATGTCCACAGCGCAGTGAGGATCCAGGTGAGTCAGAGATGACTTGGAAACCCGACCATCTCTGTTGCTAAACTCCAAGCGATAGGACATTTCCTTCTCGGGTTGCAAATAAGTCACAAAAAATAACAAGAGCAATGAATAATCTGTGTGGACTTTGCTCATCGCCTTCCTCTGAGAATGTGCCAGGAAAAGAGAGAGCTGGAGACTTTGATTCTATCAAGGAAAGGTAGGAAGAGGTGGGGTGGGGGATGGTTTGTCTATTCAAGAAGAGAGTAGAACTCAAACTTGTAGGTGTGTTTCTTGGGGCTCAAGGTATTACTTTGCAGAGTTGTTTTAAAGGGTGAATAATATCATTCATATGCTATTCATTCATCAAATAGTTATTGAGTTCTACGTGTTGCTTAAAGCTTCAAGAGCGAGTAACATAATGTTCCTGCTCTCATGGAACTTACATTCTAGTACGTAGAAATGGATCTAACAAATAACTGAACAAATAAATATAGAAAGTGGCAGGGAGATGAAAAAGCAAGGTAAGACATAAGAAAGACCAAATAGTGAGCTATTAGAGATGGTGGTTAGGGGAATCCTTTTTGATAAGAAGTTGCCTCATCAGGCAGTGACCTGCTGACTAAAGTGGAGAGGGAAGAAAGAGGGTCTAGAAGTATCTAGCACAGTGCTTGGCACATGCTTAGCACTTATTGTTATAATGACTATTATCCTTTATCAGAATGTGGTTTTGAGCCTGCATGTCCTTTTTGAAATGTTGGGGGTCTGTAAAGTGTTGTAGGAAGTTTGGTATAGCCCATGCTTATAATGAAATCATATATTTGTACACTGAGAGATTTTTTTTTTTTAAATCTTCAGTTGCTATTGAAACTTGTAGGTAGCTAATAATGTTTAATAGAAAATCAACAAGCTGAGTGTTTTGTGTGGTTAAAAAAATCTTGTCATATTTTCCCACATCTGTGTAATTAAACATTTCTCATCCACCCACAGGAACTGTGTGAGCACCGGGGAAACAAAAATGTGAAATAGAGTTAAGTGTTTACCCTCAGGAAACTTATAATCTTCTTTCCTCTCATAATTCAGGGCTCTTGCACTATTCCTTTAAATAGATCTAGCAGGCCGAAGCCGGTTTGGCTCAGTGGATAGAGCATCGGCCTGCGGACTGAAGGGTCCTAGGTTTGATTCTGGTCAAGGGCATGTACCTGGTTGCGGGCACATTCCCAGTAGGGGGTGTGCAAGAGGCAGCTGATCTATGTTACTCTCTCATTGATGTTTCTGATTCTCTGTCCCTCTCCCTTCCTCTCTGTAAAAAATCCATAAAAAATATATATGCATTTAAAAATAAATAAATAAATATTATAGAACCAGCAGGAGGGATTTCCATGCTGACAAGGCTCTGCAGAGTTGAGAAAAAACAAGTTGCCTCTGAGTGTTAACTTTGATGTTTGTTTAGTTTTATAAAATATGTAAAAGGCTTTTCCATTAGAGCCTAGGACTTTCAGAAAGCTTTTAGAATCTCTTGTCACAAGTACTTAAATATCGTGAAAAGGGAGTCCCAAAGACTGGCAGCCTGGAAACTTAAGTACTGTTTGTGGTTCAGGGTGTGTGGCCAAGTGAAGCCCCCGTCCCCACCATAGCTGAGGCAGTGAATAAATTGATGAGGGTAGAGTGTCTGCAAGCATCTAGCACAGTCTTGACACATGCTTAGCACTTATTGTTGTAATGGCTGTCGTCCTTGATCAGAATGGTGTGTTTTGAGCCCGATTTCCCTTTTGAAATGTTGGGTCTGTAAAGTGGCCATTGGTTCTGAAAAATATAGATCACATGGGGACTCCAAATCCGTCTGGCAACCCTCTACTACCCTTTAGCCTTTGTGAGCAGTATGCCACAGTCTAGAGAAAGATAAGGATGAAAGGCTCAGCCTAGGTGTATTGTAATGATAGAATGAATTGCAACTTGAGAAAAGTGATTTAGATCTGAGAAACACATATGGGGTGTATTAAGCGCCACAAATAAAATACATCTAGACATTGCTTTACAGAGCCTGTTTCTGCTCTGTGCAAGTATATAGTTTGTTTTGAGACCATACCTGACACCTACTCAAAGAGGCCTACAGGAATGCTAACATAGCCAGGACTCATAACACTCTACATGCTTTCTCTGCTTGTTAATCTTCAGAGGAATATCCTATTCCCTCCTATCCTTTTCTAGCCTATAATAATTTCCTGGTAGGCATGCACTCAGGGATTCATTGGCTGTCTCCTCCTTGGATAGGTAGCCTTGTGAAGGCATGAACTTTCACCTTTGTATGCCCAGCGCTTGGCAGAGAGAAGGTTCCCAATGAATATTTGCTGAGAAATGAGTTTTACCAATGATGGGTTTTACCAGCACCAGCGTCACCCTCAGAATTCAGGAGAGCTTAGCTGGGTTTAGTCAAAACTCTGTGAAATCCGAGCAAGGCTCCTCATGCCGGTTCAGGTGGCAGAGCCACCTGCTTTGGTGCTTTTTGTGAGATTGTGTAAAATAATAGAAAGTAACTACTTTTACCAAACTTTATGATACAAAAGTGGTGTAATGGGCCAAATGTTAAAATGATATGGATGGGACTAATGCATTGTTTGCTTTGATTATTTTTTAAAATATGTTTTTTATTGATTTGAGAGAGGAGGGGAAAGAGAGAGATAGAAGCATCAGTGATGAGAATCATTAAACGGCTGCCTCCTGCATGCCCCACACTGGGGATCAAGCCCACAACCCGGGCATGGGCCCTGACCCAGAATTGAACTGGTGACCTCTTGGTTCATGGGTCAATGCTCAAACACTGGGCCACACCATCTGGGATGCTTTGATTATTTTTAAATACATGTAATGGTAACCTAAATTTTTTTTTATTTTTTTTTTTTTTTTAGTTTTTGTAATTTGGATAAGGGGTATTTTTATTAAACTCGAATAACAAGACTCATTGATTCAGGTTGCAAAGTACCCACGCTCTGGATGTATGTTGGTTAACATCCATCTACTGCTTTAGAAATGCCATCTTTGCTCTTCATAGTGTCCTTCAGGTTACACTCTTCACTGCTACCACTGGCAGAATCTAGATGTGACTTCAAATTAGTCCTTTGTGGGAAACATCTCTGATGACATTCTTTTGTGAGTTCAGATAACTTAGAAGAATTGCTGGGCATGTCATATTTTTCTTATTTTATTTTTTATTTATTGAAGTGACACTGGTTAATAAAATTATATAAGTTTCAAGTGGACAATTCTACGATATAGACATTTTCTTAATGCTGCAATAGATTATGTATTTGTGAAGCTTGTTAATCAGCCACATCTCAACCAAGCGTCATTGGAAAGGCTCAGGTTTTCTCTCCCTGATCCCACAAGCTTATGTGCAACCTCATTCATCTACCAGGGGTCCTCAAACTTTTTAAAGTGGGGGCCAGATCACGGTCCCTCAGAGAGCTGGAGGGCCGGACTATATGAACTACTAATTCCTACTGTAACACCTCGGCTACGCTCACTGCCCAAAAAACCTGGCGGGCCAGATCAGACTCCTGCGGGCCGCATGTGGCCCGCGGGCCGTAGTTTGAAGACCCCTGGGCCAGCGTCACACTACCTTTCTCAGCAAGTAAATTTCAGGAAACTGTTCAGACTTCCCAGCTATTAATGATAGAGAAGGACTTTCTTTTCACCAACCCCGTCCAGTGGGAAGTGTTTTGTGAATACTTACTGGTGAGGCATAGCTGGAAGCCCAAGGAAATCAGGTGTACTGCCTGGAAGCAGAAAGCTTCAGGCACACACTTTTTCTCTGGATGGGAAGGAAAGTGGGAACCGTCGCTGTTGTTAGACTTACATGAATAATGAGTCCACATTTGAATGGGACATTGAATGAAGGAAGTTTGGTGCTGTATTTAAACACATACTCGTGTATACACGTGATCAAAGATGTGGCTATCTATGGGTTCGGTTTCGTGGAAGTAGCTATGGAATCTGGACCCTGAGGTTCCAAGCTAGCAAGCTCCACTGTGATTCTGGGTTAGGAGAAAGGCTTTTGCCTGTGAGGAAGCATTGCCATAATAAGAAATGAACATGACTCAGTGGTTGAGCATCAGCCTATGAACCAGGAGGTCACGGTTAGAGTTCTGATCAAAGCACAGTTTGATCCCCAGTTAGGGGGTGTGCAGGAGGCAGCCAATCAATGATTCTCTTTCATCATTGATGTTTCTCTCTCTCCCTCCCCCCCCTCTGAAATCAATCAAAATGTATTTTGTTTTTAAAGAAACAATAGTTACATACACTGGTGATTTGTACAACATCATTCTTGAGTTTATTCTTTAATAAAGAATATTCAGATATAGGCAAGCAAAAATGCCATTGATGTCAGAGGAAAAAGCTACATATATGTATTAATGGGATCCATTCGCGGGTTTATAGATCCAAACTCCTCCTGGCTCTCTACACATCACAGGCGTGTAAGACTCCTCTCACAAGGGCGGGAATGCCGATTTGTCACCAAAAACAGCCTGGGATTGTGCAAGTAATTTCCTGGTGGACTCCATACGGGGTTCTTTTCTGTAGCAGCGAGTCGGGAAAACGTTGAGGGGAGTCAGTGCTGTTGAGTGGTTGTGATTATGCTGAGCAGACGAACGTTCTGTAGACCCCTGGGCCATCCTCGCTGCACAGAGCGTCTTTGGAAATGCTTGCTCAAGTCAGCACTTTCCCATTATAGGGATGGTTAAAACGATCAGGTGTCTACCCCAAAACAGATGTCTGTTGCTGCCAAAACATTGTACGAAGCACCCATCTCGAAGATGTTAGAGAAACAAACACTCGCCACTGAGCTCTGTGCCCGGCTTGTAAAGACCCTGCCTTGTAAAACTGGTCCATTTAGGGAGCGATTCTGCAGGAAGCTGGCGCCAGCCTGTGTGAGCAGACCATTCCCTACCTGTGATGCGGATGCGGCTCAGGGATTAGAAGGGCTTCGAGGGACCACAACGGTTTATTTAGAGCTCTCTGTTCTTCCAAAGGAAGAAAACACACAGAAGAGCATCTTTGTGCCAGAGGCTCAGAGCAACCTGGATGCGGCCCTTGTTTCTTTTGTTTCAGGAAACAAAGCCGATTTGCTGGAGCCCTACACCTGGGAAGCTCTAAATGGAGTCAGGCTCCTGGTTATTTATAGCAGATGAGCCTCCACCTCCGCCCTCCTTATCTCCCACCCCTCCCCCAGCACCGGGGCCCTATATTTAGATCTTCAGATGCTGTGTGACCACAGCAAGTTTGTGCCTCTGCGAAGGGTGGAGGGATAGGGGGTGCTTTGGTCTAATGGAGGAGATGTCTATTCGGGATGTTTTCACCATCTGAGGGATGAGGCTGTGCGGTATAGAAGAAGCCCAGTAGCTGGCAGCAAGGAAGAATTTTTGTAACCCAGTGTTTATTACAAAAAGCACTGCTGTTGTATATATATTACTCATGTTTGGGGATAGATTCTTAAAATATGTATATATGTGTGTATATGTGTATGGGTATACACACACATCTGTGTGTATTTGGGTAAGATAAAAAATTCTAGGTAACAACAAATTTTTCATCCAGAAAGATGTATGATACTTGCTTCTGTAAAACAAATATTTGAAGTTATCTCAGGAAATGACCAAAAGGAAAACATAGTGCCATTATGTTCAGTGCTATTTTAATAAGAGCCAACTACATGCTGAGCTTGATTCTTATTTCATTTAATCACCATGTCCTTCCTAGTGTGTCGGAGCACCCCATTTTACAGATGAGGAAGCTGAGGCTTAGAGAGTTAAGTAACCCATTTTAGTCACTGAGCTAGATGGGATTCAAACTCAGGGGGACTGACCCCCGGGCGAGAGCTCTGAACCATGATTCCTGTTGCCCTTAGAGACAGTCTGGTTGTCGTGTGTGTGTGTGTGTGTGTGTGTATGGGGTGTGTGTGTGTGTGTGTGTGTGTGTGTAAAGATAAAATCAGAGATGACTATTTTAGACACCTGCAGGTGGCTGAACAACTCGGGACATGCGAATCCCCTCTTTCTGGGGACAGAGTCTTGCTGTTCGATAACTCTGGATTCTGGTTCAGAACGGTCAGAGAGAGCCTCTGTGTCTGTAATTTATTGTGGAATGGCATTCTCCCTGCAGTTTTCTTGCTATTGTAAAGCAGTCACGTGGCTGGGAAGAGTAGGTTTGGATGCCGTAGGTTGGGTATAAATAAGGGGTTCTACTGTCTAGCTGTCCAATCCATCCGGGTACCTTCCTTCCTTCCCCTTTGCTCCTGACAGTGCTTTCTAAAACCACAGCTGTGCAGAATTGGCCCTAGTCACCCTCCGATTGCATCTTGTCTATGAATAGTGCCCAGGTGAGCAGACACTCTCACTGTGGCAGTAGCAGGCAGAGTCCACTCCAGGGGCCGTTTATTGGGGAAACAGCAAACAGTGGGGAGAAGCCGGCAGGCCTGTTGTTAGGCTGGGACCCCATTGCCCATTGAGGACAAATAACATCAGCCTTATTCCTGTTTAGATCGCAAAGAAGAGTTGTTTTTTAGCCCATGCCCCACGTAATCCTGCGTGTTCTCCACCCAGTGCAAGGCAGGACCCTGGTGTTTGCATTAGAGAATCTTCCCCTCATTCATTCTTTCTTCTGAAAGCGGCTTGGGATGCAGCTCAGCTGTCGCAGACTTGATGGCAAAGTTTCATGTTTAAAAAGCACCCTTTTTTTATTATTAAAATGGGAACAAAACCCTGACACGGTAGGGCAGGGTTTTCTCTGAAGGAGGGAGGAGGAAAATATGGGGAGTAATGAATTCATCAAGCTGGGAATGCACGAGGCAGCCAGCGAGGCAGCGAAGCGCTCAGGCTCCCATCCCCGGCAAATGGAAAGAGCGCCCATTACTGAGGAGAGGCGCGGACACAGCCCCGCTAATCGCTTGGTCATGCTTGGGAGACGCTCAGCAGTCACAGGCCGTGACATGGGGAGAGCGGAGCCAGGGTCTGTTGTAAGAGGGAATTGTTGATTTAACATCCATAACCAGAGCCCTCCCTTCCCCAACCCTCACCCTCAGATGACAGGCCTGGGAGTTGGGAAAAGGCTCCTGTGTGTGCATGTGTGTTTAACCCTTGAGAGTCAGCACAGCTGGAAATCATCTGGGAGGTCAGAATACTTGTGGACATGGCTCTCTGAATCACAACATTCCTTTTTTACTTACTTCCACCCTTTGTTGTCACTTACTGTATGGGTGTGCAGTATAAGATGTGGAATAACAGGAGCTTACAGATACTGATGGGTTATTTTGTGCTAGGAGATGTTTTGACTTATTTACATGGATTACCCCATCAATGCCTCTGAGGGACCTGTGAATTGTCATCTCCTTTTTGTAGAATTTCAGTGGCCCAGCCAAGGTCACACAGCTCATGAAGAGGAGAGGATCTGATACCAAAACCTGTACTGTGGACCACGGTGCCTTGTATAGGATGAGGTCCTTTGAGAAATCTAATGAAACCAAGGGACAAATCGGTTGAAGAGAGAAAATATACTTTTTCTTTCTTTCGACACTTGTTTTATTGAGTATTGCGCCTATTAGCAGAGTGGAAAGACGGATAATGTGCATAACTGCAATGGAACGCCATTCTTGCTGTGATGGAAAGATGTCTGGAGAAAAACATTACTAAGCAGTGGCGCCATTAATTTGATGAGGAATAATAGTTTTAAAAAAACATAGGACAGACTTGGGTTAAAAATTATGTTTCATTTTGTCAATTTTGTTAAGTCTGAGTTTCCTTTGAGACATGTTTCTGGAGATGTCTGGATACATTTCTATTGGGTACACATGACTTGGTCTTGGGCTGCAGAGTTGTGTTTGAACAAGAGCCATCAGCAGTCTTGGAGGTCATAGCTAGTGAATTTTACCAAGCAAGGTTATCATTCCATGCACAATGGTGTAATACAGAAGGCAACTATTTGTTAGCTTGCATAGTATTCATACTGCCTTCTGAATACTATGCAAGTTAACAAATAGGTGAGACAGAATGGGGTTTAGCAACCCATGGATGGATTTCCTCATGAAAGATGAAGTTTGGGACTAAAAAGCCTGGTAGAGAATTAGGACTCTCAGGTTCTTAGAGGCTCAGACCCCAGCCAGCTGTGGGACCTTGACCTTGTACTTATTCCCAATCTTTCAGGACCTTCTCAGCTCTCACATTCATCTATGTCCAAGGTTTGAAAAAAAAAGTACTTAAATAAAAAGTAAAATCAACACTGCTAGTATAGCTAAAAATTTATGGAGAAAGTTCTCCAAATATTTCTTAATGATGTTAAAAAGAAAAACAAGCCAAAACCTGTTTGGCTTAGTGGATAGAGCGTCCGTCTTTGGACTCAAGGGTCCCAGGTTCGATTCTGGTCAAGAGCATGTACATTGGCTGTGGGCACATCCGGGTGGGGGGTGTGCAGGAGGCGACTGGTCGATGTCTCTCTCTCATCAATGTTTCTACCTCTCTATTCCTCTCCCTTCCTCTCTGTAAAAGATCAATAATATATATTTTTTTAAAAAGAAAAACAAAAATGAGGATAAAAACAAAAGTAGAAGTTCTCCTTGGAACATTAGTTTCGTTGTGTCTAGTTGGTAAGCACTGTTCCTCCGAATACTGTTAGGTTGCTTTAGAACTTGACTCCTAAGGGTTTGTCAGATAAGGCAGAGGGAATCTGTGAATCTAGAAGAGGGCAAAGAAAGTTCCTCCTAAAAAGGGTTAAGCAATAATGGAGCAAATATATAACTTATTGCTCCAATACTACTTCCAGAATTTCTCCAAACAATGCAAGAAGCAGACATAAAAGAAAAAGAGATGCCATCCCATTGCCCTTTAATCCTTTTGTGAATATAAATGTAAAAAGTTCTGAACATCATATAAGAAAGGAAATTATTCAATGTTGCTTTAGATGCTTCATTCTCTGGAGTTCATAGTGACTCAACTAATAGGAGTTGGGGTGGGGTGGATGAGCTCCAGATTGGCTTATTTTCCCTCAAGAGCACTTGATTAAGGCAGGATAGAATGAAATGTACCTAAACATACTCTCTTTCCTCTCTTAGGAAAGTCATAAGAGTAATAATAATGAGGGGAAAGACAGATTCATTTGAGTATAATCCATTGTTTAAGCACAAAACGAAACACAAATCTCATTATTGAAGAGTAATAAAAGTGAATCTAAGTAGCACTCAGTTGCCTACCAATAAAAATTGCTACCAGTGCAGCTAGTTGCCTGTCTTTGTGAAATGAAGAGATGAATGCTACCTTTGTTCAATGGACCCATAATTAAGAGGTGGCTCAACATTGACGAAAGGCTATTGCTTTAAAAAGATATTGCCTTGTAAATGTCAGACCAATGGAGACACCCGGTTATGAAGGTTACACCTGCTAAAGGTAAACTTAATGAAACAGCCAGTGGCATTGTCATGGTTTAGAAATTCACCCACTAGCTTATGCACTTGCAGCTTCATGGAATAGCATCCTGGTTTAATTCTTTTAAGCTTCTGTTCCTTTTAAGCTGGAGTGTTGAAGTGTATGGGGAAGGGAGTAATATGTGTGTGTAGACACACACACACAGACGCACACATTATGAGCATTTTCTTCTCTGACATACTGGGTCATACTTAAAGGGAGTGTTAGTTTAGAGTGATTTATATTTTGCATATTATACACAGTTTCTTCATACTTTCCCTATTAGCCTTTGTACTTTTATCAGATACATCTTTCCCAGGAACTTGGACTGGATGTTTTTATTACTTGGTGGTGGGTAAGTTGTGAAACAAGCTTTGAAGTATGAATTCAGCCCTGGGAGACTTGCAGAGCAATGAACTTGCAGAAGGTGTTAGGGTCTATCCTGGAGAGCAGTCCTTTTTGCAATTTTTGTCACAGGGGAGGACAGTTTAATCCCCAGCTTTTGGGGAAGGAGGAGAAGGTGGTTTTGCCCCAGATATCTGCTCCTTGAAATGGAATATTTAAAGAATCTTACAGGGAACCAGTAGGTAGTAGGTGCTCAATGAATGCCACCCTTTCCCAAGGGTGTAAGCTATATCCCGAGTATTCCATCAGTTCTCTGCTTTTTATTTATTTATTTATTTATTTTTTACTTCTTTGATTAAGAATGACTCTTTGCAATCAAAGAGATTAGATCTCAGGCTACAGTGTCTCCAACAACTCTTCACAAGGCTTAAAAGTAGAACAGCGGCCCTGTAAAAACTCAGAATTGGAGTGAATGTTGTCAGATTCTGTGAGCACCCTTCTAATGAGTACCATGTGTTTCCAAAGTGTGTTAGAATCATTTATTTCTCTGACCAAATAAATACCAGGGCCAGAATAAAGGGAAGACCCTTCAAGATCGTCCACCCACTTGACAGGACAACTACATCATCACGGTAGGACAGTTTATAACTCCCATCGCCTGAGCTCGACCCTTGCACCTGGCCTCCTGTACTTTCTGGTTTGCTTTCTTTTGGAGAATGGCTTTTCCAAAAATTAAGCAGCAGCTGCTGGTTTTTGTCTTTCCTTTCCAAATCTGTCCTTGATCTGACCAGTTGGTTGTATTAAAAAGGTGGTAACAGGTAGGGTATTGAAAAAAGAATGAGAAATAGAGGGATGGTTGTTTCTAGGTTGATAAAGCAATCTGATCTCATTTCTGAGTCCTCAATAGATGTTTGTTTTTATTAAAAATGTCTGCAAGGGTAACTATCCTGAGTATCTTATCCAGGAAAATCACATTAACTAGCTTTGCTGCAGAGTCAATAGGAGTTACAAAAATATACGTCTGCGGATTAAAAATGACATAAAGCAAATTTGTCAACTAAAACAGATAGGCTTGGCAATGGAAGCATACATCTGATGATGTTCAAGTCCTAGATGCCGTTCTTATTTTTTGGGAAAAAAATTATAAATTGCTTTTTAAAGTATGCCTGGAGCCTGCTGAGAACATTCTGAATAAAAAATGAAGGGTAACCCCGAAACTGCCCTCCCTGTCCTCCAAGGGGAGAGAGAGAGAGAAAGAGAGAGAGAGAGTGTTTGGGGGGTAGGGAGGGAAAGAGACCTGTGTGCTTTAGCCAGGGGAAGTAATTGAAAATGCTAATTCCGTGCCCACAGTCTACAACTTTGAAGGACAGGTCCTTGTCATTGGACTCCTCGAGAAACAGCCGAGCAGAAATAAAAATAGATCATTGACCAAAAATATCACTTTCCAACTGAGAAGGTTTAAAGTGCTGCTGCCCATTTCTGTTTTAAAAAAATTAGAAGCCAGCCTTTTTATTCTTTATCCTGAGAACATTGGAGACGATGTTTATGTGGTTGAGGAACAGAAATATTGTGGGTCTCAGTTTGAGAAATGTTAAGACATTTTTATTGCTATTTTTTTTTCCTCCTTGGCAAATGAATTGTCTGCAGGGGTCAAGCTCAGGTCAAATCAGTAATTTCACAGGTTCAAGTCCATTAGTAGTTTTTGGAAAGATGAACATAGTTTTTGGAAGTGACCACCATTTTTTTAAAAATAAACAGAAGTTTATTTGGTAATGATAATAATTATAATAATCCCTTTCTACTTTAATTGAAAGCCCAAGAGTTAAACCAGAATTTGTGACTGATTTGTAGTGTTTATAACCAGTGATGTGGGGACAATTATGGCAACATAGTTTTGGAATCTGCCCTGGCTATATTGTACATTAAAAACTAGGCATATATTGCCAGACTGGTATGGCTCAGTGGTTGAGCATTGACCTGTGAACCAGGAGGTCACCATTCTAGTCCTGATCAGGGTACATGCCGGGTTGTGGACTTGATCCCCAGTTGGGGGCATGCAGGAGGCAACTAATCAGTGATTCTCTCGAATCATTGATTAAAATATATATATATAATTGTTTTTTTACAGAGGAAGGGAGAGGGACAGAGAGTTAGAAACATCGATGAGAGAGAAGTATCAATCAGCTGCCTCCTGCACACCTCCTACTGGGGATGTGCTCGCAACCAAGGTACATGCCCTTGACCAGAATCAAACCTGGGACCCTTCAGTCCACAGGCCAACGCTCTATCCACTGAGCCAAAACAGTTAGGGCTATTCACTGATGTTTCTATCTCTTTCTCTGTCGCCCTTCCTCTCTGAAATCAATAATAAAAAAAAAAGCACAACTAAATTTTTAAAAAACTAGGCGTATGCTTACTAATTCATGAGAATCAAATACGTTGCTAGAATGCAGGGCTGGATTTGGAATCCTCCCTTCTTTCATCCCTTCCTTCTTCCTTCTATTTTTTAACATATGTTCATTGATCCAGCACTGTCTGGGCATACAGCAGTGAATAACGGAGACTCTGCTTGCATAGAGCTTACATTCTAGTAAGAAAGTACACATATAAAAAAATAACAATAGACAGTATGTCACATAACCACATAACGGAAGGAAACAGAGTGAGCGAAGGAGGGTTGGTCATTTCTAGTAGGGATGTCAGGGAAGACTCCCGTGAGATGACATTTGCAAAAAGACCAGAAGAAGTTGAGGGGATGACCATGTGAATGGCTGGGAAGGGAGGCTCCTAGTCTCAGGGCCAGCAGATACAAAGGGCAGGAGTTGCCTGGCTTATGGAGGAAAGCAAGGCCAGCAATGGACCCAAGTGAAGTATCTACAAAAGAGCCAACATGAGAGGCCATGTCAGGGAAAAGGGGGGATAGGTCACATGTGTAGGATCATAGACATCACTATCATGGCCATAACCTGTACAGTGAAGGAGAAGAAGCCATCTGCAGGGTTTTGGGGAGATGAGTGACCTGATGTAACTTACATTTATACAGGATGTTCCAGCCGCTGTTTAGAGAGTAGACTGAGGAGAGGCAAGGCCGGAAGCTAAGACACCCACTAGGAGGCAACAGCTCTATTCCAGGAAGAGGTGACGGTGGCTTGGACCCCAGAGGTACGCCTGGGGGTGGGAGACGTGGAGGGGGTCCCTGGATATACTGTGAAGGTCATGCCACCAGGATTTGGTGATGATTTTGATGTGGGATAAGAGAGAAAGAAAATGTCTGAGCCACAGACTTTCATTCTACAACCTTAAAAACCTTAGCTTCTAACTCGAATATCAACTACAATAATAAAAATGTGTAGGTGCACTGTACTGTATTTCAAAAATGGAGAAGCTTTTGTTTACCTTATTTTATATGAACTTCTGAGGTCTGGTGATAGTAAATATGCTAAGTTTATGTAGCCAATCAGTGGCAGACCAGCACTAAGATTTCCTACAGAATTGGTATCACAAAGATAATCTTACTAGTATTTATTAAGTGTTGGAATCTGAGCCTATGAATCATCTACAAACTCCTTTGAGAGACTGAATCAAGGTAAGACATCTCAAATACTCTCAGGAGTTATTATAGTATGTGTCCATGTATGACAGAGGTGCTGACCTACAGTGACATGCATTTGACTATGAACTTGGTGTTCCTTTTTCCTGGTAACTAGCTATTAATTTACCCAGTTCTCACCACTGTGCGCTTCTCGGGTGACTCTCGTGTGACTCACTGGCAGTTGTGTGTGGCATAGGGGATTAAACTGGGGATTAAACTGTCCTCCCCTGTGACAAAAATTGCAAAAAGGACTGCTCTCCAGGATAGACCCTAACACCTTCTGCAAGTTCATTGCTCTGCAAGTCTCCCAGGGCTGAATTCATACTTCAAAGCTTGTTTCACAACTTACCCACCACCAAGTAATAAAAACATCCAGTCCAAGTTCCTGGGAAAGATGTATCTGATAAAAGTACCAAGGCTAATAGGGAAAGTATGAAGAAACCGTGTATAATATGCAAAATATAAATCACTCTAAACTAACACTCCCTTTAAGTATGACCCAGTATGTCAGAGAAGAAAATGCTCATAATGTGTGCGTCTGTGTGTGTGTCTACACACACATATTACTCCCTTCCCCATACACTTCAACACTCCAACTTAAAAGGAACAGAAGCTTAAAAGAATTAAACCAGGATGCTATTCCATGAAGCTGCAATGACTGAAATAAAGCATGCCTAATTAGCCTAACCAACAACTACAAATATGACTTCAGCCCAGGTAGTTAGGATGCCAACCAGCTGGCTCACCTATATGGTCTCCTTTTTTCATGGACTCGGGCAACACCTGGCATTGTTTTAGAAAGCCAACTGGCCCCACCAGGTTTTAGTATGATGGATGGATTCAAAAGGAAGAGCAAGTTCAACTAGCAATTAATGGAAAATAATATAAATAGGAAAAAAATAAAAGCCCTACCCTTTTAGTCCATCAGAGGCAATACCATCTAAACACCTTAACCTCAAAATCATTAGTCTTGAATATTTCAATCAATATGGATTCTCTCAAAAATCAATTTGCTGCTACAAATATGATTGTTTAATAATTCACAAGTTCTGGGCCTTCAGGCTAGAAAGGGTGAGGGCAGCTGAGGAAAGAGGTAATCGCCACCTGAGATAAGATTTCAATTAACAGAAGAGAATGTCCATGCAATACAGCTTAATGCTAGATCTGGCTGTCTTTTATGTGCGCGTGTTTTGAGCTCTATGTCCTACGGGGAAGATAGCAGTGTAGTTTCCTTCCATTGTTTACTTTCAGAACAGAGCTATTTAGCTATTTTCCTAGCATCATAAATATTTTATTACAAGAAACCACTGCAAATTTCAGTTTTACTTACTAGATTAAAAACAATCATTTTAAATAGCTAACAACTGGTGCCAAGTCACACGGTCTGCTCTGCAGTGTTGGGAAGGACAGATGCATCTGACTAGGCATGTTGGTAACTGCTCCGTGCCTTTTCGGATTTATATCAGGGACAGTGATACTGTTTTGTAAAGGCTGCCTTTCCAGGGCCCCTTACCCACTGTCATCACTTGGGATCACGTGAATTCCCAGGACTTGTCATTCTTTCTAACACATCTCATTCATGTGAAATTAGTTCGCTAGAGAGACATTTCTAAGTCTGGCTGCAGGAGAGCTCTCCACCATCCAGCTGCACAAGGTAGACATATTGATTACTAATGAATCTCATAGGTCATTGAGATGTGATTCTCTCACTCTTGAGTATCCATCAGGAGTCTGGCCCAATAATCTTTTAAGCTCTTAAGAAGAGAGCGTGTGTGTGGTTTCGTTTTGTTCTCAAACAACCATTTTAACAGCCACTGACTAAAATGTTCTTCCACGCGGTTTTATAATGGACTAGGCAACTATGGGCGTGGGGTTCATGAGGGTCACCTCTGGACACCCAGGAGAATGTCCTGTCACTTGTGTGCCTTGGGCCTGCCCCCACCATGGGCCACACCCCATGTAGGGCTGGGTGACCTTCCTGTCTGTTTGCATAATCTTCCTTCCTTGGATTTATTCTCCACGCCTGGGTCAAAGCATGGGGCTCATTAATAAACATTTATTGGGCACCAACAGGGTATTATAATATGTTCCAAATATATTCCCTTCCCGGTGGGCTAGGAATCCACAATTCTGGCTCCCAGCAGTCACCTCTGCCCTGATTTTGAGGAGAGTACGTTATCTCAGCATTTGAAAGGACGTTCAAATATTTGTGAACTTCAAAGGGAGACAGTCCTTCATCCAAAATGTCCTTTCAGATGGCCACAATGACTACATAGTCCGCTTGTCTCATAAAGTCTACTGAACTGATTCTGGGATGCGGATAAGCCCTGATAAGGTTAAAAATATTAAAACTCAGAGATCGTAATTAGGCTATCAAGTGAAAAGCATCTGTTCAGTTAGGTGTGAGGACAGTGGAGAGAGAAAAAAGAACCTCATAAAAATCGAAGAACATCCTCAAGGTCATTGGCATTGAATTGTTAAAGTCATTTGGGCTAGGTGCTGGTGTGCTCAAAACCCGATCAGTAGGCAAAGTTAGGATGTGTGTGGAGCTTCTCACCGAAGCACCATAAATAATTGAAAACGCCTTTAGCAAATTTCTGTTTTAATGGGAAAATACTTTGTCATGCAGTTTTTCAATTAGTATTCGCTAATTCAAATTGGTTTATCATTTAGCCAACTGCACATTAGATTTTCAGTGATGCATTTTCCCATCTTCATTTTTATTTGTGGGTTTTGCATTGATAGTAAAACTTGCAGGGTGCAGGGGGAAGGGGGCGCCGGGCGGTATCGGGGGAGGGGGATGGTGGTGGTGAGGGAGCTTCAATCATATTTCCACTGGTGGCTCCCAGCATTGTTCTGTCTGATGCAACACCTGAAGGATTAAATTAAAAAGCCACTATCAGTGGCTCAGTGGCTTAATGGAACCTGGTTTGAGGGAAGGACCATGGGGCTGCAGCCCCTTGAATTAGAATCTGAGGTAAGGGAAGGGATGCACTTGAAACTGAAAGAAAGAAGATGGCAGTTCTTTCATGCGCTGTGCCCCTCCTCCTCTCAGGTTCAAAGGAATCTATTCTCCATGTCAGACCTAACATTTCCATAGAAGGGATAGCAGTCCAGGATGTGCTTTGGTAAATAGCAATCGTTAAGTGGACTCATCATTGAATTAGTTCAGGAGCCACAGTTAATAGAAACGTAAAAGAGATCCTCTGTTTAATTTTTTTTTTTTTCTTCCCAGTTTGGTGGTAAAAAAGGCCAGCCAAAAATAAAGTTTGTTTCCATAAAGGACTTCCACATTCACTCATTTGTTGCTTAAGGAATACCTCCAAAATTGCATTACCGCTCTCAGAATATCGTGTTTGCATTATTTTTATTGCTCACTTCCCCCTTTGGACTCTTTAAGTTTTGCGAAAGAGAGAATGTCTCTGTGGTATCCCCAGAGCTTAGAATAACAACTGGTACATCAGAGAAATCCCTGTATATTTGCTAAACGAATGCATACATGATTGAATGATTCAACATGTGTATAAGAATCAAATAAATGAAAACATATTTAAAGAAATAAAAATAAAGGTTAATCTCATCTAAAAATTCATCCTCCCCCCTCCCCAAAGTAAGCTTGGGACCATGAAGGTAGGACTTAACATGGTCCCAGGACTTAACAGGGTCCCAGGACTTAACAGATTTGAGAATGGGGGTACATTTAGGTGGGCACATCCTTTTGATCCATGGAGAAGGTCAGAGAAGAGCCAGCTGAAGGGCAGGGCCCAAGTAAGACCCCCTCTTGCTCTAATCTATGGGGAGTCCTGGGTAAACATATCTCTTGGCTTAGAGATTATTGTGACGATGGCATTCAAGCTGGAGCTTCTTCAGTAAAATTAGGTAATGAACAGATGAAACGTGCACCAGAAAACCCACCCACAGATTGAAGAAAAGGTAGAGCTGTGGAATGGTATGCAGGATCCTCCAACACCTCAGGGACTGACAGCTCTCACTGAGGTCTGACTTTCCTGCCCTGTGGGCTGGTTGGAGGGAAGATGCGATAGGAGAGATTTAGGGGACTGAGACCTGACACAGGAAGTCTGAGGAGTGGGGGGAGAAGCATATGTGCATATTTTCACTTTCCTAATACTTGATGTGACTCTAATATATTTGACGCGTTTCCATGGCTAGTTGAAAACCGGCTCCCTAAAATATATTTTGTGCCCTCTTTCAAAATCTGACTCTCCGTCAAATGGAATTTCTTTCTTAAAAAAAAAAAAAATGTAGTGAAATGTGATTAGTGCAAATGTCTGTGAAATTTATTGTACTATTAAAATCCTATTGGGTCTTTGTTTATGAAATGTATTTTTCTGTATTTGAGGTTTAAGGAGGCTTGATAATGAGGCTGTGAAGATTCATGGGCTCTTTTCTATGGCTTAATTTAGGCTCTATATCAAATATGTAAAATAACATCATATCTTTCCACCACCTCTGTGGATCATATATTTTGTTATTATTTCCCTGCCAGAGTTTTTTTCTTCTCTCTCTCTTTCTCTTTAAAAAATAAATAAATACTGAGCTACTAATAGTAGGGCCATTTTTTATAGATAGCCATTATCTAGAGCAGAAAAGAGGTTATGTAAGTCTAAAAGGCAGTTTCTCTTTCTTGGACTGCCCCCAGTGTTAGGTGGTCCTGCACTGACTCACATTCATTTTTGTCAGCTACCAGGATCGCCCTCCATACACTTTTACCACCTTAGGAAATACGCATTTCTCTGTGGACTGCATGTCCCAAACCCCCATGGCCCAATGTTCGGTTTCTGTAGGGAGCAGAGGAGCAGCTCAGCGGAGTTGTCCACAGGCTGCAGAGCTGACATGACCGGGGCCTGGTCCACTTGGAAGGAGAGAAGGTGGCGGCTGGCCAAGCTCCCCTGCAATGTAAAGAGGCTCCCAGTGATTTTCAATCCTTCCTCCATTTCATCACAGACCAGTGAAGGCCTCTCCACAGCCATTCTTAGGTTCTGTGGTTTACTTTTCTCTTGACCTTCATTGCAATAGTGACTTCACATTGCTTTGAGGATAAAGACCAACATCCTAAAGATGGTCTACAAGTCTCTTTCCAGTCTAGCTCCATCCATCTCTCTCTCATTTGGCTCAGCCCCTGCTCCCCCTCTGTCCATCTTATAGATTCTTGGACTCACCAAGCTCCCTTCTGCCACAGGACCCTTGCACCTGCTGGCCATTCGGCTACAAAATCTTCAAGTCTTACCTTTGCCTAGTTAATACTTACTGTTAAGGGCCACCCTTATCTTTTCTGGTTTGTATGATAAATACCTTTATTGTATACTTTCTGGGCATTTCTTTTCAATAATGTGGCTTTAGGTAATGTCTGCCTCTCCTACTGAACTGAAACTCCTTGAGAACAGAGACCGTGTCTGCTTGAGCTTCTCCTGCATCCTTCCAGCACGTTCTACAGAGTGGGCCCTCGATGTGGCTCGTGGGAAAAATCAAAGAGTGGTGTTATTGTCCCCTTCCCTGAATTTCCCCGAGGACATCCCTGCATGGCTTCATATTCGGCACACTGCCACCAAATTACTCTTGGAGGTTGGTGACTCACTCACAGATATTCATCTGGGAAGAATGGAGGGGAAGAGACAGGTCTTCATTCAACTTTTTCAAGAAGGAGCCAGCAAATGCTTTAGAATTACATAGTGTGATGCTATTAGATTCCTCAGGGCTGTCTTAGATGACTAAAGCAGCCAAAGACTTTTTAAAAAAATATATATTTTATTGATTTTGTACAGAGAGGAAGGGAGAGAGATAGAGAGTTAGAAACATCGATGAGAGAGAGTCATCGATCAGCTGCCTCTTGCACATCCCCTACTGGGGATATGCCCGCAACCAAGGTACATGCCCTTGACCGGAATCCAACCCGGGACCCTTCAGTCCCCAAGCCGACGCTCTATCCATTGAGCCAAACCGGTCTTGGCAGCAGCCAAAGACTTTTATTAATTTTGCACCCGATTTCTATCCCAAGTAGCGCTAGGAATGACACATACTCTCTCGCTCTACCTGCAGGCAGCGTTGTTTTACTTCTCTCCAGCAACGATGGTTTCTTCCTCAGAAAGCATCCAGCTCCCTCCTTTGTAATCAGTGTCACTGCCAGGGTGCTTTTCCCGCTGCCTAATATAAATTCCTTCTGCTATAATTAAATAAACCCATTTCCTTTGTTCTTTCCTCGGAGAATCGGTTTCGATAATTGTTCTTTAAATAGATGAATCATGTTCCTATAATGCCTTCCAGTTTACCAAGTGTTTTAAGTACGTCATCGCATCAAATCTCCCGGCAAGGCAGGGAGCCGAGGATTCATTCCTATCCTTTCACAAAACAGCCAGAGCGATGGCAGAACTTGTTCAGGATCACATGGCTTGTACATGACACTGACGGGCAGATGGGTCTCAAGCCAAGATGCTTGTGTATCTGAATCCTAGGCTGTTTCCATAATTGCAGGAGCCACCCTCTGCATGCGGGAAGAGTGAGAATTTACCTGCTTCCTTCTTGGGCTTATCACCGTCTCGTCTATTCATGGACACGCTTCCCAGTTTCTGACTTCCGCCCCTGTGTGCGTTTTCACTGCTCTTTTCGGAGCTCTACCTTTTACATGTAGAACATGGGTGGTAGAGCCCTGAAACACAGCATCTTTAATACAGTTACAACGATTAGAGTTCAATGATTCCTTATACCTCTAGTCATGCCTTCTGGTATTATGGTGACTTGTTTATTTATTTATTTATTTATTTTTAAATAATAGGATTTGTGAGCCTAACAATGAACTTTATAGTATAGCAAAGAAAAAAATACCGGAAGGTCCCCACTGGTGGGAACTCATGATCTAGTGCAGTGTTTCCCAAAGTGTGGTACGCGTACCCCAAGGGGTACAGGAAGAGTGTGGTGGGGTACGCATTGCACCAGAGTTTGATGGGAATATGCACTGCACCATGCTTAGCTGCGCCTAATTCTACATTCTCATGAGTACGAGGGGTACTCAGCGTTACAAAAATTATAGAAGGGGGTACACATGTCAAAAGTTTGGGAAACACTGATCTAGTGGACGAGAGGCCAGAGGCCAGACTTTACAGAATACATTTATAGTCACAGTTGTGCACCCACACCCCTGTCTCTGCCATGCTCTTCTGGGGCACCACGCTCTTTAAAATTCCCAGACTAGGGAATGTTAGGCAAGGAGCTACGCTGAGCCATTTATTCTTGGAATGAAAACAGCAAGGAAGTCAGAAAAAGTCAAATACTTTCCTGAAGGTCCCTATTTGTGGGAATAACCAGGTCACCAGCGTTCAGTAGTATGGGGACCTGGACAGTAGTGGGGACTCCCCTGTGGTCACCCACTTGCCACTCTGTCGCCATCTGTAGAAAGAGGGCTGGTCACAGATTCTTCCCAACCACTGCCTTCCTCTCTCTAAGTCTTTTAATTTCTTTGAGCTTATTCCAGAGTTTAGAACTAGAACCAACCTTAAGACCTGGGCTTTCCATTTGCAAACAGGGGAATATTGGGAGAAAGAAGCAGTGACAATTTTTTATTTGGGTCATATAAATTATGTCATGTTTAGACTATATTCGAATCATCACCACATCTACCAGGTAAAAACATCGCAATGCTGATCTTGTACTAAGAACCAAACTAGGTAATTCTTTTAAAATGAATTATCTGTAGAAAAGATTATGTCACAGTTTATTTTGGGCGTGCGCCCGAGAGCGCGCGCGCGCGTGTGTGTGTGTGTGTGTGTGTGTGTGTGTGTGTGTGTGTGTGTGTTTCTCTTTCAGCCAAATGGTTTTCAATAGCAATTACTGAAGTGTCAATGACCTCCTGGTTCAATTGAATTAAAAAACTTAAATGAAGTTTTACTGGTATCAGTCTTTGCTCTCATACAGGGTAATTGAGAATATGATATATGCTACAACAATGCCATCTATAGTTAGTCGACTTTGTTTAGAGCAAGGTAGAATTTTACATATGCTGCCACAGAAAATGGTTTTAAAATGAATGAATGTTAATCAATAGTGCGTATGTAGTACCCACTTTTCAGAGCACTAGGGAGAAGTAGATGAAGTCAGAGTGAGGTGCTCAAATAGTAATTATTTTAGGGAACAGGGAATTGTACTTAAGAAAGAAATTCTTAATAATTCTCCATGTATTTTCTTTAAGGAATCTTTTTAGGAAAGCATTCTCTGACTATTAGTTAGAATTTATCAATTTTTCCCATTATGGTCAGCACTTTTTTCTGTTGTCCAAAATAATTTTATTTTTCCTAACTGGGAGTCATAAAGTTATCCTTCTATATTGTCTTCTTAAAGTTTTAGAAGTTTGCTTTCAGCTTTTAATCCATCTTGGATTTGCTGTTGTGTGTAATATAAGGCAGTGTTTCTTTTCCAGATCATCAATTATCTTAGCACCATTTTCCAAAGAGTTCATCCTTTCCCCACAGATCTGCAACTTACTCTTGTTAAATACCGAGTTACCATCTGGTGTGGTCCTGTTTCTAAGCTCTCTATTTGGTTCTGTTGATCAATTTGTCTATTGTGTAAATATCATAATGCCTCACAGTAGCTTTATAACATGCCTTGATATTTATAGGAGAAGTCAGCAGAAGGATGGACCAATAAATTTGGAATCATCATAAAATGGAATACAATAGAGCAGTGAAATCAATGAACCACAACTCTGAATCATAGAAGCATTAACATTTAATGAGGAAAAAAAAAAAAACACCGAAGAACTTTATACAAAATGATACCATCTTAAAAGATCACATAGAAAGAAATCTAAACTATATATATATATAAGATCTAGGGACACAATGTTGTGGTCAAATATCTAAGAAAAACAAAAGAATGATCTGAACTCAATTCAAGATAGTGTTTACCTCGGGGAGCTGAGTTTGATTAAAGAAAGGACCATGGATATATTTAATCTTTTGGGCAATGCTCATTATTCTAGCGCAGGGTGGGGAATGTGCAGCCCGGGGGCCGTATAAAACCTGTGAAATCATTTCGTCTGGTCCTGCCAAGGCATTAAGGATCAGTTAATTAAATGTTTGACCAAATATAACAGGCTTATTTTTTTTAAATATATTTTATTGATTTTTCACAGAGAGGAATGGAGAGGGATAGATAGCTAGAAACATCGATGAGAGAGAATCATGGACCAGCAGCCTCCTGTTCACCCCCTACTGGGGATGTGCCTGCAACCAATGTACATGCCCTTGACTGGAATTAAACCTGGGACCTTTCAGTCGCAGACCGCAGACCAACGCTATATCCACTGAGCCAAACCGGTTTTGGCTATAACAGGCTAATTTTTAAGTTGATGACTTTTTATGGCCTGAGATTGATGTTATAAATATCCAAATGGCCCTGGGCAGAAAAAAGGTCCCCATACCTGTCTAGCTGGATAGAAGGTTCAGGAGAGTTTATTTTATTATTATGCTTCATAATTTATGCTTAAAACACATAAATTTTTATATAAACTATTACAAATACAATTTGAAAACTATAAAAATGTGTACATTATAATCATTTTATAAAAGCTCATACAATTTTAAAACTTCCAAGGGACTAATATTGATTACATCATATTTGAGACTTCTTTATTTAATATTCTATTTCTAATTTAAATTAATATGCATGCATACCTATATATAGAAATTAGGCAAAATGATACAATATAATGGAGTTTTAATTCTCGCTCTGGGACTGACTCGCTGTTTAAACTTAACATGTAGCTTAAACACCATAAAACTCAATTTCCTAATCTGTAACCTGGGAATAGTCCCTCATGGGAGTCCTTGTGAAAACTAACAGTTCCTGGCACATGGTAAACACTCAGTAAAGATTAGTTTATTTATCTATTTTATTATTTCTCCAATTAATAGAATCTGCATGTGTGTATATATGTGTATGTGTACATCGAGATAGATAGGTATGGATATATAATTTTTCACTGTTTTAGAAAGTATGTTTGATTCATCTATTTATTTAGCCTTGTTTACAAGGTCATTTTGTTTGAAAGTACTGTTTTAGTTTTTCTTTTAAATAGATATATTTGCAGCTTTTAGAGGATAATACAGTTGAGGACTAAAAAATGTCATGTGCTTAAATTTGCAAACAGCCTGGGTATGCAGTCTTCTCCATACTTTCAGAGGGTTAAATTATTTTTGCTAGGATCCAGGAATATGGTGGTGAATTAATGAATGACACATTTGCGGAATGAATGGGCATACAGATGGCTTGAGTGATTTTAGAGAAAGAAGAAATCAAGGATGTAGCTAAAGATTTTGGTCTGAGCAACAAGAAGATAGAAAATATTGAGGGAGCTTAGATGTAGTTAAAGAGCAGAGATCAACAGGAGAGCAACATCTGGAAATTTTGATTTTGAGATGCAAAGTAGGCATCTAAATGAATTGTGCCCGGTAGGAAGATGGATAAAATACTGTGAAGTTCAAAGTTGACATCTAAAGCTAAAGTTACAAATTTGGGATCTGTCAGCATATATGCATATCGTATTCAAAACTGGGGGGGCTAGATGTGGCCACATAGGGATGGAGTATAGAAGAATTTTTTTTATAAAAGGTCTCAGGACTTAGCTTTTTAAATAATCAGAATACAGAGAAATGGAGAATGGTCAGCAGAGAAGACTGGGAAGAAGTGACTATGAGGAAGAGAGCAAAGTATAGAGACAATTATGTTTCCTAAGGTTCCGCAAAGAAGTATAAGAATTGAACCAAGCATTTTTTACTTCTAGATTCTTTGACTGAGGAAGGGAGGAGTGAGAAAGAGAGGGACTTACTTGAACATTCATTGGCTGATTCCTTTATATGCCATGCCTGAGGATCTAACCTGCAGCCTTGGCATACTTGGATGATGCTATAATCAATTGAGCTATCCAGCCAGGGCTCAATGCTCAATACTTTTGGCATCACAGCGATATGATGCTTTTCATAATCTAGCTTCATCATCTTGAACTCTTTATCAGGACTGAAAATAACATTTTAAAATTATGGAAAAATATTAGGGTTTCCTATGTGTATTTGCATTTTTTCTTCTTGTTTTTGTTTTTTATTAGGTTAAACATTTGGTATTGTTTACTCCCTGTTTGCAAGCTTTGACAGATGAATAATTGGCACATGAGTGACACAGGAATTATTCAAG
Organism: Pipistrellus kuhlii; assembly: GCF_014108245.1. NCBI lineage: Eukaryota > Metazoa > Chordata > Mammalia > Chiroptera > Vespertilionidae > Pipistrellus > Pipistrellus kuhlii. Next base: position 4,365,291 of record NW_023425524.1, read on the forward strand.
CCGATCTGTTAGCCATCCACATTTTGTGATTTCTTCGGAAACGTGGCCATTTCTGTGGTCTGTAACTGCACTGTCAAGCATGTGACAGTCTGAGCTCCTCGGCACATAATGGCTTTATTTCCAGGGCAGCACCAGAGGGCAGTCTTTTGGGAAGGCCTTTTAAGAGATTCCAGTTTAAGTTAAAACCAACTCCATATGCCATTGCCAATGCGAACAGTTCCCATGAGGTGACAATTGGGTGAACAGCGAAGTTCACACACACTCAGGCGGATCACTAGAGGGATGTCACAACTTCCTCCTCTGCCTGTCAGCTGGCAAGTCCCTTAATCGAGGAAACACAGCACACAGGTTGACTTGACCTGTGCCCGTGTATAGATGATATCCTTGATGTTCCCAGGCATGCAGTATTTATGTACTTGAGAACCTGATTAGGTAATCAGAGTATCATTCAGTGGGAGGAATAGTGGGGCCATGATCACTCGCTCCTTTTTATATGAGGTCCCCTTGTTTATGTGTCTTGATAAAGTCACTAGGGACTTCTGAGGGCATGATATTGAAAATCATGTAATATATTCTGTTCTTGTTTCCTTAAAAGAGGCCAAAACTTGTCAAGTTAAATTAAACAGAGAGAGGGAGGTATTTCCAGAGCATAGAATGCAGCAAACTGAGCATGGTGTTGGTGGCTCCAATACAGGACAGGGATTTTTTCCCTTAAGTATCTTCATAGAATTTTCCTGAAAATGCCCAGCTGCAATGTGCATTTATTTTTCTTCTTCTTCTTCTTCTTCTTCTTCTTCTTCTTCTTCTTCTTCTTCTTCTTCTTCTTCTTCTTCTTCTTCTTCCTCTCCTTCTCTCTCCTCCTCCTCCTCCTCCTCCTCCTCTCCTCCTCCTCCTCCTCCTCCTCCTCCTCCTCCTCCTCCTCCTCCTCCTCCTCCTCCTCCTCCTCCTCTTCTTCTTCTTTTAAGACTTTTTATTGATATTTTTAAAGAGAAGAAAGAAGAGGGAGAGAGGGAGAGAAACATGGATGTGGAAGAGAAACATCCATCAGCTGCCTGCTGGATGCCTCCTATTGGGGATCAAGCTCAGGACCTGGGCATGTGCCCTGATAGATTCAAACTGTCAACCTTTTGGTGCACAGGCTGGCGCCCAGGTAACTGAGCTACACCAGCCAGGGCTGTGATTAGTTCTGCAATGGAGAGGGGGTCATATTGAGGTTTTGTAAAGGAGATATTGCTCTCAGTTATCACTTATGGCATTTCTAGTCCATACAGTCTCACAATTTAAAAAAATAGTGATGGAACTCATATGAAGGAGTCCATTATCCGATAATCTTAGGAACATAGTCAGAGGTGAGACAGTATGATGCAGCTTTACTTATAAACTAAAGAACCAAGACGGCAAGGAATTGATGTTGAGAGATAATTTCTCTTCCTTTTAACAATTAAAAAATCAGGCAGAGCATGGAACCTATAGAAAATGCTAGTAAAATATAATATCTGGTTCATTTCTTAGCTTGCGTAGCCTTCCCAATGTTTTTCTTATTACTCTTACGATTTTTTTTTATTGTCTGCCCTCCAAATTGCTAAATCATTAATGGTGGACTAAATTGTTGCTTTCAGTAGTTCAACTTTACCTGGAAAAAGGGCATAGGTTTATTCATTTGTCTAAGCAATTTAAAATACAACATGGAAGAATATTTGAGTCACATTTTATATGATTTCTAAATAACTTGGGCATTTTTTTTTTTTTAACTCTGCGAGGGGAGCCTCTGTTCAGAGAGCTCTTTGATTTATGATGACATCACATCCTCTTGGAGACAACATTATTATGTCACTGACCCTGCCGCGGTGAGATCAAAGGTCCATGTGAAGCAGTTATGGGCCCGGAAGACTAGGCTTCAGTTCAGAGGAAAGCAAGCGGGGCCGCTAGTGAGGATGAAGTCAGGGGCCAAGGGGGGAGGAGCAGAGAAAGATAAGAAAGCAAATCCTGAAATATGGTCGTTGGCACGAGCAGAAACTATACCCTCAGCATTTTCGTACCATGCTTTGGGAAATGAAAAAAAAATTAATGAAGGGGAAACAAGCCAGCGAGCCTTTAAAACTTTGCTCTCTTGCACTGCTAAGAAAGGCTCTGGAAAACAGAGGGGTTACATAAACGAGAGCAGGTGCGATCACGCCGAGGTAACTATTCAGCATATGTAAGTGCAGTTGGAAAATCATTGACTTGCAGAGAATACTCGAAATTGGTCCCTAATGGCCTTGGGTTTTGTCATATGGTCTTGATTATAAAGCTGAAATTGCATTGCCATGCCTTTCGTGTGAACGAGATGGATGGGTAATTGTTACGTGCGCTGAATGCCTCCCTGCGAGGAGGAACCAGGACATCCCTGGTCACCGCAGCTACTGTTATGCCCCGCTGTCAGGAAAACTCCAAGGGGCCAGTTCATCACCCTGTTTATGTAGGAGAGAGAGGATGTGCTTCTGTGGTTGGGAGTGCACACTCATGCCCACATATCCACCTGCAGCTTGTGACCAGCCAAATTGGCCCTGTGTGAGAGAACACAAGGTAGTGTTTGGAGAAAACAGCAGCATCGACAGAAATGAGGGGTACAGACATGAAAGGGGAGCTCCGGAGAAAATTGATAACTCTGGTGATGCCCTTGTGCTGGTAGCTGGCACCAGGCCGAACCAGGAAATATTTGGGGCTAGGTTTGAAATGTTGCAGGAAGGTTAGAATGATTGACATTAGGATGGGTCCAGTAAACAAGTGTCTATGAAAGACCCATGATTTTATTATAGATACACTAAAAGAAAATAACCTTCCTTCCATTGACGTGTTTGCTGTTTTATACAGCTCTCAGGATCCTCTCTGGAGGTGGGTGTCAGCACAGTGACTACGATTCCAGCTGCTGTTGTGCTGGGAATAGATTTCATAGCTGTTTCGTAGTTGTCACCACCCCCCTTCCAGTGTGGACATCAAGGGTGGATGCTGTGGGGAGTAGGAGCAAGCTCCGTGCTTGGTCCTGAGTGGGTGAGATTCAGAACCGTGCTGGGATCCCCGGCCATGACCACATTATCCCTTCATCATGAGAATATTTACCATGGATTCCGGCCTTGGGAGGCTGTGGCTTTCCTTTTCCAACAACACTTTGCAAAATATGGCCAATTAGCTCTGAGGGCCAGTTCTCCCTTCCACATCCAGCCTTGCCCTTTGGAGCCAGCTGTTACGGGAGAGACAAATTCTAGTTTGCTGAGGGGCTCCTAGAAAGTCTTATGTGAGAGAGACATAGCATCAGGAGGTTCTCTGGTTGTGGGATACGATTTGCCACTCAGAGCCCCGAAAGTGTATGTGTGTTAGTGAGTGGGTTGACCAGATAATTAGCCAATCTCTCCAGCTGTTCTGATTTTTTTTTTTTTTTATGCAGGGAGAATATTGTAAGGTAAGGAATAGCCAAAACATTAAGGATGTGCGTTTCTTTGTAAATGAAAAGAGGAGAGGGGAATTAACATGCAGAATTAATATATAAATATATATTAATATATAAATGCAGACTTGACATATGTGTTGTGTGTGTGTGTGTGTGTGTGTGTGTATAGAGAGAGTGTGTCCCAAAGCTGTATACACACTTTGAATTATAAAGGCAGTGTTTATTAAAAGACAATTTCTTTTCAAAACATGATAGACATCAGCTGTTAAAGTATGTATACATTTTTGGGGACTCCTGGTATATTCCTGTGCAACAATATTTAGGGGAAAGTACCAGAAAATCCATAGTAATTATTTTAGCATATTTAATACCGGCTTTTATTTCAGGTGTAAATATAATGATCCATGGCTCCATTATACCCATTATTATGCTGTACCACATGGTAATTAAATCTGGGCTTCTAGGGCAATAAACCGTGAGAGTTACACTATCTGGGTGCTGTTTTTAGTTTTCATTTCTAGTGAAAAAATGCTAAATTAGTAGCATTTTTATGATTCCTGATTTAGCGCCTTTAATAAAGAAGCAGAAGCTAAAAACAGCCCAACCAAGCAGTTGAAGTCTTATCACAAGCCAGGAAGATCAATACGCTAAAAAAAGGATGCAAAGTTTTTGAGTGACAGCTTAAAGATGGAAAATTTAAATATATCCATCCCTGCCTTCTGCTCTACTGTGGACTACAGCCTTCAGCCTTCAGGAACGTGATTTATTCGTATCACCGGGTTTGTGTTTTTATGTTCCGTGCTGTAAACGATGCTTGTAGCAATATATCTGGATTAACGTATTAATACCTGCAGTGTTACCTAAGCTCAACATCACTAATATTGTTCAACGTGTGGTTTATTGGGCTATAAATGGGAACATCAATATTGACACTGGCTGCATCATCTAAGTGCTTGGATAACGGTGTCTGATGCTGCTACTGACAGTATATAAAACATACCTAGTGTTGACGTGTGATATGTCCTGGCTACTGCTTGTGTTTCTACCCTCCTCTGGGCTGCAGAGGCGGTGTCGTATGTGTGCAGAGACATGCTGAGGTTTTTCCTAGTGTTCATCAAAGGGATATATTTGGAGGAAATCACATTTTGTGTCACAAATAAGACTAAATAATCATTATCCACAGTAATAACAGGGTAGGGAGCAAATCAGGAACTGAGTTCCAGTGTAGACCCAGATTAGGTCTTTACCTTGATATGAAGCTGATTAGTGTTTATTCGTTCAACTAGTTTTCATTGAGTGTTGGCTGCTGTCCTTAGTCTGTCTGGGCTGCTGTGAAAAAATAGCATAAACTAGGTGGCTTAGAAATAACATATTTATTTCTCACAGTCCTGGGGGCTGAGAAATCCAAGATCAAGGATCCAGTATCTGGAGAGGTTCACTTCCTAGGTGACTGTCTCTTTGTTATAACCTCTCACAGAGGAAGGGGTGAGGGTCTCTCTCTGACTGCTGTTGTAAGGGCACTAATTCCATCATGAAGGCCCCACCCTCATGATTCAAGTACCTTTTAAAGGCCCCACCTTCAAATGCCATCACACTGAGAGTTAAGATTCAACATATGAATTGTGGGGGAGGGAGCATATTCAGTCCTTGGCAACTACTATGTGGCGCCCATTGTTTCTACAGACAAGTACACATTCTAGGTTTCATTTCTTTTATTGAAAATCAAGACAGTATATCAAGTCTGTCTGAATTTCATCACATACACTCTCCTTAACTGAAGGCTATAAATAATGCAAACACTTTATAGTTTTCCTTCAAGAGGCAAAACAGTTATAGGCATCATGATCGTGCTACTTTCTGTAGGCGTTTTCGTAAAGACAAGTGGCATATGTTGAATTAAGCTTTGAATTTATCAGGAGTATGGAGCACCATCTATCTATCTGCTAGAGACCATGTGGCTATTTGCAGAATTAAGGCGAATTAACTAGAAATGGATCACATCCCTCCTCTTAAACACACAGTTAAATGTTAGCAGAGGAGTCAGATGCATCAAATGATAGTGATCAAACACACTTTTGCTAGTTTGTAGTTTCTTCTGCTTTTGTTATGGAATATGGTAGAGGCAAACTCTTGGAAATGCTCAGACGTTTGTGTATTTCTTCCCTTTTTACCTCAGATATCTTATTTCTTAGGACTGATTGAGTGGTGATAAAAAGAACCATAAAAAACAGACAAATTATGATGTAAGATATCAGAACTGGTGTATTATGTATATCCTGAACATCATTAATCTTATTAAAATAGAGATAAAACGTTAATAATTGTTATTAAGCATTAAAAATGAAGATAAGCATGGACTACCTTCCTTAGAAGGCAAGTACCTGAATAGATTGCCAGGTGGGAGAAGGTGACTTTCCCAAAGCCACAAAAGCTTGTGTCTTCATGGAACCATTATTATTTGACATATTTTACAGTATATAAACCTGCATTCTTTGCATGTTTGCAGTTAGTGGCTCTGTGGTCATGTACAAGGAATAAAGAGGAGGAAAGACCCCAAGAAAGTTTTCTTTCTGTTTTCATTGCATCCAGAAGGAGGAGCTGGGGTGGGCGTGGCTGGTCACTACATCTCAGGGCAGGAAGCCAGTAGAGACAGGAAACACATTAGGTTCTGGAGCTCCAGGATGACAGAGGTGTAGCAAAGGCCGGATGCTCTGTTCTCTTTGAGTTTTCTTCCCCAAAGGCTGCCAGAGCCCCACTAAGAATACAGAACATGTTAAACACATGCTACTGTCTCTAGGACCCCAAATACATCCTTGTTAACGTGCACAAAACGATGGTCGAGTGCAGGCCAGTGGCCCAGGAGCCTATAAAACCTAGTTGTTTTCCGTTAATTCCTCATCACCTCCGTTGTGAGTTGAAATATTCAGCTTTGGTCTAAAAAGCAGCTACAGACCTCATGCAAAGAGCTTGTAAACAAACACCCACTGGAACCATCTGGTCTTGTAACACATACGGGTGATTAAGCTTCGGAGCTAAGATTGTTAGCATTTTCAAAACACAACAATCCCAAACACCCTTAAATAGACTCCTTGTACAAGTTTACAGGGAGAGAAGAAAAAACAACAACAACATGGGATGCTTTATATGGTAAATAATATGGAAAGGTTAAATGATTAAAATGATTTTTCATTTTCTTATTTCCCTCCTTCTTTCCTCTCTTTCATCATGAGTGCTAAAGAGAAGGACGGCTTGCAATACATATATCTGAGCTAAAAGCACATTTATCCTCCCCTTACCCTAGGTCCACTTGGTTCCAGTTTAGAATGTTTCTTATCTTTACCTTCATTAGTATGATCTTGGCCTTGATAGAAAAACATGTGTGCTTATATGTGCACACAAGGGAGTGTCTGAGTTTCTTCTAGAAAATATTGAGCAATCCAGGCTATTTGCAAATAATGATTTCATACTTTTTGTCCATAAAGACTGAAGAAAGTCAGGTCAGGGGAAATTAAATATGCTAAGAGATCTCCTTTTAATTGTACAATATCGATACTGCCTTTATAGTTAATTTCCTTGATAAGTCATAGGGCATATGGATTGGATTCTTCAGTATTTCTAATGTGGAAACAATTCTAAATTGAAGTGTTTCATTTAGGTGACATCACTACAGGAAAGAGAATAAGATTCAAGCATGTGGAAATAACACAGCTTTCTAGCTGAGGGCTGTTGAAATGAACAATGCAGAGAGCCCAAAACTCTCAAGTGAAATAAAAAGCCCAAATGAGAAATCAATACCATATTAGGTCCCCTATTTTTATCTTCTCAATCTTGACCAGTCCTTATCCTTAGATTTATCATCAGCTGGAAGGAAGAAAGACAATAGTGGAACAAAGAGGAGATGTTGAATGACTGAAATGGTGATCAGTAGTTTAAACATGATGAAAAAATATTTTTTCACTCATAAAATCCATGATGGGTATTCTTGATGGGGGTGGTCTCTTTCATGTGGTGATTTGCAAGTTGGGTTTCTTCTTTTTCTTACTCTCGGACTTCAATGGATGATATCCAAGTTTGCCCATATTATCTGCAGAAGTCTTTGGGAAGGGGAATGGTATAAAATATTGTGTGGCAAAGCATTTTATGGACCAAGTATGGAGAGAATTTTGTCACTTCTAGTCTCTTTTTTATGGAGGAAAACTCAACAACATGACCACAACTAACTGTGGGAATATGGCCTGGCCCTGAGCCAACAAACAAGAAGAGATGGGTTTGGTGAACTGCTGTCTCATATCCGCTATAAGGAGGAAAGAGAAGAAAAAGATAAATGTTGGTGAAGGACTATAGCACTTTTTATTTGCTAAGAAGAAAACAATAAATTAAAGCCTTTTTTCCCAGTGGTTTGCTGGTAAACTATGAGGGAGGGATTAAAAAACACTCGCTGATTGGTAATGTTTGCTGATATCCTTGGTATAAATATGCCACCCATTATTGCTGCCTTCAAGCTATCCAACATGCAGTCCCTCAACATGGATTCGGGAAGAAATGTATAGACTCAGCACTAGCTCTGTCTTCCTGGACACTTTACTAATGAATCCTGAGAAAACACATGTGATGTTGCCCATCGGTGGGAAGGAAGGGAACATGCATTTTCCCTTTGGTATTAAACAACAGGAACGATTCACTTCAGTATGGATGTATTTTCTAAATGCCATCTATATGATCTATTCATACAAAGAGCAGATGAGAAATCCAATCTCTGAGTCAGAAGTAGCACCAGGAGCACAGTGAGTCAAGGCCACCCATCTTTGCTAAAACCCAGGTCACACCTAGGTACAATGTCAAGCTTCCAGAACAACTTTCCAAGGAGCAAATGGAGGAGGAGTCAGATGCCACCTCTGGAATTTCATACTATTGTTCTGCAATTGTTTTCCAAAGGAGGAAAGCTTTGGAGATGGAATGGATAATGCTGATGAGAGAAAAGAGACCCTGAGGATGATTCCTTTGTTTCTGTCTGCAAGACTAGCTGGATAGAGATGTCCATGCCCCATGAGAATAGCAAAGGAATGATATGGGCTGAAACGACTTTGACATTTAAATGGATGCTTCCATCTCAATTGACTGATGAGTTATGCTTGTTATCAATAGACCAATAACTGTCTGTAGTTCTGACATTTCCACAAAGGCTTGTTGACTTCTGCTACCCAAAGAATCAGGCCACCTAAAGCTTAACTGGATTCATTCTTACCAGTCTGCTTGGCCAGATGGTTTGGATCAAAGTCCAGGTTCCAGGATGGAAAAATCAAGACACATGAGGCAGGAGGTTTCAACCCAGTGGTTTTGCTATGTGTGGGTATGTTCTCAGGTGCCCAAGCATCCTATATGATAAAAGGCTAATCTGCAAATTGTCTCCTCAATAAGGAGTTCAAGAGGGGATGGGGAGTTCGACCAGGAGTGAGGCTGGCCAGCCAAACTGCCCCAGCCAGTCCTGCCCATCCCTATCAGGGTGAGCCTGCTGGACCCCACCCATGCACCAATTCATGTACCAGGCCTCTAGTTTTAAATATTAACGATCAAGAACCTCTTCACAGTTGATGCTGACTGCTTTGTTTCATCAGCAGGTTACAAGGACATCACTCAGATTGCAGTCTCTGGACTATGTATTTGGCACTTGAGCTGAGGCAGATGAAAATATAAGGATGAATTAAATCTGTGATACATTGGTTCTAGTCGGTTACTGGTTTATTTTGGGCCAGTCGCTATTTTTGGAAAGTCCTAAGGCTGGTGATGGCAGACTTAGGCATGGAGCTTTCTCCAAAAGTTAATCCGTTCACTTAGTAAATAATGAGCCTGTCCAGGGAGCGTTCTCCTCCTCCGTGATTTTTAATGATGGTGAAAAGTAAGCTCTTCTGAAAAGAACTTTCCTTCTGCCAACCCACCCTATTGAATTTTTTTTTTTTTGTAACCGTGGTTTGCCAAGTAAACAGAACTAGGGCTTGGCACACCACTTTCGATCAGACCAACCGTCAGAATCATAATGTCCTAAGTACAAAGCTCACTAATTGAATTTCCTTCGCTGGGCTGAAATACAGCAGCCAAGACGAAGAACACCGTGGGCTGTTTTTTATGAGGTCCGGAGTCGAAAGTCATTTTTAAAATGTGAGTGATGCAATTTCGTGTAGCTTTCATTTAAAAGGCTCCTTGGTAAACAGTGCTTTGGATTAGTGTATTTGTAATTTAAATGAAGACAATACATCACAGGGAATCTGGAGAGAAAGGAGAAGTTTAGGAAGTGATTCATTCTTCTTTTTGTGTGGTCTGCTGCAGACAATCATAAATAGATAAGTGTGTGTGTGTGTGTGTGTGTGGAGAGAGAGAGAGAGAGAGAGAGAGAGAGAGAGGGAGAGAGAGAACACACCATCAATTTCAGGAGACAACACTGAACTATTTCTAAAACCAGTCATCCCAATAGTTAAATACTTATTTTCTTCAAGCAGACTAATATATTGCGCCTAACTCATTTTTTATTTTCTCTCCGGGTCAGCTTGCAGATTTGCCTCAACAAAGGAAGCATCCTGTTACATCTTTTAAATAATTGATGACTTGGTCCAAGCCAGCTTGAAGGAAACTCTGAAAATAGGTACTGATTGAGCAAAAGCCTCCTTCCTACCCACACTCCCCTCCTCAGCTTTGTTTAACAAAACCTACTCTTCCCTCCTGGACTTCTTTGCTTCCTTCTTCACTGGAGAGGGTGATGAGGTCATTAGGTTAGGTTGTACCTACCACTGGGTAACTTCATTTATTTTCTATAAGTCTATATATTTCATTAAAGACATAGGCAACTGCTTATTAGCTGAATGATGTAATGAAGAGCTCTTAATTAATCATTAGAAATGTTATGGCAACATCACCATTGGAGATGGTTTGGGGGGACTGTAAAAATTGGGTTTTGAGTCTGTCCCTCTAAACTTGAAGTGTGTTATCTCGCCGGGTCAGATTACTCTGGGAGCCGGGTCAGTGAGGTCCTCACCCCAATCCAGCTTTTTCTGCAGGATCAAATACCGGGAACCCTTCTGAGCTGTCCCCCCAGAGAGAGAAGGGTTTCTTCATCTTGCCTCACAGCTGGGGTCATTAGCGACGGCCTGAGACTTGGAAAAGCCATTACTGCTCTCAAGCAGCTGTGCTTGGGAGAGTATTAGACTGGTCCACGGTGAACTTGGCTTCTGGTGATGACTTTGTAAGTCACTTTGCCTTGCAGGGACTTGGTTTCCTCAAAATGGGGGCTTTGGAGTGTGTCATCTCTGAGAACTCTACCAGCAATTGCATTCTCGCTTCCTCCAAGGAACAACGTCATCCACCAAGGGAAAGCTGTGCTCCATTTTAACTTGAGTTCATGAATGGCTGTGCACTTGAATAGGCTGTGCACTTCCTCATTGTTACCCTCTCTCTTTCTTTTTCAAACTTTTCCGTTTTTCATGGGTTCCTTCTCTTCTGCTACCTACCCATTTTCCTTTCCCATCCTGACTTTCCATGTTTCCAGGGTTCCAGCAGAAGGAGGAGGATTGGCAATGTGTTAGAATGGGGGATCTTGGCCGGCTTAAAGAAATCACTTATTTGAAAAATATTCTGTTCACACTTACAGGAAAGCGTTCTCCTTCAGTAATTGCAGCCAAAGGTAGCCAATATTATTGAATTGGGGGAGGCTAACTGTAAAGCAGCAAATATTAGGAGATCTAAGTCTGGAATTCTCAGTCTGAGCTCCCTTTAACTGGGGGAAACCCACGCATTGGGCCCGTCCCTGAAAAAGCTGTATCTAAATGGATGTGTTGTGGACCCCCTCTTGCCCTCAATTTCACTTTCCCACAGCCAACTGTAGTCCAAAAATATTAAATGGGAGATTCCAGAAATAGATAATTCACAGGTTTTTAAATCGCTCACCATTCTCAGTAGCCTGATGGGATCTCCTGCGGTCCTGTGTCCTGAGCCATCCCACCCAGGATGTGAATCATCCTTCTGCCCAGTGGATCCACCTCCCTTCATCTCATCACGTAGGCTCTGTATCATCTCATCATTTCAGGCAAGGAAGGGTGAACACAGGGCAGAGGGAGAGACCACACTCATATAACTTTTATTACAGCATCTTATTATAAGTATTATGTTATTGCTACTCTCTTACTGTGCCTAATTTATAAATTAAACTTTATCATAAGTATTTCTGTGTAGGAAAAAAACACACCACAATATATATTCAGTACTATCCATGTTTTCAGGCATCCATTGGGAGTCTTGGAATATATCCCTGTAGATAAGGGGGGACTATTATATTATTATTCATTCTCAGAACTGTATCACAATCTCTGACCTATCCTTCCTTGCAAGGGACTTTTTAAAACATTGATTATATTGATTATATTATTCTATTTTTTTCTCCATTATTAGAGCAAGATTTGAATTGGGAGACTGAAATATTTATGCCCCAAAACTTCCCAGTAACTAATAACACACACACACACACACACACACACACACACACACATATATATATATATATATATATATATATATATATAATTATATATACATATAATTTTTAATTATATATATATATATATATATATATATATATATATATATATATATATATATGAAATGCCTGCCCAGGATAATTTTTTCTGATTGCCGTTATTGACATCCAAAAAAAATTTTTCAATAATCAAACCCACACAAACATCATATGATCATATGGCAGGGACTCTAGAAAGCTGAGGGATTCCTTCTGTTTGTCTTTTTCAATTTGAGAATACCCTGAAGTTACATGTAGTCAGAAGGATCAAAGGAACTATTTGTGCTTCTCCTTTAAAAAATCCGCTGTCCATTTACTTTCTGAGAGTACATGACGCACAGGACATTGTACCTCTCTGTAAGTATTGTAGATTACAGATAATGCTCAACCACCAAGGCACGCTGGCTGGACTGGCCTGGTGTTTCTTTATGTTTATACAGCTTTGAAACAGGACTTCTAGAAAATAGGACGGACCGTCCTAGAAAACAAATAGGGTCAGACTCTCCCTTTTGAGCCATCTTGGCTTCTTCCTTACTCACAAGTGCACTGAGACTTTCTCCTATTTTTATTTGCAAAGCACTTTTCTTGATTCTAGACCCTGTCAAATTCCAATCGACGCAGGAGGCCTCTTAGTTCTCTTGGCTTGCTTGATCCTTAGCTCTCCCTCTAGGCAAGAATTTATTTTAAAAATCATGTCTTCGTGTTCTAGTACTCAAATCATTTCTCTTTAGAATGAAAGCAAATGATCGGAGTTTGATTCCAGTTGCTTTCTGTCGTCTTGGTGTGTTAAGATGAAGCTGGAAGGGAAACCTCAATCTTGTTTAATTGTCAAGCGTTTTACTTGTAACTTCATTCTTTTTTTGTATTTGTTGTTAATCCTCACCCAAGGATATTTTCCCGTTGATTTTTAGAGAGTAGAAGGTAGAGTGGCGGGGGAGTGAAAAACAGGGGGAGACAGATGTGAGAGACACATGATTGGTTGCCTCAATGGGGCTGGGGATCAAACCTGTAACCCAGGTACATGCTCTCCACCGGAAATCAAACCTTTGACCCTTCGGTGAGCAGGTTGGCGCTCTAACCCATGAACCTACCAGCCAGGGCATAACTTCATTCTTTCAAGCAAAGGGGAGAAGCTGGGGTTTGAAAGGTGTCCCTAGTGAATGCAATTTAGAGCTCCTCAGAGAGCCTTCTCCTCACAATGCAGGCACCTCTTCCAAGTGCTTGCTGCCCCAAGTCTGTTACTACATTCACACCCAAGGGTGTGACAGAAATGGCCTCCTGCCACCTGATTAATGAGTATTCCCCCATTTTCACTTAAACTGTATCAGCATGTGTACCAACCAAATGGCTGGGGACCTTTTAGTTATCTGTTGGCCATAATCTTCTCTTCCTCAGCCTCTTTTGGGCTGTGAAGTCCAGTGCAAAATCTGCCCCCTGGATATTTGAGGGGCCCCGTTGTGGCTCTGAAGGTTTCTTTCATATGAGCTGAAGATCTGAGCAGTGTTCAGTTAAATCACACTGACTTGCCTTTTTCCTAGGTCTAGGTTGATAGAATATTGGGAGTCTCATGAGGTTCATCCCAGTCGCTTCCTCTGATAGCCGTTCTGTCCATACAGCCCCTGGAAGTGTATGTTTGGTTAAACCCACCGCCGGACTTATTTAAACTAGAAGCTTCACATTTCTCCAGTCACTCTGCTTCTTTCCATACCTGCTCCCTCTTTTCCGAGGCTCAGAGAAATAAGGAACAAAACCCTCCTATTGGGAGAAATTCAGATAGTTGGAGATTAATGTGAAATCAGTAGAAAGTCCTTCTGTCCCTGTGGTAGAAGAATTTTTTTTGTGCCCCTGAAAGTTATAAATGAGTGTTAGAATGGAAAACGCTTTGAAATCTTAACCGGAGCATTTGCTATAAATAAGAGAGAAGCCGAAGATGAATAAATTGAATAAAGCTGAGAAGGAAGAAAACTTAAAATAAGAAATGAGGGCTGCACATTAGCTGGAGTGTTAATACAGCCCAGAGTATATATCTAGGAAAATCAAAGGCTTGCTACAGGCAGAGTGGACTCAGTTATAGCTAATAATGTGTGCTTAACGCGACTGCCTGGAAGATTTCATTAAATGCAGCAGCCAAGGAAATTGACCTCACTCTTTCTTTTTTCTCTTTTCCCTTTTGGGTTGGATCCTTGCTCATGTCCCATAAATGAATAGAGCTGACAAATTTACTGGTTTGCCAATGAGACAAGATTAAATTATGAAGATGTAAGGGGGGGAAAAATCCCACGCTAACGTTGTTGCCATTGGAAAGATAAAATGTTCCCTACAAGGTTAGGAGATATTCATATTCCACTCATTGGAAGGGTCAGTGGCCTCTTGACATTGTTGACCATCCCTGTGGTCCTGGCCAGCATTTCATTAGCAACGGGGAGAGACCCCTGTTCCTTCATGTTATCTTTAAAAATGCACAGACATTATGTTTTGTGCTTCTATTGTGTTTTATTTTATGGGATACTAGAGGCTCAGTGCATGAACTCATGCATGGCTGGGGTCCAGCCAGCCCGCCCTGATAGGGATGGGACGGGGGCGATTGGGGCCAGGGCCTGCCAGGTGGAGGGGCCTGTGGCCCCAGCCCCTGGTCAAACTCCCAGTCGAGGGGACAATTTGCATATTAGCCTTTTATTATATAGGATGCTGACTGATTGGACTCCACTGGGCGTGGGTTGCCCTGATCATGGGGTTTCTCTTGGAAGATTTTGCCCTTGTTTTTCTTGAGTCACTGTATCTGCCATTAAGCCTCGGTTGTCATGGTCAGGCTGTCTCTCAATTCTTGTTTCTCAGTGATGCACAGAAATCAGATACCGTTTTCCTATATGCCTGGTCCTGTGCTCAAGATAGGAAGCCTTCTCTTCCTGATTCTACCTTCTGTGAACTGAGGGGAGGTCTTGTACTCTGTCTTGTACCCTGTCTTATAATCAGCTGAACTCGTAGTTCTTCCAAAGTATATCTAGATGTTGTTTCCTTCCTGGTTTTGAAGGGAAGAGGCATGTCATACCTGCTTCTCTAAGGCCCCGTCAGTGACTCAGTTGGTCCCTTAGATGCAGGCCCTTCACTCTATGAACCCATATAACGACTGTCGTATAAGGATCGGAGCATGGAAGGTTCTTTCACTGGAGGGAGTCTGTAGCTCTATCTGACTCTCAAATCTGCTCCAGACTCACCAAGACTGACAAACCACAGCCCTAAGAAGTTGGCTCCTCCCAGGCAGAAGAAGTGGTCCCTTCATAGCCCCAGCCTCCACCATAGTGCCTGGCTCAGACGCAGGTGACGAGGCCTCTCGCTTCTGCTTGGCACTGAACCCGCAGGAGTAAGTCAGGTTTCTCTGAACCACACCCAGCAGACTGCTACCTCCGTGAGGAAAGTGCTACTTCCGAGGTCGGATGACCTTTTTCGTGGCACCAGAGTTGCTTTCCTTGCAGATCGAGAATAATGTAGCCAACGGGAGACGTGTTTTTCCATGGGAAGTGGCTGGGGATGAGTGTGGTTTCTCTCTGCTCCTTCAAGCTCAAACTGTCTTACAGTTGAGTTCTGACCAAGTGTCATTCCGTTCCATGATTCGGGGGCACCATGAGTTGTTCTGTGCGACGTCAGTTTATCTTGAATCATCCATCCGGGAGAGCTCAGTCTGCGCTCCTTGAGCCCTGCAGGTGGGCCCTGCAGTCAGGAAACCAGGACGTGGTTCCAACTCTTGCTTTCTTAGGCTTCTCATGAAGGGGCCGTCATTCCCACTCTAAAAATAGCCGGGCTCTACGAAATAATTGATCACGAGATTCCTTTAAATAACCAACTCTCTCGGAGCATCTGCAATGTTATTTGATTTGAACAAAATCAATTGTCCATGCAATCAACTTTTCAAGAACATGTCTGCTTTGTCATATGACGGGGGGGTGGGAACAAAGCCACAAGGCATGGGGATCTTCAGGGAGCCGAAGAGGAATCCGTTTTCATTTAGGAAAGCATTGGAAAAGCACCTTCATCGTCCTCACCTCTAGAGTACAAAAGAAGGAGGAGGAGGAGAGAGAAGGAGAAGGAGAAAAAGAAGGGGGGAAAGGGGAAAAGGAAGAGAGGAAGAGGGGAAAGAGGAAGGAGAGAAGAAGAAGGAAAAAGCAGGCCAATTTGAATTTGGAGAAGGTACGTCTATTTCTCCGGTGGGTTCCATTTCTGCATTACGCATGCGCGTACCAGTGAGGTTTGCTCTGATCCTGACTATTAAACGTTTATTTTTAAACGCAGACTGGGCAGCCTTCCAGCGATGCTCTTTCCCCTACTGCGCATCCTGCCTCCTGGTTTCAGGTCCGAGCCCGGCGAAATGTAACCTGGGAGCAGGAAGTCCTTGCAGAGTGGGGGACTTGATGGGTGCTGAGCGTTTTATTTATTTCTTTCTCTTCCCTCCTTCCCCTCCATTTTTGAAATTCAAATTGGATGCAATTTTCAGCTCATTTGAGCCAGAATATACTGTGGCTGAGCTTCAGTGGTTCTTAAATTCAAGCTCACAGGTGAAAACAGATATCATCTGTCACCGAGGGCGGGAGCGCCCACAGGCCCGCGCTTTATTCATGGGAGACACAGTGCTAGGGACTGATTCAAACCCTTCTGCCTAATCGACTCATCAGTCACTGCAAACCGATCAACTAATCAATGAGACCGTTAAGACACTCATGAAGTCTGGGGACCAGTGTCCTCTCCCTTCAAAAATAATTGTTCGCGTCTATTTTTGTACCCTTGGTATTTTAATATCTTTTTTTTTTCCAAACTGAGACAATATCATGGCAATCTTTTTCCTACCCTTCCTATTTTGATTGTTTCCATCTTTAATGCCTTTGTCAATGCTATTTATTTATGACTGAGAGTTAGCAGAGAGCTTACTGCCGGGAAAGGGGGAACCAATACTTAGGGACTTTTCTTCACTAACCAGAGTTCTGGGGAAAAATCTTCTTTCTTGGGGCAAAGCAAAGTACCGGTTGGAAAAGGAGAGGCGCTCACGTGCTCCTCAAGTTTGCAGGTGTGTCCCCTCCCCAAGGTGACTGGTGCAGGTTGGCTCGCGTGTGTTCCTTGGCACACTGCGGCCACGGTGTGTACCCTGGGGGACGCAGATGAGCAATCACTCCTCTGAAATCCCTCCTCTGACGTCCTAAAGGACGTGCTGTGGCCATTCTACTTCTGCAATGCGGGTTTTATGCTTTTAGCACTGGTGTGATGTTGACTGTGCCAGCGTGAGCCTAACTTTCCTCGGGAACACGAAGGCCATTAGCTTTCTTCCTCTATTTTGTGTTCAGGGTCACGAGAGACAAACTAATTATGAGGTTATTTCAAAGTAAGGGGGAATAAAACAATGCAATCTCTAAATACTATCATTTCCAATGAAGTTAATTTATAGCCGTCACACTTGGAGTGTAAAAACCTTTTGCGGTAAAGGTCTGATCGGGCTATATTTATTTATATGTGTGCACGTGTACGTGTGTGTGTGTGTGTGTGTGTGTGCACTCTTTAACCTCTCCAAGATCTCCAAGAATGTGACCTGAGGCATTTCTAAGCAGTTATTTTTATGTTAATAAAGACATGACCACTTTGTTCTCTTAGCAGTAATGCACTTGTGTATTCGGTCCTCAGTAGGAGACATGTGTTGTGTTTCTAAGAAAGAGCACCTGAGTTGTTAGCCCGTTTCCTCGCTAATACACCTCAGTTCAGCTGCCAGGACTATCCGTGTTCCTGTGACATTGCTGTAGGAAACCTTCCAGAAGGGGGGAAGGGAGGGAGGGGGTGTAGCTGGCTTCCTGAGGGCTGGCCTGTGAGCTGTGCCTCCAGGCTGAGGCAGCAGGGAGTCGAGTCTCCAGCGGAGGAAAAGGGCAAATCAAAGAGACTCAACAACTTTGAGAAGTCGCCAGTTTTACAGAGCCTGGAAAGAGAGGCCACGCGGGTCAGGGGAATAACAGTAAGTTATTAGCCAAGTTAAATATCAGGGAGAACTGTTTCCTTGCATTTTTCAAAATGTTAGCAAAGAACAGCTATTCTTTTTGTGGTCAAAAAAGGAAATTTCCGACCATAAAAGTGAAAACCAAAACCAAAACCAAAAAAACAACCCTCAGAGACTGGGGATGAAACAATATTTAAATAATAAATCAAAAAGGGTAAGAAGTCCCCCCACCCCCAAAGTATTAGGGGACAGTGCAAATGGGATGGGAATTCCTGCTTGAAGAGTAGGAAGTGCATACACATCATCTTTAATGTCCATGTGCTCTCTCCCAGTGACGTTGGGACCAGATGGTGGCAGGTGCCTCCTAACTAGACTTGGCCTTCAGCCTCTTAACTTTCAGGCCTCACTGTGGGCCACTCCAGAGTAATATTCCATTATCTACACGAGCTCCTGCTTGACAACCTGGCATTGAAAAGCCCCACAGCATCGCGCAGCCCTATCACACCATCATGCTCTTCCACTCTCCTCATTAAAAAGGGTAACCACATTTCACAATATATGCAAATATTAAATCATTATGTTATATGCCTAGATTACTACAGCCGACCTTGACCTTGAACAACACAGGTTTGAACGGTGTGCATTCACTTAGATGTGGACTTTTTTTCAGTCCACAGTTTGAACCGCACAGCCTGAGAAAGCTGTTATAAACTCCCTTTGGTTACCAAAGAGCGATATAGGTGCAGGAGAGACATGAGAATATCTGCAGCAGGAAGAAAGAGGTGTGGAGAGAGATGAAAGACGCAGGAGGAAAAGAGGCATGTGTGAGAAGAGGGAGAAGTGAGTCAGAGAGGTTCTTCAGGGGCTGTGAGTCAGAGAAGAAGATTACATAATGAACTTGGCAGAGCGTCTATGCAGCGAGGACAGTGGGGAGGATGTCGACCCTGGGCTTAGGGAGGAAAGTATCCAATGAAACCGGGTGATGCCTAATAATCCAAGTGAGGTAAGAGTGACATGCTGTGTGTTGGGGAGGGGGGCGGACTGTTAAAGAGTCTTCTGGCCTAGGGCGATATCATGCAGACTCTCTGTAACAATGTTGGGAGGTGATGGCATAACTGGAAAGGCACCTGTGTTTGGAGATGGATCACAGACTTGGCATCTTTGTAGCTGAAGAGCCTTGTAAACCTGGAGACCTGGTTCCATGTTCTCATTTGCTGTTTAGGTGAAAAGTCTAAAATGCTCAGTGTCATCTCCCTGCCTGCCTTTTGGGCCTCTTCACATCCCTCTGTGCTCTCCCTGAACTCCAGCCAAGCCATACTATTCTCCACCGCCTAAGCCTTACTCATCTGCACCTACAGTTCTCTCTGCCTGGAGCATCTTCCTGTTCTTTACACAACTCCTATGCAAATTCTAAGTCTCAGCTTAAAGTCATTTCTGCAAACCTTCCATCCCCTTATACAACAGGAGGTAAGGTTGTCCTTACCTGCTTCTAAGCATTCAACTCCCATTTCTTAACTTTTGTGGGACATATACTTACATTTCGACTGTCCTTTTTCAAGGTTGTGAGCTCCATTCAGTCCTATCTTCTAGCACTCTACCGGTCATGGAGTAGTCACCCAATAAATATCTCTTGAGTGAATAAAGATGGAAGCATATATTCAAGTGACAACTTTTCACCACCAGTTGTTGATAGAGCCTGAACTTCTTCTCAAAGTAAGTACAAGCAGCTCTCAAGGATTCTCAAGGTCCATACATGTGCTCACAAATGGCACTAGTTCATCTTTTCTCATGGCTGAGTAGTATTCCATAGTACACTGGTATGTCTACCGCATCTTCTTTAGCCAGCCCTCTGTCAGAGGACACTTTGGTTGTCTCCATGTCTTGGCCGCTGTGAATAATGCTCCAGTGAATGTAGGTAGGGGTGCATAACTCTTTGCGAATAAATGTTTGTGAATTTTTGGGGTAGATGTCCATAAGAGAGATTGCTGGGTCATATCTGAACCATTTCTGAGTACAATTCAGTGGCATTAAGTACATGCACTTTGTTGTGCAACCATTACCGCCACCCATCTCTAAAATGTTGGCATCATCTCAAGCTACAACTGTGCATGCATTTAACAATAATGTTTTCCTTAACAAACTTTCTGGTTACAGTTTTCTCAGCCTTGAATGCCCTTTGAATTACCTGCTTCAAGTTCTCTTGCACTCAGGTACCCCAGGAAGAATGGGTTGGTCATTGGGTGACCATCCCTCCCCATGCCAGCATGCAGCTCCGGTCTTCCTGTAGGCTAAACAGCTGCCCTGTTTCTGAGAGCGGCCTGATGGCAGAGGGCTGGGGACATGCCATACCCATCCTGCTTCACCTCGCCGCCTAGAGGCAGAGCGAGGAACTTCCCAAGCTAGTGCAGGCCCTGGGATCATGCTACCTTCGGGGAAGTGTTATTATTTTTTTCCTTTCTACTTCACAAGTCCAGCTCGGCCATTTCAAGTTGCCTCTGATCTCGAACGGCCACGGCTCAGCCCCTCGAATCCATCCTTGTGGACCATCCAGCTGGTCACCAGGCAGAGCCCCCTCAGGCTAAGAAAATCTCTTTCTCTTTGTTTCTACTTAACCCTTGCCCTTCACGGTGGGGAGCCACTTTCTCTGGGCTACCCCCCCTGTAGTTACCCCCTGTAGTTCGTTATCACGTGTAGGTGATTAGCAGGAGGCTTCTAAGCAAGAAGGGCCATTGCCCCCGGCACCACTCCCATAGGCCGCTTGCCATTTGGCTCCAAAAGAGAAAAAGGGGGCCTTTGAAGAATGTACATCCACTATTTGAAGGATGTGCTTATACTTGGAAAGAGAGGGATGTCTACTCAAGTTCAGGAACAGGATTCGATTTTACTCCTTTACCACAGGGCAGAGCTGTTGGGTGAAGGCTGGGATGTCTGGGATGTCTTTTGGAATTAAAAAAAAAAAAAAAAGCCAAATGTCTGGTCTTTTGGTAAAAGTTTATTTGAGGATTTCCCTCTAGACATGGGTCCCCCCACAGCTTGTATTCCAGGGAGGCAGGGGGTCTGAGAAATGCCTTAGCTGGGCTGGTGGAGCTGCTTTTCTTGCAGGGGGAGCGGGCTCAGAGGCAGTGTGCTGGGCTCAGCATTCCCTGGGCACTCTCCCCTCCTCACCCCTCCCAGACTCATCTGCCCAGATGAAAGCTGCTTCTCTCTCCCAGGCCCCCGGGCTCTGTTGTCACCTCCACTGCTATCTGCAGGTCCCTCGGGGGAAATATTATATCCTTTCAGCATCCTGAGCTACCAGGCCCGGCATTAAGTGAAACATTAGATATTATTATTATTATTTTTTTTTCAGATCTCTCAACTATTTCTCGAAGCGCAATGTCCCACTTAGACCAAAAGACAGAAACATTAAAGAACTAACCAGTTCATTTTCCTGAGTTTTAAGTTCTTAGCCCCTCTCCTATTATTTTTAGTGTTAAAAAAGACAGTGAAAAGCCCAGGAGAAATGACGCCCCTTTTCCGCCAAAGAACTATCACCACCACCGTGTTTGATAATGGGAAACAAGTTGTGTAAGAGCCACACCTGGAAGGTTTTTAGGTTTTGCCATGGGCTATTCCCAGTATTCCTGGGTAGATTCTGACTGTGACCAAGCAGTTGACTGCAGTCTAGACCAGTGGTCACCAACCTTTCGGACCTCAGGGACCACCAGGGGTCCACAGTCCACCGGCTGGCGACCACTGGTCCAGACTGCAGAACACATCATCCCGACTTTAAAAAAGTATGTGTATTTTTTCATTGATTTCAGAGAGGGAGGGAGAGGAGGAGAGAGAGAGAAACATTGATGATGAGAGAGAATCATGGATCCGCTGCATCTCATCCTTCGCTCGCTTATGAACGGGTGACGTGTCCCTCAGAGCACCTGGCCAAGTTCATCTGTCCTTGCCTTTCCCCAAAGTCCGCAGACCCTCTGCAGCTCTGAGGCCAGGGCGGGAGCCTGGCTTGTGCATGTTAACCAGCAGCAGGTGCCTCCCGGGTCCAGTGAGGCTGGGAAACACTGGCCATTCATCCTGCCTCTCACCAGCAAAGGTGCCGGATCTTGGGGTTGTCACCACCCCTACCCCACCTGCCATGCTTCCTCCCCCTCCCGGGTATGGAGCTGTTCCTGTGGCCTTTTTCTCCTGCCAGGCTGCCACTGTTTGTCCTAAGCAGGTCACCAACATAGGACAGCAGGCCTGTTTTAACCAAACCAGGAAAAACGGGAGCCTGCTTAAATAAATAAATACATACATAAATAAATAAACAAACAAACAAACACAACGGAAAACAAACCCTGGGGGGCATGTTCTCTTTGCTGCAAGAATAAGGAGAATAACCCCGAGAGGCCTGCCATTGAAATCCTCCTCTGGGCGGCCCTGCTGCCTTGCTTGTCACCACACGTTCTATGTGACAACAGGAAGAAAGCCCGTTTGGCCAACCTGGTTAAGTCGCAAAGCCAAGTGGACGCTTTGTTTCCCTGCAGGTGAGCTGCCTGCCGTCCCTGTGGCTTCATAAGGTGGCTTAAAGACATTACCTGGAGCAATGACCCAGGAACCTTCTAGAGAATAATCCCCGAGAGAGCGACAGATGATAGATAGAGCAGGACACCAGGAAGCTCAGGGGGTGCTGAGGGAGCCACTGGGGGTAAATATAAATAAGGAAGACAGTGCGCTTTTTAAAAAATGTATGTGTATTTTTTTCATTGATTTCAGAGAGGAAGGGAGAGGGAGAGAGAGAGAGAAGCATCAGTGATGAGAGAATCATGGATCCACTGCCTCCTTCATGCCCTCTACTGGAGATGGAGCCCGCAACCAGGAAATGTGCCATGTCCAGGAATCAAACTGGGACCTCCTGGTTTATAGGTCGATGTTCAACCACTGAGCCAGACCAGCCGGGACTGGACGCTTTTCTCACTTCTTGAATAAGACAGGCTGGGGCCCCAGCAACAATGGAAAAGCATATCTTGGGTACCTCATTGAGTTTTAGATTTTCCACTGTCCCCCGGTGGTGGCTCTGCAGTTTGTCCGAGAGCCACTTCTCTGCCCTGCCCTACATGACCCCAAGCTGGGGCCCTGAACTTTTTCCGTGGCCACAGGAAGAAAAGCCATGACATTAGCCCTTTGTGTCTTCGCTACACTGTTTGGATTGCCACGGCAACAATAGTTTTAATTATGGCGAGTTGTAATAATAACTTGTGTATCAGATGGGACTCTCTCTTCCCCGTGCACAAACCTGGGATCTGAAAGAAGCTGTGTGTGTGGATTCCCCTTCCAGACTGGGTTTTGTTTTCTGCGCTGACAGAGCGCGTAGGGGATGAGCCAGAGGCTGCTGGCTGAAGGGGCTGCTGAGCAGCCATCCTCCTGGGGATGAACCCGACCTTGTTGTCTGTGCCGCAGCCTGATGGGCTCTTCCCTTGAGGATGTAAGCCCCAAGGGAGCCTCATTCTGAGGGCTGCTTTTAGCTTCCCCTTCGGACTGGTGGAAACTCACATGTTAGGGTAGAGACGTGCATGAAGTATCCTTGGGTAATCGCCCCTGACAGCACTCAGGATTCTGCAAGCGAGTAATTCCATCTCGGTCTGGGAAGTATACAAATCCCAGCCATCAGAATATGCAAGGGAGGCCGGCCGCCATGACTCAGTGGTTGAGCATCAACCTATGAACCAGTAGATCACGGTTTGATTCCCATTCAGGGCACATGCCCCTGGTTGCAGGCTTGATCTCCAGTAGGGGGCATGCAGGAGGCAGCCAATCAACGATTCTCTCTCATCATTGATGTTTCTCTCTCGCTCCCTCTCCCTTCCTCTCTGAGATCAATATATATATGAACTCTGACTCTGGAGGGGAAATTGGGGACAGAGCACACCTACCCACGTGTGAACCCTCACTCTTCATTTCTGGAACTGCTTGTCTGTTGCTTTTTAAAAATTTCTCTCCAGGCACAGAGCGGTACCATCCCATATCTAACTATTTCTGGGCTGCCTTGTTCTGAAAGCTCTTGCAAAGCTAAATAATCTTCCCCTTAGGTAAACATAAATCATTGTCTACCTTCCTTGCTCCTTGAGTAGACCTTTGGATACGTTCATTAATTACGGCCGCTGCCTGGTGGCACGGTGATGGCTGAGTCACCACGGTGCGCACCTTTCCTGAACGCCCCCACTCCTGACAGCGAGCCCTACAATCCAATTCGGCCTTAAAGAAAGAGACCCTGCTTCTTGGCCAGGGACCACAGGATGGGAGCGAGGAAAAGAGATAAGCCTGGGAGACGCAGCCCTGTGGTCTCAGGAGTGAGGGGAGGAGAGGGAGAACAGGGGGAAACTGATAGGAAGACGTCCTCAAACAGGCTGGTCTCCGGCCACCCCCGGAATAAATCCCGCTGCCTCCATCCTCAGTCCCGTTAATCACCCCCCGGGCTTTGGAGGGCCAGCATGGCCATGCAGAACTGTAGAGAAATAGGCACCACGCTTCTGATTTCTGATCCTTTCCCGCACGATCATTATCATTTGTTAAAGTCCCCATTTGGGGTAAATCCCGCTGAACAAATGACGCACGTGCGGTGCCTGTGTTTGTTTTTGCCTCCACGTTCGTTCGGGCTCCGAGGCTCTGATTGTGACGTCGGAGTTGAGGCGTGTTCGTTAAGCCTCCGCACAGAGCGAGGGGGCTCTGGCTTCTGTTTGTGAGTTTAATCAGATTTGGCGGTGAGCATGGCGCCGGGAATCTGTCACAATTAGCTTGGCTGCGTGCGCGTAGCTCTCAGCGCTCTGAGACCCTTGAAATGTCTGTTTTTAGGACATCAGCAGGGGGCTAATGAAAAGGCTCTGTTGATTTTAACGAATTGTAAGCCACTGTAGCCAAAATAAATATAATCTGCTTTTTGGATTAGTTGTCACAGACGATTTTACCCACTAACGGTGATTAAAGAACCCGAGTGGACCATAAGCGTAGCTGCTCTCCAGCGGCTCTTGCTAAAATAGCAATAAACAGGAGTAAATACAGACTCGGGGCATTAGTTTTCTTTAATAAACAATGACACCAGATACACTGGATGTGGTGTAAGGGGGCGGGGTGGGGGCTGAGGTAAGGTCAGGGTGTCCACTACCCTCGTGGTTAAAACAGAACTAGAGCTTGGCCAGTGTGGCTCAGTGGTTGACCTATGAATCAGAAGGTCATGGTTCAATTCCCAGTCAGAGGTCAGCCCAGGTTGCAGGCACTGTCCCCAGTGTGGGACGTGCAGGAGGCAGCTGATCAATGATTCTCTGTTATCATTGATGTTTCTCTCTCTCTCTCTCCCTCCCTTACTCTCTGAGATAGATTTAAAAAAAAAAAGTTTTAAAAAGAGAACTAGAGTGCTCACCAATCATGCTCACCTGTGGTTGTACCTCACCAGAAAGCAGTAAGACACGCAGATACCCCCTCTGGTTACCCGGCCCCCTCACCAAAGCCAGTCCCATTCATTGACATTCTACCCTCATCTTTCTTGGACCCTAGGACCAAAGTTGTTGAAATCCTGCAACTACAGGATCTGAATATAAAAATCAAGGACCTGTTATTTATTTGTGTAATTATTAACCTTCTAGCTGGGGTGATTCTGCCCAGTTTAATAAACAGAAGACCAGCACCGTATGCTTCCCTGTGGTGTTCTACCCCGACAAAAAGAATGACGTGCCCCAGTTGGCAACACCCATTCTCTCTGTGTGTCCCTAGGAGAGTCTGACTGAGTTTTCCCTCGCTGCTGCTTCGCTTGAACAGAGAGAAGAAAGATTGTCAGGTGGGGGGTGTGAGAGCCTGCTGAAAGATGTGTCTCATAGGCAGGAAAAACAGCAGGCAGGAGAGGCTGTGGTGTTAACTATTTTGAATCTTATCAAATGTTTTAGATCGTGCTGTGAGGATTGTACCCTGAATGTTCTAGAAGCAGGCAGGCCAGGTTGGAAGGAGAGATTAGGGGAAGTCAGAGTAAGAAGTCAGGTCTGTATGAACTTGTGGCCCCTTTTATGGACTTTGCCTTTTATTTGGTGGCAGATGGGAAACTACTGTATGCTTTAGGCCAGTGGTAGGCAAACCGCTGCTCTTGAACTATATGCGGCTCTTTGGCCCCTTGAGTGTGGCTCTTCCACAAAATACCACGGCCTGGGCGAGTCTATTTTGAAGTGGCATTAGAAGAAGTTTAAGTTTAAAAAATTAGGCTCTCAAAAGAAATTCCAATTGTACTGTTGATATTTGGCTCTATTGACTAATGAGTTTGCTGACCATTGTTTTAGGCAGAGCGACATGACCTATCTTACATTTGCAAACCCTAAGTGGTAGGTAGAGAGCACGTCCTCATTTCACTGATGGGGAACAGAGGACAGAGTGGGTTCCATGAAGCATCTGTAGGAAGTCTCAATTTGACTAAAACACATTGTGACTAAGATGCATACAGCTGGCCACCTTGCTCCTCACTACACCCCACTCTGCCTCCCACGGAAGACAGTCCTATGTCTGTGAGATGTCTATCTCACCCCCGATGGGAAACAGCTTGTAAGCATTATTTTTTAGATACCTATTGACTATTTGGATTCAAAGTCATGGGTGATTGGACCATTCGGGAGACCGTTTGCATCTTTACATCCCCTTTCCAAACAAGACAGCGGCGCATAGTGAACTCTGTGAACTGGGTAAAACTGTGAACTTGAGGTCACGTTAGCAGGTGGTGTGGGATCTGGGATTTGAATCTAATTCTGTGGTCTGACTTTGTATCACATGCCCTGTTCGTGGTATTGTGCTGCCGCCATTGTGTTTATGACTCTAGATGCTAAGATGTGTTTACACACATAGGACATGGGACAGTGCACTCTGCACTGAAAGGATGCTCATTGACCTGTCTGTGAGGCTCCTACTTTTAATTTCTTCCTCCACCTCCAGGCAGATCTTTGGGGAGATTCCCAATTACCATTAATGGGTGGACATTGCAGCCCTATAGCTAGGGAAGGCAGCAGTGTGATGAGTGACATAGCATTGCCTAGAAGTACACATTTGGGGACTGTTCCCACATTTCATTTGTCTTACAGTGAGTCCTCACTTCACATCATGGATAGGTCCTACAACTTTAGGTGAAATGATGGGTAATGAAACCAGTTTTACTACAGGCCAATTGATATAAACAAGATATAAACAAGTTCCTCTGGCATCTCATCAGCATTATAATGATACTAGAGGCCTTATGCACAAAATTCATGCGGGAGGAGAGGAGGAGGGGGATTTGTCCCTCAGCCTGGCCTGCACCCTTTCCAATCCAGGACCCCTTGGGGAATGTCAAACTGCCAGTTTAGGCCCCATCGCACAAGGCAGCAGCAGTTGGACATCCCTCTTGCAATCTGGGACCACTGGCTCCTAACTGCTTGCCTGCCTGCCAGCCTGATTGATTGCTGCCAAACCACTCCCCTATGGGCCTGATGGCCCTTCACTGTCCTCCCCTGCTGGCCTGATGGCCACCAACTGCCCTCCCCTGCCTTCCTGATTGCCTCTAACCACCTCTGCCTCGGCCCCCACCCACCATGGCTTTGTCTGGAAGGAAATCAGACTTCCAGAAGATGTCCGGTCACCTAGTCTAATTAGCATATTACCCTTTTATTACTGTAGATGATGTTGAACGAAAAGATGTTAGTTGAGGACCTGCTGCAATTCGTGATCGCCTCCCCCCCAAATCCCATAAACACCATTAAGTAATTCAGATCTCATTGGATATCATATTGGTAAGAGGCTCTTCTTTCATAGTGAATTTTAAAGGTAAATAGATGTCATTAAATATTCTTATCTAATTCTTACGACAAATGTGGAAGGCCATATCCAGTTAGATAGATGGATACACACAACTGTTCATACAGACAAATATATACACTCACACACACCAGAGTTTGTTTTCTAGGTCTTCTGTGAGGTGTTGGTGTTAATCATCTTGATCAAATCCATTTGTTAAATTTAAATAACTTATGCTCCCTTTTGTGAGTATAAGGCCAAATTCTGGGCATGCTTTTTTAAAGACTTTATGTTGAATATCTTTAGAATTTTAATGAATTAAACAAATGATAGTTTTGTAGCACAAGACGGCATTGCTGTTTTCCTTCATTAGGTAACCTTGGGTTTTGACCTTGGGTTTTGATTTTATTTTAATTTTTTACCAAAGAAGCACTCTTACACATGAATTGAATGCTCTGCAGCTTCATCTTATTCCTGCCAATCCCTCCTTCCCCCGAGTACATTTCTGAAATTATCATACACTGTGGTTCTGCCTTTTTGGGAAGGGTTTAGGTGGCGTCTGCCACCATTTCCCTGAAGAACATAACAAGATGCCAGCGATACCAGGTCTTAGACCTATTCAAAGGAAATTTACTGCAGGGGCTCTGCTCATTTTCCCCGGAAATCTTGGGTGTTTGGCATTTTGAAATAAGAAGAAGTAATTACCTTGTTATACTACTGTATCCTGGCAGGTAGGATGGACCCAACGAAAAGCTTGATTCTGCTTAAAATTCAAATTACCACCAGGGTCAGCTCTGTGAGGTTACAGAGGCCCAGGATTCCTTCTCCATGCAAAGCTAATTTGAGTGCACCATCTGCATCTCCCCTGTCTTCTTTCTAGCTGTGTTGATGGCCTGTTTGTTTTTTCCTTGTGTTCTGTAAGAAAAAAATAAAAAGAATGTGTTCTGTTTTAACATGTCATTAAGGAAGCACACTTTGTTTACTAGAAAACATTGTCAGTGTAGCAATGGGTTTACACTGGTGGGTGTTCAACTTTGAGAGTTGCTTTTCAGTCCCAGCTGAAGGGTCTAGCTATGTAAATACAGAGCTTTTAAGATTACATAACAACAAATGTAGATATTAGTTTTCTTTTTAAATAGTGCTCTACTTTCTGGTATATATCCTATTTTAATTCAAGTTAGCTTATCACAGAAAGTTGAGTTACAGAGAAGATCCATAGGTTGTTTTTGTTTTTGTTTTAAATCTCATAGTGAAAATGTTAAACAATAATAGAGACAAGAAGGAAGACAAGGAGATAGTCTGATATAGTTTGGATGTCAGGACAAGATGAGCATACGGTCTGTCTATAGAGAAGTGTGAACAATAGAGAACTGTAGAGGATAAATTTGCGCTTGGTTTCACCCTTTCAAACAGGTCATATGTGGCAATCTGACTTTTCCCACCAAAGTACAAGTTGATGGAGAAGATGTAGAGATAGAAAACCCTTCCCTCAAAGTACTGGTGGGTAACATATTGGTTTTCTAAACTCTATGAACACATAGAAGATCACATTCATTAGTACATTTAAAATGAAGGAGTGGAGAAATTTGAGTATTTTAAATCAACTTGAAAAGTCTATATCTGAAAATAAGAATGTTCCTAGCTCTCCCATAAGCTGAAATTGGAACAAAAGTACTAATGCCTTTGTTGGATTTTAAATTTGGCAAAACCCATTCTACCATCATTTAAAAATAACAAATTGAAAGGGATCATAAATAGAGACATAAAAGCATTTTGACATTTAATACAAAAACCGAATTTTGATGAACTTGGTAAAAAATGGATCATAGACATATGGATCACATATTTCTTATAGTGTGCCTGAGTTTCAAGAGTGAGGCGGTGGAAACCTGACAAAATATTTCTGGGGAATTCGCTTTATAGACTATATTTAAAAAGAAGCGAGGATGAACTCCAGACTGCTGTGATTGCTCATCGCATGGAATTTGATGACTTTTCATTTGCATGTAAGAAATTCTTGTGAAAGAACTCAATCTGTCTATGTGTGGTGGGAGTGACTTGTTGGAGACACTATATACCAATTTATTGGGTCACATAGTGGATCAACAACCAGAGCACGCTGAATACCAGGCTCTGAAGTGGACCCTGGTGAAACTGAGTTGTGGACTCCACCCTCCGTAGACATTGATAGGAAGGGGCTCACAGATTTCTGGATAATCCAAGGACTTTGGGACACGACAAGAGAGAGTATTTACTGTATACCAGCTGTGCTGACCATTTAAAAATTCATGATCATGTTTAATTGTTAGATTTGCATAAAAATAAGGATGTTATTTTCCTTTAATGGATGGGGAACTGATGATTTTTGTTAAGTGGCAATGGTAGCCTGCTAGGTGGTGGCTCCCAAAGACACATGACTTTTGCATTTCCCCTCGTGTGTAGTTACTGCCCTTGAACCTGGGCTGGCCCTGAGATTCACCTGAACCAGAAGATCATGGCAAAAGTGGCGTTGTCCCAGTCCAGATCTAAGCCTAATAGGCCTGGCAGCTTTAATTTTTGTACACTGGAAAGTCCTCAGTCAACCAGTAAAACTGAGTCTAGTTGATAGACTGGAGAGACCCTGAGTGTGCTTAGACCATGCAGAGAAACACATGGAGAGGGAGAGAGAGATGTGCAAATAGCTGACGCTTCCAGCCCAGCCCCGCCCCACTAACCCCCCACCTCAGGCCTCTGCCCTGCCTCCAGCCAGCCAGGTGAATACATCCACCAGAGGGCTCACCAGAACAGCCCAGCTGAGCTCAGCCCAGATTGTGGAATTGTGAGAAAATACAATGCCTGTCGGTTTTAGCCATGGAGTTTTCAGTACTAAGTTCCTCATCAAAAGAAGACCAAACCCATGGCTGGATAGGATTTTAGCCTCGGTCAGTCGGACTCGAACGAGTATTTGTGTTAGCTCACGAGTTGGTGGGGAAAGGAATCCAGTGATATTTGACCACCTGTAAAAATGGTTAGCAGCTGACATGAGTGAATGGTAAAAAAAGGAAAAGGTTAGAAGACTTGGTATGTTAGAGAAAGAGAGAAACACACCAGTGGTCTAACACCCATCCCAAGGGCCTTCTGGTCGCATGTACCTTGTAGAGCAGGCATCAGAGAACATGAGCCTATCACCAGAAATCCCCATTCCTCACACTCTTCCTGGGCAGCTGGCCCTTAGAGGTTTGTATTGACTTTACTTAGAGTTATCAAACTAATAACTCATGCTAATGAATTCCCCCCTTTCACATGGGACTTTATAAAGAGAACACGGGCAGGAGCCTTTCAAGGTACACGGGTGTAACACACACATATCCACACGGGGGATGTCAGGGATAGGAACATAAAACACGTGTCGATCAAAGGCGTGGAACCAGGGCAGCGCACAGTGGTCAGAGGGAGTTGGGGGGCCCTGGCAGGTCACCCAGGGGAGCGCTTGAAAGGACCATCTCTCCTGGCAAGCTCACGTTTGAAGTGATGTCATCTCTTTCATTCTCTCAGCTCAGTTGTGCCTCTGAAGCTCATTCTTTTCCATTCTGATGAGGAGCAAAAATGTTACCTCAAAGGTTAATGCTTGAGTTGGGGCTGAAAGGGAGAGGGAAGTGATGGGCTCCTGTGAACACACACACACACACACACACACACACACACACACACACACACACGTAGAGATAGAGAGATCACAAATGGCTATAAGTTCTTAAAAGTGTAACATAGGGAATACCTAGATAGAAACGTCCATCATTATGCAACCAGGCACCAAAACCATAGCTTGGGCATGTGCCCTGATCAGGAATTGAACCAGGACCTTTCAGTGCACAGGACGATGCTCAACCAACTGAGCCAAATAGGCCATGGTTACTTATATGTTTGAACAAAGGTCTGGGAAATGATACTGTGAAAATAGATCCCTTCTGTATTTTGAACATTTTCTCAGAATCTAGGGTTCCTAGATGGGGTGAGGAAAGAGGTGGAGGGAATGTCCCCTGTTGCCTGCTTATCTGTTGAGTCCTTAGGCCTTCTCCCCCGACCCCCAGTGGGCAGCAGTTCCAGTGGCCAGTGCCCAAGAGGCGGACTTAGGGAACAAGACATAGGTGGCCTGTTCCATTGGGCACCAGGATTGCTGTCATTGGGATTCGCCAAGGGTGTGTCAAGGGCGAATGTGCCCCAGAGAAGCCGTTCTCACTGCTGGCTATGTGAGGCCTTTGGGAAATTGTACAATTCCATTTTTGAGTGATTTCACTGAGCAATTAGACGTGTTTCCATGGACAAAGCCCTTTTTAGACTGAGACATTTTATGTGAGCGCTCCTTCTGAGAAAAGCTGAGAGTTTTAGAAAAGAGCGGGGCCACTGATGGTTTGAAAAGTGACCTCTTTGCCAGTTCTTTGAGCTACAAAGGGGAAGAGTGAGTGTTTCTGTAAGCACCACGCTATTTATTTGTGAAACGAAGCTCATAGAGTCATATTAAATATGGATGCCACGCTGGGGCCAACTATACATCCAGGTGTGCTGCTAATATTAATGAAAAAGCCCAGGATTTTCCTCTTCGGGAAGCATTACAAATATTTGTTTATTAATCCCGGTGTTGGAGCTGAGATTAGAACTGATTCCCTTTTTTTCCTCTGATGATAGTGGGGCACATGGAAATAGCGGTAGAGGAAGAGAATATTAATTTTAGAAAATAGCAGGGGGGGTTGATGTGATGTTTAAGAACTTGAAAGAGGTTTTTCCTGATCAAAACCTACTGGGATCTACTTTTCTGGTGCTTTCCATGTCTGCAGATAATAGCATTGCAGTTTGCTATTATTAGTAGAGAAATAGAATGTGTTGTGCCTTTATTTTTCTCTTCCTAATTCCTCAGGATGTAACAGGGGTCCTTTAAAAGCCATGAAAGGGCAAAAATAATACCACTCCCTGCTTTAATGACAAGCCCTCTTGAGGTTTATCATGATCATGAATAACAGTGCTTACAGCATATATGGTTTTATATGGTTACTCACATCCATCAAACAAAGGCAGAAAAAAAACCAAGATCACCCATTTTGAGTCTCCTGTGAAAATATATATTTTCAACTTAAATCTTATCCCATCCCCCAGTAGAAGCCAATTCCTCTTTATATTCAGGGTGTCCCCCCAAAAATGTATATACACTTTAAACAGATGCACGAAATTTGTGCAAGAGTAAGCCTACCTTCCCTGGCTGCCGGCCAGCTCCCCTCTGGCACCCAGGACCCAGGTTTCCCTCATAGCCCCGGCTTCATCCGGAAGGTTGTCTAAAAAAAGTCCCAAAGGACATCTGGTCTAATTAGCATATTATGTTTTTATTATTATGGAGAGTCACAACTGTTCTTTGAGTAGACAGGGCAGATATTTTAGTCTGATCTTATAAATAGTTACTAGAAACAATATCTTTGAGGGCTCAAGGGTCACAGAGTGAGAAAGCTTGGAAAAAAAAAAAAAAAAAGGATGGAGTTAATGCTCGAACCCAGGTCTCCTGATGAGAAAGCCACAATCCACTGACCGGGTGTAACAATAATGTGCCATTAAAAGAACAACACCCTGAATATTGAATATGGCCTTCTGTATATTTTCCTTTGGTATGACCACAATAAAATATAAATATGGAACATGCATACATCTACAAATACTGTTTCACCTTGTGATGACTATAATTACTATAGTATCATTAGTCATATGGAATTGAACATGTAGGAGGTTCTTAGTATAATAGTATTATATGTTAAAGACAGATACCATATGAATTCACTTACATGTGGAATCCTTGGATACTACCAAGTATATGTTTCTCAATGTGGACATGCCTGCAGGCTCAGTTTTCTTTGTGGAGATCTTTGTAATTTCTCCTTTTTCAGGGCTCACCTCTTACCAGTGTGCAACCCTTGGGATTTTATTCACAACCTTGAACTCTTAAAAAATATATATGGGAGGGAGGTTCCCAAAAATGTGTACACATTTTTAATAATTACAAAGGCAGAATACATTTCATTTTCAAAATGTAATAAAATCCACAGTTATCAGTGGTTAAAGTGTATATACAGTTTTTGGGGGACACCCTGAATATAAAGAGGAGTTGGCTTTTTCCCTGTGGTGGTAAGATTTAACCTGAGAGAATATATTTGCACAGGAGACTCAAAAAGGGTGGTCTTGGTTTTTCTCTGCCTCTCTTTATTTGATGGATGTGAGTGAGAACCAGCAAGAATGGATACAATGCCAACCATCATTGTTCTGATCAAGCGCGAATTTGACACTTTTCATTGGGGAGGTCTCAGACTATGCACTCTTTACAAAGACGCATTCCCAGAGTCTGGAAGTGCCTGGTGTATTTGTTCCTGTACATCGTGGCAGGGTGCCTCTACGCCTGGAAGATGTCACATTGTACAAAGGGGTCTCCTGCAGGTGGCGGGCATGGCAAGTCGCCATTCCTTGGTGACTCAGGTTGGCCAGTGCAGTGATCAAAGATTAGCCTGGACCACTCACGTCTGACTCTTCCGTTTGGAAATAGGCTCACAGATCGCTGCATTGCCCCCGCTGTTTCTTTGCAGCCCTTGCCCACTTCCAGGCGTTTGATCACACACACAGCCTCTCCCTGCTAATGCTGTGCAGGTTGATAAAACAGTTGCCGTGCCTTAATCCCTAAAGAAATTATTAATTATCTGGTTAATGTGCATCAGGCTGTGGGCATGGGAGATTAATCGCCAGCCGTGGGCTGAGTTGCTGAAGTGGGTTTTGGTTTCGTGTCTCCTGTCACTCGGTAATGGCTTTTCCTGCCTTCACCATCCGGTGAACAGGTGCAGAGATGCTGTATTTTCACTTTCCCAGAGTCAGGAACAGCCGGTGGCCAGGCGATGCCTCCTTCGCAGTCCTGCTGCATGAGCAGTTTGCAGCATGGACTCGCCCCTACTCAGAACATTCCAGCTCCTGGAGGCTGTTCAACGTGACAGGTCCTACCCAGACTTTCCCAGCATCCCACACACATGCATGTGTGCATGCACATGTCCCCCCGACATACACACATGGACACACACATATGCAGACGGTTCTAAATGCACATGAAACATTCAGAAAGATTTCCGGATGCCACAAATGAATTCATGCCCAACACTTCATCTGATTTCTTTCTTTAGAAATATGCTCCTTACCTCTAAGAGTAAAAACTAAAACAGAGAAAGACTAAAGGGGAAAAGCTGTATGGAGCTACTTCTTTGAGAGGCAAAGAGAAGTTTGACACTAGTCATTGGGTAGTGATGGTATAAAACTGATATTGCAAGAATTCTCTGGATTTGTTTTCTTTACTTTCTCCCTTTTAGGAGCTGGGTTCTTGTCCTAGAAAGTTACCTTCATTCAGGTTGATCACACATGTGGGAAAGGATCTCTTCCTTTTGATAAATAAGCCTATTTTCAGAATGTGAACCTTTGTCCTGGGATGTTAGTGCATCTTGGGGATGTGAGGCTACTAAGTTGGTTCATTTTGCTGGTGGGGGGAAGCAGAAAACATCCTCAGAATGTGTTCTAGTCTAGCTTTGCTGTTCAACATGGCTGTCCTTCTCCATCCTCTGTGCAGCAGGAGAGGCCAAGCAGACCCCAGAGGTTGGAGGTTTCTATGGATTTGATGCGTTCTGTGAACTCTAGCCTCTCTCTTCACCTTGAACCAGAGGCTGAGATGTCTTAGGAGGAAGCCCTGCTGCTTCATGATTATGTTGGGATATCCTCAGCTCTGGTGATGTCAGCAGAGTCTGTTTACCTAGAATTGGACCATTTTTCTCTTTAAGTTTGAATGACTAAAATTGAATGAGGGCCATATACCCATATACATTGGGAAGGTAGGGAGAAGAAGCCAGTAAAAAGTTGGAAGCCTCAATTTAGTCAGGCATGATAGCCAGGAGTCAGTGAGTGAGTGAGGAATTGGGGCTTCCTATATGAATATTCTAGAAGCTTGTTTCACTTGGCAAAGTGACACCCTCAGTGCACTTCTCACTTCTGCTATTTCTCTCCATCGCCATTATCCGAGATTTGGGAGAATGAGATACGCTTACATGTCCTGGAATTCTCTCTAGTGTCCACTTTGCAATTTAAAAATAGAGATAGAGTAAATGTATTATGATTACCTGTGAGTTCTTAGTGTAACCAAAGGAGCTCAAGCTGCTTTGGTTTAAAATTTTATTACATACTCTATCCTTGGTCCACTCCTTAAGGTGTCAAGGTCTTTATGATTTGGGACCAAAAGATAAAACTCAAGGCTAATTCTTCCTATAAAGGTTTGAAATAATATGGTGCCTATATTAGGATAAAATTTACCTACTAGATCAAAATTGTTCCTACTTAAACCAGATTGAATTGGTTTTGACTATGCACTGCAAACCACACACACACACACACACACACACACACACCCCTTTGCACACACACCCCTTGCAACCACACTCCAGATATAATTTTTTCTAAATTTTCTAACTGCTCTGGAAGTCTCATTCCCATCACTGCTTTAACATGGGAGCTTCCCAATGTTCACACTGATGAATTTCCCCACTATTCTGGAGAAACAGTAAGAATGTTGTATGAAATTTGAATAGTGACATTTTTTTTATTTGTCTCTAAGAATTCCAGATTTGAGGATTGTCAGCCTGAAAGCATTGACACATTGATAGAATATCTTCCTTCATCTTCTCTGACCTCCCTCTGTAGCTTCTGACCATTGAGGTCATTATTAAGGGCAACAAATACTTGTTTATGGGGTGTTCTGTGCCTTATTAATTACATCTTTTATAAGGAGCTTGTAAGAGCTCCTGATTCTCCAGGGTTAAAAAAAAGAATTGGAATTTCTTAAGCAACTTTATGATATCATATAGACAGGACACAAATTGTTGAATTTACAAAAGCAAAGAGAAAACACCTATCTGGTGTAGGGGAATAAGTGATTCTGATAGCTGAGCTTCAGGCATAAGACATAGCTCAGTTGATGAAGCAATGGGCTATGGCTCTCCATTCAGAGACTTGGCAGGTAACGCAGCTACCTTCTGGGCTACTGTGGCTCCCAGCACCTGCCAGACCCACCTTCTGGATGGGCTGATTGGCTTCTGCTACCTGTGCCACCCACATTAGTTTGGGCTCCAGCCAGACTTTCCCTGCCTTCCCCTGTGAGCACATCAGTGTTAGCATCATCGGAGTGTCTCTAAAAGCTCCTGTATTGTCAATGCAGATGGAAGCAAAGAACACTGACAGGGACCTCTGCCCAGCCCTGAAACTCCTGTCATGGTGATGACTCCCTTCAGGTGTTCACATGTTCTTCTGCTCCAGTGGAAATTCGGAAATAATCCAAGTTTCCAAGTGCAGAACATAAACCAAGCATCTCATTTTTCCTTCTTCCATGTCCTTTGAGCCTACTTCAAGGCATTTGTTTTCAAGGGTAAACTTAGTGGCCCAGGGAGTAGAAATAATAGCATGAACCCATTCCTTGCATATCACTGTTCAAAGATCTTGAAGAACTTAAAAAAGACTAAGATCACTGTCTATAAAATCAGCACTAATGAGACTATGTATCTAAATTCCAAATGTCCCAGTAAATCCTATTCATGAAAGTGGTTAAGAACGATAGGGAAACAAAACTCAGGTTATAATCCAGGTATCTTTGGTTCTTATCCTTTGACACTTTCTTATCATTATCCATAAAGATTCTTAACCATTCATCTTCTAGAGAGACCCAGGCGGTTTCTGCAAAGGAAATGAACAACATATGTGCAGGTGACCAATCTGCTGTGTCCTCTTAATTTCTCTGAGACCTTAGAGATCCTTTCTAGTTCTTTCCGTGGCTCAGATCCTGGTGGAAAGAGGTACATGCTCTTCCAGTTGAGTTAATGGAATTATATTGAGTTGAAGAAGCTGGTAGGGCTGGGGTAATATAGCTAAGATTTCCTTTCCACAGAGAGTAGCACAGGAGATAATACACCCAGTATTTCATAGACATGTTTTCCATAAAAAGCAATAGTTCGTTTGCTTCTAAATGAAATAGTCTTTGGTGGAGTGACCTAAGCTCCAGTTATGACTTGGTTTCTATAGAAAAAAATCATTCTAAATTCTAAAGAACCATTAAATTTAGACACACTTGTAGAGTATACATGTTGTGACAACTTCTTGGTCAAGTGGGATGACCCAGGTACCAACTTCCTATAGCACACTCAGCTTAATTAGTGAGAGTATATGGACTGAGTTTCCTTTTCCACCGACAAATCTTAATGATACTTCAAGTCGCTGAAAATGAACGGTCTCACTCTCATAATTTGAGTCAGGAAATTAATGCCTCGCACTGAGTCACTGAAATTTAAGTCCTGACGCTCGGTTCAACTAACAGATTGCTCCGATTTTTTAATGTGTGTGCGTCCGCACTTCTCCTGTACCAGGCTCTTTGCTAAGGGCAGGGCTTTATCATCTCATTTCACCCTCACATTTTGTGAAGAGGGGGGTTTATATTTATTGTGCCAAAGTCTGCTTTTGCCTAGAATGCATGTTCATTGGGCAGATGGGGAAGGCCAAATGGGTGTGCCAAGAAATGAATGAGACCCTGCCCAAGATTGAACCACTAGTAAGTGACAAGATGGGACTGGATCTAGATCCAGCTCTCTGCCCCTATCTGGCACACTGCCCCATGTGAGTACAGCGATCCTGAGATAGGGACTGCTCTGTACACACAGAGGTGACATCTCACTTTTTTTTTTCAACGACTGGGTTCTTCAGAAATTGTACCATCCACAAAAAGGAAATGATTACCAATTTTCCTAAAATTGAACTGAGGCAATTGAATCCTGGGATGACAGAAGAACATCATCCTATATTTTGGGTGAACACTTAATGGTTCTTCTTCTAAACCCTTCTCCCCTTTGCTTTCCTTGCTAAAGATACTCCTAGAAGCTTAATTATAAATCACTAGAAGCCCAGTATATGAAATTTGTGCATTGATCTGGGGGAGGGGAAAGGTCCCTGAGCCTGGCCTGCACCCTCTCACAATTCAGGACCCCAAGGGGATGACCAACTGCTGGTTTGGCCCAGGAAGTCAGACATCCCTCTAGCAGTCTGGGACCACTGGGCTCTAACTAGTTGCCTTCCTGCCTCATCACCCTTAACCGCCTCTGCCTGCCTGCCTCATTGCCCCTAACCAGTCGCCTGCCTGCCTGATCACCCCTAAACACTTGTCTGTCTGAATGACCTCCCTTAACCACTCACCTGCTACCTGATCGTCCCTAACGGCCTCTGCCTCAGCGCCTGCTGCCGCAATTGCAGCAGTGGCTTTGTTTGGAATGACTTTAGGAAGGTCATTTGGCTGTCCGATCTAATTAGCATATTGCGTTTTTATAATTATAGATAATCATGTATTCTATAGGGAAAGCTGATGTGAATGGGTTAAAGTCTTTTAGAAATAACCCTTGAGCACAGGCCTGGTAGCTCAATCTCAATTGGTGAGAGTATTGTCCTGATGCACCAAGGTCGCAAGGTTGATCCCAGTCAGGACACATAAAAGAGTCAACCAATGAATGAAACAATAAGTGGAAGAACAAATCAATCTCTCAATCTCTCTCTCCCCCCCTCGTCCCCCCTTTCTTTCCCTCTCTCTCTCCCCCACTCTACCCCTCTTTCTCCCTCCCTATTTCTCTCTCTAAAATCGATTTAAAAAAAAGAAGAAGAAAAGAAATGGCCTTTGTCATTTTTAAAATGTGTACTCCTAACGTTTTAACATCTTAACAGAGCTATTTTCTCAAGGTGTCATCCACAAATTCAATGCCAGTGCTAGTTTTACAAAATCCCTTCATCTATTTCATCTCGATTTCTCAGGGTGGCCCAGAACTCTCTAATGTACACACCTCACAAGGCGATCCTCAGGCGCACTGATTTTTGAGAACTATTCACTCAACCAAAAGGTGATCTAAGGCAAGAATGGTCCCCCTCCAAGAGTAACTTAGTGGATTTCCTCCTGAGTCCTTTCTTTGTAGGGAAATTCCAGGGGGACCTTCTCACTTGAGCATCCCTTCCCTCCGCCATTCATTTCTTTCCGGCATTCCTTCTTCACACGCTGTGTAAGGACTGATCAATGAACTTACACTTGAAAGACAAACTTAAACTATTCTCATCTCTTTTCATCTCCTCCATAGCAAATGCCCTTTCATCTCAGACGTTCCACAATGTGGGGAGGAAAAAAAAGAAAAAGAAAAGAAAAAGATGGCTCTGCAACAGATGCAATCCTTTCTAGGTCTCTAGGTAACATTTTAACCTGTGCGATGTTCACTGCACAGCATCTTAAGTAATATTCCAGGAAACACGCTGTAGCTTGTTAAGAAGGATAGGACCCCAGAGATGTCTCTAAATATGCCTGTAAAGTGAGAGGTACCAAGAGAAAGATAATATGGCTGATTATAGTTATTTACCTTACATTTTCATTCGCTTTTAACTGGGTGTAATTTAGGGGCAGGAAATCTCTTATTGGAAGTGTGTTTGCATTAAGCAGCTCTAAGCAACCATGAAAGTGCAGAAACTGAAAAATTGACAGGCTGGGCACCTAGAATCCCCAAGTAGCATTTTTGTAATAGGCATCCAAACAAATCGAATAAACATGTTTTGCTCCAGCGATTTAAAGAATATGGTCTTTGGAGTCATTTGTCTTTTTTTAACTATCATTTCTAACCTTTTCATTGCCTATCTCTAGTTTGCAGCTCCCCCCTAACAATCTGTGGCAATTTCCCAGCCAGCTGCTGGTGGGCCGGTGTTTGCGGCTTTGTTTCCATTACCCTGAGCTATCAAACCAGCCTACAAAGGGCATTACCTCTGGGCTGTTGTTTCCCAGGGTTGCATTAACAATGGGTTTGTTTTTTATTTTTGTTGTCTCAAGATGCCTCATTGTTTGGAAGTAGCTTTAGAAAATCCGCAGTGGCCCTGAATTAGGACACTCAGGCCAAGTATCAGGAGATGCTTCCAGGAGGCACCTCTTGCTTCCCAAGGGATAGCAACAAACCCACGCATCCATCTGTTGAAGTTTTAGCTTGATTTTTCAGGTATGCAAGAGGTTTGAGTGGACTTCGTTTGGAAAAGAACGGGTGCTCGTTTAATTAGTCTTGGCATGATGTTAAAAAAATCCTTTGTGTACTGTGACCCTTCTGGGAAAATGAGAGATACACAGTCAGTGCTTGGACTTGGTAGAATAATGAGTACAAGGAGAAGGGTCCTCTTATGCATATGCCAGTGGTCGGCAAACTCATGATTCCATATAGCCAAATATCAACAGTCCAATGATTGAAATTTCTTTGGAGAGCCGAATTTTTATGCTTCTTCTAATGCCACTTTTTCAAAATAGACTTGCTCAGGCCGTGGTATTTTGTGGAAGAGCCACACTCAAGGGGCCAAAGAGTCGCATGTGACTCACGAGCTGCAGTTTGCCAACCACGGGCATAGCCTTTGAATTTCTAGAAAAAAGCAAGGAAGCTCATTGTTCATGGTCTTTATAGTTATGGTCTGGTTTCCACTTGGACACACTGGCAAACACTGATTTTCTGTGTTATGAGGGGATGGTGCCACTTATCAAATTATTACATAGAAAGAAGAAAAGGGGGAGGGAAAAAGGCATGAGAAAGAAACTTTTTTTTTTTTAAAGTATTTTGTTACTGATTTCAGAAAGGAAGGGAGAGGGAGAGAGAGAAATATCAATGATGAGAATCATTAATTGGCTGCCTCCTACACACCCCCTAACTGGGGATGGAGCCAGCAATCAGGGCATGTGCCCTGACCGGAATAGAACAATGACCTCCGGTTTATAGGTGGCTGCTGAACTACTGAGCAGGAGAAAGAAATTTTAATTCCTCCTTTCCTTTTCATTAATTCCCTCCTTCCCCATTCCCTCACCAAATTATATTCATTCAAATCTGCCTGGCTACAGTGAGTGCGTGTGCTTTTGCGGACATGCCCACGGGTGGTGGGAAAAGTGGACAAGCATGATGCCAGCGTTGTGGATCAGACTGTCGCATTTGAGGAGTCCCTCTCGCTCACTTGGAACTTGCTCAGGTAGAACATTTGTATCCTTCAGGGGACAATTTTATTTCCCAATTAGGGCTGAGGGAGAGGTTCTCAGAGAGACGAGTCTGTTCAAACTGACGTCCCTGCTTTCTCATCATCCCGAGGAGATGACAAAGACTTTCACCCCTAATTGGCCACCTGGATTTTGACTTCTATGTGTGTCGTCATATGCCTTCTATTCGGAAACTCCCCGAGAGCGGTAGGTCTTAATTAATAGGCTTTATGGTCTTGCTCTTGGATAGATGTCAGTCATGTTTCTTTAAAAAGGGAAACAAGCAAAAATGTTTTCTAAGTAATTTCCTTCACACTTGAAAAATATGAGTCTTCTTTACTGTTAACAGACAATTTTAAATATTCCACTTGCAACAAAAAATAGGTCTGTCTTCTCAAGAAAAAGTGATGTTTGTTTATTTTAAAAAATTTTAAAATTCAGAGAGGAAGGAAGAGACAGATAAATATATATATATATATTATGATAATTATATATATATATATATATATTATGAGAGAGAATCATCAATCAGCTCCCTCCTGCGTGTCCCCTACTGGGGATCAAGCCCCCAACCCAGGCATGTGGGGTTGACCAGGAATCAAACCTGGGGCTCCTGGTTCATAGGTTGGTGCTCAACCACTGAGCCACACCAGCCAGGCAAAAGTGATGTGCTTTTTTTTTTTTTTTTTTTTTTTTTTTTTAATAAACCCAAACAAGTATTAACATCTATGAAAAGAAGATAAAAAGACTAGAGCATATTTCTGGTGTGCTCCAGGCATGGATACCCACCTAATCTTTATGATTTTGTCTGATTAATGGAAAGAAATAAGTGTAGGGAATTAGGCTGTAACTACATAAATCAGAGTTGTACCCCGGCTTTGCAAAGACATATACTTGAGCAGTTTTTCTTTTATTAATTAAGGGAGAATTTTTCTTTGGGTCAGGATAAAACGGACTAAAAATAAACAGCTGTATACTACTTCATTAAGCGGCTGCTTGGAGTGGTTTTCCCATTGATTGGTCTCCGGGCTAATGCGGCTTCATTCCTCATTTCACTGCTAATTAACATCAGCGCCGCTCTGACCATTTGACCGTGTTCTGTGGGAGCATGTGCTGGATGGCAAGTAACCGCTCTCTCCCTTCCCCCACTGTCTCCTTCCCCAGCCCCTCATCTTTCCTTCCTCCTAAAAATAAGATGTAAACCTAGGAGGGAAGGGGGGTACCCTTCCCGTTAAAGCCTGCGAGTGACAGTAGATTTAATAGTGAGATTATGTGCAAGCAGGAGAAACGAGCATAGAGACTCGGCCCAGGCACCCGATGGAGGGGCTGTGGACACAGAAATGGGTCGCTGAGGCGCCCCCCCAGGAACTGGCTCACTGGCTTGGCTCGTTTTACATTTGTCGTGTCGATTCAGGCTTTTATCCCAAATATTTGCAGGACAAATGACCTGACTCAGGGAGCTAGGAGTGCAGGCCTTTAAGAGAGAAATTGACCACTGCCTTCAAGGCGTCTATTTTTAAGACTCTGTACCCTGTCTTTCCTGAGTCTGTAAATGAAACTCCCTGCTGGCTCAGAGTTTCCTGATCGGCCCCATCGGCACGGCAGTTGGAAGTG
This sequence comes from Pipistrellus kuhlii, assembly GCF_014108245.1. NCBI lineage: Eukaryota > Metazoa > Chordata > Mammalia > Chiroptera > Vespertilionidae > Pipistrellus > Pipistrellus kuhlii. The sequence goes on from NW_023425524.1 coordinate 4,408,723, forward strand.
GTCAGAGCCGAGCAGAGCATCGCTTATCATGGGAGCGGAATGCTCATTGGGCAACTCAGGACGAGGGATGGGCAACATCCACAGGATAAACATCAGGAAAATGGCCTGCTTCTGTTCCGGGTCAAGAGGTCAGCATTTCCACAAACTCCAGCCAACACGCATTTTGGAAAAGCTTGTCCAGAAGCACTGAATAATGTGTTGTTTTGACTCAATTCCAAATCATGGCATCGCTTCTAATTGAATCCAACATTACATTGCATGTAGACAATAATTCCAAATTAGTGGTGATTCTGCAGTTAGATGCATTGTATTGCCTAAGCAGTCCCTAGCAGGCTTTTTTTTTTTTTTTTTTAGGGGGGAGAGTTCTACCTTAGAGAAACAATCACAGTTAGACAATGGGTACATTTCTCTTGCGCTGTGGAATAGTCATTTCCTTGCTGACATCATTTTTTCCCAGTAGGCCTTTAATTTATGTACTCCTTGCCTGGTCGTTTACATCTTATCATCTCCATGCCATTGTGGAAGGAACTATGTCCTATTCCCATTCGCAATGAGATAAAAAATATATTGGTGGCCCTTTATTGGCCAAATTCTGTGCTTAGGACAAATGATGCACTCAGCTAAATGAAGGATCTTCATGTTTGTCTTTTTTAAAATATATTTTTATTGATTTCAGAGAGGCAGGGAGAGGGAGAGAGACATGGAAACATCAATAATGAGATAGATTGTTGATCGTCTGCCTCCTGCACACCTCACATTGGGGATTGAGCCTGCAACCTGGGCATGTGCCCTTACCAGAAATCAAACCATGACCTCCTGGTTCATAGGTCAATGCTCAGCCACTGAGCCACACCAGCTGGACTTCCTGTTTCTTTAATTCCTTCACCGCTTCTCTTGAGAGCTCCTTTCACTCATATCCTGAAAGTGCATTCGTGTTATCGTGTACCCTATGGGGTCCTGGGTCTCTCTAAGGCACTGTGGAGTTTTAGTCTCATCTGATGGAGAGTTGTGGGAATTACTAATTGCTGAAGCATCAGAAAGACATGGGGATTCTTGCTGAGCCTCCAAGGATGGTTTAGGATTTAAGTATAGATTATAAACTTCCTGGATTGAGGAGTGCTTACTGGGTCGCCGACATATTTCCGTTATCGGTGCCATTGCCGGGCAGATTGCTCAGTAAATGCTGCTGAAGGAAGGACAATGGCTGGAAGGGAACAGTCTAGGCAGTGAGGTCTTGGAAGCTGGAGGCGGATATATTTTTCCAAGAAACATAAAATAACTTGAGTGTGGTATATATTAAACACACACACACACACACACACACACACACACACACACATAGAAAATAAGTTTGGAAAGGTAGCTTAGGACCAGTTTGCGAATAGTCTGAGAAATGTCCATTTAAGGAACTTGGACTATATTCATTTAAAAAATATATATATATTTTATTGATTTTTTACAGAAAGGAAGGGAGAGGGATAGAAAGTTAGAAACATGGATGAGAGAGAAACATCGATCAGCTGCCTCCTGCACACCTACTGAGGATGTGCCCGCAACCAAGATACATGCCCTTGACTGGAATAGAACCTGGGACCTTTCAGTCTGCAGACCGATGCTCTATCCACTGAGCCAAACCAGTTATGGCTTGGACTGTCTTCTTGGACTATATTCTTGTACATAGATTGAAGCTTATAATCTATGGTATATGGTTGGTGACTGACAACTGTGGGGAAAAAATTACCCTAAAACAAGGTTAACTTGGCCATCATATGATAAGAACACAAAGAGGTGGCTTTGATTCCGGGTTTGGAGACACAGCAGGCAGGTGGCGGAGAGGCAGGATGGATAATTCAGCTGCACCGGCTGTTCTTGCTGTGGGCCCTGGATGCCATTACAATTTGTGAGCACAGCACCGTGTCTGTTCCTGTGTGTTAGCTGCTTCTGTGTGGCCCTTTTGTGGGATTTTGGTTCTCCTTAGTGTCTTTGTCTTTCATGCCACTGGTGTGAATGGATTCCAAGAGAATCTAACAAACTCGGTTTGCAGAGTCAGAAGCCCGCTAAAGCCCAGCATCCACTCTTGCTTCCTTAACCCTTCCTATGCCATAAGCTTTAAAAAATAGATGCTTTAAAAAAAATCATTTCTTTTTGTGAGAATTTTCAATGGGAAATATTCAAGAACACCCGAATTGTGAGTAATATATTTATTTTTACAACATTCACTGCAAATTGATTTTTTAAATTATATTCAAAATATCACAGCATGTGGGGATAGTTTCAGTTTTGGCCGAGTGACAGTTCACTGGTTAAAGGGGTCAGAGGGACTGAAATAGTCCCTGTGAGCTTTACAGACCAGAGCTACACTCCCTATAATATGGCCTTTGTTAAGGAAAGCCCCGCCGGGAGCCTTCAGGATGGAAGGCGGTGGATGCTCATATGAAATCCAGAGCCTCGGGACTGCAAATCAGCAAGAGGATCTCCTTGATGGGCACACCTGTTGCATTTGCCCCTGACATATTGTAAGGCCAGCGTCTGAATTTATCTTCTAGTTATCTGAATGCCAACAGAGGCACACTAGCCCTGCCAGCATGGCTCAGTGGCTGAGTGTTGACTCATGAACCAAGAGGTCAAGGCTGGGATTCCCAGTTGGGGCAGGCTGGGATTCCCAGTTAGGGCACATGCTTGGGGTTTGGACTGGCTGGATCCCCAGTGGCTGGTGTGCCAGTGGCAGCCAATCAATGATTCTCTCTCATTGGTTTTCTGATGGTCCTAGGTGACCATGCTAGCGGTTCTCAACCTGTGGGTCGCCTAAGACCATCGGAAAACACAGATATTTACATTAGGATTCATAACAGTAGCAAAATTACAGTTATGAAGTAGCAACAAAAATAATGTTATGGTTGGGGATCACTATAACATGAGGAGCTGTATGAAAGTGTTGGGCATTTGAAAGGTTGAGAACCACTGCCCTAAAGGAAAAAGGTCTCAATGAATAAAACGTAAGAGACTAAGAAGGAAACTTCATGGAGAATTCATCTCTTAATTGACCCACTTTTTGCTGTCTCCGTGGTGAGTGACTGGCCAGAATCTCCACTAATGAGGCACCTGTGAGTATCCCTTGCCACACATGGGGCAGCCTCTCAGGACATAGGCATGATCCTACGTGAACCACCTGTTATATAAGAGCATGTGCGTGTACTCACGTATGCACGTGTGTGTGTGTGAAGGGAAGCATTTTCTTATTGAGGTTCTGAAGAAAAATAAGTTTTCTTCTTTGTACATTAAGAAGAAGTTCAGTTAACAGGACCGATTGCCATAAGCCTCCACGTTTCATTAAAATCCGTTACTTGTTGAGCTACTAAGCTATGGAGAGGATTCAGGGAATAAAAAATGAGTAAGGATGATAACAGTGCAGCTCCGTGGGAAGTTTTCATGTGAATCACTGACCTTAGACTCTGTCGGCGGGCAGCCTTCCTCAGTAGAAGGGAAACAGTACCGCACGTAGAGGCATAAAAAATGCAGCGGCAGAGTTTCCGGCCAGGAAACCTTTTTTCCCATATGGGCACCCATATGCTTTTTCTTGAAATCCATATTTTTGGCCTGGATACCCATATGTTAGCTTTGCGCCCAAACAAGATTGTGTAATCATTCTTTATTATTTCTTCTTTCCTAGAAATTATGGCCCTGAAGTGTGGAGGGGAGGGGAGAGATGCAACATGGGCTGTTTTACATACTAGGGGTACAGGCATGGGAGAGAAGCAGTACCCTCCTAGGAGGGACACACAACGTGTGTGTGTGTGTGTGTGTGTGTGTGTGTGTGTGTGTGTCTACATGTTCTTAAATACCAGGCTCATGTCTATTTGGTCAAGTGGCCACCATGGGTTGGGTTTTATATTCCAGCTTGCCTGTCTCAGGCTGATGCATCCATGTGTCCATCTGGGGGCTGAAGAACACGTTCAGAGTCGGGCAGAGAGGGATGGGTGTGGCTGGCATATCTTCTGCCCATTGGAGTTGATCAGTAAATACTCACTGTAGGGCCCCAAGTTTATCTTTAGCCCCACAGGAGCAGTGATGGCGGCACTTCCCTTATGATGTCATAAATGTCCGATCACATTTAAGACTTCCCCTCTAGACCTGAGAATAAAGTTGGCATTGTATTTTATTCTATTTTTCGCATCCTCAGCTCACTGGCTATGGTTGGATTTCAATAAAAATTTTAGAACTATTAATCTATAAAAGTTCCTTCATAGGCTTTTATAGGCCCCAAGTCAACAAGTTCTCATGCAAGTAAACTCACTTTATCATAAGAATTTAGCATGCAGATATTATTAATTTTATTCCATCAGCACTCTAGGCTCTCTCCATGTTAGATTCTACTTACTATTTCAACTCTAGCCTGAGGTAAATGAAAAGAGACCACCTTTTCCACTTCTATACATAATAAAATAACTATTAGACTTGAATGACCTCACATAATAAATCAAGAGTTAATTATAGGTGAGTTTAATAATTGATTTACAAAGAAAACAGAGCCAATGACTGTATGAGATGCTCTATCCAAAGTGAAATGCTGTTGGGAAACAACAAAAAACAAAGCTATAAATACCTACTACTAAAGGAGGCGAAGAGCCTGCTCTGTGCTTCAGGGTAGCATCCCATTTGCCTTCTAGAAACGTAGGTAAAAGCAGAGGCCGGTGCACCGTGAGTTTACAAAGGAGGCCAAAGAGGAGAAATTCCTTTTGGCAATCATGTTATTTTTGTCTGATTTCACTGGGGGATTTCTTCTGTTCGCCACTTTCCATGCTCCTTGTCCTGGTGGCCCAGCAAGGTCAGAAGTGGGCCTCCGTGGGCTGTCCGCCCGGGGACCTTTGATTGACAGACTGCTGAGTCGCTCCGTGCTCCCAAGGCTGCTGCAGTGTGCCTAGCATGTGCAAAAACCCTCTACGTGGACCGTTTCTGGGGCCTTTTGGCCTGAAATGTGTGGTTCAGCAACCTTCCTAGAACGTCCAGGCGGAGCCTGCGGAGAGTCAGCATCCTGCCCCCCTCCTGCCCACGAGGAGGTGTCAGCAGTCTTCCCGTCTATTCCTGGGGAAGCATGCTGACATCACTCTACCTACCAGGGCGATGGCTTGGGTGGATGAGCGAGGGACTCTAAGTTCACGCCTCCAGTTCTGAGGGCTTTCATCTCTGAAATCCCATCTTCTGATGATTGAGAGGCAAGAATGAGCTTATTTATTTTTTAAAATATATTTTTATTGATTTAAGAGAGGAAGGGAGAGGGACAGAGAGAGAAACATGTATGATGAGAGAGAATCATTGACTGGTTGCCTCCTGCGCGCCCCCTACTGGGGATGGAACTTGCAACTCCGGCTTGTGCTCTTGACTGGAATCGAACCAAGGACCCTTCAGCCCGCTGGCTGACGTTCTATCCACTGAGCCAGACTAGCTAGGGCTGAGCTTATTTTTAAGATTCCTCCGGCAATGTCTCATTCCTGGACTCCTTTGTTCTCTGCACATCCCCTCACTACCTTAGGGCTGATATCTCCCTCCGATGCGTCCGGTGTCCTTCCCATTTACAGGGGCCGGGATGGTATCTCTGATCCACGTAGAATCACAGCGACTGCCCTCTGAAACTGAAAATGCCTTCTCACCACACCTATTGATCTTTGGAGCTCTATTTCCAGATTTTCATTCTCCCACTCGTTTGACATCTGGAAGAGTTGGGGTGCTAGGCACTAAAAAAGAATGTTTTGTGTGTGTGTGTGTGTGTGTGTGTGTGTCTATTTGGTAGAAGCAATGTGTGATATAGGTATTGATGAGAGTCTGTATGAATCCCATAAGCCTGCAATTAAAATAGAGAAAGGGAAAATGTAATCAGTCAGTTTATCTTGCTGGACATGCAGAAGGGAAAGAGCATGTAGACAAAAGTTTTAATAATGTAGTAATTTCACCCTGGCCAGTGTGGCTCAGTCAATTGAGTGTGTCCCTGGTTTGATTCCTGGCCAGGGTACATGCTCATGTTTTGGGCTTCATCTCCAGAAGGGGGCATGAAAGAGGCAGTCAATCAATATTATGCTCTCACATCAATGTTTCTCTCTCTCTCAAAATCAATCAAAATAATAATAATGTAATAATTTCATTGAAACTTGTTTTTATAGAGCTAATTGTGAAATAAAGAAATAAAAACAGGGAGAAAAAATAATAAATTACCAAGGAAATTTAGTGGATTATTCCTAGATTGAATCCCATTTCTAAAAAATGATAGAGCATATTCATGGTAGTGCCATGGTTTGCTACATTTTGGAGATGATGCATTTTTTGATGTTGTAGGAAATAAGGAAAGGGAAGCCCAGAATTGGATTCAAAAAAAATCCTTCAGCTGTAATAATGGATTGTTGTCATGAGAAAAACACCCAAAATAGAGGACAGTGGCAGTTTATCTTAAAAGAGAAGTAAAATAAGGGAAAAAATTGCATTGTTGCAGGGCTAATTGGATGAAGAGACCTCAGTAAATTGTGATTGCACAGTTAATAAACCCTAGAGATTTTTTTTTTGGAAGATAAAATTAGTTGTTCAGTGGTTAAAAAAAAAAAATCAATTACAGATTGTGTTGTCTTCTTTAACCAATCAGGCAGAAAAAGCGCCCTAATAATGAATGCTCGAGAGAATGGAACCTCGCCGCACCTAAGCTTTAAATCTGTTTTTCAACAGGAAACAGAACTAACATTTCTAAATGGGGAGTCTGTTCCTTTTCGGGCCATCGAATGGGTGGTTCCTATTCTTTTCATAGAAAGGATCCATGGGGAGGCATGAACCTGCTCGGTCTATTTTTAATCCCGTTCAATGAGAATGAGTACCTGGTAGTATATTCACAGAGGGAAAATGGGCCATTCCAAGCAAAGGGGTGGTTGTTTCTGCATGTGACCGAAAATGGAAAAATACTCATGAATAGGTTGGTTATGTTAGTAGATAGAGCATGCAGGGTTCCATAAGCAGAGCCATAGTATTTATTTTTTGAAAATCTAAAAAAAAATCAAAAAAAAATCACTTTTGTGAAATGATTCTAAGTACATTGCAGGAAGTACCTGCAAAAGTGTGTTTTTTATAAAGGTGGCAGCCTATTCAAGGACCAAGAGTAAATCTACCCACTGTTCTGTACCTAATCAGACCTGAGTAAGGAGAGTACATGTCGGAATTAAAAGTGACTGTGTTCTCCCTGGATGGTGTGGCTCACTGGTTGAGCCTCGACCTATGAGCCAGGAGGTCATGGCTCAATTCCTGATCAGAGCACGTGCCCGGGCTGTGGGTTCGATCCCTCTTCCTTTCTGAAACCAAAAAATATTTTAAAAACAAACAAAAAAGTGATTGTGTTTTGAGAGTTGGAGTTTAAAACCAGTTCCTTAAAATGCAGGAGGTATTTTTCCGGAGGGAGAATGAAATACACTGCAATTGGACTATTTCAGAAAAGCCTGCTGAGGTCTGGGCAGCTGAAATACTGTCCATTTGAAACAGTGAGCTGAGTTGGTCAGAGTAGCCTTGTGGTTCATGAATTGACATGTATGGGTGTGTGTGTGTGTGTGTGTGTGTGTGTGTGTATATATATATATATATATATACACACACACACACACACACACACACATATATATATATATATATATATATATATATATATATTTTTTTTTTTTTTTTTTTTTTAATCGGGTGTATATATCAAAGAGTGACTTCAATTTTGTGGATTTCTGAATGTGGCTTTTGCCCTGCTGGGTAAGTCCTCATTGCCAACATACCTGGGACCCAGCCTGCTAGATGCTCAGATCTGTTCACAAAGCAGCAGAGTTGCGTGCCAGTCTGAATCCAAACTGACAGACCTGGATTGCCCACGGCAGAGCTTTCCGTGACCAGCTCATGGAATTCTAGGATGTTCCTCACGAGCCAAAGGGGACCTAAGAAAAGGCAAAACTTGAGGTGAGCACAGTCAACAAGCTGAGAAGTTTGGTCGTGCTGATTTATAAAGACACTGTAACTTTTCAGCATGTACTTCCCCTCTGAAGGACTGCTTCGGGGATTTAAAATACGACTATTTAATTTTTTAAAATTACATAAATTAAGTGAACGGCCCATTAGCAGGATGCCATCAGGATCACATGGCCAATTTAGATCGAGTTATATTCTCTCGCCTGCCAGATTTGAATAAGAATGAAGAAATTACTATTCCAGAGTGGTGTTGGGCCCTGATCCTCATTCGCAGCGATATCCTTCATGGTAACTACCTGGAACTGACGGCTCTGGCGGGCGTGCCCCTGGCCCCCTGGTCTTGGTGGTGCCATCACTGCGGGGAGAGAAGCAGCTAATTAATGGTCCTGCCAGCCTCCACAAAGGCTTCTACTGCAGGGACCTCAGGTGGCAGGAAAGGCAGGCAGTTTCAGAAGAACCAAGGCGACCCGCCTTTGAGCTTTTCTCCTTTGTGTCCACTTTGCTCGGCTAAACTCACACTTCAAGGCCACGTGGGAACCGTAGCATCTCCCTCTCTCTCTGCACTGCTGACTTCTTCTGTTACCTGTGTATTTGAATTCATTATTTAAATACTAGAGGTCTGGTGCACAGATCCATGCACATTGAAAGGAAATTAATTAAAAGAAATCTTTTAGAGGTGGGAGGGAATGCAGGAGAGTGGCTGGCTGGGGAGGGACAGCAGGAGAGCTCCAGGGTATGTCCGGGCCATCTCACCCAGTCCCGATTGGCTGGGCCCCAACAGCAAGCTAACCTACCAGTCGGAGCGTCTGCCCCTGGTGGTCAGTGTGTGTCATAGTGACTGGTCGAATGGTCTGACACTTAGCATATTAGGCTTTTAGATAGAAAGATAGATGACAGATAGATAGGTAGATAGATAGATAGATATAGATATATAGATATATCGATGTTTTATTGATTTCAGAGAAAGAGGGGAGAGGAAGAGAGAGAGAATCGGATGCCTCCTGAACTTGGGGATTGAGCCTGCAACTTGGACCTGTGCCCTGAATAGGAATCCACCAGTGACCTCCTGGTTCATGGGTTGACACTCCACCGTACTAGCAGGGATGAACTTTTTATTGAAACAATACTTTCATATTAATCCACATTTTGCCTCTTGGACTCTTCAGCAGCTGACAGCATCTGGAATAATTAAGTTTCTTATGCAATCTTAGAAATTAAAGATAAAACAAATATATTCTCAATTTTACCAATATCAGTTTTTAAATGCTACTTTTAAAAACTTCATGATTTTGCTTCTGCTTTATTTTTGTGGATTGAAATATTTGCTTCTTCCCATTTTCCCTACCATTGAAAAATTAACTATTTCCAGATATATGTGAAGGTCTAACTTCTCTCAAGACCTATACTCACTAGTCTGGAACTTAAAGCTTTATGTTGAACAATTTAGTTCTAATAATTTGCTCTTGTTAGTCTTGTTGGGACAAAGTCTATATTTTGTTTATTTATCTAGTGTTTGTCACATTGCTGAGTACATTCTAGGTACTAGGAATTGCTTAGTATTCCTTTCTTCATTAATTTTTTCAACAAGATTTCCCTGTTTTCCTATCTGGAAAGGTACTGTGCCAGCCACTGGGAAGCCTTACAGGGGTGGGGAATGTGCAGCCATGAGATGAATAAGACCCAAGAAATCATTTGGTCTGGCCCTGCCAAGCCATTAGGCGGGAGTTAATTAAATGTTTGAGCAGCTATAGCAGGCTGATGTTTAAGTTGATAGTTGTGTGTATTGCCCTTGAATTATGTTATAAATATCCAGGTGGCCCTTGGCAGAGAAAAAGTTTCCATCCGAAGTCCCTTCCCTTAAAGAGCTTATGCCTAGTTCAGGAACCAGCTGGTAAACCCTAGAGAGTAGATGCTCTGGTAGCCAAAGGCTTGCATTCTGTTGCAAATCCTGGAGGAAGTCTAAGGAAGTGAACAGATCGAAGCCCAGAGTCCTGACTATGCAACCATCAGCCAGGCATCTCAGTTACCTATCTACAAAATGGTCATTCTAACCATCACACCCACAGGCCTCTACTGGTAAGATGATTGTGAGGGCTGATGGAGGCTTATGTTAACCTCTAAACACCACAGGGCATTTTATGTAGAGGTCAAGTCCAAGACTTATTTTAGGATTAAAAAAAATAATCAGCGCTGCAAACGCATTGCATTCAGAAAACTCATTGCACAGTTTTGGAATTCTGTGCTTTGAAAACATGACAACGGATGCTAACGTATGGATCTATATAAGTCACTTACCAGATGGTCCGCAGCACATCTTTCCTTTTAGATTTATGTGATAAATCTTCATTCCCCTTAAAACATGTGTTTGAATGTGACCATAATTTTTTCTTCTTTCACATGTTTGCATAGTAGGCATCTGGCTTCCTTACATCAGAATGTAATCAGGATCAGGTATTCTTTTCCTTGACCTATATAGAGAAATGAATCCTAACTTTTTCTTGTAGAGGTGAAGGTGGAGGCAGAAGGGTATGCAGTAATGATGGGAAACTACATAAATGGACAATTTTTTTGTGTGTGTGTGTTCAGCTCTCAACCACTGAGCCACCCTGGCCGGCCACTCCAAATCATTTTTTCCAAGAATCTCTTTGGTCAAATTTGTTCAGACTCATCATAAGAAGCATTTAATACACATAAAAGTAGAAGCATTTGAAATTTGCTCATTTAATTTATGCATTTTTTCTTTTATGTTGTATCCCAGGCATTTTCCCTGTGGCTCACTAATGAGCGACCTCAGCTTCAATTGATATTCATTTTTTTTTTTATCTGTAGGTTCAATTGTTTTAAGGAAGAAAGCAAGCATATTAAAAGGCAATACTTATCCTAGTGTGTGTTCAATAATCATGAATCAGCAATGCTTTCTTCTTTGCAAAACAGTTACTTTTTTTGTCTTGATATTGAATACTTTTAATATTAACAAGAGTATATTTGAAAATTCTAATTTCCTCTGGATTGTGGATTCATACCTCATGTTCTTTAATAATACACTGTCCTGCCATACTTGTATGTGCATGTTTTTTTTTTTTTTCTATCATAGGATGATAAATTAGTGTGATAAATATTTCCTAAAAGTAAATGACAGTGTTACACATGCAATACTAAAGTTAGGGGCATTTGCCTTGTTACTAGTATTGAAAAAAAAACCTCACTATTAACTGGTACACCTAGTAAAGTCACGTAAATCATTCCTGAGCATGTTAGAAACCAGTTTTGGACCTGCATTTGGAAGCTAATGAACACTCATAGAAATCTTTAGCGGGCTGTCTGAATGACTATATCAAGTCTCTTCCCCTTTCTGGGTTTTAGATTCCTCATGCGTAAGGTAAATGTCTGATAAAGTTATCTTTGCGATTTCCTCTGGCATTAATGTAGCAACCTTGAAAATATTAAAGGGTGCACCGAAGTATTTTCATGCACGAACCTCGTTTATCCTAGTTTCATGTCATTTACAATAATTTGTAAAAAAAAAAAAAAAAAAAAGAAAAAGACCTCATTAAACCAAAGAAATTTCAGACGAATAACTATTTCTGAAGTCACACATTTGGAATTCACACAACCCTAATTAATGGTGTTTTGCTTGATTTTATTGGTGCCACCGAGATTTTTGTTGGTGGAATGTGGTGTAAGTCTGCCTTATTGGGGGTGGGGAGCTGGAAGATGGGGATGGGTTTTCCTACTTTACAAGGAAAACTGCTTTGGGATTGAGGTGATCACAAAGGGTAACTATTTAGCTGTTCAGAAGATTCTATAACAGCGCCTCTGCTAGCAATGCTGTCCCTAAAGGGGTGGGAAGAAAAGAAGAGAAACTAAACAGCAACACAGATGCCCTGCCCTCCTGCACTGTGTCTGCTGTCTTTTCTCAGCAGCCCTCTCCCATTTTTTTCCTGGCCTTTTATTTTCCCCTCTATATGGGAAGCCAGCCAGTGGGTCACTTTCTGAAACTGGGAAAACCTAGCAGGGGGCTACCATTTCCATGAATATCTCACTGGGGATGAATTTCTCAGTGGTCCGGGCTGTGGAAGCGATTGCAGAGAGCGAGGCATTGCAGTGGGTGGAGGCAACACGGTTTGGTTCTTTCTGAGATAGAATTCAGGGCTCCGAAGCCCTTCATCCAAAAAGTTGTGCTCAAGTGCAGCCCCATGTAAACTCTTGAACTCTGAGTTATTTAGAGACAAAGACAGATGGCAAAGCAGATTTGCTACAGAATTATATAAATAGACCATATTCTAATGGCTGTGTGTTCACCTATTTGCCTTTAGAAGAAAACTGTGCTTTAGCCAAAACTGGGGGTTGAAATTCAGCTGCTCCCATTTCACATTTGGTGGTTGTCCTCTGTGCTTACCTAACAATATATATATATATATATATATATATATATATATATATATATATATATATATATGAAAGGAAAAGAAAGGGAGAGATAAAAATATCAATGATGAGAGAGAATCATTGATTCAATTGAGCCCACAACCCAGCATGTGCCCTGACCAAGAATCAAAATGTGACCTCCTAGTTCATACCTCAATGCTCAACCACTGAGCCATGCTGGCTCAGCATGAGTGCTTTTTAAAAGTGTGACAATATGAAGTACTGATGAGCATATTGAACAATTAAAATTTAAATGCATTGCTAGTTGAAATGCAAAATGACATAGCCACTCTAGGAAACAATGTAGAAGTTTTTAATAAAGTTAAAGTATACACCTCCCAAATGATAAATAAATCCCACTGCTGGATATATAACTTAGAGAATTATAAACTTGTTTTTACATGCAAACATATACATGATTATTTAAACAAGTTTTGTTCACAATTGTCCCAAGCTGGTAATAATCCAAATGTCTTCCAAGGATGAATGGATTAACAAACTGTGGTCCATCCATGCAATAGAATAGGACTCAGCACTGAAAAAGAAGAAATCATTGATTCACACAACATGTTAGATGAATTTATGCTGAATGAAAGAAGCTACTAGTCTCAAAAGGTTACATACTATGTGATGTCATTCATATGGCATAAACAAAACGATAAAATTATAGTATTGGGGACAGATAGGCATTTGCCAGGGGTTAGGGGTGGGGTCAGTTTGACTAAAGAGGAAAGAAAAAACTCGAGGAAATTTGGGGATGGGGTTTTGTGGAATTGCTCTGTAGCTTAATTCTTGTGGTGACTTTATTTACATGTTAAAATTCATAGGACTGTACATCAAAATAAATGTTGATTTTGCTGTATTATAATTTAGAAAGTAAATTTAAAAAATTGTTACAATTCCTGCCATCATGCCAACTACAGAATGAGGAACGGACAAGAAGTGAAATAACTCAAACTGAATTGGGATTGGATTTATAAAGCATGTTAATAGAGGAACTTAGAGCCATTTAAAAAAATATATATAAGAATGATTTACTTATCAATTCTTTGTAGTGACATACTTGCTTCTAAATTAATAGTGGTCCATAAAGCTATTTAGCTTATATAGTTAAATATCCCCTATGAAATTTGTTTTGCTGTTAATTTACTTAGAGAAATTTTTCTTCAGATATATGAAGGCAAAATTTTGCTCAGGCAGTAAAAATGATCATAAATTTGGAGTAATGATATTTGAATTGAGATTCCAACTTTGGCTGAGAATTTGGCTCTGTATAAAAGTTCAAGTTTAGAAATATATATATATATATATATATATATATATATATATATATATATATATGTTAAAACACCTGTTTTATTTCTGAATGTACTATAGAGGTTGACATCTTGGTAATGCTTTAATTTTTAAAAATACAGTTTATATTTTATATTATTTTATATTTGTTTCAGGTGTACAGGATAGTGTTTAGGCAAGCTTAGAAAAATATTGCTAGAGCAAATGGAGAGTTATTTTGAAAAATGATTTGTCTCCCTGCCAATCAGTTTGTGGGTGCAGATACAGTCTTTCCGAGGTGTTGGACAAATGATTTTATTCTGTGCCTCAGTTTCCCCAAGTACATCACATGACAACACAGTTATTCTAATGTCATATCAGCATACGTATGGCATACATATTCAATCGCAAGGCTCAAAGGCCCTTGAAGAAGAGCATTAAAATTTACCAAGTTTTCTCATTTTCTTTCTTAAAACCAAATATATCTTTTCCTCATTTCTCAGTGTGAACCCTGATGAAGAGAATGACAGAAACTCGTAATTAGGAGAATTTAAAATATTTAAAGTTAGAAAAATGTCTGTGTGGCAGGAAAAAAGGAAGACAGATTGCTCTATCATCTCTTTTCAAGTTGGAAAACCCACATCAAAGAATGAAAGGGAGTTTAATCACAGATGCCAGGGTTTGAAGGCTGTAAAGAAAGTCACGTGGGAGAAGAAATATGGGCATACCTTCCTCTCCTTTAGAAGATAAAAATATCCATTACATATAGAAATATATATGTATTTTCACTACTGTGGGGACCTATATATGATTTTAATATGAAAGCTTAAAGCAGACCTTCAATAGAAAGTAACATGCATATTTATTTTCCCCTTAAAATACATATTTCAATGTTGACAAGGACGTATATACTTAAATAATAATGAGCATTCTTCAAAACATGACATTGTGTTATTATAGTTGTAGACCATAAGGGATGGATATACACACACACACACACACACTCACACACACACACACACACACACAAAACAAACTGTGGCCACTTAATCTGTCCAGTGAAGTGTGTGTGTGTGTGTGTGTGTGTGTGTGTGTGTGTGTGTTTTCATAGTTTGTAGGGAGGCCCATTTAATAAATGTGTTTATTACTCGGGGCATGTTTTACAATGTTGCCACTCATGAAAGGCTTAGTGGTGACATGTTCACAGTATTTGCATTTACTGAGCAAGAACTAATGGGAACAGCTTCCACGCTCACACAGATCTCTGGGCAGCTCCATTCAGGCGTGGTTTAGAATTGCTCTTCCTAAAGATAAACTCGAGACTCTACAAAATGTCATGTCTCCTCTCGGCTGCTCTTTCCCAAAACATTGTTGTCATTGTCTTTAGGAGCTGTGAAGACTGAACTTTTACGGAGTAAAGAAAACTGTTATATTAAGTGTGAACGTTAAAGCCGCTGCTCTTGTCTCATGCGGAGACTGGGCACATAGAGGATGCGCAGGTGACTTCAACACTTGTCCTTCTCATCCCATCAGGGATGTCAGTGTGAGTAACAGATCGGTGTCAGCAAAGAAGTGGAGTGCTTGGATAACTAGTGAGAGCTAAAATCTTAAAAACCAGGTGTAGCTTGGCCAGTGTGGCTGAGTGGTTGAGTGTCAACCTATGAACCGGAAAGTCAGGGTTCAATTCCTGGTCAGGGCTCATGCCTGGGTTGTGGTCTTGATCCCCAGTGTGGGGCGTGCAGGAGGCAGTTGGTCAATGAGTCTCTCTCATCGTTGATGTTTCTCTCTCTCTCACTCTCCCTTCCTCTCTGAAATCAATAAAAAATAAGTTTTAAAAAATCAAGTGGAATTATCTACTAGATTACATATTTAATATGCTTTGCAATTTTACTTTATAAGTTTCCTCTGTCTTCTTTTCCCTTTTAACCGTGATATAAAGTTTTCAAAGGCTGAAATGAACCAAGGCCAGCAGTCCCGCACAAGCCATGAAGCCCGGCAGAGAGCTTAGCTGCTCCCCACTGCAGCACACGGTATAAATGTGCTTCTGAAACCCTTAAGGTACGACTTAAAAAAAAAAAAATTGGACAGTTGTCAAGGATGGTTGATTTTTAAGGCTTAACTAGCTGAGCAATGTTCATTTAAAATAACATATGAGTCTCCATCAAAATGATCTAAGCTGAGCAAACGGCGCTTTTGTCCTTCCCTTTCAAGGAAGTTCTGAGGGGCTGGGGACCCGTGACAGTGAGATTTCCTTGGCCTGGGCTCTCTTTATCCCTTTTCGGTAATATTATCATTCTGCAAAGCTTTTAAAGAAGTTAGGCCTATTGGAAACCTTCTTAGTAGAAATTTTTTCTAGTCTGAGTCTACCTTATTCCCTTTTCTCCCTCATTCATCAAAATTCAGGTCGACCAGAAAGAGGGAGAGGTGAGAAGTGATTTTCCTTTGGGAGTCAATTTTTCAGACTGGGCCAGTTTCGGTTGTGCTAAGGGCTGGGACCCATCTGCTCTTTGGGGTGTGGACCCCAACTCTTGGCCTCTGAGGCAGTGGAGGGACCTAGAAGGCAAGAGCCCATGTTCCTGGCCCCCAGCTTTGCTGTTTGGGCTTATCAAATGCCGTCCTGCGTTGAAAACAGGGTGTTCTTCTAATGGGTTGTGTCTCCTAAAGTGGATAGGTGCTCCCTGTGCTTTCTGCTTGTCGGTCCACTTACTCACCTCTGACTACCAACCTGTAAAAGTGTGACAAGACCACAGCCATTCTACCCTGGCCCGTGTGGCTCAGTTGGTTGAACATTGTCACTTACACCAAAAGGTCTCTGGTTCTGTTCCCAGTCAGGGCACATACCCAAGTTGGGGGTTTGAGCCTTAGTCCAGGTGTGTCTCAGAGGCAACTGACCAATATCAACCTCTCTCTCTCTCTCTCTCTCTCTCTCTCTCTCTCTCTCTCTCTCTCTCTCTCTTTCTCTCTCTCCCTTCTCCTCTCACTAAAATCAATAAAAACATGTGTGTTTTTTTAAAGACCCCAGTCTTTTCTAAGAGAAATGCCTCAATGTCCCCATTTTACCTTGCCTTCTCAACCTGCCCTTCCTTCTGGTTGAAATGAAAATTTTCAGGAAATATTTTTAAATTGATTTTTTAGAGAGGAGATGGGAGAGAGAGAAACATCACTGTGAGAGAGAAACATTTCTTGGTTGCCTCCTGCACGTGTCCTGACCAGGAATCACAACTTGGGTATGTGTCCTAACCAGGAATTAAACCACAACACTTCAACCACTCGCACAACCCAGCTAGGTCTCAGAACTAACTTTTTTTCCTGCATCAGTTCTATTCTTTTGGTTTCTTTAACCCTAGTTTTGGGCTGTGGAAGCAGAAGTCTAGAATAATGAGAAAGTACAATCCAGATCCTTACGCGGAACCGAATCCATAGGCAGACATTTTTAGATGGCACTCATAAATATATTCACTGTGTCCCCAAACAGGTGACCTCCTCGTGGTTAATTCTCTTAACAGGTCTGGGCTTTGCTTGCTTTTTACTGACTTGTTGATTTAGGGACCAGCTGCCTCCTAGGAAATTGTGATCAAAAGCTATAAAAGCAGCCCATAAATGTGTCAGATGCATGAGTGGGGATTGGGAAACTTGATTTGTCCAGCAATCCAGTCTTGGTTAAAGATTGGTGCTAGTTGTTATTATGTCCTTAGAGATGTTCTGAACCCTCCCCCCAAATCATTTGCGTGTGTGTGTTTGCTTGCGTAGATCCTGTCTTTACAATTTTGTTCCACCCTCTTCCTCTCCAATTTTATAATTACAGATTGATTACCTGTCTCCCTCATTTATATCCCTAACACTCTTTGTAACTCAAAGAGGCTCAGGAAAGCTGGAAGGTCCCAAATGCTACTGTGTTAAACTAAAGAGAAATACATTTCATCCTTTAACAAGCAGAAATAAATGGAATACATGTGATAAAATAATTTAGAAACAATCTCTCAAGAGTGAAACCTTGGAAGTTCAAATGAAGGCCTACAGGGAAGCAAAACCATGGCTGAGCCAGAAGGGTTTGGGATCGGAATGTGCATAAGAAAGTTGTTGAAAGAACTCAGTCTTAATTAGAATTAGCCAGATGAGCCCCATGGCATAGCTCAGTGGTTGAGTGTCGACCTATGAACCAGAAGGTTCCAGTTCTATTCCTGGTCAGGCCACATGCCCGGATTGCAGGCTCAATCCCCAGTATGGGGAATATAGGAGGCAGCCAATTAATGATTCTCTCTACTCATTGATGTTTCTGTTTCTCTATCTTTTCCCCCTTTTCTCTGAAATCAATAAGGTTATATGAGAGAGAGAGAGAGAGAGAGAGAGAGAGAGAGAGAGAGAGAGAGAGAGAGAGAGAGAATATGAATTAGCTAATTAGCAGGTAGAAGAATAAAAGGTGTTACAAAGGAAATAGCACAAGGGCCAAAGCCCATGCTGGAGAAAGAAAGATGAAATATTTAAATTCCCTTTGACCTATAATAATAACTATTTCTCCAAAGGGATGTAAGAGGCTAGCTGAAATATGACAGCAAGTGAGAATAAGGGGTTTGTCTAGTTCGACTCCACTCTGGCTTGAGATTGAATTGCTCTAAAAAAGGATGGTGATTATTCTTTGTTGATGCAGTTTATTTAAGTTATTCCAGAATGGCCTGAGATTTTTTATTTATTTACTTAAGTTTTTATTTTATGTGATTGTAAGGACAAATAACGGCTTTTCAAAAATGCTGTAATTCTTTCTTTCTGAGTTTACCCTTTAGCTACATTGCCCTAATTTCCCAGACATACCAGTGTTTCTTAAAGTGAGACCAGCACCATCAACATTAACTGAAAACCAGTTAGAAATGTAAATTATTTAAAATATATATTTTATTGATTTCAGAGAGGGAGTGAGAGGGAAAGAGATGGAAGTATCAATGATGAGGTAGAGTCATTGATCGGCTGCCTCCTGCACACCCCCTACTGGAGATCAAGCCTGCAACCTGGCATGCACCCTGACCAGGAATCAAACTGTGACCTCCTGGTTCATAGGTTAACACTCAGCCACTGAGCCACTCCAACCAGCTGGGCCAGCTTTGCTTCCTTAACTAGACTCCGCCTGACTTCTCATGCCCTTGAACTTGGCCTGGAACTGCCCTCCAGGCAATAAGCTGAGTTGGTCATAGGTCTTACCTCACCTCTCAGAGATCCCTATCTCTCCTTAACTCATTCCAGTGTCTTTCAAATTGTTTATTTCGGGCAGTAGAGTGGATCTGGCCCATTTCTCCACCTTGGCTAAATGTAGATGTCACTAATCCTGGTTTATTCTCACTTTATATATGAGAGCTTACCACACAGGCTGCAGAGTAAGGGTCCTACATAGCATGGTTCATATTTATTTAGAAAATCCCTTTTTTGCCAGGGACTTTTCGAAAACATTGTTCCCTTATTGGATCCTCACAACAACCCCGGTGGACAGATGTTATCTGTATTTTACAGATGCAAAAATTAAGGAGTTAATATCCTTGTCCCATCCCTACTCCCCCATTGCAGAGCCAAGATACTACCTCTTCACAAAACTGCTATCCACAGAGATGGTGCCTTAAGAATGATTCACAGCTTGGGCTTCAAGTTCAAATCTCTTGAATCTGAAATTTTGCCACGTAGGCCACTCACTCAACCCTCCTGAGCATCTGTTTTCTAGTTTGTCTGTAAGGGCTGATTGTCCTAACCCAGTGGTCGGCAAACTGTGACTCTTGAGCCACATGTGGCTCACAAGCTCTGGTTTGCTAACCACTGGGATATGAGTTTAATCACAAGGAACAACAACAACCTGTAATTATTGGAATCGAGAGACGAGGTCAGTGGTTGGCAAACTTATTAGTCAACAGAGCCGCATGTGGCTTGCAAGCTGCAGTTTGCAGATCAATGTCCTAAAATAAAATGGTTCTTGTGAAAATGAAACAAAATAAAGAACCTAACCCAGTTCCGGGGCCCCTTACTGAAAATTTGCTGGTTAAGTAGAAGGCGCAGCCATGCTCTGGGGTAGACACTCAGCTAATTCGGTTAATCCTATAAAACCCTAATATACAAATCTACTGAACATTGGAACGACCAGTCACTATGACGTGCACTGACCACCATGGGGCAGACGCTCAATGCAGGAGCTGCCTCCAGCCTGCAGGCCCCATGCCAGCCAAGGCAGGTACCAGCAGTGGCCCCCTCGATTGCCCTGCCGGTCACCCCACAGATCAGCCCCGATTTCCAGCTAGGCCTAGGGACCCTGCCCATGCACAAATTTCATGCACCAGGCCTCTAATTAATTATAATGACCATGTAGAATGGTTTTGTGTTCATGCCATCTTGACCGTCAAGTGTGAAGAGAGAGCCAGATGTCCTTATTTCACAAAGGGAGAAACTGAGGCGCCATGAGGTTGGAAGGTTTGGTCAAGACCCCAAGATTAGCAAGTGATGAAGCCCAGGTTGCCAGGCAGCGTTTTTGATTTGTATCCACGCTTTCTTTATACACGGGCAAAGGATGAATCAGGATTTGAAAAAACGCTTTGAGAAGGTCAGTGACCTGGGGAGTGACGGCATTTCTGTTCTGTGTGTGACAATTGACACCCGAAGGAGGGGTATGCTTCCGGTACCTGGGCATGTGTTTTGGTGAGCGGGTCCTGACATCTCTAAGAAGGAAGGAAGAGCTTCCGACCCTGGCTTCCTGGAGGACCAACATCTGGATGGACCAGACTTAGTTTTCTGAATGTGAGGGACTCTAGCCGAATCCTAGAGATGCTGAGAGAATCAGCCTTGCGGGACCCAATGTTTCTTTCTCTGGACCTTTATATTGTGTGAGTTTTGAAGAATGCCGTTCAGGTTTGTTTTTAAATGGGCTTCGATGGGGCTGATCCCTGTGTGTTTCTTTATATGTGCCCGGAATTTAAACCTGCAGGAGGTGGAACGCCCGGTGAAATCGGCCCTAGACAGTTAATAAATTCTGGGCAGAGATGCATAAATCAGCAAAGGGTATTTTTAAACTTTTCTCTCCGCCCCCCTCCCCAAAGGGTGGTTAAAGGAGAACAGGAAAGAGATGTCTTCAGAGGATTGTTTTCTCTCGGTTCAGAAAACTGGGGAGAGCGGCGAGCAATGCCCAGCGCTGGTTAGCAGATTGTCATTTCTAGGTTTGATGTTCAGGCTTTAATTGTCTTTCATGTGAACAATAGCAGGCGCTCTCTGGTGTACTATGCCGGGATGATGAAAGGAGGTCGTTCTTGCATAGCAATGCCTTTTTTTATTATTAGCGTAAAAAATTAGCAAGCTGGAAGTCGTTAGAAGGAATCGCACTGGCATTAATTGTAATGCAGCCTGAATTTGTTTGCAGACCAATGCAGCAAGACAATGGCCAGGAGAAAAAAGAACAATATTAATAGCCTTCTAGTCATTGTATCATTTTCGTGGGCCTTAATAAGGTGTCTGCTGTCAACCAGATTTTTTTTTTTTTAAAGGACATTGTAATTGATGTATCGCGGGAAGTATGGATGAGGGCTCAACTTGATTAATGTATGAGTTGACTTTTTGAGACATTTTTAAAAAGGCTTCTTAGCTGGGTCTTAAGAGTCTGGCCGAGTCCTCCATACACTACCTCTTTGCAGCTGGAAAACATCCTGACAGCAGCTGAGGTCCCGGTGGCCCTCCCTCTTTTTCTCCCTTTCTGATCTGAGAACACAGAAGCGATATTCTCCTTGTCAGTAATTGCAGGACTTAAACTTCTTATCAAGGATTTTGACTCTTTTCTCCTGAGGTATCTTTCCAAAGGGAATGCTAGTTTTCCTTGTGTGCGCCTCAAATACCACAGCTTTCAGTGAGCTGGGGACTTGTTTTTAAATGAACTGCTATTTTGTGGATTGCTTGAACCCAGACCCTTGGTGAAATCACTGTTTCATGTCAGAGATGGGCTTGGTCCAAGAGCTGTATCAGGTCAAGATCAGGTTACCTTTCTTCACTCCCCAGTGGCTTATGCTGTTTCCAAAGTGTGTGTGTGTGTGTGTGTGTGTGTGTGTGTGTGTGTGTGTGTGAGAGAGAGAGAGAGAGAGAGAGAGAGAAACATAGATGTGAGAGAGAAACATCTACAGTTGCCACCTGTAGGTGCCACCTAGACTGAGGATTGAACCCAAAATCTTTGGTGTAATGGATGACACAGCAACCAACAGAGACGCCTGGCTCTTGTGATTGTCATAGAAAGAAAACAGTTGATGAATTCCAAACTGGCTATCACATGGTGAAGGGTAGAGGGAGTGCCTCATCGTTACTGGGCACCATTGCCTCTGAGGAATCCCATGAACACGGATAAGAGAAACGGGAGTAGAAAGAGTGGGAGGGACACCCACACTAGACATTGAGAAGCTAACTTGTAGCTATGAAAGCAGGATTGATGCAGATGTAGAATCCTCTCTGAAAATGAAGCCTAGATGATTTGGCCATCTACATGTTTTAAACTATACATGTAGTTTTTATTTGACATCTCCGTAACCATATTTAGCTCAATATAGACATAATAAACTGTTCTGCAAAGCTGATAAATACTTCTTGCGGAAGTGTGGAAAGTGAAGTATCGATACATTCCATCTTCCCAAATCCCTATTTATTTGAAAATTTGTAGGTATCATTAGAAATATTCATAATCATCCGCCCAAAGAGAAACTTTATAAACTCTGGCTGCTGAAAATAATACCTTCGGTGTGTACAGTTAGAAGAGTAATGTGTTGCTCTGGCTGGGTAGTTAAGTTGGTTAGAGCATCCTCTCAGAATGCCAAGATCGCTGGTTCGATCCCTGGTCAAGGAACATACAAGACTCACCCAAGGGATGCATAAATAAGTGGAACAACAAATAATTTTTTTTCTCTCTCTCTCCCACTCCCTTTTCCTTCCTCTCTCTCTTTCGCAAATAAAAAAAAGAACTCATGCCCTATTTTTAACTCAAGGCACGAGCTGGACAAAGTGTAGGGTGGATGGCTCAACATTTCCATAGTGTGAGCTGTTTTGAAGGAATCCAGACAACCTTCTAATGGGCAAGACCCCAAAGCCCCACTAGAGAAATGGACATTTCTTAATATTTGAGGAACATGGCCTTTCTTTATTTGTATTAATCTGTTGCCCGAATAATCAGTGTAAAAGCCACCTTTGAGAGCAGATTGTTCTGATAGCCAAAGCTGGAATGAGGCAGGAAGGACCATTTTGATCTCTTGGGAGTCAACGCTGCTTTCAGATAATCCGGAACAACAGCACCGCTGTTCCCGGGCCCTCCGACGGAAAACAAACAAGGGGAATTTGAGTTCAGCAAAAGATAAATAAATACATAAATAACCGAAAGTCTCCTATAGGCCTCTGCGTGCATACCTTTCGCTCTCCAGAGATAACGCTTTGTTGAGCGGTGTTAGGCAAGGCAGTTCTTGTCTTCTGTTGGGG
Source organism: Pipistrellus kuhlii (assembly GCF_014108245.1). Lineage (NCBI taxonomy): Eukaryota > Metazoa > Chordata > Mammalia > Chiroptera > Vespertilionidae > Pipistrellus > Pipistrellus kuhlii. The sequence continues at coordinate 4,431,865 of NW_023425524.1, forward strand.
TTCATGTGACGAATTCCAGTTGATAAGCCCCAGACTCTGGAGTCGCTGGTCTGGCTGCTTATTAGGATTAAGATAAGTGCTAAGAAGGAAAGATACAGCGCTTTGTACTACCTTAGCGGCCCTGGAAGCACTAGGATTCCAGTGTAAACAATGACTTCGCTCACCCTGCTCCCTCTCTAACCTGAGCCGAGCACTGTGAATATTGGCCCAATAGGATTGAAACAGATTGAAGATTATTTCTTAATAGAGAATATTTTAATTACTAAAAGCCCCCAAAATGTGTATCAATGTGACAACGAGTTTATAGAAAAGAGATTTACTATCTGGTTGTTCTCCCCCCCATCCCCCGCCCCCCTTATATGGGTGTTCAGAGATAAATGATGTATCTTGGGTCATTCATATCAGAAAAGCACTTTATTCTCATAAAATAGGCCAAGAGGACAAAACAAAAAAACAAAAACAAAACAAACAACAACAAAGAAAAACCCCAAGCTATTTAAGTGCATTTAAGGGACTTTCAATTAAAGATATGTTAGGAAAACCTATTATTTCTAGTGCCTATGCAAAGCAAATATTGCCTCTGAAATGCTTCTCCCTGAGTTTTCAGAGAGTGAGAAAGTGCACGTCCCATTGTCTAATACCGATGGAACGTTCTCGAGGCCCAGCAAACGGAGACAGATATTTCCTGAAGTTCACTCAGTGAGTCACACTAAATATAGTCAACCCGGGCTTTGCCGCGCCTGGGTAGGCCGCCTGTGGCACCCAGCGAAGTTGAGCTGTCGGGGCGATTGCTGCAGGGGTGATGGAGAGGGGTAATTTAGCGACATCCCACAGCCCCTCGCGGCGCCATGGAGCGCGCTGGGCAGCCATTCATTGTTGTTAATGAATTTAAAACTAGATGCATGGAAATGGCTCTATGAAATGTATACACTGCTAAACAGTTAACTAGTCCTTAGGGCTTACGTTTAATTATCTCTGTGTAAATCATTTTGAACAGGGAGATCTAATGAGTCAATAAGAAAAAACAACAACAACACACACACACACACACACACACGAAGAAACTTAGATCTAGCCGGGCCAGCGTGGTTCAGTGATTGAGCATAGACCTATGTACCAGGAGGGCACTGTCAGGACACATGCCAGTGTTATGGGCTCAATCCCCAGCAGGAGGCGGCTGATCAATGATTCTCTCTCATCATTGCTGTTTCTCTCTGTCCCTCTCCCTGCCCCTCTGAAATGAATATATATATAATCTTTCATGACCCTGAACTCCACCGAGTTGTCACACCTGGTCTATTCCACCGTAAAAGTAATTTCCCTGCAGTTTAAAAATTACTCTGACTGTAGGATAAACAAGGTGACATGGTTATAGTAATAAAAGGACGGGGTGAGGCGGGAAGAAGAGGCAGTGAGGATCCTTCTTTGGCTCGTTTCCTTCTTGGAAGGATGGAATGGCAAGTTCCTCTCCCTTCCTTCCTGAGAGGGTGGGGCAGAGACACTGGAGGGGGGTGGGAGGCAGCTCCTCCTCCCAAGGAATGGCGTCATGTTCACACCAGTGCCCTGCTGCTGCTCAGAAGTTATCAGATCAGCTCAAGTGCAAGGCATAGCGGAGATAATGTAATGCCTGAACTTGGGTATTTTGTAAGAAAACCACAGATGCGTCAGAAAGGTTCAGAATTGGAATGAGTTGGAGTGGGGGAGGGAACAACTGAGTCATGTGCCACAAATATTGCTAATTGGGAATGAATCCAAGAGGAAGCCACTGGGTGTTTGGGCTAAAATAGGAGAACAATACAGTAATAGGGCACAGAACAGGCCTGGTAGGGAGACAGCTATCAGGCTTCATGGACTGCCAGTTTTGCCAGGGCCAGCTTTGCTTTGAGCAGAGTTGCCTTTTTTAAAAATACATATATATTTTTTTTATTGATTTCAGAAAGGAACGGAGGGGGAGAGAGAGGTAGAAACATGAGTGATGAGAATCATTGATAGGCTGTCTCCTGCACGCCCCCTATAGGGGAGTCAAGCCCAGAGCCCCAGGCATGTGCCCTGACCAGGAATCAGACTGATCTCCTTGAGTTCAATGCTCAACCACTGAGCTAAGCGAGCGGGCCAGATTTTATTTTTAAGTTCTGTGTCTCCCACAGACATGGGTGATAACTACTATGGTCGACTTCATCACTCTACAGGAAGTGGAATAAATTACACCATAGGAATGTTATCCTTCGGTTTGATTCTTTATTGCTTCATGGTGAAATCTGGTGAAGAAAATTTGCGTCACCTGTAACCCTCTTCTGCCAAAGATTCCCACACGTTTGACTATCTCCAGTTGAATTAGATTCATTCCCAATTAGCAATATTTGTGGCACCTCATGTGCATGTCAAGTGCTGTTTTCACTACAGACACCAAGGTGAGCCAGTCAGAGTAACATTTTCTCTGCCCTCCTGGAATTTGAATAATGCATGAGAAAATAGACAATAAACGCACACCTACCTACATACATCCATAAACAGGTGCTGATTTCAGGTACTGATAGTTAATGGGAAGACAGTAAAACATGCCAGTAAGCCAGCGAGTTTGGGGAGCTGGTTGGGAAAATGCTATTTCAGTTAAGAGTCATCTGGGGGTCCTCTGTAGAGAAAACATTTGATCTGAGACCAGAATAATGAGGCCGAGGCAGCCATGCAAAAATCCAGTCCCATTCAACTAAACAAATATTTGCATTGCGCTAGGTACCATTCTGTTCATGGGATATAGTAGGGAATGAAACAGAGCCCTTGCTTGTATGGAGTTTGTGTGTGTATGGTACACATGTGGTGCATATATTACTATTTTGCGCACACATACACAGGGGATGATAAAGGAGAGAGAGAGAGAGAGAGAGAGAGAGAGAGAGAGAGAGAGAGAGAGAGAGAGAGAGAGAGAGAGAACACGAACGAACATGGCCTCATGGTTTGAGTAGGATGGTGTAGCAGAGTCACTACACAGCCCATGAATTTGTGTTTGACTAGAAACCTAAAAGGAGTTAGGGTGATATTTCAGGGTCAAGTCCAAGTAGAGGGGCCCTCTTGGGGGAGACACTGAGCGTGTCTGGATGATGGCGAGAAGGTCCCTGTGGCCAGAGCTTGGTCTATAGGTTGCAGAGCAGAGAATATGGGTCGGACTAAGCAGGGTACAGTGTGTCAGGCCCTTTGGACTCAAGTGGAACATTTAGATTTTATTCCCTTGACCATGAGTGAGCTTCGGGAGCATTGAAGCAGGCAGTCATGTTATTGCCACTGAGCTGAGGAATTTAGAAGAGAGAAAGGTTGAAAAGGAGGTATAAATACTTACTGTAGAATTTAAATTATACAGGCAATGCCGGTCCATTCAATCCTCCCTGAGTCAGAACTTTGACTTGAAGTGATCTCAGAGAGATGAGAAGTTTGGGAAGGTTCTGGTTATTAACTCACCAACCTTTCGATGGATTTTAAGAGCGATTGTCTGTGTCCTGAAAGAGGTTCATCTGGCTGGAAGGAAGGAAAAGCCAAAGGCCCCTCCCCTTTCACTCCTCCCTCCCCTCCCTTCCTTCATTTTTTTTTTTAAAATATATTTTATTGACTTTTTACAGAGAGGAAGGGAAAGGGATAGAAAGTTAGAAACATCGATGAGAGAGAATCATCGATCAGCTGCCTCCTGTATACTGCCCATTGGGTATGTGCCTGCAACCAAGGCACATGCCCTTGACTGGAATGGAACCTGGGACCCTTGAGTCAACAGGCTGATGGCCTATCCACTGAGCAAAACTGGTTAGGGTCCTTTCCTTCGTTTTATTGAGAAAAGAACTATAGTTTCACCTCCCAAGTGCTGCATATTTAGATCACAAGCCATAGGAGAATGCACCCAAACAGTGCATGAGGCAAAATGTGCGCAAACCTTACATCCCCGAGGGCTGTCATTAAAGCTCTCTGGGTTAAGAAAAGAGTCATTTTAATTTCGATGCATGTTCCAAAGAAAGAAGAAAGGAGGAAAGAGTGGGGAAAGTGAAACAGAAAAAAAAAAAAAAAAAAAGCTCTCAATTCGCATGCGTTCCCCTCAGAAGAAATGGCATTAATTTAGGCACCCAATTACAGTAATGCGGTTCGGAGCACCTCACAGGTGTTTCCAGCTCACGCCAGGACGAACATTTGTAATCCTTTAAATGCACTTAAGAAATTGATGTTACAGCCCCGCAATCTGTCAGGGGCCTTGCTGGCCGGGTGACGGCGAGGTGTCCCCCCATTAATTGGATCATCAGAATGTGATCCGCGTCCCGGTCCCCGGATTATGGAAGACCGGCTCCCCTCCGACGCGCTGACCCAGGAGCTCCTAGTGCGGGAGATTCTGACCCTTAATGTAGATAAGTGGTATTTTTCATCAATCTTAGCCTGCATTAAAAAAGGGGAAATGTCAATTCAGTGCGGGCCATTTCACTTAATTCAACATCTTCTCCTTTAATACCTTGGAGAAGTTTGTGTCTCCGGCCTGCCTCCACTGATGGAAGATGGTGTGAAGTCCCGAAGAGAAAGGTTGCCTTCCATTCACTCATGAAATCACCATTTTGACTCTCCGTGCTTGTCATGTTATTGCTGCAGAGAACAAACTCAGGCGAAAGCAGAGCAATTCAACAAAAATTAGTGTCTTTACAGCTTGCTTTGTTGGGAGAGCGTTGAAGAGATACCTAGAAATGATGTTTGTTTGTTTTTTTTTTCCTAAAAGAAGAAACTGTGTTTGAGCTATGGAACAACAAGGCAGTATGTCTGATGGCCCGGTCTTCATGTATTGAAGAGAGGATAGAATAGGTTATCTTATCGCCTTGAAGGCAGAAAGAATAAATCCTTTCTGGTGTAGGTTCAGTCACAATTAAAAAAAAATGTTTTCATTGATTTCAGAGAGAGAGAGGGAGAAGGAGAGAGAGAAACCTCAATGATGAGAGAGAATCATCAATGGGCTGCCTCTCCACGCCCCCTACTGGGGATCCAGCCCACAACATGGGCATGTGCCCTGACTGGTATTGAACTGTGACCTCCTGGTTCATAGGTCCACATTCAACCACTGAGCTACCATCAGCCAGGCAGGGTTAGATGTTTTAAAGTGAACTGTAGCCCAGCTGGTTCATAGGTTGAGCATCTACGTATGAACCAGGAGGTCACTGTTCAATTCCCAGTTGGGGCACATGCCCATGTTGTGGGCTGGATCTTCAGTATGGGGTATGCAGGAGGCAGCCAATCACTGATTCTCTCTCATCATTGATGTTTCTCTCTCTCTTTGTCCCTCTCCCTTCCTCTCTGAAATCAATAGAAATACATTAAAAATTAAAAAATAAAGTGAACTATATCTTTACTTGTAAATGGACCAATGGTTTATCTATTGAATGGTAGTTTATTTGGAATTCCTTCATACTATAGGGTGATCCTGCTCTGCACTAAAACTTAGAAGCATTTGCTCTTTCTTCTTTGGTGTGTGTGTGTGTGTGTGTGTGTGTGTGTGTGTGTGAGAGAGAGAGAGAGAGAGAATATGTGTGAGTGTGTATTTATTGGACTGTGTGTGTGTGTGTCTTTGTGTGTGTGACCCTGTACAGCTAGCAGCCTGTTTTATCTAGCTTTTTATTCTTCGTTATTTCTCCTTTCTCCCTCTCTGTTGTCTCTGCCACTCAAACCAATTTCAGCCACCCACCAGCTCCCATCTGGGATAATAGCCTCTCCTTTGGCCATCGTCCTGTCATGTTTGATTCGGGCGCACGAGGGTTTTAAATTAGCCAAAGCCTTCTGCATGCTGGGCGCGCGCTGCTGCCACAACGCGTTACGGAGCCACTGCCCCACTTGATGTCGGTATCTGTGATCACGCAGAAAAATAAGAAATGGCCGTGGCTGTTGTAAAACTCATTCATGCCAAGACGCTTTTACACAACAGAGAAGCAAAGGAGGAAGAGCCTGTTTTCCTGCTGACCCCTTGGTCCTCCCGTTGTGTTGGCTCCAGGTCCCCGCTGGGAGATACCCATTTTGCAAGGCCTGGGGTTAGAGACATAAAAACAGCGGAAAAGTGAGATAAAATGATCAGGGATGTGCAGTTAGATTCAGTGACTTCCTACTGATGGGTGTTAACTCACTGGCAGGAGGGCAGCCTAACGTTCCTATTTCATTCTACTCTCCTTGTCCTACCTAAGTCTTAGCAGAACTGGTGTCGCCATGTGAAGCTTGCGGGTTTGATCACATGGAAGGAAATGAGAGGACAAGACAGTATTTTGTTTATAAAATGATTTGCTGTAAATAAATCTGAGTTGGGTTTGTTGTATCCAAAACCCATTAGTTACCTTTAATTTTTTGTTGTTGTTTATCCTCAGCCGAGGATATTTTTTTCCATTGATTTCTTAGAGAAAGTAGAAGGCAGGGAGGGAGATGGAGAGAAGGAGAGAAGGAAACATTGATGGAGAGAGACACATTGATTGGCTGCCTCCCGGAAGTTGAACCTGCAACACAGATATGTGCCCTTGTCCAGAAATTGAACCTGAGACCCTTCAGTGCACAAGCTGGCACTGTAGCCACTAAGCCCTGCCAGCCAGGGCTACCTTTAATATTTCTGGCAGGTTTGAAAATCAGTCTAGCCATAAACAGTGTATTTCTGACTTACCATTTGAGAATTTTTGTTAAAATAACAAGCCTGGCTGCCTCCCTCTCTCAGCATAAGCAAGTCCTAGAGCTTCCAAAATATTGGGCGTGTTTGGGAGGCAAATACATAACTGAGCATGTACATTTAAAGCAAACAAACAAAAAAAACAACTCTGCTGTTTGAGACAGTGTAACTCTATTGAGCTCAGTCCACCTGATTCTAGAAACTTCAATAAATCAAACAGTTGTTTTGTTTACTAGATCTCAAAAAAAGCTCCTTAGCTAAGTGCTCTCATGAAATGTTGTAATGTGAATACTACAGTATTATATTTTTTGAGCCTTGCTTTGCTGTTTTATATGACTCCTGTTACTGGTAGCCTGTTACTCGTTTCACAGACTGGAAGTTGTCCCATATTTTGACCTGTCGCTGGATCCACTGTCAAGTTGATCAGAACTTTAGGTCTCTTCCCTTTTCTGCCACTCTGGTCCCAATCCTTCCGGTGTTCTCTGAGAGTCACCTCCAAACATGCTGAATTCCTCTTATTCCAATGGTCCCTTTCCTACTCTAGCAGGGAAAAGCAACCCTTCCCTATCCCTTGATGACTGCTCACACAGCTGCTTCATCCTTCTCATTTTCTTCACCATCAATTTTTTCATTAAAATGTTTTATGAGCCCAGCCAGTGTGGCTCGATAGTTGAGTACCAACCTATGAACCAGGAGGTTAAGGTTCAGTTTCAGGTCAGGGCTCATGCCTGGGTTGTGGTCTTGATCAATGATTCTCTCTCATCATCGATGTTTCTCTCTCTCTCTCTCTCCCTCTCCCTTCCTCTTTGAAATCAACACACACACACACACACACACACACACACACACACACACACGTTTCATGACCCTGACCTCCATGGAATTGGAACAACCTGCTCCTTAACCCCTTGTGATCTGGTGCAGTCTCCACTTTCCTAGCTGCCTCTGTGGCTGCCAGTGACTTTCCAATCCTGGAATCCAGTGACCTTTTCTTAATCCTTAGATTCTTAAATTCTCTGCTGGATTTAATGGCCCTTTTCTTACTGACATTTTTTTGTTCTTCAATTCATATGACCCTCACTTGCCTGCGTTTTTCCCTGTTTCTCCCCAACATTTTATTTTCACTTAACTGGTAGCGTCTGTTGAATGATCTCCCACATGAGGGCTTTGAAGCTTCTGTCTCTCCATTGTACAAGCTGGACTGGACCTGTGCTCTAATTTCCAATAACACTTCGAAACCCTGGTGTAGACTACTTAAGCTGTGCTGCCTGATGCTCAACATACTTATTTTTCCAACAGATAATCTTCTCTTCCTTTTGTCCCAATCTTTTCCTGACTCCCTGATTTTGTGAATGGTCCACCCTTTACTCCAACATCCACCCTGAAAAGCTTCCAGTCACCTTTGACTCTACCACTTTCTCGTCCAGTTTCACAGCCTGCAAAGGGCATTAACCTTTTAGCTCATGCTCTCTGCAGAGCTGTTCATTGGACAGCATTGTCCCCATGTCTATTCTACACATGAGGAGCCAGAGACACCCAGTCTCAGCTTTGACATTCAAAGCGCCATACCTTTCGACATATAGAGAATGTCTTCCTAATGGGATGGCAGGGGCCCTCCCAGGTCAGCCTCCACATATGTGCCACATTATGCTTGTCCTATGGAGTCTGTATGGGGGATCAGCACAGTGCCTGCAGGTTTTCCCAGAAAAGTCCCCGAAGAACACGTTTTAGATGAACAGGGATATACGGTAGCCGGAGGGCACCTATACTGAGAGAAATTTGCTAATTGGATTGGCCACCTTGGTGATCTTTCTCTCGTAGCCTTAGGCAGTGGCTACTGGCTGATCCCTTAAAATGAGAATAAAAAGGGGGCACAGAATGAGGGCCAATTGAGTACATCACATTTTTCACAGAAACAGAGTCCAGAATTTGAAGAATGGCCAAACTACCTAGGAACTAGAAAGTGTCATCATCTCATAAAGCCCGCAGATCCACACACAGATAACTTGTGATTATTATTGGAGCAGATGTCTCCTAGAAGTCTCAGCTGTCTACTGCCCTGAATTGTAGCTAAGGCTAGTAATGTTGCATGCAGCCTTGGGATTGGACATCACATTCAGTGGATCTCATGATTGACTTATTATGACCAAGTGGATTTTCTCACCTGGGGGGTTACGTCTAAATTACTCATTTTCAAAATGCCATATCATCAAATACTAGTTTTACAAAATTGGAAGTGTACTAGTTATTGTTCTTTTGATAGACTATGCAATTTTTCTGATTTTGCAAATGGTCGATCCACGGGTGACTCTTTAAGCACACACTGAATGCAAGGACTCCCATGAGGTGAGAGGAGAGGTTTGGACCGATCAGTTCTGGGGCTGAAGAATCACAAACACATGGACCCGACTGTAACTGTGCATGTCAGTCCTGTCCTT